>NW_027273866.1:6422500-7022500 GCF_046630095.1 Trachinotus anak | reverse complement strand
TGTCAAAGTGGCTACAAAATAAAATGAAACTTCCGGCCCTCTTCGTTTTTCAAAATAAAATCCACATTGACTATTACCGTACATGGCACCCAAAGTGTTTCATGTAAAATAAATAAATATTTACTGTGCAAATAACATCAGATAAGCTATTTTATACAATCATGAAAAATTCAAAACATTTTTAACATTTTAAAGTACACCCTCCCACCAGTTTGATGCAATGGTCTTGGTATGGCGGGGTGTGTTTTGTGTTTTTGTGCCAGGCTCAGTCTTCACACAACTTTGACAAATCATACACTGTCTGAAAGCTCTAAGTCTCCTAATTCCATTGGTGCTGGTGCTAAGCATTTTAGGATCCCCATATGACAGCAACAGCATGGTGACACAGCACTGCCTCACACTCTTGGCAATGAGTCGTGGTTGCCACACAAATTGTAATATGTGTGGTATTACATGTAGTAATATACACACACACACACACACACACACACACATACTAATTTAGTATTATTACATGTTATACTACATGGCTTATATTCCTTTTTTAATGCCAGGTTATAAAGCATCTTTCACAATATAGTTAAAAAATTACAGTTCTATCCTACTCCAGTGCATAAATAATAATCTATATCAGAATCCATTTTTGTTCATTTTTAAGGTGGTTAACTAGTGCTACTGCTTGTATGAAGGCCTCTAGAAAAACATTCCCCTCTCTACTGCTTTGAGTTTTTCGCAGGAAAGCAAATTGATCTCATCCTCACAGTTGTTGCGATGCCTCATGTTTCCTATTTTCATTTGAAATGAAACAGTGACAGTTATGTTACCTCCCAGCATTGCCTAGTAAAAACTTCAGCAGTGAGGTAAAAAGAAAGAAATGACATCATAATGAACCTAAAGGGAATGCACTGTGAAAAAATGTCAGTAACCTTAGCTGCTAAATTGGCCATTTATTGTTGTATATCTTCATAAAATGTAATATTTTCAAAAACTTTAGCTACAATCTTTGGCCACCACAGATGTAATGTTTAGATAAAAAGATAAACATTCACTACTACCCTTGGCCATCACAAATGTTTCGCTAAAATTAAAAAAAAAGTAATTAACATTAGCTGGTAATTGCATCATCAAGATTCTAATGAGATAAAATGAAAAACCCCATGTTACATTAGCTGCTAAATTTGGCCTCCATCTAATTTTAAGGGATGACATAAAACCAGAAGTAACATTAGCTGCTAATTCTGACCATCACATTTTCAATACTGATTTGAAGTGATACAGTGACAGTTACATTACCTCTCAGCATTGCCTTCTAAAAACTTTAGCCAAAAAAGGAAAAGAAATAGAAATAGAATTAAAAATAAAATTAGAAACTCCTTAAATTAAAAACTCCATTAGTTGTACATTAGGTGTGAAGTTTGGCCATTAAACATAAATTTCCTATTAAAATGAATAATTCTTATCATTACAGGTTTAATATTATGATGAAACTAAACAGTAACAGTTACGCTGCCTGACCGTGTCACCTACTAAAAGCTGAATGTGTCATTTATAATCATGTCTAGTTAAAGTACAATAATTTCAATAACATTCATTGCTACCTTTGGCCATCACAGATGTTTAGATAAAATAAAAAAAAATGTAATTAACATTAGCTGTTAATTTGGTCATCAACAATCTAATATCAAAATCACATTGGAAAAAATCAAGAAATCACAGTTACAATAGCTGCTGAGTTTGGCCACTAAACTTTTCAGTAACTCTTGTTTATTTGTTTAATGTCCATGTATATGATTTTTAAAAGTGAAAGCCAGAGTTTTATAAGAGAATGGATTATTCGATCGTCGTTACAAAATGTTCTTTCCGTGTGATCAGGCAGGTGAACAAACAGCTTAGGCCATAGACAGACCCCTCTCTTTACTGCGTTTGCGCGACTCTTCGGCGGAAGTGATGAAATACATGCGGAAGCATGTGCGGAAGTTGGCATTTAGCGCCAAAGCTTGAGTTGGACAGAGAGACAGAAACAAACATGGATATTGCTCGCAAAATAAAGACAAAAGTTTCGGCTGGCTTCAAGATGCGGGGACTTATACTGCGACCGTATGTATTATAGTTATGGTTTAAACTTGTTCAAATGTTTTCGCTAAAGTTAAAGCTACTGCTACGCGCGGTGAGCTAACACAATATATCTTAAGGTCATACTAGTGGCAACATGAAATAAACAACGACACAAACAACAATAACACAATCAGGGTTTCATGCTCTTAAATTGTTTTGTGTTCCATTGACGACAACATAACAAAGACTTATCGTTAATTTACAGTTTATTAGCTCAGCGTTTACAATTCACCTGATATTTCAACTGCTTCCATTACCTGCTCTTTAAACTAGGATCTACTTGCTGTCACTGTTTTCACTTAAACTAACAGTTCAACTGTTTTCAGCAATTTCACTTAAACTTCAGCTGTTTGCAGTGACCACTGGTTGGAGAAGTATTCTGAACTTAAACTAAACTATCAATACCACAGTGTAAAAATGCAAGTAAAGTCATGCATTCAAAATTTGAAGTAAAAGTACATAAATATGAGCATCAAAATGTATATAATATATCAAAAGTTAATGATTACATTGTAACAAGTGATGATTTAATGTGTACAGCTGGTATACTAACAATACCACAGTGTAGTACCACAGCTGATAATTGACACTTCAATAGTATCTCCTGTAACCCTGTCTGACAAGAAAAATAAGTAACATTTTAATATATGTGTATTGTTTCAAAAGTAAAAAAAAAAGAGAGAAACAATTACAAAATTTCCATGTTTTTTCTGTTGTTTTGTGCACCAGTGAATCCAGCAGATATCTTGTAGAGGTGCTGGAGTCAGTCAGTCCCTCTGAACTCGATGATGTTATTGAAAGGGTCCTGGATGCGGTGGAAAAGCAACCACGTGTGTACAATACAGTCAGTCTCTACAGATCAGTGAGTTTACTGTACAGTTTGCTTCTGCAGCACTTCATGTGTTTCTGTGTTCGGTTTTCTTCTAACAGTGTCCTCTAGTATGATAGAGCTGTCTGTGGTGGAAAGCGCTGTGCAGGACTGCACTCAGTCTTGTGATGAAACCATGTAAGTAGGGCAGCAACCAACAGTTTTTCCTTATTAATTGATGTATTGTCATTTGGTTAAGTGGTAATCATTTTTTTCTTTCTTGGGGTTTAATCATTTTGTCCTCATGCAAGTTATGTTGTAAAATAGGAAATAGTAGTATGCACTCATATCCACTTGCTCTTTTCAAAACAAATCTTAAAACATCTGTATAAATATGTCACTAGAGTGATGAATTGACATGATAGCAGGTGTGGATAAGATCATTCTTATCCATTTGTGGGTTATTCAGGGACCACAATCACGTATATGATATATTGTAATAACGTAATCATCAAATAAATCAGCTTTATTGTGCTGTAGAGAAAATCTTACTTATATGAGCTGTTTAACTCTATTCCAGAGATAATGTTTTCAACATCATTGGAGCCTTTGATGTGCCCAGATACATTTACAGCGTGGAGCGGAAGAAATTTGTACCGTGAGTAAAGGGAAAGTTTCTTTCTCCTTTGTGCCAGAATGTACCTCAAATATTATAAATAGATTTTTTCATGCTGCAGGTGTTAGATCAAGTGTATGCACTGACATGTACTGCAGACCTTGTGTTACGCCATTACTTGTAGGCAAAGTTTTAAATGTTTTATTTTGGCTTTTTCATTCAGAATCAGTATGACCAGACATCCAGTCCCTAGTCTCTGTGGGTTGGCCAAAGACAAAGCTGAACTCTTCAGGGAGCGCTACACAATCTTACAACAGGTCAGCATGGTGTGCTTCATTGGCCGCTCTCACTGTGGTTCAAAGTTTGTGCAGTAGTGTGTGTGGTATTTATAAAGACATATTTTCTGTAGCGTACACATCGGCATGAGCTCTTCACCCCACCTGCAATAGGAGCTGCTGTTGAAGAGGGTCAAAACAAATTCCAGGTATTAGATCTTAATCATTATTAATTTTCGAGCTGAAAGTGAAATCCATTTGACTGATCTGCATTTTACTTACAGATTGCTTTGTTGTCATTTGTCCTTTTTAGCTGAAGACAATTGAAGCATTGCTTGGCAGCACAGCTAAACTGGGAGAAGTGATTGTACTCGGGATGATCACACAACTGAAAGAGGTGAGTTAGTGATGCAGATCAGTTTATATATTTCAGTTTACATGGAGTAGTTCACAGAGAAAAAGTTTGACTTTTTCTAGTTTCTTGAAAGTTATGAAATTTGGGACTTTCTTGTCTGTTGATTTTTTTTTTTTTTCTTTTTTTTTTTTTCTTTTTTTTAATTTAGTTTCTAAAATATTTCTAAACAATTTTTAAGGGTAAATTCTACCTGGAGGACCCCAGTGGAACTGTACAACTGGACATGTCCAAAGCAATATCCTTTCATCTGTTTGTGGGAGCCTGTCCACAAAAAGTGTTTTGTATTTCGCAATAAATTGTGGATTTTTAAATGGATGTATTGCTTAACAACGCTCTCACCAGTTTCATAATGGCCTGTACACTGAATCCTGCTTTGTACTGGCAGAAGGTAAGATAACAGCTACTACAACGACTGCAGAAAAAAGACAAATAAATAAATAAAAAGACAAATTTGTATATTTATTAAAATAATAATGCATTTTTGAGGTAAAGTTTTGCCTTTTCCCGTAGGTTGGTACGAGGATTCGATTTTCCACGTCAATGGGTTTGGGTTTCCACCAACAGAGCCATCATCAGCCACAAGGTCGGTGGGTTTGAAGAAAAGTATTTAGACAAACTCACTGCAAGCTAAAGTAGTTAGCTGTCTGTGTAGCGATGCCATTTTACTTTGCTGTTGCTGGTATGCAGTGAAAATTCCAGTGAAGTAACATGAAGGAAAATACCATAATAAGTCAAACATAATTTCCACTGTGAAGCAGACAGGCACAACCTGGCAAACATTTCTCTATATATGATTTCAGGTCATGTCAGTTACCTTTTACTTAACTTAGTTTTCACTATCCAGTTCTTGCTCCTTCACAACATGATCCCTGCTTCATTTCCAGGGCATACTATGGCAACATTAACTTCTTTGGTGGTCCATCCACCACCTCGGTGAAGGCTTCTGCCAAACTGAAGCAGCTGGAGGAGGAGAATGAGGACGCCATGTTCGTAATTGTTTCTGATGTGTGGCTGGACAGTGTTGAAGTGATGGAAAAGCTCAACATCATGTTTTCAGGTCTGATACTGCATCATAGTCTTAAACTTTACAGTACAAGAATAAGCTGTCTATGAGACACCAGTCACAATTAGGTTGTCTTTGTTTTTTCTTAAAGGCTATGCTGCGATGCCTCCCACCTGTTTCATTTTGTGTGGAAACTTTTCTTCTGCCCCATATGGAAAGACACATATCAAGTCACTCAAAGGTGAAACTTTTGGGTCCTCATTACTCATAACCTGTTGTACTTCTTAAGATTTCTGTGTGTAATAAAGGCATAAAGCACTGCATATCTGAATCTTAGTCCTTCTTCTCTTTTTAGAGTCACTGAAGGCTCTTGCTGATGCCATATGCGCATACCCCAGCATTCACAGCAGGTAGGACTCTGACAAAGTTGTTACTCTGGTCGACTCTGGTTTATTCTTTACAATTCAACTTTTCATATATTTGACTAAAATGTGTTCATCCCAAACCTGCAGTAGTCGCTTTGTGTTTGTCCCTGGTCCTGAAGACCCTGGTCCAGGCACCATCCTGCCAAGGTAAACATTTAGAGACATAGGATTTTTGACATAATTATGTGATATGTGTTGAGCAGTCTGGACAGATGTGAATAAATATGTTTCTCACAGGCCTCCCCTGGCAGACCACATCACTGAGGAGTTCAGACAGAGGGTGCCATTTTCTGTGTTCACGACTAACCCGTGCAGGTAAAACAAATATGTGGCTTCTATTACATGTAAACTTATTTGATATGTGGGTTGATTAGTGTTTTATTGTAACATTTATTAAGTGATTTTTACAAGTGACAAACATTAGTTTGATTTGTAAGGCTTTGGGTAAAATGTGACCACTCATGACAGAAACTACTGTAAAAACTGACCTTCATGTTTTTCCTGTCAGGATCCAATATTGCAGCCAGGAGATCGTCATTATCAGGGAGGACCTGGTCAATAAGATGTGCAGGAACTGCGTGCGGTTGCCCAATAAGAATCTTGACATTCCCAACCATGTGAGTTTCAGATTCTCTGAACAAACCTGTTAATGCTTGAGTGAAACTTCTCTCTTTCAACACACATACAATATTATTAATTGTGTTGTTGAAAGTTTAATTTGTCTTCGTACATAGTGTTTAAACATTAGTCATTCTCTCTAAGTGTTCTCAAAGCAACAAGTTGTTGCTGCAAAGGTGTTTGTAAACTGATTAAGCCTCAGTTGAACATTTTACCCAGACTGGTCTCATTTCTGACTAAAGACAACATGTAAAGTTGTGTAATTTTTATGAATGAATGATCTTGTCATTCCTTTTCTCTTTTCCCAGTTTGTTAAGACCATCCTGTCTCAGGGTCACCTGACTCCACTGCCTCTGTATGTCAGTCCTGTATTCTGGGCATACGATTATTCCCTGAAAGTCTACCCTGTCCCTGATGTCATCGTCTTCGCAGACAAATACGACCCCTTCAGCATCACCAATACAGATTGCCTATGTGTCAATCCGGTATGAAACAAAATAAGTTTAACTGAAGCATGTATTTATTTTATCTTTAGACAGAACCTGATAAAATGTGCATTTCCAACTCATAGTCATTTCATTGTAATCTTTGTGTTGTTATAGCCTTAGTATGACTTCATATGTTATTTATTACTAATATTTTTTTTTTTCGTTGATTTATTATGACTCAGGGCTCATTCCCAAGAAGTGGCTTCACATTTAAGGTGTATTACCCATCCAACAGGACTGTTGAGGACAGGTAGGATGTGCTCTCCTTACATAATTTTTTCAGGTCATTCAGCATAGACTACTGTAGTTTCAACAAGCACTAACATACTAATCTGTTATATTCCTACAGCAAACTTCAAGGGCTCTAAAGAAAATCATGGATTTACAAGTGCAGCTGTTTTTTATTTGTTTTGTACATAGCCTTTGTATGATACTGTATGTTTAAAATTGACTTGTAATCAACCCATTGTAGTGTTGTTGTTTTTTAATTCTGAATGTATGTTCTGTCATGAATAATAAAGATTTTATTCTTTATACTGACTATTCTGATGTCTGTGTATGCACAATAGTCAGGCCTACTTTGAAAATGCATGATTTCATACAGCACTGAGCAGTCCACCTTGAAGACCTGGTAGACTATTGAGTTTTTGGAAAACATTGCAGTCATCATTATTTTGTTTTAGAAATTAAGATTTTATTCTATATTATTCATATTTGCAAGTAATGGACTATTGCTGGAAACAATGGAAAAGTATACTTAATTATTAAATGAATTGTTAAACTATAGTTTAACAGGTGAAGACTTTTATTTTGAAAACTTTTTGGCTTCTGTATGGATGACTTAGACTTGTTTTTAGATGAGAGCTGACGACCTGGGAGGTCTTTAAAACCAAAATGAGCAAATAAAAAACAAAGTATATATATACAGTCTCTGTGTGTATCTTGCTTATGATGTAAATGACGGTTATATCGACCTCATCAAGATGGCGGATTTAAGAAGTCGACAACTTCCGGCCGTGCCCCCAGAATGCTTGTGATGACCTCACATAAATGGCGTACTGCTTTTGAAATTCACGGGAAAACAAACATCTGACAAGGTAAAGTAACGACAGGTGTGAATGTGTTTTTCCCAGCGCTGAATTTACATGCGGGCGATCTTCGACACCAACTTGCCGAGCGTGATTTCACAACGTTTCTTTCTCCCAATCGAGTGTTTTGCGTTTTGAAGTTTACAAAGCTCTGTGGCTAATGGCCATGTATACGTTAACTAACAGAACAGCTGTCAGGCGACTGCGAGGTTGGTGAGCAGCCATGTAATTCAGGGCGTTTTAATTTCATCTGTTAGTTGTAGTCTTTAGCTCTTCTATTCTCGTCTTTAGTCTTCTCTTTGATGCAAAAGCTAAGCTAATAGCTGATGTTCAATCAGTAGCCTAAATAGTTAAGCTAGCAAAGTAGGTCAGCAGTAATCGTGCTGCAAGATACGCTAACGTTGTGTGGTTCGTTGTCCTGTATTTGTTCAAGTATCGCTAACAACGTGAAGTAAACAAAAAAAAGCTGAAGGTGTAGAACTTGGAAAAACTCTGCATCTTACACAGAAAATATGCCGACGGTGCTGTGTCCTGTTCTCTTATAGCCAGCTGAAAAAACTCGCCATTTCCAGTGTTTTGAATGTGGGTCGTTTTTTGTGAGCCTATTTTTAGAGTATTGGACAAACTAATCAGTTAATAAAATAATCCTATCAGCACTAACCTAGATGATTTCTCTATCACTCTGTTCTTGCATTGACAGGAGACAGGAGAGACTGGCATGGCCGAGAGGATGGCAGAGATGGAGGAAGACATTGGGGACCTGCCAGCCAGAGAGGATGACAATGACTCAGACAGAGAGGAAGACGACAGACTGTTTGCTTGGATGGTAAATGATGACATGGATGAGGACGAGGAGGAAGATGACGTTGAGGAGCTGGAGGATGAGCAGCCCTTAGACACTGAAGCATCTGAATCGTTTGAGTTGGATACCCCAGCTGAGCGCAGTGGTCACATAGCAGTCGTTGACAGAAATGTCATGTATGTGTGGGGTGGATACAAGGTAAGTATGTATGTCCCAAAACTGCATTGTCGTTACATTTGTGTATTTCTACAACGGTTTCAGTATTTATCTAATTATATTTGATCCCTCCTCTGTACAAGAATGCTCAAAACCTTGGACACTCTGACTTGTATCTGCCGAGAACTGAAATCTGGACATACAACATGGAATCAGGTGTATGGTGAGAATTGATACCATTGTCTTCGGCATCAAATTTATTATGTAGTCATTCTACACATAAAGTAGGCAAATAAAAAATTAAAAAAAAAACCCTCATGTTTACAGGACAAAGCATGCAGCCGGAGGTAACCTACACACATCTATGTCAGGCAGCTGTGGGGTGTGTGTTGATGGAGTCCTCTACCTCTTTGGAGGTCATCATGCCAGGGGAAACACAAACAGGGTACGGTTTGTGTGTTACTTAAAGCAAATTTCCTCTGTTATTTTCAAATGATTGCATCATTTTTCATTCGACTTTGAGGCATGTCAGCCTGCTGTTTCATCTTTCAGAACTCCTGTATTCTGTGCTTATAGATCTACCGTCTACCCCTGAGAGCTCCCAGCCTTGTGTGGGAGGAAATGACTGATCTCAAAGGACTCCCTCCATCATCCAAGGACAAATTAGGGTGCTGGGTTCAGAGGAACAGGTGAGGAATGACTGCATTCTCCCTCCTTGGTTTTCTTGTGAAACATTAATGTGATGAACAGATGTTCAAACTGCGATTTTCAAACCACAGGTGTTAACCCAATGTACTTGGGAAAGTGGCAGCATGCTAGTGAGGATGGATTTGCTCTGCGTTTATAAATAAACTCACAGATCCTCAGCAGGAAGCTTCAAGACCCCTTCCACTTTCCCACTTTAATTACATAGCTAATTATGACATTATGACATTTTATGTTTGAAATAGAAAAAAAACAATTTACAAACTTCCACTAAAAAATTAGATCAACAGGGCAACCTGCAGACACAACAGTGAAATATATTTTTGCCATGAAGTGTCTTTCTCAGTGTGCAGTGACATTAAATATTCTGACATGCTTCAAAACATGTTGTTGTAAGTTTTATCTGTTATTGTTTTTACAGGCTTATATTCTTTGGGGGCTACGGCTACGCTGCACAGGGACCTCATCAGGGGACATTTGAATATGATGAATCGTCTTCTCTTGTGGTTTGTAGACAAAGATCCTCTTCAAATGATACACAATGAATATATGTGTTTCATGGTTTAATTGTGTAATTTGAAATTGTTTGATTAGAACAAAAAAGTAAAATACAAAAACAAGATGTCTTTTTTTAAAGTCAATTGTAGGAAGAACCGTGGGTGTCTGCTTCCTGTAAAATTGTTTTGTAATATTCAAGACGTCTTATTCATTAGTAATAAGTTGATGCAGGATTGTGGCTTAAAATTTAACTGTGTGTTTGTGTGCCACAGTGGGACAGCCCTGGGCGAGGCTGGAACAATCACATTCACATCCTGGACCTGGAGACAAATACATGGAGCCAGCCAACCACCAGGGTAAACACATGGCATCCTCCCCACACACAACTTTACACACACGTGCTAGTTCAGGTCATTAGCCTACCAGTTTTTTTTTATTTTCAGGAATATGTGATGTCTTTTGAATATTGGGATAAACACAACTGTAGTAAAATACCTGACATTATCCTTCCTCTCTCTGTTGGTATGGCCTGATGTAGGGGAACACCCCATCACCCAGAGCAGCTCATGCCTGTGCCACAGTTGGTAACAGAGGCTATGTGTTTGGGGGACGATATAAGGTGAGAGTCTCTTTCTTGTGAATTTCAGTCACAAACATGATATTGCCTGAATGTTCAGATGTCACAGGTTTACAGATATGCTAAATGCAAGTATGAGTAAATTTTTCCTCTTGACCCCCAATCCTAAGAATTTTCCTTTGGTCCACAGAACTACCGACTAAATGACCTGTACTACATTGATCTGGACACATGGGAGTGGCATGAAATGTAAGTGTTGTTCCTCCTGGCACGTGAGAGTCATGATGTTTATTGTGAATTCTGGTCAGCTCAGCTCTTATTTTGTGAGCCAGAGGCTTAACTTAAACATGTAAAAAAATTTCTTAAAAATAAGATTTTATTTCAGTACAGATTTTACAGAATCGTGGGACCCACTTGAAAACCGCATGATGTTTTGTCCTGATGTTATAAACTTAACTAATTTGGCTAATAATCTGAGAGGATGATTGTTCACAACCAACCCTTAAATCAGGGCATGTCTGCAGAGGAACCAGGCCCAATATTGAGCATTTTATTCTCAACTGTGCACCACACGTAATCCATCTTCTTTCAATTTTTCTATATGAACATGCCTCCTGTACCGTCAAGCATTCTCTCAATTGTCTTTTTCTCACTCAAATATCCCCGTCTGATTCTCCCTGCCTTCCTGTAGGAGCGTTCCCCAGCAGTGCCCTGTGGGCCGGTCTTGGCACTCCTTCACTCCTGTGTCATCAGACCACATCTTCCTATTTGGAGGGTTCACCACAGACAGAGAGACACTGAGTGAGTTTAACACTGGACACTTGACACTTGAGTAGGGAAATAATCATGGCCACCTCAAAATGATACCTGACTGTTTTGCAGGTGATGCTTGGCTCTACTGTGTGAGCAAAAACGAATGGAAGCCTTTCAAACACAGTCACACACAGAGCCCCAGGTGATAATCTCCTCTTATTGTGAACCTTTGGGCTTGCAGATCAGTCTTTGGCTAAATGACTTTGGGGAATGATCGCTCCTTTGGCTGTGTATTAGTGAAAATGTTAAGTGAACATACTGAATGCAGACCATGTGTATTTTAGGCTGTGGCACACTGCATGCTCTGGTCCTGATGGGGAGGTGTTTGTGTTTGGAGGTTGTGCCAACAACCTGTTGTCTCATCACAGAGCTGTAAGTTGTACATTCTACTTTTATATAACATAATTTATTAATATTTTCTCTACTGAATGTTGCTTAGTTTGTTTGTTTGTTTTTTTATTTTATTTTACTTGACAGGCTCACAGCAATGAGTTATTGATTTTCAATGTTCAACCCAAATCACTAGCTCGGTGAGTGTGTGTGCAGAAGCGAAACCGATACTCTACATTGTGGAATGGATTTTATTAATGCAACTGAAATGTTCACCTTTTCATTGTTACATGCTCACATGTACCTGTACCCTCTGCAGGTTCTGTATGGAGGCCATTCTGCAGCACAGGGAGCGCTTGTCTAGTTACTGGGACTGCTTGCCTAAACCTGTCCTGCACAGCCTCAAACAGAGAATGTCACGTGTCAACACACTGGGCTCCTAGACGAAGAGGTGGCCAACAATCTAGTCCAGAGGATTACAAGGAGACTATGTATGTATGTATGTATGTATGTATGGAAGAGTTTCTCTCAAAGCAAGTAGTCCTACTAAAGCATTAGTTTAGTGTGTGTGTGTGTGTGTGGACACTTGCGTACATAAAACGAAATCTTTAAGCAATAGTGAACAGCTGTGGATTTATTGATAACGGGTCCTGACTGGCACACTAAGGTTCACTGGTGACCCTCAAAGCTGTTTATAATATCCAGTATCGTGTAAAGCCAGTAGACCCGTAAGTGGAGTTGCAGAGCTGCTGCTACTTTTGGGTTAGTTTTCATTCTGTTTCCTTTGTTCAGTGTAATTTTTTTCAGAAGGAAAATTTCTTTTTTCACTCCCTCTGAAAAGCGGAATATGACAGCATGGTTTTCTGTCCATATTATTACATAAATGTATATCTATTTCTGTTTTAGGTAAGAGCTTTACAAAGGTATCTTATTTCTATTTGCAACAACAACTACAATGATAATGAAGGGAAGTGTTTATACAGTGTGTTAAATACAAAGAAAATAAATTACATCTTGGTGAAAATATGTGTTTTGTTCTAGCCAGTGTAGTAGTAAATACATACAATATGGACAGAAAACACCACTGTCATGTTTCAAGTTTCAGGAAGACCACTGAAACAAACCCGTTAACAAAATGCATTGTGTGATGGAGGCTAATGAGGAAGAAATATAGCATGGAAAGATGGCAGGACTTCAGCTTTATGTTTTAGCACCTTCATTTTCTCCTAAAGATTACTGTGCATGCTGTGGGGATAGTTCTAATTCATACAACGGACAACACATGCCCCATTCAGATGTTGAAATACTGACTTTCACTGGTCTTCAGAAACCAACAAAAAAAAGTCTCCATCGTCTTAACACTAAAAAAAAATGGGGGTGCTTGCCTGAAACAGTCTGCTTTAACAGTGAAGATTTTGTTATTGCAGCTCGTTTCTTTAATGATTTCTTTAAATGGTGTTTGGCACAATCTCAAATACATATGTTTGCTTGACCTTGGACAGTTAGCTTAAGTTCTCACAGACCTAAAACTAGTGCTTTATGCTACACAAGACCATGAACTCTGGACGTTAACTCTTAGTTTTTATTTGTATATACAATTATTTATATATTTGGGAGGAAATGTGTGGGTTCTGTGTTCTGATACTGGCTTTAAAAGCCTCCAAGTTGCGAGGAGCGGCTCCTGGAGCTTCGGGATTTTATTAAAATAATAATTTAAAATACTGCAAGTATAGTGGATGTTTAGCCACATTGCACTGAAATGCCTCATGTCAGTAGGGCTTTGTTTGTATTTGCCTGGTTTGCACAATGTTCCCTTTGTTTTTTATTGTAGGATTTAATGCATAGTGTTACTTTGTACTGAAAGAATAAACATACCATGGGTTGTGTTCTGTTATTCATCTTTGTTAATTTACATGTTTTCATTTCAAACATATTGTTGGTCAACAAATACAATCAATCTTAAAAATAAAATTATTCTTATTCAAACAAGGGCACTGTACTGAGGATCAGATCTTAACCTGTAACCCTCATGTTTGAACCATGGTAGTTGGAATTGACAGACATCCACTGGAATAGATCAACGTGTGCAGGTCTGTTTCGAATAAATTTCACAGGTCTCGTCAGGTCTGTGGTCACCTGTCTCTTATTTCTTCTTAGCAGCCAGCAGGTTTGGAGCAGAAACTTTAACTTTCCCTGGCATGTTTCTGGATAGGTCAGTATCCTGCAACACAGGATGATGAGAGAGTGGACATAGTATGATTAGCGCTGAAACTAATGATTATTGAATAATCAGTAATACACCCAGTCTATAAAATGTTGAAAAATCATGCAAACACATAATCATCTAAAACAGAAGTAGCAAATCCTTATATTTAACAAGCTGAAAACTGAATGTTTGGTATTCTTCCTCGATAAATGACTTGAATGATTTGATATTAAGAATGCAAATCGTTTTGCTAATGGTTGGATTTACCTATCTCTGACTTACAAATGATTGTATACACTTGATAGAGTTTAGAGTTACTTTTAACATGTGACTAAAATGCAGTTAACTTCTTTACCTTGACACTGCGGAACAGGTCTTTTTCTCTGTTCGAGGCCTCCTTGGCTTTCATAAAGCTGAAAACAGCAGTGCGTGCAGCTGGTGGGAACAAAAAGATAACATTACTGTTGATTGTAAAAGATATTTTTCACTGTAAAACATTAAGTGACAGGGTTATGAATTTCAGAATAGATCACTATTCTTACCTTTTCCTTTCTTCTGAGAACCTGGTGTCAGTTTTACCTTGTGTCTGTAGAAAACAAATGGTTCATTAGCCCATGCACTTTTCACTTAGTCTGTCTCTTACACTCAGAGAGGTTAGTTGCACATACTTGTAGTTGGAAAGGGCAGTATATGGCGCACAGACTGGCACAGCAAACAACAGCACATCCTCAGAATGAGGCTGGCCTGTCAAAGAGGTGAGCAGGTTCTCTGCTTCCTGGGGCAACACAAAAATAAAAGATTCAATTATGGAGGGAATAACCATTTCTTTTGAGTGTAAACTCCAAAACTCCACTTATCCACAGGTAAATGTTTACATTAGGAACCCACCTCTGCTCCAGGGTTGTCCTGGTCCACTTCATCCTCCTGAAAGAGAGGACAGCACAGATGGCTTTAAAGGAATTGCACTCAGGAAATTGTTCAGGAAATTCAAGGTTCTTAAAAATGTTGTTGAATACAAAAAAAAAAGGAGTCATTCAAATTGTTATCCAATTATGTATAAAAACTGAACTGAAGAGAGGAAGGGACATTTAATAGTTTTCCCTAACATCACCAGACACTGGTATTAGAGCCTTATCAAGTTCAGTATGGAGTGTTGTCATCTACCTTGTCCTCTGGTTCAGCAACACCTCCCTCCTCTCCAGGCTGCCTGTCCTCCTCACCCTCCTCTCCTCCCGTCTGCTCTGGCTTCTTTGCTGCAGTTTCCATATTCCGAGGTTTCTGAGGTTGTTTCTGGGAGGGTGGTTTCCTGATGGGTTCGTCTTTACCTTTTCCCTTCTTCCCTTTCTTCCCCTTTTCCTTCTCATCCTTAGTGGGGCCGGCAGACTAAAGGAGCAACAGTAATGTTATTTATTGTGCAAGTATCAAGGACAGTGTGCACTCAAACTGCACCAACACTAAATATCCAGCAGATGGTGTCATGGCAATGACACTGTGCAGTACAGTAGTAACAGTTTGTGTTGAGGGTTGCATGGCTGTTTTTATTCATCCTTACCCCTAGCAGCTGCATCATCAGCTCCCTGTCCTCTTCATCCTGGTCTTTGTACTTCTCTTTGATCTTCTTCAGTTTGTTCTGAAGCGGAAACACACATGAACAGCACAGACAGTATCAGTTGAGGCTCAAGATTTATCCATCAAATAAGAAAATTATGACATGTAGCACTGTTAATTTAAAAAAAAAAAAAAAAAACTTGACCTCACCCTTAGTACTATTTCACTGCATAATTCTGATTTCTTTACAGCATTTCATAAACATTTATTTTTGTGATTAACAAAGCATTACTGTGCCCTTTCAGTTAGTGATAATGGAAAAATGTATGTTCCTACTGATAAATACCCTCGTGTCACTGGCCTCCTAATCCCTTGTAAATTAACTGTGGGTTTAGTTCTGGGGTTTATCTCTCCTTCCTGTTAATTCTAATAAAGCAGATTGGTAAACTCGGGTTTTCAAAAACACCCTCAAGCACAACACAGTAACATAGGATGTTATATCTTCAGAATTCACTCTTACCCTTTGACCTCTCTTCAGTGGCTGCTGGGAGGCGCCTCCTCCACTCTTGGCCCCCTGATCGGCCACTGATCCACTGGATGAAATGTCGGTCTTCTCCTCAGTGTCGCAACCCTCCTGTTTCTGCTTCTTCTTCTTCTCCTCTCTAAGGGTGAAGACAAAAACACCTGAGAATTAAACCAATAACTGGCCAAGCTTCCTTACACTTGGTCCAATCAGAGCTTTTCTAAAAACAATATAAAATATAGTCACATCATTTTTTTTTTAAATCAATAAACCAACCAAATGTCTCAACACCAGCTATACTTAAAATCCCATTTAGTGACTAGTAGAAAAAGAGATAAATAGAAGTGGACTGTGGTGGGGGTTTTTTTCTGATAGGTCTGTGATAAGAGGGTAACACATCTTACAAAGAGAAAAGAAGAGCAAACTTCTACCAAAGCACATTCAAATATGTAAATTATTTCAGCTGATTCCATCCATCTATCACCACTCCTCTTCCAAACCAGTTTTTCCCATTTAGTAGCATTTGTCTCATACTTGAAATTGGTTGGGGTAATTAATATCTTCATTCCACAGTTATAATACAGGCTTAAATCTGTCTAATTCTCCAGGTTTGTGTTAAATATGTTTAATTTCCCATTCATTCACCTTCTCTGTTTGGCAGTCATGTGTTTCCTCCCCTGTGAGTCTGCCTCAGCCTGAATAGAAATTAATGAATTAACATTAGTATTATGCAGAGCTGAATATGTGTCATTTGACTTTGATGGAATTTCTTAAATACACATGGCCAAAGACAGTAAGAAATTACCTGAGTGGCTGTTTCCTTTTTGAAGCCAGGGTTCTGAATAGTACTTCTAGAAATAGGGAGAGACAATTTAACAAAGTACCATTCATTATCATGTGTGTTTACAGAACTATTAGTTTAGTAGAAAGCTGGGAAAAGGCCTTTCCGTTCCTAAAGTGGTTGGTTGTGGTAGTGGTAATGTTACCTGCTGGGCTGTAAATGACTGAGGGAGATGGTTGTATCTGGAAAGCTGATTTCTTCACTCTCTCCATCCTCCTCACTGTCCTGCTCTCCACCTTCCTCTGCCTCCATGTTACTCTGCATTCCTCCAGCGTCTGCTGCACTCCGCTCCAGTTCTCCACTCGCACCCTCATCCCCCTCCACTTTGTTTTCCTTTTTCATCTCCTTGTTGTGTCCGTCCCCTGCTGCTGTTTCTTCACCCTGATCTTCGTTACTGCTGTCGTCACCTGTAAAGCCAACAGAATCAGTTTCAGCCCTTGAATATTGTGGTTACAAACACAGCAAATGAAGTCCATGTTTTTGTGTCGTCCTACCTATCAGCTCCTCTCCCTCCTCTAACAGCTCAGCAGTTTTGGATGTGACCTCCTCCATGTCCTCCTCTATGGTCTTCACTTTTCGCTCCCCTTTGTGCCGAAACACACTCTGTTCATCTACCTGCACACAGGCAAGTATGAAACTTTATTGTTAGAGGATGACAAAGAGTTCAAATGGTATTCACAGCTCATGGTGGTATTTACCTTGAAGACGAATCCAAAGCCCATAATCAAGTAAGAAGGTGGCAGAAAATTTTTCTTTCCTGAAGAGAAATATTACAAAAGTTCAGTCCTGCTGGTCGGCATCCTCATAGCTCTGTTAGCAGTTGCACTTCTTATATTTTGTTCTGGTGCCTAACACAGTTTATATGCTTTTAATTCTAGTGTTTGATACCTCTGATCATGAAGCTTCCAGTGGTCAGGTACTCTCCGGTGGGAGCTGTCTTAGAGACCTGAACAAAAATAATAGAAAAATTTTAAATTATAGTTATAAACCACCCATTCACATTTTAAATATACGGCTATTTGTGTTTCCCTATGTCTGATAATACGCTACCACAAGTAGCATTAGTCAGCAATGTTTTCACAAGTGAGTCCCCATTTCATTTTTATATAACATGTTGAGAAATTTAACAATGCGCCACCAAGGTCGAGTTAAAGACTGGAACCTCGCTAACATGTAAATTCCATAAATGTAAACAATTAACGATAAAAAAAAAACCAACTTGGGCTTGTAAATGTTTCACGTAAACTCATTTATTAGACTGGAATAGATGCAATGCCTTTTGGTCAGAAACACTGACTGTAAATAAAGTTTTGTTAACAAGAAAACCCCACAGGGTACCTCTAAGTTCTGAAAGTTCTGAGAAATTAATTGTAACAGAGATAAATAAAAAGATTTACAGACATGACACAGACACAGACTTGTCCCATGAAATGCAAAATGAACAATCATTATTTTTTAATCACACACACAAAAAAAGATAATGTGGCCAATTTAATAGCCTAATATTCACGACTCACCTGATGATGATGGACCCACCAAGCACTGGTGATGATCTTGGCGTCCCAAGCAGCACTGTAGCACACAGCCATAGTGCCGGCCTCTGTTAAGGTACGAGGTGGGATGGGATCACCTGGAGTGGGGAGGTGGGTGGAGAAGGGCAGAAACACATACAAATGATTTGAAAGTTAACCAGAACAGTGGAGAGAAAGGAAAAGCAAATCCACACATGCAGTTGTACCTGAGGGGTTTTTGATGACACAGCTAGTTGCTCCGTGGAGGTCAGCGTGTACATAGATATCCCCTGACAAAGTAAAGGTACACATGATGAGGCAAACCTGCTCAGTTTTGAAGATATTTCACTTTTTAAGGTAAAAGCACACGTGTGTGTTCCATTACCAGCCCGGAGGTATCGCTTGACGATCATCTCGTTCTGCTGCTGGTCCCTTCCTGCAATGATGAGATAATTCTCTGAGCTGATGAACCAGAGGAACTTCTCAAACCTGCCACCAGGGGAAAAGGGGGACACTACTTATCAGGTACATACAAAATATACTGAATAAAGGTCTAGATATGTGCATAACACATATGTGTCTTACCAGTAGACTTTCCTGGCCTTCTGAATGGTGGTCACTGTCTGGACTTCCTTCAGTGTTTGCTGTGTTTTTTTCTCTGCAGATTTCATAGCCTAGCATGATGTAAAAATGGAAAAAAACCTTTAACAGCACATTATGAATCAAAGTGTATCAAAGTATCACAATCAAAGCTGTCTTGTGTCTCGTCTCAAAGGCAACTGACAGATGTTTCCCACTGTCAAACTGGACTGTAAAATAACAGCTTTCCTCACCTTATCTGCTGCCTCAATGGTTTTCTGTTCCTTCTTTTCAGCACTACGTTTGTAGTCATAGTACCTTAAGAAAAAAGCACAACAAGATCCATCAACTGCAAAGAGAACACTGGTGCCTCTGTCCAATAATGCTCAATTCTACGTCTAAAGGCCAAACCTACTTTTTAGCATTGGCATAGGCCGACAGGCCAAGATCCACATCCACTAACATGGGCTTGTTCCTTTGCAGCTTCTTGTTCTGTCCTTTGTCTTTATTTTTATTTTTCTTCCCTTTCTCCTCTACCACATCTTCTTTCTCTTCCACTTCCTGGTCATCCTCAGAAATATATGGATTTCTAGAGGGGGGAAGACAAGTATGAGCCAAATGTTGTAACAGCGAGCAAAATGGTCCGTTGTTCTAAGTTTTCTATATCACTGATGGCCTCACTTTAAAAGCATGGTGATATGGTTAGTCTGCAGCTTCAGCTCCTTGATGGCGCAGGCCACAGGGTCTCCAGCGGCCTGTGCATCCTTAACGATAATGCCAATCTCAGTCCAGTCCACCTGATTGGCCAGCGCACTGCGCACCACCTGCAGTGCCCTCTCTACCACAGGCAGGTTCATCTCCACCAGTTCACCTTTTATTCTGTCCACCTCCTGCAACACATGAGATAAGGTTGCTTATGCATGTGTTTCAGCAAAGTCAAACTTAAGATTTGATCGTTGAGATTAATCGTTATGTGCAACATAACGGCAACATAGCAGTCAAAGCTAAAAGCTGCTTTGTTGCTAACCTGTGCTTGGTGCAATGCCTCCAGCCTCTGCTCATGGTCCTTCTTCACATTTTCCAACTTCTTCATTGCCTGTTTCTCCTGCTGCAAGGCCTTCATGTCAATCTTCTGGCTTTCCATCTTAGAAAAGAACTCATCCACGGCCTAAATGAGAGGATCACATTTGTGCAAAAAGTGATGATTTACATTTTAACGGAGAAGGGATCAATATTCTTTCTCAAACAAGGCATCAAGGGATAAACCAAATAAGCAGTCACGCTATTATTCACCTTGTCAAAAGTATCAAACTCCAAATAGGGACTCTTTGCATGCTGAGCGAAGAGGAATGGATGAAATTCATCATATCTGTGAGTGGACATCATCATCATAAATTAAATAACAGTATTATACATAAGTAGGTAAAAAGTATGTAGAGTATCCGTCTATGTGATAAACTGTGCATTAAACAAAACAGGACATACGTGAGCAGTTCTTCGCTGGGTTTGCCCGGGGTTAAGCTCGGTTTCTTCTCGCTCTTTTGAATGATGTAACCCTTAAATTAAACAAAGAGGGGTTTGTGAATGTAACAGATCTACAACAGGATTTCAAAGCACTGTCCCTCAAAATAAACATCTCTTACTTTGCCACTGAAGTTTTCCGTTTTTTCCATGAATGTTTCTGCAATTTGCATGGCTTCTAGGATTTTGGGTGCAACTGAAAAAGCAGACAGATCAAAGATTGTGAGCACTACAGATTTATAGAAACACGAACGTTACATCAAACAAAATCTCAAACTTAAAGCATCAATGAACCAATCTTGTCTCAGATTGCATTGCTATACCTTGGGCAGCATCAACTTGGCTGTCAACTTTGACAGAGCCTGGCAGTCCTGCTTCTATCAAACTGTGTTCTATCAGAGTGGCTCCATAGGCTGCAGAGGAGGTTGGAAATGATACAAAACATGATTCAGTCTTTACATGATAAAAGAACTTTAATATATTCAAAATGAAGATCTGTTGCCTGGCTACTTACGAAGGTGAGGATTCAAGACCCTTTTCACTTGATCTCCATTTGGAGCCTTGCTGAGAATTTCAGTGAGTCTATAGAAGAAAAAGGAACAAAAACAACTCTGACAGATGTCCATTTTATCCACAAACTCAACAAGCACGTATAAAGATGTGGTTACCGCTCTAGACTGATGAGAGGTTCAGGGGGCCTGGCGCTCTCCACAGGATACCGCTCTCTCACGGCGATCTTAACATCTTCTGCCTCTGCTGTGCGAAACCGCAGCAGATTCAAGATGGTGTACTCATGGTCTGCAAGTATGATGTTACCCTGAAAATGGATATGGACAGACCTAAAAATGAACTTGTTCACAAAATAACATCTGAAACGAAACAGCTTCAAGCATACTATTCTCACCCTGTCATATAGTTCAATGATCAAGTGGTAGGCAGCCTCATCTGAACCGAACTGGATGTCGACAATCCTGTCAATTCCAAGCTGCTTAACCTGGGTCAGTCGCCGTGTCTTCAGGTGTTTTCGACACTAATGAGAAAAAAAAACCTGCTTTAACATTCAACTTCATCACGAGAACCAACCAAATTAAATGAATTCCATTACATTCAAAATGTACAGACTGTCATTACATTGAAAAAAATAAATGACATATAATGGCGTCCAAAAGTCTGAGACCACTTTCCCAATCTCTTAAATTGGAAAGTGGTCTCAGACTTTGGACCCCCCAGTCCTAATTTAAAAAAAACAAAACACGCTATTTAACAAAGACATCGGTATAGTAAGATATTCTTACTTTCATTGCAAAGCCCGAAGGCATCATGTTCTTGGGCCATTCAAAGTCTGTAGAGTGAATACGAGTCCCAGACTCAATGAGGAGAACAGCTTTGCTGTCAGGCCTGAGACAACAACATGACACTCAGTTATTCACACTAACTGGCTGTAGTCACTAAGTTTATTTATTCAAGTGCTGTACTTCAACTAATTACTGTACCTTAACTAATTTTAAGGTACTTGTATTTTAGTGTAGTACTTCCATTTCATTCTGCCTCACTTCATTTTACAGTGAAACATTATACTTTTTACTCAACCACATTTATAAGACAACTATAATTACTAGTTACTTTTTAATTCAGGAAATCTGATGCGTTGTTATAGATGTGTTAGTCACTTAAAATGAGCTAAAATGCAGCTTAGATATCGATGCATCAGTACTCATTACATAATACAATATTTTTTTAAACCGACAGGGTTCACTCTCCTGCATATTTTTACTGCAAATATAACTTTACTTATAATCACAGTTTTGACTGCCCTTTCTTTTTTTAATCTAAGGAAGTATTTTTCAAGCTGGCAAATGTCCTGTTAAAGCCCATTAGAGTGAAACTTCAGGAGGCAACTTCTCAAACTGTTCTCACTTTTGCAGCCGGATGAGATACGTCTTATTGTCGATGTCATACACGTTGTTTACTCTCATGCCAATGTAGCTGCGAAAGAAGAGGGCAAAATGAATATATGGCTGATCAACACCTGTAAACAAATCCACATTAACGCTGGTTAGCACAGCCAGAGGAGGCTAAATTAGGTTAGCAACCCGGCTGGAGGCGATAAAACATATGACCTACTTGGCACTGATCTCGGCAATAACTGCCCTGATATCCACAGTGGCGAATCTTGTCTTCATGGTGACCTACAAGCTGGCTGCAAATACAAAAATTACGGTAGACAATGAATGCAAACGGTCACATTTCTAATGCAACATCAGCGGTGAAAACATGCAGCGAAGGGCTGCGCATGCGCGGCAATGACAGGTTGTTACGGAAGCCGACGTGGAGCAAAAATGATCAAGTCCACGCCTTTTACACACACATTGGCTGTGTGTGAATAGAATGCATTGATTGTGTATTGGATGCACTGGTGCCTGGTAACGTTATGCTATGACATGAACGCAGTGGACCAGCAGCTGTGCTCTTGCGGGGACTGTCTCTAGATATCATTAAGCTCATGGTAGGCTCTCTAGCAGTCAATGTGCACTAATGATGCACTACTCAAACTGGCTTATTGGCGTGAAAAACAGGGCAAGCCTTCGAAATGCATGCAAAACACCACCTAACACCGACTGGAACAACAGGGGAATTGTTGTGGACACGAAGAACAACAACCCACACCCCAGTGAACAAACATCCGAGCTAACGGTCACCACCCACCTCTGGAAAAAAGGTAAGGAGCTGAATAATAAAACTGTAAAGAAGCAATCGCGTCAAATATCTGGGCCTGCGGCATATTATTCTGCTTGACTGACATTTTTTTTTTATTACATGGCAAAGCATATCCAGCCGCGTTGTTGCTTTTAACTCCGAATATTTTGAGTTTAGCGGCGGCGCTGGGGTGAAAGACAGAGAGAGACTCTCAGCCAGAGTTTCCAGTTTCCTCCTCAGGTCAGAGCGGAGGGCGAAGGCGTGCTCCGTTACCAAGGCGACGGTCAGCTAACAGGGCTGGCTAGCGGGGCTAAGCTAGCATGGGACGAGTTTAGCGTCCGCTTTGACAAGTCGAGGCGTTGAAAAAAAAAACCAACTTGTATTTTCACACTTTACATTGAAATGTACTCTCCAGATGTTATGGATAATCGACTTACATGCGGCGGCTAAAGCTCAAAGGAATGCATTGTAAGTAGTGAGTTCACGGCTGAGCAGAATGTCAAGACTTTTGAGAGTGCGTCGTTAAGGTTTCTCTCCAAAGATTTCGTGTCTTCGGTAGCTGTTTTTTTTTTTCTCCTGTTTTTAAGAGTGCTTCGTGAGACTAGATCGCAAATGATGGTTTTAACCGTAATATCTGTTATAGTCATGTTTTCTATGCAGCGTCTCTTTTCCATTTACGTTTTTTTTTCTACCATAGCTTAAACCTAGATGTTGCCGAAAATGGTGATGACTGTGACTAAAAATATGACACCTGAACACACCATTCATAACGCATGTATTGGCACACTGCAAATGTAGTGTGAAAGTGAAATACCAGAATATCACAGGTCACAGTCTTTAGTGCCGTGACTGCTGGCTGCCATTGTGACCATTAATGAAAAAGTCACAGAAAAATAATATGCAACTATTTTGATACTTCAACAATCATGTCAGTCATTTTTTCTAATAAAAACTAACATACCAATCAATTTCTAATTCCCTCTTCTCAAATAAGAGGATTTTCTGAGTTTTTTGTTTGTTTTGTTTGATTGTTTTTTTAAATCTTAAAATCTTAAATAAAACTAGAAAGTGAGTACCTTTGGATTTTGAAATGTTGGTTGGGAAAAAAGAAAAGACATTCAAAAATGTCACCTTTGGACCTTTGCTTATGATGGAAATTCTTTCCACATTTTTATTGATATTTGTACACTAAATGATAAATTGATAAATAATCAGCAAATTAACTAGTGATGAAAATAATCGTTAATTGCAGCCCTAAAAACAAAAGACTTTTAAAGTATATTTTAACCAAAAATGACTAAAGTAAAATGTAAAAAGTAAACCTGCTTCCCTGAGTCTCCTATGATAAACTGAATGTGTTTTAGGTTTTGGACTGTTGTTGGGAGAAAACATAACATTTAAATATGTCAGCTTGAGTCCAGGGGAATTCTAATGGGTATTTTTCATCATTTAATAGCCCAGAGAATTAATCAAGACAATAATTAGCAGACCAATTGATAACGAATATAATCTTCAGTTGCAGCCCTGTGTGAATGTAGAGCTTCCAGCTGTGAGTCAGAAAATCTCTATCCATATCCCAGTAAAATTATCATGGGCTTTAATGTCCAGTGGGGGTGTTCCAGTTTTTCCTGTCTCTGGAGCACAGTATTTCCTTCTAGATTATGCAGGCTTGTTTCTTTACTCACAAATTTCAACTGATATTCAATAGTAAAATGATAGAAATGCGTTTATGCAAAGATTTCCCTTCTCTTAGTCCTTGTTTTTGTTTGTAACTGTTGTGCAGGCTACAAATTAATCAAGAAAATTGGAGAGGGCACATTTTCAGAGGTGGTGAAAACTCAGAGCCTAAAAGATGGGAAGTTCTACGCATGTAAAACCATGAAGCAGACAATTAACAGGTATGTATTCAGCAACACAGTGTTCTCCGGTGCACATGCAATCAGTATAGGAAACTTGAAACTTGAGTCAGCAGCTTGACACCCTCTCCGCTTAAGTATCCTATTAGATGTCAACCGACTCTGCCTTTGACCTTGTAGTGATGAGGAAACAATGGATGTCAGTGCTTGAAATGTGAGTTGGTAGTGCAGTGGTTTTTACTAGTGCTGTCTTAAAGTGCACAGTCACTTTAAATCAGCGCAGCCATTAATCTTGATATCTGTCCACACACTGTAGCGACATGATGCTGCTGTCAAATGAAGCTGTGATGCAGAATTGCACGGCTTCAGACCAAAACTATTACACAAAATCTAAGATTAAGAAAGCATATCTGCCTAATGACTGTACAACAGAGTATTTGCACACTTGTCACATGAAATATGCAAATGTTTTCTGTTCTCTGTCATTAAGTCTGGAGCAGGCCAACAACCTGCGGGAAGTCCAGGCAATGAAGAGATTGAGCCCACATGCAAATATCATCCAGCTACATGAACTGATTTTGTGAGTATTGGAGTACTGGCTGCTATTAACTTGCTGTATTGCCTTAAGCTAGTGTGGCATGTCTCTTTACTCTAATTCAATGTTTCAGTGACAAAGAAACTGGAACTGTGTCTTTGATTTGTGAGCTGATGGAGATGAACATCTATGAGTTCATACAAGGTAAGTCTACACATATGACAGAGTAAAAGCGCATAATAAATCGTTATGAGGGATGACTGGAACTCGGAGATGTAGATGTAGTCTTTCTGTAAAGTTCTTGGATGAATTATGGGCTGTTATTGGTTCTTCATTCTTTGCAGGAAGACAAACTCCACTGCCTGACCATACAATAAAGAATTACATGTACCAGCTGTGCAAGTCACTTGAACATATGCACAGGTACTTATGAAAATATAACATATATGTTCACATGAAATTCTAAAATAAAATTCAACATCAAGTTAGCTAAGTTTTTTTTCTCCTCATCATTTTTTTTAATTTTTTTTATGACAGCTGTGGAATCTTCCATAGAGATGTGAAGCCAGAGAACATACTCATCAAAGTGAGATGCATCGTCATCATAAATCAGCTTTTTTTTAAAAAAATGGGGAAATTTGGTTTTGAGTCAAACATTTTCAAAATGATCTTGTACAATTTTCAGCAAAATGTTCTGAAGCTGGGGGACTTTGGCTCATGTCGGAGTGTGTATTCCAAGCCCCCGCACACAGAGTACATCTCCACACGCTGGTACAGAGCCCCGGAGTGCCTCCTGACTGATGGGTATTACAGCTTAAAGATGGACATTTGGAGCGCTGGTTGTGTCTTCTTTGAGATCATGAGGTATCTGCAGGGGAAGGGAACATCATTTCATCTGTTACTCTTGATTACATTAGATGATATACTTCCCAGTGTCTGCATTCACTTCCTTGTCTTTGTCATTTGACCAGTCTTGTCCACCACCACAGGTGTAAACAAACGTCAAACAAATGTTATGTAAATAGCTTTGTTGTGGCACTTAGCTTGTTGTACTGTCCACCTGTGTGTTTCAGCTTGAATCCCCTCTTCCCTGGATCAAATGAGTTGGACCAGGTTGCCAAGATCCATGGTGTGTTGGGGACGCCAGATCAAAGTCTTCTCCATAAGTTCAAGCAGTAGGTGTTCAAATATGTTGTTTTGTCAAGAGTTTTTCATCTTGTTATTGTAGCAGCACATACAAAATGTGAATATCTCATTTTTATGTACTTGGAAAAATAAGAATTCACAAGGAGTCTTCATGTCTGCCAGGTCTAGAGCAATGCATTTCAACTTCCCTCCGAAAAAAGGAACCGGTATCTCACGATTAATCCCTAACTGCCCAGCCCCGGCTCTGTCACTGCTCTATCAGATGCTTGCCTATGACCCTGATGAACGCATCACTGCAGAAACAGCACTGCGGCATACATACTTCAGGGAAATCAGGTAATGTTAAATATATATGTGCAGAATTTTACAACATTTCATTGACAGCTGGCAGCACCCAGTCATATAAGAAACA
This sequence comes from Trachinotus anak, assembly GCF_046630095.1. Taxonomy (NCBI): domain Eukaryota; kingdom Metazoa; phylum Chordata; class Actinopteri; order Carangiformes; family Carangidae; genus Trachinotus; species Trachinotus anak. The sequence continues at coordinate 6,995,393 of NW_027273866.1, read as the reverse complement.
CTTTGTTGTTGTTATATATTTATTATTATTATTACTATTATTATTAATAATAATAATAATAATAATATATTATTATATTAATCTTGCCTATTTTCTTCCAGGCTGGCAGAGAAAAAAGCTGACACTCACAGAGTTTCAGGAACTATGGATGGAGTAGGGGGTAGTGTAACGCACAGCTCCTTAGAGCACATCTGGCGCCCAACCAGATTTGGCAAACAGCTGAGAGGAAGACATACAAGGCAAACACCTTTAATGCGCGTAAGTTTAAACTCTACATGCCAAATTGAGCCCTGTGTTAAAGTCACCTTAAGTGAAGTGTCCAAGTCCCATGAGTGCAAAGAAATATGAACACAGGTGCTGCCATCCAATACTTTTTCCCTGTCACAGCACAACATGAAGCATGTAGCAGAGCCCCTTATCAGACGGAACGTCCCTCATTATCCCACAGAGCTGCCCAAACTCAACATGGTCGTACCAGGCCCACAGATTTCCTTCCCAGTCTCCACTATGCCTGCATTCACTGTCACTCACCGAGGCACACTGCCAGCCATCACATCGAAAAAGTGCCAGTCACAGTTGGCCAAGGTAAACAGGGAGCACTTTAATTTCTGAATCATTCAGCCATTTAGGCCTCCTAAAAGTCACATCTACCAAGGGCACTGAGGAAATTAAGTAAAACATAGCTGACAGGTTTGTTTTAAATATCAGGAGATATATCACTATGTTGTCTTAATGTAAAAGGAAGACTGTTGAGTTAATGTAGACAAACAAGTACCTTTCAAGAAGGGCTTTGAGTTGGCATTCAGCCTGCATTTCCTTTCTCTGCAGCCCCGGGATGAGTCACACCGCGCAGCTTTCAAGACCTACTACATGCCACCTCTGGATAGGAAACATGGAGGCTACTAGAAGCAAAAACACTTCGTTTGATTTAAAATCAATTTTTACTGTACTGATAAACAGATTGTTGAGAGGACAATGTTTGGATAGGCCTGATGTTGAAATCTGTAAAGCAAAGATATTTGAGAAACGAATGCAATGAAGACCACAGACTTACAATTTCTACACCAAACTGTTGAATTCTCATAGTAATGATGAAATTCATTGGGATCTCTACACAATGATATATTCTGTCATATTATGTTGGATTGAGAATGTGTAGTTTAGTTATGACCTCTGTTTTACTTGACCTAGTCAGGTTTTACACGTTTACAACTGTTGAGAAATATACTTCAATCTGAGCCTATTACACAAACTAAGCAATAAGATATTTGACAAGTTAACAGCTGTTTACCAGAAGTCACTTAAATGGTGTAACTTCATTGACAAGGAACGTGATCAGCCAACTGGTAAATAATACAGTGGCTTTAAAAAGTTGTCACACCCTTTGGACTTGTTCCAGTTGTATTATTTTACAACTTTGAATCACAGATGATTAGGTAAGCGTTTTTGATACTAATCAACAAAATACTTAAATGTCAAAGTAAAGACAGGTCTCCAAAAATGTATCTTAATTGAATGTAGCTCTAAAATACAAAATATGTGTAAGTATTCACAGAATACTCTCAGAAGTTGGAGGAAGTTCGACTTTTTCAAATACTCAACACAGCTGTGATTCAAAGTTGTAAAGCAATAAAACAGGAAAATCTCCAAGGGCTGAAGTCTTCCTGTACAAAAGTGAACAGCAAAACACATTAAGTGCTTCACAATTATTCTACGCCACAAAATTACCATTGGAGAAGTAATTTAAAGGCACATTTCACGGCCCAACTGTAAATCAAATGAACAGCCCCACATGGACTACAAAACACACAATTGGAGCAATTCATGATAAAGACATCTTTCCTTTTAGATCAATTATGTATGTGAAAACAACTGTATTTATATGGTCACAGACTGCAAATTGGGCCTTTAAAAGTCCCAAATAATTTTTTTTATTGCTATGTTAGGAATGTAGCTTGACAAGTGTCCTCATGCCCCTTCATTTAAAGCATTGTGGCTTAAAAAACATACTATTTCATATAGAGCTGTGAGCTCATTAAAATTGACTGTGATTCAATCTGCACTTTATGGTGCTGCTTATTGTGATGCATATCAGAGTAAAAAAAGTTGTCAAGTATCATTTGTTTGCTGTTGTCATTAATGTGTACTACAAATACTTGAATGTTTTACATGTCTGCACAAAATATGGATTTCCTATGGACCGTGTCCTTAAAAACTGAATTGAATTGAAACTCCTGACACAAAATGTTAACAAATTTATAAGGATTTCTTAAATAAATAATAAAAGTGGGAAATGTAAAATGTTCAAAATATAATTGCCTGTCCAGCTTCCTGCCTCGTGTAGGGGCTAATTGAACTCTTGGCATCAACAATGATTGGTTATCACAGAAATGAAGTACATGAATATTGCAGTAGTGTCAAATGGAAAAGATGCCTCCATATCTGAAATCTTTCATGTGGCTTTAGTTAAAATTCTTCAGAGAAAGTTGAGGCCATATCAAGTTCCGTGGTTTCTTCTCAAAATATTTCCTATGACTGAGGCACAGAGAAAGCCTGTACCAAGTTGAGGAGAGTCTTTTGAGATTCAACGCTGTAAGATTTCCTGAGCTTCAAAGATTCCTATACTTGACAGCTCATTCCCTGCAACTACGGCATTTTTATGACAACGTAAGCAATTTTCACACTAGAGAAATTACAGCTTTGTTATGTAAATACAGTACATGTGGGTGCACAAAAAAAGATAACAGTAAACGGTGTATTCAAGATTATTTTAATATTATTAATATGTATACTTTAGGCTTTAGAAATATAACTATCAATGACAAAACTTCCACTGGAGTAATGGTAGTTTGCTTAGGCCCCCATCAGATCAATTAATTACAATATACACATTATGATACAGAGCAGATTTGAATCTGAAATAATATTAAAATAAATGCTCAATAGATAAAAGTTTGAATAGTTTTTTTTTTTTTATCATTTTCTTCACCTACTGTATTAGCCATCTGTGAGTTCTGAGCACACCCAAAAATGTAAAGCCATTTTCTTCTAATAAACTAATTTAAGTGCAAACAATTTTTTTTTCTTTAAAAAGACTATGATTGCAGCATCAAGCTTTATAGTTTCAGATTTCAAGACTGAGGATGTTAAAGCCAAGTGTAACAAGGCAGTCCTCAGCCCTCTTTTTTTGTTCCATTAGAGTAGTTATAAAAACAAACAAACAAAATAACTAACAAAATCAGTGCAAAGTCGTCAATGGGGAGATTCTACTCAAGAAAAGACAGAAGTGGAGGGCGAATGTGGATGGAAGCAAAATTTTCAGATGCTCACGCACTTGGTCATAAAAGGATAGTTCACGCAAAATTCATGTTGTAGTCAGTAATCCTGAGCCACGACTGGGCCACATCACAAGGTTAAAGAAAAGGGGTACACAGATTATGAAAATTAAATGAACTATCCATTTAATCTCAAGCCACAGTTGTCTGGTTTGCATCTAACAAAGCCAAGCCTTAATTCCAGAGGGGACAACAGTCTGATGAGATTTGACATGAAAGAAAGATTTTTTAAAAATCTAAAATGTGTTAAAACTCCAGGGGACAATAGTACATTAGCGTAATAGTCCACAAATGCACCACACCTTTTCTTGCTTCATTCCTCCTCTAGGTCAAGTGAGTGACAAACAAAAAACAAAAGAAAAGCCATAAACAAAATCGGGAGGGAGGAGGGGTATAAAAGAAAAGGAAAACTTGCAATGCTTGCAGGGTGAAGAGCAGCATCAGACTCTGGGTTGCAGGGTTCTTTAGCAGCAGAAATATTGTGGCTATACTACTGTTCCACTGGGAGAGCTGGCTTGGTTTTGGGATGACAATAAACCCTGGAAAAAGGAAAACAAGGAGATTTGCATTGGGAAAGTTCACATACTGTAGCAAAAAAAAAATCAAGCAACAAATAGCTCATTAAAAATTAGCCTCTAGCGTCCTCTTTCCATGTCCCGGTTCCCTGCCCTCAATTAAAAGGCTGTGCACAGCAGTTGAAGTGGATGCTGAGTGTACAGTGTGAGACTAATGTTGTCTTTGAGAGGTTTGCTTGATCAAGGCACTTCTACTGTACATGACCAGATCACGGACTTCTTTTTCCACAGGACTTTTTCAGCCTCCTTATCTGACTTTCGAGGGTAAACTAACTCTGTTATGCTTTTATTGCCTTTCTCCTATTATGCACTTAATCCTTAACCCTGTGAAATAAGGTCTGTTCAAACTCATTCCTATTATCAAATACTCTTCATGCCTTCCCCGCAACTGACCTCTACCAATGCATCTTATAGTCCACCACTTGTTTATCTGTGAAGTGGTTTGTATAAATCATAACTTATTTCTACTGCCCCAAGCTGAGTATTCAATTATTTTGGCATCATATTTGTTCCATTAGAAGTAATACTTTGGTAAGGCTATCCCACAAATCACCCATCATGACTCATAGAGGATAGTAGTCCCACATATTTGACAAAAAGTAAAAGCAGTCAAATGTCTGCACTGCAAAGATTGAACTGTACACCTCAATATCATGATTCTGTTTGTGTTCTCATTTTTCGTTTTAGAGACTTTTGCTGAATGCCGCAAGCCACTGTTAATGTCCAACTCTGGTTAAAAGTAACGGTCTCACTGGATTAACTAGCCTTCAAACTCTGGTTATGTTCAAAATGCAGACTGTTAATGTGCCTCGTTCTGGCAAAAGCTCTCAAAACACAGAAAAAGCAAAGTATACAAGGGTGTATATACATATTAAGCTGTAAGCATGTGAGAGACTGCAGAGATTCTTCGGGCAATGTGGCCATTTGCATAAAAGCTGAAACGAGAGAGTGTATGCAGATGACTTCTTGGCTATGCTGCTATGCATTGTGGAATGATTATGATGAACCAATGAAAACACTTCATATGGATTAACATCCCCCCCCTTCCCCTCACAGGTCTACACAGGAAATCCTCCTTGTCAGAATGTATTATATAACCAGACTGTATTTTTGTCATTGCATTGGTTATATTTGAAACTTAAGCATAATAGGTCTTTCATTGTAAAGCAGATGTACATTAAACAAAGTCTGATATCTTATTTGCCTGCCTGCAGAGACTGACATTCTGACTATAAAAGCTAAAAATGTTATTCCAAATGTCCATAGGTTATTTTAAGCTTTCAGAACATGTCTTGATTTTTAGTTACAGCCCACCAACTGATTTTAGGACAGCTAAAGACTGACAAACATTATCACTTCTTATTCACCCACATTTCCTACATTAAAAAGAACTTACCACTTTGCCTGGCCTCGCCCATGTGCAAATAAATCCCTCCTGACAAGCAGTCACTAAACAGTCCTCTAAAAATATGAGTACAGTCAGTCTCTCGTGTGCTATCTTTTTACAGATGAGAGGCTCAAGGAGGGGCACATCCTCCATGCGCGGACACAGCAGAGTGCCCAGAGTCTTAGCAGGGTCTGCTTTGGTTTTTGTCAGCAGGTTGAGCTTGTCGCTGCTCTTACTGCTGATGTGACCCATGCTGTGGTTGCGTTTGTGGTCCTTCTCGTGGTGGCGCTCCTTCCTATCATGGAGTGACAATGTGGCGAACTTACTCACACCTGTAGCGATGGCACTGTCCATAATTCCACTGCCGATTCCACCACCGCTGCCAGCCTTGTTGGTATTGTTTGCCGTTGTTGTGGTACCGGCTGAATGGGGTAGGCTGTTGGAGCGTGGTAATGTAGTAGAAAGGGAGTTAATGCCTGGAGTATTGGCACCACTGTTGTTTCCGTTAGTAGTGTTACTAGAGGTGTTAGTGATTATTGTAGCACCCGCAGGGGGGCTCGTAGCATTCATCACATTAGTGTGCGTCCGTGTCCGTGAGAGTGGAAGATGTGGGAAAAGGATATCCTCAGTGAGGTCCCATAGGCACAGTTGAGTGTCCTGGCCTACTGAGCCAAACCGGTATGTCACACTAACAGGCCGGCTGTCCGTGGAGTTGCGCTTGGAGAGTCGGGACTGTGTACTGTTGGCCCGGTCTCGTCCAAAATGGATCATCTGATCCTGGAAGTCCTCATCGCTGCCACTGAACTCCATCGGGTCATTCTCTTCTACGCTGGTGGTGTAATGATCAAATGCCACCACACTCACCCATGATTTGTGCCCATGACCTCGGGCGATGACTCTGCAGTCCAAGAAGGACCACACGGTCACTAGATCGTCCTCTCCACCAGCAACTATGTACTTTCCATCAGGGCTCCAGCACACACACAACAAGCCACCAAAGTAGCTCTTCATGGTGCCATGAAGCTCAACAGCATCAAAGTTGAACACCCGAAGGAAACCGTCTTGGCTTACACAGGCTAGGAATTTCCCATCTGGAGAGAAGGCAAACTCATTCAGAGCCCCCTCACCCACTGTCCATTTAAGCAGAGGATTCCGTGTGGATTTACTCTTACAAGTGTGTACAGAGTAGTTCTCTCCCTGTTTGAGCAGCTGGTAATGTGGTGCTGTGGTGCCACATGTATGCTCCACGTTGTACAGGTACATATTCCCACTGGCATGAGAGACCAGAAACAGGCTCTCAGAGCCTGGCACCCATTTCACGCATGTTACTCTGGACTTGTCTATTAGTCTCTGTCAGGAAAGAAGGAGGGTTGAGGTTTGAGAGGCAGACAGGGAGGAAGAGAGTGGAGGGAGAAAGAGGGTGGGGACAATGTCAGTGCATTATCATCAGGAAATACTTAAGATTTCGCCTAGAATGCTCCATTAAAGTCTTAGGCCACTTAGTGATATTTGGTTTAAATGTGCTGGGCAGGGAAAAGACAAAAAGTAGCATAAAGTACAAGACAGGGTATGGGAAATCCTTTGAACACACAGAACCTTTGGTCATTCAAATGCTTTAAATCATCTACATAAGAAGGTGGAAGAGTTTACTGCAAGGATATGGAAAATATGACATTACAGTTTAGGAGAAGTACTAAAACTGTATTTTAGACCTTGTATGAAGGATCAATTTATACAATGCAATCCGTTTGTGGAATCAGGTGAGATGGAACAAAAATAAATAACCTTTTACTTGCAATGGTAGAAATAATATGCAGATATCTGTCAGACAACAAGGCTTTACTTAAACAGTTCTACAATAATCAATTTGGTGAAGAATTACATGTGAAAATTCACCGCCTCCCCTAATTTTCTCCTTTACCGACCAGCACATGCAAAACTCTTCTAATCTACCATCTGTCGTTCAGAGACCTACCTCCTCATTGAAGAGCTTGCTTGTCTCCTTCTTGATGGGGTCAATGAGCTGTACCTGTCCTGCAGAGAAACCCACCAGCAAGGACACGCTCTCTGCCGTAGCTGTGAGGTGGTTGAAGTCATGACAGGTGGGCTGCGTTCCCTTGTAGATGCGCTTGTCTATGGGCTTGCTCAGGTCAGCGGCCTGACAAGAGAATGCACAGACACACATGAGGTGAGTGCAATCACTTTTGAATATGTAAAGAGGGTTTGTGTACTTTGTTGCATGACAACAGCTATTGTTGGTCAAACTGTCAGCTATAAACTATTGAAGCTGACTGTGCAGTGATTTTTTTCCCTGTGCTTTATCTCAAACACACTGACACTCAATGTAGAGGAGCTAATATGACAATGTTAATTCCACTGATAAAGAAGAGGACCTTGTTAGATCAAGTGTCATGTAACCAAAGTGAACAAGAAGTGACATCTGAACTCAAAATAACACAATGTGATTTTTAGCTGCATATCAAATAGCTGACAGTTGCTGAGCAAAAATGAAGAACTTAAGTATAGAGGTATGCCTTTGCTCTGTCTATGGGTAGATGCTTACCATCATACTGTATGATGTACAGCTTCCTCTTTTATGTCACAGAAACAGTATTTTACAGCTGTGAACAAGACATCCTGAGCATATACTCCATTGTAAATGATTTATAGTTTACACTAGTAGCAGAATGGAAAATTCTTTGAGTATAAGATGATGACTCAGTGGTTCCTCCAGTACTAGTAGATGTGACATTGAGTTGTTAATGTCCTGTCTCAGAGACAAAATGTCAAACCAAGTCTTAAAAGCAGTTTAAATCAAGAGTCCAGTCAAAGACATAGTGCTTATGCTTCGCAATAGCATACATTGTATTAGTCATTGTTATGGTGATTGATATTACCAGCAAAACTGAAAAATAATAAAGTAGTAAATAATAAGCTTATGTCAATATTGGTAAGGAGTGAGGTTATGGGTATAAAACACATAAGAAATAATAAGGTTATCATGAGCTGCTAGATTTGTCAACTGCTGACATAGGAAAGTCTCCAAACTTACTAGAGAAATTCAATTGCCAATCATTTTCAGTTGTATCTTATCAATGGTATGATGTATTGTGAATATAATCTTGTGATGTAATATTGACACACTGAAAGCAAATATCAGTCTTTCTCAGCCATGTTGCTAATGTGCTTGTACTGTTTTTTACTTGCCATTTTCTGTTAAACTTACATTGTGAGGATTAACAAGCCTAAAATTCCTACTAGTTTTGTTTTTTTTTTTTACTATATATTCTGTGCTGCAATGGCTCCATTTTGCGGCAGTTTAGCCAGTGTACTGCTGACTTACACCTGAATGATCACACACGACAAGGATATGTTTCTGTGTGAGTATGTAAAAGGTTATGTCACATTACTTCAAGTTAGCAGTCAGCTGCTTCCAGTCATACTGTGATGTCCAGTCAGCTGAAACCACGTTAGGACTTACGTGTTAGTGACTCAACATCTACACAGAAAGATACTGTTCAAGAATAGGTCCTTCATTGACGGTTATACCTACTTAGAGAGTATTTTCCTACAAGCAAAGCAAGTCAGCTTAGGTCGTAGCTTTTGTCCAGACACATCCACACTAAAAGAACTGAGCGCCTGAGTACATTAAAGGATGACGGCGACAGTTAGCTTGCTAGCCGGACGACCGCTCATACACTGAATCGCAATCGTTGCGATGTGTCGACACCTGTCCGTCAAAAGGCGTTGACAGGTGTTGTGGGTGGTACCGTACAACTGGCACTATGAACCGTTACAGCAACAATTTCAGCCCTGACAACTTAATCAAATCACAAGGGTAACTTTGCCCTGACGATCGTAACCCAGCCTTACGGAAACTGACCATACTGCAAAACGAAAACAGTGTGACGGACTAGGGACGGAACTTAGCCCCTGGCCTTGGTGTAGCTGCTGACTTGCTAACGTTAGCCAGTCGCGTTGGCTAGCTAGCTAACTAGTGGGCTTGCTTCATCATAGCTCCAAGCTAACTAGCTGCCAGCTAATTTGAAAGTCAAGCACCTGCCAGAGTAATTTAATACGGCCACCACAAGCCCGCAGCTCGGCTACAGCTCAAACAGCAGTGATGTATTGAAACATGCCGTAGCACGAATTTCCGTTGACATTAGCCCCGTTAGCACGCTACCTTTCTAACGCCTTTGTAGATGTAGAAGTAGAGCTCACGGCCCACATTGAAACAGATCCTGTCGCCGTTGCCCGACTGGTCGTTGACGTTCACGAAGGAGACCTTGACGGGGTTGGAGCCCTGCGAGTTGAAAGGCACCCTGTTGGGACGGCTGTATTCGGAGTGAGTGAGGAGTTTGTAGACGCCTTCCCGAGTAGTGAACTGAGTTTTAATTTCGTTCATCTCCTTCCCTCCTCCCTCCGCCGCCATCTTTGAAATTAACATTCATCCCTTTCCCCCAGGCCGGATCTTACGCACGGAGGGGAGCGGGCCACGGAGCGGGCATTCCTACTCTCCCATTCCCCCCAACGGTTTACCGGGGAACTGGTGGAGGGTACGGACTGCAGCTGCTTTACTATAAGTTGTCACAGCTTTATATATTGTGACAACTTAAACTCAAACGTTATAGCATTATTTATTTTTAACCACATAGCACAAATAGCTCAGTACAACAAGATAACTTCTCTTATATTTTACATCGATGGTGTGGTTGATAAATCCTTAGAGCTTTCGCTGCTTGTAACGATTTTAAAAAACTCTTTTACTGGCTTAACAAAATGTATATATAAAATAGCCTTGGGTTAAGTGATAGTAAGGCTGATTTACTGCGACATGAAGCAACATTTTGGAGAAACAAGGCTGTCACCTAGAAGCAACGAGGCTAATAAGAATTTTATTTTGAAAACAAAAATATCACCGGACGTGTTATTTTGTTAAAATGCCGAAAGGAGCAAACTCATGGCGTGTGGTTTAAACTCGTGTCATCGCCGTTTATCGTGCTCACGCATCACATGCACCTGCAGCCCTGGTGGTTAATTGACCTGCCCGAGCGCACAGCGGCGAAATTATTTCAGCATTTCATTTATCGCGGTCCAGAGAAGTTACAGGCGCCATCTCTCATGGCATGTAGAAGGAGACGACAGCGCTCACTTCCAGGTAGGTGTGAGTGTTTCTCATTGAAACGTGTGTAACTTGGGCTGGAAGATTGATCATGTATTTTCTTGGTATTTTTTTTTTTTCTACTGGGTGGCTTAACACCTTCCTAATATTAATTCACACATAATATTTTGCAAGCAACTAATCCAGATGCATGTTGTTTGTATTGTTGAGTGTGTTTAGATTATTGCACTACAAGTTTGTGTTTTATTTTCTCCTTTTTAGGTCACAATGAGAGACATGTACCTAATAACGTGGACCAACTTGCTTTCAAATACATGGTGAGATTAGTTAAGCACATTATGATCAGGTCTCTTAGTACCTATAGCTTCTCCCTTGCTTTGACATATTAATGTGGACTTGAGTGACCGGTGTTTTCTGTCAGGAGATGTGTAAAGTGGAGTCCAGCACTGATAGTGACTCAGAAATCAGTCCAAGATGGTCGGACACCAGCACTATGGTAATGAACCTTGCACACACAATGACACAATAAGCACAAGTGGACATGGGACAATGTATGTGTATAAAGTCTATGTACATTTTATGTGGCTTCAAACGAAGTTAATCACTGTTCCAGATACAGGACATTTTCCATTATGTGTCTCCACAAATTTGGTTTCGAAATAGGATCAAACTATTTTTTTTTCCCCCCAGAAACTGGCCCATTATCTGAGTTCCAGCATGCACTGACCTCCTTAATTTAAAAATGAGTTATTGTCTTATCGATGTAAAAATCACTGAATCCATAATTGAACAGGGATGTGCAAGCAGTGCACCAGACCGTGGGACATTACGTCGGACACTGCCACTGAAGCCTGCAGCCAGGCATGGTTGTTATTCTTTGGTGAGCATACTGCTTTCACTAATTCATCCATTTTAGGCGCAAAAGTATCCTGCTGTGTGAATGAATGAATAAATATGTGCTTATAATTTTAGTTTCTGGACCCATATGATGGGAGCTCTGAGGATTCAGAAGAGTCAAACACTGATGCTGGTGTCTCCAGGCGAACAAGGCAGCAGGGACAAGGAGGAGGCGGAGGATGTCGCTTTTCAGGCCGGACCAGAAGATTCATCCTTCATCACCCTGCTTCTGTTGCCCTCAGAGAAGTGATGAAAAATGGGATGAGAGATCCTGTAACAGAGCAGCAGCATCTTTTGGATGTCCAGATGAAATGTGGGAGTGACTCTGAGCTGTGGGTCTGTGAGTTTGACACTCTGCCCTCCCACAGCGACAAGGACAGTTGTAGAGATCTTCCCACAGAAACGGCAAGCGATCCAACAACGCACGCCCAAACCATGGACATGGAATTTCAACTTGATGATTCAGGCTTGCATGCCACGAGATCCTCCACACCTCACACACCTGGACCTCTCACCCCAGTGGGAGGGAGCCCATCCTGGATGCTGGATAGCTCTTCTGAGAGATCCCACAGCCCCTGTAACCTCAGATCGCTTAACAAGAGAAAGATGGGGCTCCCGGGAACAGAAGCGGTGGAAGTGGGTCAAAGAAAGAGGCAGTGTGTCGTCGACATTGAGGACAAAGAAGAGGCTGGGGACTTTGCATCTGAACCATGTTAAAGGCGACTGAAGAACTGCAGTCATATTAAATGCCTTAAATGAATTAAGGTGGAATGAAATACTGTAAAAAAGTTACTTTATGCACTTTGGTTTATTTCTCTACCTCCAGTAATTTTGAATGTCTCACAGGTGTCACACATTGTGCTGATTGACTTTTTGTGATTTTTGTTTTGTTGGGAGGAATTACCATAGTAACCTGGGTCCCATGGTGACCAAAGTACAACCTATGCACTGGCAATGAAGAAACTGCACATTTTCCCAATAAAAGTGAAACCATATTAAAAAAAACACACACAATACAGCTTTTTTTGGTTTCAGATTGCTAAATGTGTATCTAGCACTGCACTGGATACAAGAGTTTGAGCACCTCCTGATTTTAATATAGAATTCAGTAACTATAACTTACTTGCATTTAATTAATAGGTGCCCCTTTAAAATCTATTTTTTTTGTTAAAATGATGGGCTGTTTAAATGTAGGCTACTTTGTACAAACTGATCTAAATGAGGAAAAAAATAAAGTTTTATGTTTATGTTAAAGTCACTATGTAGCTTTGGCTTTATGTTTGGGTTTGTCTTAATGGAATATAAATCTTTAATGTCAGTTGTCATGCAGACTGTGGTGCTGTAGATTTCACATGGCCTATACATAGTGTGAATTCCTCTTCAAAATCAATACAGTGTCTACATTATAAAACTGGGACAAATTAAAAATGCACAACTAACTTAATTTTCTACAGTCTTAAAGAAAATACAAATGTCAGTGGTGTCATGGTTTTTCCATGTTTGCTCCAGACAGGACTTTAAACCTTATATCTGCTCACAAGTCTTGGGATACTTCCTCAATAGCTTGCAGTTATTTAGTTTCATGTCTCCTCATAATAATGTTTAAAGTTTATCCCTCTAGCCAGCAGGTGGCAACAACACATTGAAAATAAAACATTTTTACATTATTTTGCCTCAGCATGGAGCCTTAAGAGTGTTTGCACAGAGGTTTGGATAATAAGCTGATAAAAGCTATGATCACCATGAAGACAGTGACAAACAGGGACTACTACCACGTGAAATCTCCTTGACTCATTCTCTGGTCTTGACTGTGGCCAAAGGTTCACTTTGAGTCAGTCTGAAACAAACCACCTCATCTGCAAATTTATACAAAAGTCATTCGGTATATTCTCGGCAATACTTTTCAGTGGGAGTGGGATTCCTCTCAGAGAAGTTTCTTAAGCAGTGACAATGTATTCTCGGCAAAATGGTTAAAGACATTTCAATTAGGACAGTTTCCTTGTCCATCATGTAAGTTTCATCATGCATAAAAACTACTAACATTATCCACTCCTCTTTGATCAGGTCAGTAAATTTTTTATTGATTTTATTTTTTTTATTATTATTTAAGAAGTCCCTGGTAGTAACATTGAGTGTTTGAGGATATGGATATAGCACCAAAAGTAGAGGAGACCTAAAATGAAGTCTGACATTCAGGTAATAAGTATATTTAGTGTGGTTGACCTCTGAGAGGTATGCAAAACTAATCTCCCCCAAATTTTACTTTAATCTTAATTAAAAAGGGACAGTAAATACCATGTATGATACTGACTTTAAATCAAATATTTACTGGTACACAAAGACCACACTGAAGTCATTAATGCAGTTGATCTAAACATCCTTCCAACAGGCTTTATTCAATCTAAAAACATACAGGTTCTTTCATAAAAACATGTTTTCCTTTCAACTTTCCTTTCCACATTTCATTTTCTCACCATTTACCATCTGACAACATTACCTCAACCTTTTAAGACACTTTCCAAAAACACTAAGAATGGGTACATGTTTACATTACTGTTCCACAAATGTCTCTAACCATGTTTTATACTGGAATGCAACAGCTGCTACACACTACTTTTTAAAAATGATGGTTAATAGGTATTGGATGTAAGAGATTAAGTGTGGTTTAATCATGAAGACCCTGGTCTTAAGGAATGACTTGTTTCAATTATTCTGTGCACAGGATAGCGACTCCACGCTCATAGAAGCTATGTGGATCTTCCTTGGTGGCGATGTCAAAGTCAACGGTGAAAATGAGGTCAGACCTGGTGAAGTTCAGGTAAATCGGCAGAGTGACCTGCAGTGAAAAGGACAAATTAAGATGAAGACAGCGAAACTAAGCTTCATGGCCTCATGTTTTTCTATCTCCTCTTAAAATATCAATCATCACAAGAGAGATGCACAGTTGTGTATCCATAATCATACCATGTGTCTCTTCTCAGAGTTGCCTTGCTTGATCCAGCGGAGCTGAGTCAGAGGCAGCTCAGTGGAGATGGAGTTGGACAGAGACAGCTTGTTGTTGGTACAAGTAGCTCCCTGCAGTTTCAGACCTGGGAGAAATAATGAGCAAAACTGACATTAGAAATCTTGAAACTACATTTTACAGTATATTCCATTATATTAGACCTCAGTTATGTTTTGGAAACAAGCAACTGGATTTATATTTTTTTAAGTTCTTTGAGTACTCATGATTAGTATAAGTAGCTTTCACTTCTTTAGCTTAAAAAGTTTTAAAAATTTCAGTTCATGTATTCCAACGGCAACATCTTTAACATCTGTTTAATTGGGTTTTTTTTTTAACTCTGCTTTTCTGACCTTTGATGCCGAAGCTGCAGGCATCCAGTGAGGCACTCTGGGCGGTGGTGACATTGACCTCCAGACACAGCTCTTCCAGAGACCAGCTGTTCGCCTGAGCCACATACTGGCGGGTTGCAGTGATGTAAGCCTCTGGTACAAACAGGCTGCCGAGGCACACGTGGATGTTCTGGTGAAGGAGAGACAGAAAAGCAGAAGAGGAAAATAACAGTACCATGAGTGCCTTGGTCGATTTTTGAGGAATTTATCACGATATGTAAGATGCACAAGTTGTTTGATGATATACAGTACACCAACAGTTAACCGTACCTTCAGTTCCTTTGCACCCCCGCTGGCAGCTCCCTGGGAGATGTGCTGCAGCTGTTTGATCCTCTCACTGAAGTCTGCCACCCACTGGATCACAGTCATGGAGACTGGGACTGTGTACCGACACCAGCTGCGAGGGAGGATGCCTGCAGAGACAGACAGATGTATACCATAGTTATTCACTCAAAGTATGATCTCTTCAATGGCAACTTGGCAGCCAAAACAGACAAAGAATTAAGTGTGCAATGATTTCCCTGTATTATTTGTTTTCAAACGAGTAAACTAAACCAACACAAAAACATACAAATTAGAGTGAAAAACACAAGCGTTTACCTTTCACAAGGTCACTGATGAGTGTGCGCAGGTCGTTGGTCTGCTTCTTCTTGCCCTCACACACGTGCACCACATCAGACAGATCCTGACGGACCTCCTGCAGCATCTTGCCACCCATTTTCACCTCGCGCTCAAAGAACCTGAACAATGGGTCCTGGTGGTTGTGTGTTGGGATGAGGAAGATATTAAATCAGATGCAAGTACATATTCATCTATTGAAATTCAAACCTGTTTTTTTAAACTTTTAACTCAGTCGAGGACAATAATTTTACACAAAGCGCAAAGGGTGGGCAGCTTCTTGTAGAGAACACGCGTTATTTTAGGTTCTTCTCCTAAAGTCTGCTTGCCAACCTCCTTTCCTCTTATTTCTGTCATTACCTTGATGTTCTCCACTGTGCGTTTGAGTGGATTGACTGTTTGAGGCATGAGCTGCAGCCAGTTGCAGGCAGTGGTGTGGAGGGTCCTCATCCAGGCCGGCTGAGCATCAGATGTGGATGAAGTGCGCTCCTTCTTCTCTGTCTCATAGGCAAGGTCATCCTCATCCTCCAACATCTGCATTTTCAGCATCTTACCCATCATGTCAGTGCCTGCACGGCCCGGCAGAGGGAGCGAGTGAGCAGGGAGGGAGGGAGGGAGGTGGAGGAGAGGTGGGAAAACAAGGCCATGGTGGCAGGTGGGGAGGAGAAGAAATTAATTGTGGAACAAAGAAACAAACAACTTCCTTCAAGGATGCTTTAAGAAAAGCTTTGTTTTGACAAAAAGGAATTTGTGGCAGACAGACAAACAAGTTAGGACTACACTGGGTAGGACAAAAGACACACACAAGGCTTAAGGCAACATTTCCATCATCAACATAGTTCCAAAATGGATAAATTAACCGCAGTGTTGACTGACTGGACCTGTAAAAGAAATGAATGCAACAAATGTAGGGTAAAAAACTAAGGGAAAGAAACTAAGAGTAAGGGATGGGTGTGAGGATGAAAGGAGGAAGGAGTGTGGAGGGTGGTCCAAAGGGTCAATGATTCAGGCACTGGGATTGTGGGAGTTTTGTGGAGGTTTGGAAAGCAATCTGACAAAACAGGGAGGGATATCATGGGGAGCAAAGAGGATCAGGGAGCAGTGTGGCTGTTTTGAACACTGATTTGAGGGCAGGGTTGGGATAATATCTCAGCAAAGCGACATGATGGCTGTGAAATACAGCTGCTGGAGGGTGAGGTGACACACACCCATCCTTTGGGCAGAGCACTTTTGAAAGTGCGATGGCTATGAACTACAGCTAGACTACAACTACACAGCTAAACTGTAGGATTATGACACACAAGACTAGAGCTGGGGGCGACTTGTGAAACCATAGAAAACTAGCTGCAGATGTGAACTGATGAGAAGATGAGAGATTAGCAGGAGTAGCCTTAATATATTTTTTGCCACCACACAGTATTCTGCCCAAAGCAGATGCAAAATTATGAGATCTCGACCACTCCAATGTACAGGGACACCCTGTCAAAGTAAGAGTTAAGACACTAGAATAGAGAGAGAGAGATGGTTAATGATCGTTCCTGTGAATACATGATATCTGAACAGAGAGAATGAGGAAGAAGAATCAGGATGTGCTGTGATTCAGTTGCTGTGACAAAACAATACAGATGAGTACAGATGAAGATGACCAGTTGCAGCATACCCTGAGTGGTGAGCAGGACCTTCTCAGCATTGCTAGGCAACCCAAGCCAAGATGGAGTCTGAGTGTCGGGAAGCAACTCTACCCAGTGTATGAACTCCTCACGCCTGTAAAAAACAAAATTACACGTAAATTTTACAGATTGAGGTCATCAGGACCAGCGTCTTTCAATATACCATAGGAGTGGTTGTAAGTGCAAACGCTAATAGACAGCCACTACTGACCGAATGCCATCAGGCATCTTGATGTCCTTGTGTCCGTCAACCTTGAGAGCCAGTTTAAACTCGCTGTCGAAGCTTCCTTTGGTGAAGATGCGGTCCAGGAAGGTGATGAGCAGACGCTGATCAAATTCATTGTCGATGCGGCCGCCATAGATGGACTGGGCCATCAGGGTTTTCAGAGCTGCCCAGGGGATCTTGTCTGGTGCGATGTTTTGACGACCCTGTGTGTGGTTTGTGTGTGTAGAAGTAAAGCGTGACAAGGTTGCCATTTCTAATACATGATCAAAACTAATACTTCAGTAATTTATCTACTAAATCTAGTAGGGTTTTCTATGCCAGTTTCTATCGGCAACAGTTAATTCTTATCCTGACAACCTTAGCAGTGTCGTCCAGCCAGGTGTCAACAGTGTCACAGGCAGAGCGGAGGTCAGACTCTCCAAACTCGTATTTCTTGGACCATCCCAGAGGAGCATAGCGAAGACGCTCCTGAATAACTGCATGAAACCAAGCAAGCAGGAAGTAGAGACGAGCACGCTCGTTGGGTGCCTGTAGGAACATGGAAAAAAGTCATTTTTAGATTAATGTGGAGGAAGCATACAGATGGTTAACGATTTAACTTGTTAAGTGTATGTTGGTGAACCTAATCTCAAGTCACCTTGCACATGCGAGCCACAGGGATGCTGCTGAAGGTCCTGAGCATGTTGGCTTTGACACCAGGAGGAGGCTCAAACACAAAGATTCGACCGGCACGAAGCAGATTCACTGGCACCTGGCAGGAAAACACAGTACTGAGACTTTGAAAAGGGTAAAAGAACAGCAACGTTGGGACTAGAGATGAGAATCATTTCATAGCTGTGCTGTCTCTGAACTCGTCAATGCTGAGATTATAAACTGTTGGAAACATTTCTATAAGTCTTGTGGTGGTGTGGCTTACCTTGGGATTGATCTCCATTGTCAGGAAAAGCCTGAAGCTGGCATGAGGCTGCATAGAGTGGAGCTTCTTCTCCAGCTGCATCAGCCATCCAGGGGCCAGGTGGACGTTCTCCAACATCACCCATCTGCAGGATGAAAACAGTCAGGATAGAAGTACAACAAAACAAAGCCTGCATTCTCACAAATACATATTTAAACAACATTACTCACCTGCCAGACTTGACAGCAGTGTTGATATCTCTATCAGCCTTATTGAAGCCCTCAGCTGAACCTGTGGACAATCAAAAACACAGCAGTTACAACATCCTCATTAAAGCCTTTGACTTGGGTAACAACAAAAATCAAAAGTCAAGAGTTATGAGATGATTCCTTCCTTACCAATAGAGATGGAAGTGATTTGTTTGTTCTGCTCAGCAGCCAGATCTCTGACCAGCCCACTGGCATCATAACCTGGTAAAGAGCACATCAACACTGGGGTGCTGGGCTTCACCTACAGACACAAGGAGAAGAGTGTCAGCAGCACATTAAACAGCCTGAAAAACGCAAAAGGCGCCTCTGGAGTGAAAATTACTAAAGAATTTAGACACTACCTCATTGTCCACAATATTAGCCAGGTCAAGAGGCTGCTCTACGATGTTCATGAAGGTCTCTCCTAACACCTTTGAGACGAAAATGTGTGACATGGCCAACAGACGGTCGGGACGGAAGGCCTGAATCAGCAACAGTTGATGCACTGCCTGGCCAATGGGAGCTGAGCAGGAAGTGACAAAAGGAAGAAGGATACATCACACCACAGAAAGGTTATATATGTATATATAGATAAAAAGTATTAAATTCCATACCTGTCTGCAATTAATAATTTTGCTGTATCATTTTCAAAATATGATGAGTATATATACACTCACTGGACTGCTTCTCCTCTGACCACAGGTAAGGGACAGCCAGCTCTGGAGTATTGCTCTCAATCCACATGAAGAATTGCTGAAGTACCAAAACAAAGTGATAAGGATCACTGATACAGTTCATATTCAAGACAGTAGTTTATTAAGAAGTACTCTCAGATTCTCAGTGTGCTCAGATTCTTTAAGTGCTAACAGACCAACAGTACTCACCTCATCTGCCTCAACTTTGGACACCAGGTCTTTGAATGCTGGCAGGTGGCTGAGACGGACCATAGCCTCACTCTGGTCAGTGGTCAGACCCTTCACCTTGGGCAGTGACGTGCCAGTCAGAACAATCTCTTTACCACGCAGGAAGTGCTGGAACTCTTCATCATATGAAGGCTCACTGGAAAGAGACGGATTTTAATAGTTAAGATTTGTAGTGGTTGATGTTAACTGGACCAGATAATGAACTAGATAATGTTTTTGGAGTAGTTTTGGCTTAATATTGACATTTTACCTGGTCATGCCCTTCAGACTAATCTTAGCCAGCAGCATGGAAAAGGTAATGTGGTCCTGGTGCAGCATTCCTTTAGCTACTCTGTTGAATACCACCTACAGTGAAGAAAATCATTAAATTATTGTTCATACCATTAAAGAAAATTTGCCTCTTGTTTTGAAACTGTGTGGTCCGAACCTGGAAGAGGTCCTTGGTAATGACAGCAAGTCTCTGTGAATGATCACTAATGCTCTTGAGGTTGGGGTTCTCATACAGCACTGTGTGGTAGGTGTCCAGGAAAAAGTGAAGAGAGTACTGGTACAGGAAGTGCATCTGGAACAAGGTACAAGAAAGTTAGTTTATTATGGAAATGTGTCTGTAAATGCGACTCACAGTTTGCAGATCAATGTTTAAGCTTTAAAAAGATTGAGTGACAGAACAAAGAAGGTGTATCCAGACCTGGTTCAGAGCCTCCATTGTAAAGTAGATGCTGCTGCACGCAGAAGACAGAGACTGGTACTGTTGAGACACAGCCTCCACCTCAGCCATGATGACAGCCGTCTCCTCCACTTTTCTAGTCACCTCAGCGGCCTCCTTCTTCAAGTTCTCCAGTGTGGTGATGATGGTGTCGTCATCAAGGATACGGCCCTTGACCTCATTGAGGGCCTGCAGCAGGGATTTCTCCAGCTGACGCAGACGTAGCTGGAACTCACCTAAAAGACAGGAGAGTTATTGATGGGAATTCTCATTTCACTGAACTCTTACCTCTGTGACTCAAGTCTGGACTATCTTGCATCTCTGTCAGTGTTCATCATCATTCTCAGCTGTGCCCTGTCTGTGTGTTAGTACATCTCCCATTTTGTGTCTCACCTTGCAGTTTGAGGAGGTCAGAGCGTTTCTCATCCACGTCAGGCCTCTCAGCCTTTAGGACCTCGTTGAGGCACTGGCTCTGAAGGCTGCTGCGCGTCACAGTGAAGTTGACAAATGTGACACGGGAACTTAAGTCTGGTGGGAACTCGACCTGTATAGACAAGAGCCACCATATAAAAACTTTGCATAATCATTTTAAAGAGGGACATGCTCTATTCAAGTCTAAAATGACTTTGTTAATAGATGTAAAGCTATTAAAATTAAACACTATCTAATTATTTGTAATTATCTGCAGATGAAAGCTGAATGACAAACTATTCACCGTTGGGTCTCGTGTGGAGAGGAAGATGACAAATGAAGGTGACAGATCGATGTCCTGGTCTCCGAGGGTGATGAGGACACGTCCTCCAGTCCGGCGGACCTCTCTGTTCAGCACTGGGTTTAGGATGGGGTCGTAACTTTCTACATCCTTAAGGGCAAAAAAAATTTAAAAAGTGTGAATAAACAAATCTATGATAAATCCAAGGGTAGTTGACAGTAATTATGCAGCAAGTGTACATCAGTGTTGGCAGAGTTAAGTTAGTGCTCTCACCTGGACCAGCAGTGGGTTTCCGAAACGCAAGGCACTCTCCAGGTTCTTCCTGAAGGCATCATCCAGGAAACTGGTTCTTGTGATCTTGCGGTCCTTGTACTCATTCATTATGAACTCTGTGGCTTGGCCTGATGGATCAATGATGAGTGGGTACCTAGAAAAGGCAATGGTAAAGAATAAATCAATATGAATGAATAGTCAACACAAAGTCCAACTCAGGCAATCAGGGATTAGTATTTTCTTAACCTTTGTAACACTGAAAATATCGCAATGACAAAAAAGAGAGATACTGACCTGTTGAACCTGTTGAGCATGATGGCATTCTCAGTGCAGAGGTCATCAGCTGGGAGGGAGTTGGCTTGCCAGCGCAGCCTCTCGTCGGCGTTGGACAGGTACTCAGTTCTGGCAATGTCCGTGCGGAACTGAGGGAGAAATTTACGCCAAATGGAGTTGGGAACCTGACTTTTGATTGCAGTGAATGCAAAAAAATGTGGTTGTGCAATGGTAGTGTGGGTGGCAAGCTTTAAGTGCTCAACTTCTGTGGTTGGTTGCATTATACTATGGCTATAAACTAAACTAATCCTCTTATGATTACAACATCCTTTGTGCATGTTGAGCAATCAACAAATGTGTACTTTGATGACCTCTTAATGTATTGTGTCAATGAATTTATATATAAATAAATCTGAGATTTGTAGATGTGATGATCAAAAGTGACTTTGGCCATGTGTATCAGAGCTTCAAGTACCTGAATGTTGGCCTGCTGCAGGTGGTGAGACCATGTAGTGAAAAGGTTCTGTCTCATCTGTTGTTCAAAGTAGCCAGCATAGGTTATGAATGCTGCAGAGAGCAAACAGTCTCCAGCGATGGTGGACATCTGGTTCTTGAAGGTCTCGCTGGTCTTCTCCCAGCGTACTCTTTCAGCTGACAGACTCTTCAGTAGGGCTGTGCTGCGGTTCACCTAAGAGGAGAGACAAAGGGTTCAGAAAAAAGCTGCAGCACACTTCGGTTTAAAATGGAATGAAGCAAGCCGATAAAGAGGGAGCAAAGCATTTCTTTGAGGATCAGTTACCTTAGCCTCGACTGCAGCCCGGTCAGCCTTAATGGCCTGGGCCTCTGAGATGAGGACAGCGTACTCCTCCTTGTAGCGAGCAATGCTAGCCTCCAGGTCTCTGATCATCTGCTTCACCTCTTCTGCCTTTGTCTTGTTGTCTGTGGCATCATCCTCAAGCTTCTGCAGTTCATTACGGAGAGGCTCCACACGCTTCAGCATGTCAGCATAATTGAGCTGGATTTGTGGAAGAACATGGTATAGATTAAAAGGAGTACTCTTTTTTACCCACTTATCATCTTCATTTGTATCTTGTTTGGGGTTTCTTACCTGAGCAATTGCCCATTTCACCATAGGCCCACAGGCCAGAGAAGCCCTGTTGACTTGGTCATAGTTGTAGCTTGGGTTGGAGAGATAGTTTTTCTTCATCTTCTCACGGATGGAGTCACTGGATATAGTAGAAACAGCCCAAGAAGTTAGAATACAGCAGCACTTTTAACAGTCAAATACTTATATGTGAAGAGTGGAAAAATGATCATAAATCACCAGAAATTAAATATGACTTTATAGAGTATTGCACAGGATCATTTACATTTTGTTTGACTTGGGGGAAGAAGTGTAACTTCTAACATCTTTATTGTGAGAAATGCAAAATCATGACAATGACCACAAGCTGGGATAGATTTCCGTTCAACCACAAGTTACCATCAATTCTTGTTCTGATTCAACAAAATCAACCAATGAGACCGTGTTCCAGAATCCTGAAATCAAGTAATAATCACAGGTGTCGTTTGATTAATGTACTGATTGAGTATCATTTGTGCTTCCATTAGGTAAAGACTAAACACATATTTTGACACTGGTACCTCATTTCCTCAGAGGAAAAGTTGACTATGCTGCTGATGAAATTGTCCCTGATAATAACTTGTCTGATTTTTTTCCAGTCATTGGTCTCCTCGCCCAGCATAAGGCAGATAGACTCCAGGGCCAGTTTGACTGCAGCTGGGGGATTGGTCATAGCCCGCACTTCTACTAGGTGCTGCCGCTTAATAGAACTCACCGCTAGTTAGGTAGGAGGAGGAATGTGTTTGAAAGAAAGAAGTAGTAGAAGAAGGGGAGAAGGGGAGTATTTAGGGCAAGAAGAGGGGAGGAATTTGAAACAGACTCAGGGAGAAAGACAGAGACAAAGAGGGAGAGG
Source organism: Trachinotus anak (assembly GCF_046630095.1). Taxonomy (NCBI): domain Eukaryota; kingdom Metazoa; phylum Chordata; class Actinopteri; order Carangiformes; family Carangidae; genus Trachinotus; species Trachinotus anak. The sequence continues at coordinate 6,972,164 of NW_027273866.1, read as the reverse complement.
GAGCTCTTTAGTGAACAACTGCACAATACATTCTCTCTTATTTCACCTGATCTCCTCAGCTTCGAAGTTAACAATGGTGGGGATGAAATTCTCCCTCATGATAATGGATCGGATCTGCTTCCAGTCGGTCGTGCTCTCTCCCAGGAGCAAGCAGATGGACTCCAGGGCCAGCTTCACAGCTGCGGGTGGATTGGCCATGGAACGCACCTCCACCAGGTGCTGCTTCTTAATGGACTTAACAGCTATTAACATCAGGTAAACAAGGATGGTGATCATGAAAGGGAAGAGGCAGTGATGGGAGGATGTAAGCAGAGAAAAGTTGTTAACAAAAGTCCCTTGGACCAGAGAAGAGAAATGGATTTATAACCTTATTGGATAAAAAAAAACAGTCTTAACAGTCTTTTAGAACACAATGTAACACATTTACATAGTTATACTGTTAAGCAAAGTGTATAATACACCATCCATTACGTAACAACAAATCAATGAAACACACGGACATTAAAACGGATGTGAGTAATAAAAGCCACTGTACCATTCTGAGCTTCAATAACAGCAGGCTCCACCTGGTCCAGATCCTGTTTGACACTCAGCTGTTTGTCCTTGATCACCTCCTGCTGCTTGTACACAGCTTCCTGGATCTCCTGGCTCATCACCTGGAATCACAACAGTAACAGTATGAGAGGTAAGGGTTTGTATCTATACCTGTGAAACACGTTAAAATCCATTATTTTTTTCTCAAGGGAAAAAAACAACTTTTGTCTACCTTTTTCTTCTCAGCCTCCTGCTGGTCTTTGACCATCTTTTTCAGCTTGTCGTTGGCAGCAGCATTCTTTGTCTCCAACTCATCGCTCTTGATTTTCAGGTCACGACGAAGCTCTTCCACCTTGACGGGGAGGCATAAGTACAATCAGGGAATTGGACAAGAGCAAGCACAGACAAAATGATGCTTGTCAGCCTTTGAGAAATGGATGGAATAAATTGGAACAAAAATGTGTGCAAACCTATGAAATGAAAGAAAGTACAAAATCGTTTTACCTGATCGACAGTCTCCTTGATCTTACGGAGACCAACGTTGAGGTGCATCTGCTGCTCCTCTAACTCGCTGCGTTTCTCATTGAACAGGTTGGCATACTGGTTGATAAAGTCCAGGTAGTGGCGGGGAGTGATGGCCATGGTATGACCGCCTCGCTTGGCCAGGCGGTTGTTTGCCTGTAAAGAATTGATACATGCATTAACTATGCATTAGCAACTGTTAAAGGTATACACTTTATTTAACAATGCTTTCAAATATGTATAGTTACCTGGTGAAGTGTCTGGTGTACAAACACGCAGCCATTGACGATAGCCTCGCGATGAGATGGTATCTGGGGCAGTTTGTCATAGACGATGGGCATGTAATCTGGCACCTTGTAGTTCGGTTTCTCCAGATCCATCTTGCTGGTGAACTCCTTACCCACCTGATAAAGGGCCTCTGTGGACCAGTCTCCAAACCAGTTCAGCACACACCTGGTATAGAGGAAGAGTTTTAATTTAACACAGAAACTCTATAATTCCCAGTATTTCCCTCTTATGTAATAGATTCATTCATTCTCAGTGTTTATAATCTCTGTACCTGTTGAAGAGAGCAGGAGATGTCGCAGCCCTGTCCTTCAGGCCCTCTGATGAGGGGTTCATGGTGAAAACCACATGTAGGTTTCTGATGACTTGGCTGGTGAACCACTTGTACAGCTCTTCGTGCGTGTCGAGCATCAGACCCTCTTTCTGGGCACCCTCCTTACACTGAGTCATCAGGGTGGCATACTCATCTCCCTCAAACAGGCCAGGAACCTACAAACAACAGGTAACATTAACATATCGAGAACCTGAACAGTATGTATATACAACCCAGACAGACTTCTTGTTTTAGAAAATTACACAATGAGTACAGAGGACCACAAAGATGTAACGACTGGCAATGTACAATAGACTACAATGTTGGGAAATTACCTCTCCGTTGGCCAGCAGTGTGTTCATTCTCTCAAGGAAACCAGAATCAAGCACGTTGGACTCATCCATGATAAAGGCGATCTTCTCATTCTTGCAGCCTGAGCGGCGCAGCACTGTACGCAGGTCCTCATCAAAGTCTTCTCCAGTATATTTTCTGTGTACCTGAAAACACAACCACACAAAAGTCAATATATGCACACAGGTAATTGAACATATAGCTTCAAATACCTTTTACATGCGTTTTACCAACCTTGATCTGGTAGACACTAAGTCCGTTCATCCAGGCTACGAAGCGAGACAGAGTGGTCTTTCCTGCTCCACTTACACCGATCAACAGGAGATGGCCCTGAGGCTGACGGAAGATTCTAGAGAAGGATAAACCCTTTTAAAAACTTGCTCTCAAAACAAATGCACCAATTCTGAATTTCAATGAGCAACACTGTGGTAGCTTTGACTCACCGGTCAATCCTGAGGACGTGGTCCAGCACCTCATTGAAGAGCACCAGAGGGACATCCAACTCCTCTTCATAGAAGACCTTCAGACGGGCCTTCACATAATCCCTCAGCTCCTCCTGTTCCACTGGGATGTAGTCCTGCATCCACATACAAGAAACTCAGTGAAAATTGAAATTAAAATGCTACTGACTAGAGGGAAACATTACCAAGGCAGAAATCATAGTATCTTCAACATATCTCTAATTTACCTTGGAGAGCCAGTTGCTGTAGAGGATAGGCCTGTTGAGAGCCTTCTCCTTATCAATGTTGGGGAAGTGCTTGAGAGCGACCATGTCAATGTTTTCATCTGTCCACCTTCTCTCTTCATCACCGACCAACCTGGAAAAGTCCAAGGCCAACCACATAGTCACCACATTTGCTCACTCTTCAATGTCAGTTATTGCACATAACATAGACTTTGAGTAATAAAGTTCAGCCTCTCAGCAACTAACACTCACCTATCCTGGAAGAGGCGAAGGGCCTCATGGGCCCAGATGCGGATGAGCCCCTCAACAGGCAGAGTCTCAAGGGGCCGTAGGGCCTCAAAGATACCCCTCACCCAGCGGGTCATCTCTCTGGGAGAGTAGATGTAGTGGGGTTGGGTGTCCTGGGTGAACCGCTCCTGGGAGGGGGATCACATAATATATGCAAGCAACATATGAATACTGTAATTGAAAGGAAATGTAAAAAGTTACCTTTTTATTAAAAAAAAACAAAAAACTTTATGTTTCTGTGACAGTGTTTAATAAACTTGATGTTTTCATTATACTGTTATTTTCTTTACCTGAGACATGGTATAGAACTCGACCATGGCAGCAGTGAGAGGCTCAGCATAGGTACGTAGAGAGGGGATGAGCCGCAGCATGGCACGGTTGAAGGTTCCATAAATCTGGGTGAGAGAGGCTGGGCCGGGATAGTCCACATAGACCACAGGAACATGGCGCAGGAACCTAGAAACAACACAAAATGGCCACTGTTAGGACTTGTCATAAAAAGTATATCTTGTGTCACTGTCATTTGATGAGTTTTTGTAATTAAAATAACATCAATATTTTGAAATATAATGTTACCACTTTATTTTCTGCTCAGATGTTTAGTCTGATCACTGTACCTGTGTGTAAGAGGCTTCCTGCCAGGGTCAGTGGGAGGATTACAGGCACCAACAAACTGGATCCTCTCCAATTTGACCCAAGTCTGGTCTGAGGTGCGATAGAAACCTCCATGTTCCACCATCTGCAGAGAACCAAAACAAGGGAGCATTTAACATACAAGGACAACACATCACAATATATGGCAAAGGTATTGGGGAACTAGTTTTTGCAACAATGCTCCTGCTGCAGTTGTGACTATCTGCAAACCACGCATCATACCTGTCTGATGAAAGAGATGACTCTCTGTGTGCCGTATTTGTCCATGTCTGGCAGATTGATCTCATCACAGAACAACACCAGCCATTTGCCCAGCTGGACGGGGGCGAGGACCACACCGTTGGGAGTACGGCGGTACTCACAGTAGTGGTCAAAGGTCTTCAGCAGCAGCTCTGGGGTGGTGGCGCTAGAGAAGTTCAGACCCACAACCTGGTAGACAATAGGAGATAATATGGCAATTACAAATAATAATTTCACCTTTTATTCAGTTTCTTTGTATGTAAAGATTTAAAAGAGATTTCTGAAATTTCTCTAATGCAAAAAAAGACTAACAACTGAGTTACAACAACTATTGCAAGATCAAGTTTCACAGATTTTAAGGATTTCTAATCAATCTTTGGTCCAGTCTCTCACCTCCATATCAGGCAAGGCCCTGAGGGCACTGAACAGGGTCATGGTCTTTCCAGAGCCGGGAGGTCCACACAGCACCAGAGGTTTGTGCTCTGCCAGCCATGTGTAAAGCAAAGCCTCGTGGCGAACAGTGTCCAGGGTGGGAACCACGACATCCGGGGATGCCACCTTATGGGTTTCTACCTCAATCTGTGGCACCTTGCCCTGCCAGGACTGCCATTCACCTGAGATGCACACCTGAGTGTAAAGGAAATACATTTAGTTTGCCTCTGTGAGATACAGAAAAACAAGCAATTTCTTGTAATTTGATGCAGAGAACAGTCAATCGTCGTTTATCACACAAAGGCCGCACCTCGTAGTCAATGATGGGGACATTGGGAGCAGAGGGGAGGGGCACAGTGGTGATGCGACGGATGTATTCTCCAAGCTCAGCCCTCATCTTCAGCCGTCCGTCACCAGAGAAGGACCACAGCACGGCATAGATTAGATACCTCTGTGGAAAGATAAAAAAATCTTAGTTAAAAGAAAATATATGTAGTTCCAAGGTGATGAGATGATGAGATATATGCTTCTTTAAGGTTCACTGAGCTGAACACAGAACATTACCTGCATGTATCTCTCCAGTTGATCAATGGGCATGGGGAAGTCAGGGTGGTTGTTGTTGTAGAGAGCCACATTACGGCAGCCCTGGTGCAACATCGAGAACAGGGAACCTAAGCAGCGCAGGCGGGTGAAGTCCATGATGTGCTCCATCTTGGAGGCATGCTCTAAGGCCTTGATCACCAGGCCTGTGGAGGTGAAGTAAGGCTGCAGGATAGCTGCAACATCTCGCTGGATCTAGTGTAAAACACACAGCAGGATATCAGTAAAGAAGGAATGTTTCACAGCTCTTCTTGTTTTTGTTTTTTCTGTATTTTCCTCATTTTACCTGCAGCATTGGTGATGCAGTCTCCTCCTCGTCCTCTGTGCCCTTTCTCTTGCGCTGAGCTTCATCCTCTCCCTCATCCAATGGGATGCTACGAATACGAGCCAGGAAGTGGTTGAAGATCATGTCGGTGCTGAGGACATCTTCACTGAACCAGACCATACCACAGCGAGACACAGTGGCCAGGGTGGCGTACTTCAGGTCCTGTACCTCAAACATCACACGCACCTGCGGAGAGAGACAGAGAAATTCAGGGTAAAATAACAAACAGACCAGATTAAATGAGGCATCTGTGCTGGAAGTGCTGTGCTTTTACATTTGGTGGTAAGCTGAGACGCTCTCCATTGGGCAGGGTGAGCAGCTTGTTGTCATCCAGGACTGAGTTGAGATTTTCAACCCACTCAGGGTCAACATCACCATCAAAAATGATCCACTGGCGCTTCTGAAGTTCACCTCGAACATTGTCAATGATCCTGGAATAGAACAAGAAAAAGCATTATTTTCTAAAAAAAAAAAAAAATAATAATCCTGTTTTGAATGATCAAGATTAGCCAAGTAGACCTGTACGCTTAATAACAAACTGTTAACAGACTCACTTCCTGAGGATGTGTGTGAACAAGCCATCGGTCCATTCACGAGTGTTGGGGTCCAGGGTTCCGTACAGGTGATCCTTGCTGATGGCCTTGGGGTCGATGATGTGGGCCACACCCTCAATGCCTTCCAGCCTCTCCAAGGCCTTGAGCAGCACCCTCCATGCCATTGTCTTTCCACTACCTGAGGGTCCCACCATCATCAGGCCGTGGTTGATCTGTGTGATCTGGTACAGCTGGAGCACCTGGGAGAGGTTGAATAACCAGAAATTTCAGAATAATTAAAGTTACTTGAATAGTGTTGAATTTGAAACTTGACCTGTAGGGGACCTCCTGTGGGATCTAAATAGCTCTAAATGGACATACATTAAATCAATTTAGCTACATACCTTCTCCACCCACATGCTGCCTACATCGTCACCATCTCCATAGGTGAGGTACATCTCCCTGCAGACCTTCTTCAGCTCCTCCCTCAGAGCAGTCATCTCTCCTCGATGGTATTGGACTCCGGGGAAGACGTCTGACAGCAGGCTGAACAGCAGAGGGATGTCCTCCGCCACAAGCTTGGGCACCATGGTCTCGCACACACTCTGGATCAAAATCTAAAGTAAAATGAGACACAGTCAGTGAAATAAACAATCAAGGTCCTCAAATTCCTGGCTGAATTCTTAAAGAACTATCGTCAGAGGCACAAAAATTCAATAATGAAACAAGACAGAAACTTAATATCCAACTCCTAGAACATGTAATTTTTCATACCTCCTGTTCAGGGAGGTTCTCAGCGATATCATTTTCGTCAACAACCTCTCCTCGCTCAAGCTTTTCCCTTTTGATCTTCTGGATGCGCTCACGCTTGACATTACCAGCACTAATCAGCACACTCTTGAGGGCTCGCAGGCCGAAATCGTAGTGACTCTGAGATGACAGCTGCTCGTCACACAGCCTGAAATAAGAGGTAAGGGATTTATTCACAGAAGCAAGACCACTAATTATCCTCTCAAAGCCATTTCAACTTTCTTAATACATACTTGAAGAAGGGCACAATCTTTTTAGCGAGGATCTCGGCAGTGCGGAAACCTTGAGAGTAGAGCATGACCTGTGCGATAAGCTGGCGGTCAGGCTTGGTCATGGCCAAGCTGCGAAACAGCTTCTTCAGATTGTCAGGCAGGTTGGATCGGCCAGCGTAGCCAGGGTTCATGGTGATGAACATGGCCATGTCTGGGCTCACCTTCACCTGCTTGTTCAGGAGCTCTGTGGTGACGGGCACACCTGAGAGGGGGACAGATGATAGCTTATTTAGACTGCAGCTCTCATACAGACTAAAACTGCTGGCTGTACTGTGAATTTGTGAGTATGAAGAAAGCCATTTTGTTGAATCACGATGAACCTCTATTTTTTGGTAACTGGTAATCAAATTGAATCTGGACATTCTCCTTATGTATGACATCCCAGTTCCCATTCATATAATACTTACTCCTGTCTCTGTTTGGGTTGCTGTGCTCTCTCAAGGCCACCTGGATGTACTGGACCTGCTGGGAGACAGCAGACAGCATTCTCTCCTCCAGACGGTTGAACTCGTCAAAGCAGCCCCAGGCTCCGACCTGACACAGACCCACGAAGATACGACCCATGGCCTACAGAAAGAGACAAAAGAGGTAAGTAAATTAAACGTCCAATATTAGAACTAAATCCTGTAAATAACAAAATATAATATAACCAAGTGCTTGACTGATCTTTTGAGGCCTTGTTTTGCCTGAGCGCTAAAGAATCTGAAAAGAGTGATGTACCTGGAAGTCAAATGTCTCGTCACAGTTAAAGACCAGGACGAAGCGGCCGAGCTGGTGACCAAGGGCTTTCACAGACTCAGTCTTTCCTGTGCCAGCAGGACCTAGATAAGAGACAAACTCAGTGAAGTTCATTGGTCTTTTTAATGCAAAACTGCACCTTTTTTAAACAATTAATTATCCATTTCTTGTGTGCAAGAAAATGCCACACTAAATTTTCATACCAAATGGTGATCCTCCAAGGCGGGCCTCCAGAGCCTGTGTCATTGTCAGATAGCAGCGGTCTGTCAGAGGGGTCTGGACAAGCTTGTCCTGGACACCCAAGTACTCGAAGCCATAGTTAAACTTGGCATTAGCCATCTGAATGGAGAGCTGTTGCAGGACATCTGTCTGCTTGGGGTCAAAGTAGAAGCGCATCTGGCTGAGCCACTCAAAGGACTTGGGGTTGTCGACCTTGTTCTTGATGAGAGTCCTGGTCACATCACGCTGGTGCACCAGCTCGGTAATCTGACAGGGAGAAGACAATTGACTTCAGACAGTTTTCATTATACAAATACTCTCATAAAAGAAAAAATACTTTAAAAAAAAATCCCACTGACCAGGTGCTCCAGTTTTCTCCTACGGAGTGGGGGCTGCTCCATCAGCACAGTGTCAGCCAACACATTCAGGGTGGCCTCCACATTTGACAGCACTCCCTGCATAGGCGACATGTCCCCACCACCAGCGATGGTGGTCAGTGCACTCTCGATGTTCTCAGACCAGGCAATCTGGGTGGACAGGACCACCAGCTGGGCCTGTGGACAAGGGAAATGTATAAGTGAAACTTTGTAAACATACATATCTATAATGTATATGGTGAATTCTCTCAATGCTGACCTGATAACAATCAATCCAGCTGATGTACTGGCTCAAGTCAATGGCTGTGCCCTTGTTGAAGGCTGTGACCTCTGTGACAGACTCAGCTAGCAGCTTGGCCAGCGTCACCCTCATCTCCTTTTCCACCAACGTCAGCCACTCGTTGATTTTGGGGTGCTCTGTGATGGACACTGGTGTCTTGTACACAACCTCTTCACCCTCCCGGGAGGAGATTCCCAGCACCTCAGTGTTGTCCTCGTTAAGCAGGATGCTGGAGACGCCAGCAAACATTTTTTTGAAGTGCTTCTGCAGTTTGGCCACGTTCTTGCTGTTACCTATGATCTCGAGCAGGTCCTCGTCTCCTACAAAGTAGAACCTGTGAACAAAAAGAATAAATAATTAATGCATAAATCATTACATACTGTAACTGAATTCAGAAAAGTGATTCCAAATATTCAACATGATCAATTTCTTTTCAATATGCACCATTGAAACAGTGCATATTCTCCCCTTCAGCTGGCTCTGCCTCAGTGTCACCTTCATACCTGGGGAATGAGGATCTCTCTCTCTCCAGGTATTCTCCAAGAGCTTTCTGGATTTTTCCCAGAAGGTCAGCCAGACGCTCCAGGGACCTCTGTACCCCCTGTATGTTCAGCACATCCATCACTAAAGGAGACTTTGTCACCTTCTTCATCAGTGCCAAGAACTCTGTGCTGATACTATGGAATAAAGACAGATCACATTAAGTTTATAGAAAAGACAAGAATTTACAGTAGTAACTGGATGGGAGTACCAATTTGTTTACTAAGGGTTCTCCCTTATCATAAAATCCTTTAAATGTTGACCTGACTGCTCAAATTCATATATAAATTAGTTGTTGTTTTTTTTTTTTTTAATAAGGGTCCTCCTTCATTTACCTCTGGAATCTCTGGGTTTCTACTGGCAGCAGATGTTTGATGTCAGCGCTGCCTGTGAAGATGCCTTCCAGGTACACCCAGCGACGCTGGACATCAATCCAAACGTCAAACAGAGCCATGATGCGATTCAGCTTGTCCTCCCAGCTCAGAGCGTCTTCCTCAAACACCTGGGAGAAAAAGAGCATGGTGACGACGGAGCTCTGAAAAAATGAAGTACTTGTACGGTATTAAACTGTTTTTTCAATGAAGAGAACATGCAACCATTTACCTTGTAGTATGGAGACAACTTCATGGCAGACACGCTGTTGATGTGTTCTTTGACCTTGTTGAAGAGGTCATCCCAGCCTCTAATCAGACGACACTTGTTCTGATAGTTCACCAGGTCAAGCTCATACGAGTTCCACACTTCACGGATCTGACAACCAGCAAACACAGAATTATTATAAAGCTCCAGAGTCATTTGTAATTATCTGGATTGGAAGCTGCAGATTAAAAAAAAAAAAAAAAAAGGAAAAAAAAGTAAACTAAGCATAACAACTACACTGCATAATCTCTTAAAGACCCTCCCTTGTCACCTGTTTTAGGAACTCCTCCAAAGCCATCTCTCCCTGGGCTACCAGGAGAACATCCTTCACCACCATCTCATTCTTCTGCAGATCCACATCCCAGATCTGTCCGAGGGTCAGCTCCGACAGTACCCAGTTCACATGCAAACGCTTCATCAGTTGCTTCCAGTGGCGGTCCTTGAGAGCCTCTGATTTGAGCTCAATCACCAACATGTTGACCTGGTAAGAGAAAAGAATATGGAGAGAATTTAATAACCCATTGTTTTATTTTTCTTTTTAGGCTAAAATTGTGCTAAGTGGGAAAAACTTGATGCCTGACCTTCAGGTATCCTTTCAGCAGCCTCTGCACATACTCATAGGAAGCATACTGTCTAAGTCTTGCTTGGAAGTTCTTCAGTTGGTTCAGAAGACCATCCAGGTTCTGACGAAGCTACAAACACACAACACAAACATGAGGACAGTTATATAGAAGCTAATTACACAAATATACAAAAGAGATTTACTAATTTGAATCATTACTATAGTTTCTTACCTTGCGAGGCTGTACAGACACCCACGGCTGCTCTTTCATCTGGTCGATTTGCTCCCAAACCTTTGACAGCTCTGACCACACCTCCTTCAGGTCATGTAGCTCCTCCAGTGCCACCTATAAGTCACCACAAAGAAAGAAAAGGGGCCCAAAAAATATCTACTTAGTAATTTCTTTTCTTGGAAGAGGTTTAACAGTTAAACAGTGGCTTAAACTTTTATGCAAATGTGTGCAGGTATTACCTGCACCCTCTCTTCACTGCCGCTGAGCAGACCAGTGTCAGTGAGCTCCAGGGCCTCTTTGGCATGGGCACACTTCTCCCTTTCAACCTTCAGACGGCCAAAGTTGCCTTCATAGATGGTCAGAGACTGAAGAGCCTCCTCTGGACGCAGGTTACCCTGATGGAACAGATGAAGACATTTGATGAAATTATCTATGGTGATTAAAAACCACACTAAGATATGTATTTGCCTGCTTTTCTTGTCTAAAAAAAATTAGCAGTAACCAGTTATGTATTCCAAACATAATAGGATGACTTAATTTCTCTTACAGCAACTGGTTTGGTCTTCTCCCAGTCATTGAGCAAGTCAGTGGTGCGGTTTTCCACAGCTTTGTCCTCCTGGACAATCTTCATTTGTAGGTTGGCCACCTGCTGCTGGATAGCAGTATCCTTGCGCTTCATTATGTCACTGAAGGCACCCCATTCACCCTCAATGTTGTCAATGTAGAGCCAAGAAGGAGGGAACTGGAATCTCTGCTTCTCCAGCAAACGCTGCCCGTTACGGAACAACTGGAAGTAATGGCGGTAGAATCTGATTAGAACCCAAAACTGTCCTTAAAGTATGCTGTTAGACAAAGGCATGAAGGAAAGATACTGAATGTTTTAGAGTACTTACGTCCACATTTTTCTCAAACTGCTTGATCTTGCGCTTCAAAGTCTGGACATATGTTATGAAGTTAACAGCATCCGAGGTGCTGGCTGTGTCCACAGAGTGTTGCTCCAGATCTTGACGGGACTAGTGAAGGAACAGAAGGTGATGTGTAAAAAATGTAGCACACAGAATAATCTTCTAATCAGTGTCTTTAAAATTAATGTTAATGAGCTGGTTAAAAGATATACAGTAATTTCTCAATTATATCCTTCGTTACCTTGGAGATCTGGGCATGGAAGTCCTGCATGTTCTGCCCAAGCATCTGTCCAAACTTGCTGAGGACTTCTTTGTGCCAGGAGTCATACTTCAAGTTAACCTTGGACTGGACCTGTTGTCAGGGACAAATAAACATGTAGAAAAGATTAATTTAATACGAAATGATATTTTTAACACAACATTGCATTGTAATGTAACTCATTAGCTTCAACAAGGGGTTTATGTAGGGGAGACCACTCTATTCCCCTAAAAATGGTTAAAAATACCCAAGTATAAGATTTTATCTTGGACTGTCATTTTGTGAGACACTCTATATTTTTAAAAGATTGCCTTGCAAGAAACAGCTTTAAAATACAACACCTAGAACCGAGTCATCATTACCTTGCCATAGTCAATGACCACAGGTCCAAACTCTTTCCGTGTCTCTGCGTTGTCAAATGTTCCTCGTGCTTTTCGGATCTGGACCAGCAGAGCCTGCCACTTGGTGAGATCTTCACCTAGACGGTTGTAGATGTTCTCTGCTTGCATGTCCCACAAGCACTGGTACTGCAGCCACACCTGGACACGGCCAACAAAGAGAAATGAATGACTAAAAGAAGAATATTTAAAAACTTATAAATATAATAATGTACATATGGAAAGAAAGCTGTTCAATCAGCAATGAAATTATGTATAATAGCACATTTTATTTGTGCTCTTAGACTAATGAGGCTCTTACCTTGACGTACTGCTCCACCTCAGTGACAATGTCTTCGACTGCATTGTAGGCCTCCTCTAAGCCTGCAGGGCCGTCTGGCATTCTGGTCAGGGCATTTCTGTAGAACTTCTCCTCCTCTGACAACTCGTAGTGAACGCCCACCTGGTGAGGAAGAACAGACTTGCTTAGATAAAAGGTGTGCGTGTGTGTGTGTGTGTTTTCATCATGGTGTTCTGCAGTGTGAATCACATCCCTGTTACTTAAACTGTCTCTACCTGGTATCTCTGGCTCTGGATTCTGGGGAGGGAAAGGATGACCATCTTCCAGGAAAACATCTCCTGGTAGAGCTTGTAGCGACAGTCTTCAATTGGTGGGTTCAGGTAGATGACCTGGTTAGTAATCCTCAGCTCATGGACAACATTCTGTGGATAAAAAGTAATAGTCAGCTCTGTCCAGGTATACCAAAAGTACCTCAGGTTTTATAAGTAATGTATAAACATTAGAAGAAAAACATGACACTAGTTACAATGCTTACCTTGATCTTGGGCTCGCCTCCAGGCTTGTGGCTCACTTGTGGAGCCTCTGTGTCCATGTCCACATCAGCTTTGTCCTCTACTTGGCCTCGAAGCACCTGAGTCCAGGCCTTAAGGCCAGCTTGCAAACGCACTCCTAGGATGCGTTCAATCTAAGGAGACAGGACCAAAATCAGTGCTGTTTAAAAACAATCCATATGTGAAGAAACAATCGTTAAAATATTCAGTGCATTTCCATTCCGACTTACTACATTCAATATGCAACTGAATTAGAACAATTAATCCTTGTCTTATGGCTAATTTGTAGTACCAACCTCGATGTCAAGCTTGTTGACCCAGATGGGCAGGTTGGAATACGAGTGCAGATTGAGGTCATCCACTGCCTTTTGGACTCGGTTGAGGATGTCAGAGAAGGTCTTGTGGTCAAACATGCAAGTATCTAAAGAGCGAACCTCCAGATCTATTTTCTCCTCAATGAGTAAGAGGTCATCCACCTGGAAACAACATACACCAGAAAAAAAATGTTTGGAATGATTAACCTTTTGTCATTTCACTCTAAAATGACAGCTTGAAGCTAATCTGTATGTATGCTACTGAAAGGTGACTTCTACACACTGACCTTCTCCTGGAAGTTGAAGACTGTCTCAGCCAACCTCTGAACGTAAGGATCGAGCTTGTAGGACTCCCAGACCAGAGTGATGCCTTCAGTAATGAGAGCCTGAACCTCTTTCTTAAGTCCAGCCACCAGCAGGGAGATAGAAGACCTCTCCTCCACCTTCTCACAAGTGCGCTCGTAGGTGCGAACGCTCTCGATCAGGGAGATGGCAAATGGGTACAGCTGGTTTGCTTGGTGGGCTTTGTTGACGATGGCCAAGGGAACACGGAAGCTCAGCCACTTGAGGTTGCGGACCTCTTTGGACAAGGTGATGATCTCTGGCAGGAAGTTCACTTTAAGCTTGAGCATGTTTCCTGTGCGTCCACGGGCACGAGTGTTCTCAATAGTGAAGATGCGGCCAGACACACCAAGGTTACGCTGCTGCACCTGATTTACAACAGAGAGGGGTGACAAATATGTCAAACTTGTGGAAGCGTGAAAGAAAATAAAATGCGCAAATAACAAATGAATAGTATGTATAAATACTGCACTATATTTGTGTCTATGATCAACTCCATACCTTGCGAGCCCAGTCATCAAATATCTCCTGAGTGTTGAGTTTAGCCCTGAAGCTATCTCCATCCTGCTTCAGCTTCAGCCCCTCCACATGGTTCTCCCAGCCTTTTCCCAGAACATCCTCCACCCTCTTCATGTATGCAGTCAGCTGACGGTCAATCTGCTTGGCCCAGATGATGGATCCAGACACGGGTGGTAGGTCCCGGACGTGGCTCATCTTACAGGCCTGGCTCTGAGGATACTGCACTTTGAACTTGTCATGCAGTGACTCAATGTCGTCTTTCACACGCTGGATGAGCTGTGTCTGGTACTCCCGGATGGCACCGCGGATATGTGGGCGCACAAAGAGGGCATTGAAGCGGGAGAAGATGCGGAACATCTCGTTGGCGTTCTTGGCGGTTCCCAGCTGATCACGCAGACGGGCAGTGATACGGGTCTCCACGCGGTCGATGCGCTCGTCATACCGCTTCATGGCGGCTTCCCAGGCTTCCATGCCTTCCTTAGACACATCCAGACCATCGACCTCTTTGACATTCTCATAAGCCAGGTTGACCTCCTCAATGGCATTGGCATCGGCCGCATCAAAGAGGACTCCAGCCACCTTCATATCTTGAGGTTCAACTGTTTCTCCGGGGGCATGCTGTGGCACAGCAGAAACCTGGGTACAAAAAGTTAGAGGAAAAAATAAGTTAATTAAATTAAGTGCAAATAAAATAAGACATTCATGTCTACAATAACAGAGCATTCCAATGCTCATGATTTAATAATGGAAAGATATGCTGAGGCCATTGCAGTCTGCAAAAAAAATTTCTAGTTTATAAAAGGAATATTTACCTGAGGCCTCAGCACACGAACAATGACAGCCCTCAACTGCTCGTGCTGCCTTCTGAAACGTCTCATGTGGTCCAGGCGGGATTGGAGCTTCCTGTGGGCTGGGCTCAGACGCCACACCGTCTTCAGGTTCTCCTCTCTCTTTCTCTTCACAATGTCCCTCAGAAGCACCTGGAGTTTCTCATACTCATCCTCCCAGGTCTGGAACACCTCGAAGCAAGCCACCATTACCTGCACACACACAAGTAATTTAGGAGGATGTATACAATTTTGAGCAGCCAAAGCAAACTTGTTCCTCTGAGGGGCAAAGAGACAAGGTAAAAGGTTTGTTTATGAACAGAGACCAAACTACACGAACCTTTTCAAATTCCTCATAGGCAACGTGCATGAGCTTCCTGGTGCCCAACACCTTGAGAAGCTGGGAGCTCAAGTCCCTGGAGATGGCCTCCACCAAACGCAGTGCTCTCTGAATAGGGTACTTGGTGTTCCTAATCTTTTTCAGGTGAGTGAATATGGCCATCAGAGCCTGGCGGATCTTATCAAGCTCTGAAGCAGAGAGCAGGTCATTGAGAGGGAAGTCCTTCATCAGAGGATTGTAGTCATTGACAGTTTCCACAGCCTGTTTCAGACCTGTGAGAAGAAGAGGAAGCAAAAATGTTCATTGTTCAAAGAAGAGTGATCAAAGAGAGTACAAGTTACAAAAACTAAGGAAGTTTTGACTGACTGTTACTCACCAGTGTCAGTGTCAAAGCTGACAGTAGCATGGAAACGTTTTCCATGTTTGAGGATGTCCAGTGTGAGCAGAACCTCAGGGCTCTCTCTCTTCTCTTGGATCCTGTTGAGGGCTCTTTCCAGATTCAACCAGAAACTGATCTCCTGCAAGGCTGTGCCTGAAGCTGGGTCGCGATCAAGCTTTGTCACCTGATGGGTGTTCATGGACAAATAAACCCAGTGGTGAGTATGAATTCACCTTTTACAAGACCTATCACAGCAATGTTTCATTTTAAATTTCAGAAAGAAATATGGAAATGCTTCTCACCTTTTGAATCTCCCTGATCCAGCGGTTGACTCCAGACTGCAGCTGGTTAAGGAAGGTGGGGTCCTCCACTTTGTCACCGAAGTCAGTGACCTTAGGCTTCTCCCCACGCTCATAGCACTGCTTGGCAATATTTGCGATGATGGGGTGGATGACCAGGCTGATCTCAGGGATTTCAATGTTCTGCTGCAGATGGAGAAGTCCCATCTCCAGCTCAGCAATCTTTTTCTCGACGGAGAGAGCCATCTTATCCCCATCTCTAGAGGGCGGTGACAGAGATTTAAGTGTTTGAGGAATTTTCCATCAATATCACTTTTATTGCTAAATGCTGTATTTGTCACTCAATTCATGACGGATTTAAAACCATATACAACACATTCTAAGAATTACCTGTCTGCCTTGCCCGACTTAGGGATACAGGACTTGAAGAAAGGGCCGACAGCATTGCTGATGAAAGAGCGGAGTGTCTCGTAGGGAGAACCCTCACTCAAGGTCATAACTCGAACTTGGGTTGATATGGGCTTGTCTGCATCGATGACCCCTGTCCTCTTGATCAAAGCCAAACTGCAGGGAAGAAGAGGAGGAGCACATTCACAGTTCAGAATTAAGAGAAATGGAGGCTGAGTGCCATATAGTAAATTAAACAAATGTCTTAAATATGGAGAAAGGCTACCTCTTTTTCTCCATATAACCAATTTTTAATTGTACAAATGGAATTACATTCTATGGCACAGTTGAAATGAACAGCTCTTTAGATGCATAATTTACCTGTTGGACTTGATCCCATAGTGTATGTCATTGCTGATGCTATAAGTGATGCACTCTTTCTCCTCCTCTCCCTCATCTCCAACATCATCTGTGTGTGAAGAACAAATATAAAATCAGAAAATTCTTTGCACAGCCAGATTAAATGTTTGCAGTTTCTAAATTCTAATATCCAGCTACACTTAACAACTGTCACATTACTCCTTTGTCAGTGTCTACATTTAATTACCACCGTATTACTCAGTCAGAACATCAAGATAAGCTCTGTGGGGACTTCCATCAGTAAGTAAGTTGATTGCTCAAGGCAAACAAAATTACTCTGCTACTACTGACAAAAATAAAATATTTGGAAGCTAGACAAGAGTTGAGTTCATCTATGTATTTTTGGGCCATGTTGTAGCTGGATGACGGTGCAATTAGGCTGGTCTGCTTCCATCTCTCTATGTCCTACCATCCTTTACAAGTGAGGTCATGGCTTGTAGGAAAAGATAGATATCTGCAGATACTGCCCTCTCTGCATTGCAGCATCAGTATTCTTAGTACAAAAACATGAATAGACTGGGGCTGGGAATCCAAATCCTACAGGTTCAGCCTCTCAGTGGCTGCCTTGTCATGTGCTATATCAAGGGATCAAGGTTTAGTGCTTATGAAAAATTAGTATGGGCAAACAGCTCTGGATTTTCCTTGAGGGAACTGAATATAATGTGATCATTGACACAAGCTGGTTCGCATGGTAAAACCCCAAGAAGGTGGATCCAACATGACTTGCAGTTCTGACAAAGGATTCATTCTCTTTGAATTTCTATAATTATGACGCTTGTGGCGTTTTTCCATCTCTAAATGGGGGCTTTGAGTTTCATTACCACTCTATTCGTTCTATTCTCTTCTGTATCGCACTGTTGTTTTATACATTTAATGTGGTTTATACACAAACTGCGATTGGGCATAAACGCAACTGTAATGCTGACTTGCATTAAATGATAGCAAAACGTTTCATGAATTGCAGCATTAGCTTACATGATTCACACCTTAAAAATGTCATAAGACAGCTGATACTGAGCAGCTTCTTTGTGTTATCATTAGCCCTTCTTCTTTTCCCCAACCAGTGTGGCGTAGTTACATTACAAACGATGTGATGGATGGAGATAGCAAACTGGGTTAGTATTGTTATCTACCCGGCTGTCAAATGATAATAACCCACATAAAACGCTTATTTAGCTAAAGCTGTTTGGCTTAAAGCCATTTTCCTGATGAAAAGTTAAAAAACCGCAGACACAATGCGTTCATAATAATGAGACGCTGCAATAAAGGGTCGTGGTATTCGCGTCACATTAGCTAGCTAACCATTTCTTGCTAAATGTACCTTTGAGTGCACTTCTTTCGACCACGATGGTGTGCACTTGGGGATCGGACAGAAATTTCCTCATCTGCTCCACGGCGCTCTTCTCCTCTAGGGCGGTTTCCAGAGCGGCCGGGACCTCGCCGCCATCTTCCAGGTGCAGCGGTATCAGTTTCCGAATATGCTTCTGCAGCACCGAGGTATCAGCGACTGTCTGAACGGCAGACACCTCCATGGTGCCGGAGTTCTCCTCCGTCCCTCCGCCGTCGGACATTCTTGGAAGAGGTCAACGACGACCTGTCGCGGAGCGAAAGTGATCAGGAAACAAGACCGACGTTACGTTAGCTAACCGCAGTGTCCACCGAGCTGGCTCGACGTTGACTGCCGTTGTCAAAACGCCTCAGCAGTGGAACGCAGATTTATTTGCGCAATGGATTGTGGTACTTGTCGTTCCAAGGAGGAGTGTTTAAATGAAACATACCCGCCTGCTACTACAATTCCCACAATGCAGTTGATCTTTTTTTTTCCTTTTTCTTTGGTTTTAACCTCATAGCACAGATAGGGGGAGAAAGGGCGTTGTCTCCAATGATGTGGCTATAAATCCTGCATGACCATAGCTTTTACAACAAAGTACAAAGTGATAAACTGGGTGTTACTAATTTACGAATAATATAATGTTAAGAAATGACAGTTGCTGTCATGCTATCATGACAGGCCAATGATAACCTTTGTTATAATTTGACTGGTATTAGCATAAGTGCACTTTTTGCTGACTCATCCCGTCAATAATTAATGAATTGCATACATTTGTTATGCATCTTATGAATTGTGTTTATTTCTTCTACATATTTTTATAAACCTAGTCATCCAGGTCCATCAAGAATAATAGTGCAGTGGGAGCTTGGACCTGAGTCAGCTGAGGAGGCTCCAGAATTAAAACACAAGGACCCCATGATGACATCCATTTGACAATAAATATTGGATGTGGTGCATGGAATTGATCTTGAGGATGGTCAGTGCAGAATACCATCCTAAATTCTGTAGCCACAATGAGGTGGTTGAGGGGTAAAAACTTTACTCACTGAAAGGGGTTAATCCCACACTTCCATACAATCCAACACAGGCTGTTAAAATATATCAAAACAAAACATGGCACTGTCAGCCATTGACGTGTCCTGATGAGACAAGGAGGAATGTGACATAATGGTTTTGGTATTGTTTTATTAAATAAATATCAGCATGAAGAGTAAAATCTCAGTTACAAAGAATAATCACACTGAAAACTAATAAAAACATATCGAGAACAGCATGAGCTGGATAGCCTGTACACCATATCCCTGAGAGCAATATGTTTGCAATTTTTACAGCATCAAATTTGGAAGTTGCATTACACATCCCACACGCATACAGTAAAATGTAACTTCTGGTCCAGTATCGATAGCTTATCAAATGATTTATGGCTTAACATCATTACTGGCCTAAAATGAGGAGGCAGCTCATTTTATGCTAGGAAAGAAGTTCCAGGAAAACAGTATGAGACTTCCTTAAGCCTGAGAAAAACACCCTGTCGTTCAAAATGGCAAAATAACAAACTAAAGTTGAATAAACTGAGCTGCTTCAATTTACAAAGGAGCATATGTCTCCATTTGTCATTCAATTATCAGCCTGAGCACAGTGCAAACTAAATCTGCCGTCACTCTACTTCTACCTTCATCTCTTAGGCTTCATGGTGGTAGAAATGAGAAAGTATAAATGTTATTAAAATAGACTTGACTTGCATTGCTAACACAATTTTGGATGTGTCCCTAATTAATCTGACAGCTTAACAGCAAGAGACAATATTATAGAGCTGTTCTGCTGGCAACAGATGTTAGTTGATTTTGCAGTGTTGCAGTCAGGACGAGTAAATGTACAAAATGGAAATTATCTGAGTGTTCACAGAGCAGATTCCTGCTCAAGTCCTGCCTCACAAAATGACACCAGGCTTCTCCTGCACCTTGGGAGACATCTTCATGTCCAGAATAACATATGTGATTTCAGTTCATAGTTGGATTCTAGCTGTATTCTCCCCATTACGTGAGTGCCAAACTGTGCTTTTATCAAAGTAAAAGAAGAAAAAAAAAAGAAAAATTGTTGAAAATTATTGATGGGTTAGAAAACCCCCACTCAGCTACAGTCCATGATCAGTTGATCATTCCTCCTCAGGGAACTTGAATTTGGCATAGACAATGAGCATGACTATGGACATGAAGACACACATTGAACCAATCACGAGATAAGCAATACCCAGGAACTCATTCTTGCCCCCCATCCAGGACACATTGCTGAACACCACCTTCTTTTCTCCATCAAAGCTCAGAACAGGGTAGTCTGGAGGACAAAATGTTAAGGATATACACCAAAAAGGGAAGCACAGAGATTTATAGACAACCAAAATATTTTAGCTTCTTGCTAATGCTTTCACTTAAGAGCGTTACATTAAAAGCATACATGATTTTTCATGCTTCAGCCAATTTACTACAAATCATGCACACTTAAAATCAAAGGCAAATCATGACGTTTTTAACAAGTTTAAATGTGTTTTCTAGCCATCCATTGACTTATATTCATTTCAGTGCTTTTCAGTTAGGTTTTTCAAGTTGTACAAAAATCTACAACTGCTGTACTTGCATTAGCAAAAACATATACATGATTTGTAACTAAAGGATTGAAACTTGGGAACATGGTTGTATGATCCTTCAAGTAAAATAATAGATTCCTTTGAGGAGTTTACATAGGCCTTGCCCAGGTCGACCCCAGTGAATCATGTGAGAAATTATTTGCCTAACTAATTTACTTATGTCAGAAAATTTGCCTGTCTTTTCTCACCCCATGGACCTGAGTCATTGTTTTCACTCCCATCAGTTAAAAACAGAACCCCACCCAACCCGTAAAACAAGTTAGACTAAGCTGCTGTGTGTGTAATATGACACGCCATTTCATTGTCTGACCCCTTTTGGCAGATATGGAGGTCTGTAAATCTTCCCATGTGGATGAAACCATTAAAACCATTAAACCACACTACTTTAATTATGTAAAATGATCATCTGAGGACTGGTTTATTATCCAGGCTTATTAACAAAAAACAACTCTTCCACATACTTTCTATAGCTAATGACATGAGTGTTTTTAAAGGTGATTCTGTTTCCCCTTCTTTCATCATAAATCAAAGAATATGTGTCATATTCATTAAGCACAGGATTAAAACAACACATACACATCTGCCCATACCGCCAAGCCCCATCCTTTAACTCACCACTGCATCCATCTGTAACATGTATAAGGATACTGTAGGCAATTTCAAGGGAGTAGTTTCCAGCTGGCAGACCCTGTGCATAATCGCCCTCAGTGATTCGTCGATACAGCTTTCTGAAATTTGGCAGGGCTGCCCTCCTCATCCACACCAGGAAATCTTGGTTGATGAAGCCGTTGTTGGCAGGGTCTGAGGGGTCCAACTCATAAGCAGGCCTGGGCCAAAATGTGGGTTTCACAGTGCCTGAAAGTCAAACATTTCTTAATCTAATAATGATTTCTAACTGTTATATTAACTACAATGTGAGTTTTAATGGGATGTTTCCTAATAGAGCTCTTAACAGCCCTATAGCCCACTACCTCTAGTATACCTCTTCCACTTTCCAATGCCTTGCACGCACCAATCTCTTCCCTCATTACACACACAATTAACCTGCATCATAGCTTCAACAGAACAGATACGAGGAAAAGTAAATTGAACAAGTTACTACCGTTGAAGGCGTTCCTCAGAGGTGTGACACTGGGGTTTCTGTACTTGATGTTGTAGTCTGTCCACCAGGCAATCCCTTTTCCATCCAAGAGCACCTGCTTTTTTGTCCCGTTGACAATCTGATACAGCTTGAAGGTGTCTTTAAAACAAAAAACAAATAAAAGAATAATACTTCCTTAATATAACAAATGCACTTAATTCAAATTTTGTTGCAGTCATTTTAAATGCCTTTACGTACCATTGAACATGCTGTTTGCTACGGATCCACATGGCACAATTGGTTTGCTGTTGTCATACTGATACGGAGAACAGGAATCACTGGGTTCCTTGAAGAAGACAGAAAACAGTGCGTCTGTTGTTAAAATAAATGGTCTTCAGTCTTTTTTTTTTGTATTACAGATGGGCAATGCAGCTATTGTGTACATGTTTTTCAATGTCCTATGTTGTTGACTTACCTTAAAGTACGCCAGGTCTCCAGACAGCTGGTTATCATCTTTGGACGCACCATACGCTCTGTAGTTCTGGAAGTAGTTGGACAAACCATAATAAAAGAACACAGGCCCCTGTGAAGAAAAAACAGAATCACAATAGGGTCAGAAGCAGGAGTATAGTTCAACTTGAGAAATCATAAAAGTACTGTTTTTGTGTGAAGGTGTCCAAAGCTGTGCTGCAACCTTGAAGAGACTGTCAATGGTGAAGTTCATTTTGCAGAAACAGTTCTTAACATCTGGGTCAGAGCACTTGAAGCAGGGTGAGCTTTTGTCAACCCCAGTGTAGTCTATCTGTGTGACAAAGAATACGAAAGGTTATTATTAATTATTGATGAATACAACACCCACTGGCCTGTTACAGACACCACACCTTTTTAAACTCACAAGTACCTAAGTCTGTGAGCAGACCAACACCGAAACCACACTGACTCAAAGGTCTCTCCTTCCACTCTTTTTGTATGGTGACTTTTGACCCTTAATTCTCTGCATGGCACATGACTGACTTATGCTGCCAGCGCTCATTCATACCTCCATCACTTGGATGCTCCTTGAAGTGACAAAGAGAGCGACGCCGATGCCGATGAAAGCCAAACCGATGAGAACAAACCCTGGGATGATAATGCCAGCGGAGAGCATGGGCTGCCATGCCGGAAGCCTCTGCTGAGTGAAGGCGGTGTTGTCAGGACGGTTGGCTCTTTCTTGCTCCTGTTTCACCATTTTCTTGTTTCTGTTGGATGGAGTGTTAACCAGTTTGTACTTGTTTACAGTATGTACAGTGCCTTACTTTAAGGT
Organism: Trachinotus anak; assembly: GCF_046630095.1. Lineage (NCBI taxonomy): Eukaryota > Metazoa > Chordata > Actinopteri > Carangiformes > Carangidae > Trachinotus > Trachinotus anak. Next base: position 6,949,152 of record NW_027273866.1, on the reverse strand, counting down.
AATTATATTATAATCATTGCAAACATGTGAAACACTCGCTAAGATAGGCTTGATGAACACTAAATACTTCCCAACTTCTTTGGTGTTTTCTTCTCATTTTGATTGAACTTAAGGTGATGAACACAGCTGTACATCTCACTTGAAACCCAACACAACCTATATCCCAAAGGCTTCATATCACATGCAAAAATCTTAAAGCCTAAATACCAGCAACACCCAGATTAGCCAAGAGCAAAACACAGATCAAATAATTGACTTTTTGCCCACTTTTAAATTCGCTGGTTGCGAGAAATGGTTCGATTAAGGCACAAACATATAGATTATCGATCAAAATCAGGATTTAAAGTGTTACTTACGCAAATTCGGCTCAAAATGGAAAACAGGAATCAACAAAAAAAAAATCGGTGTGCTTCCCTGCGAGGTAGGCGAGACGGAACAGATCACCTTTACCTGTCCACCCCCACCTTCTCTCCCCGACCTGTTCTTCTCCCTGGCTGACGTCAGTTTGTCTGTACAGCAGACACACTCCGATCTGGGATCAGTCGTCTCTCAAACAGTGAACGAAATTGGGGTGGAAACGCTAAAAACTCAGTAAGCCATAAAATCCCAATTCAAGACAGATGTTTATCCTTCTCTTTATCAGCAAACAATGTGAATATACTTTTGAAAAAGATTGGACAAGAGTAGACTAAATCATTTTTAAAAAATAGATCCACAGCAGTGGCAGTTGGACCAATAAATCCCCGCCTTCTTCTTCGATTGACAGTTATTTTGACCAATAGTTATGCTGAATGGTGTTGAGTAACACTTTCGATCCACCAATCACGAAAGAGTTCATTGAGAGGGGGGGGCGACCTGCTTCTGTGCCATCTTTGTGTTGACATCTTCGGAGGATTGAGAGGTAATATTAATATTTTCAATTTTTTATTCTCACTGTTATTGCCCAAAACAGCGGTCCCCGACGTAGGGAACTTTACCATGAATTCCAGTGTCAGTTTATGAGAACATATCTCTTTGCAAGCGAAGCCGGTGCCTCCTTTTTCTTTAGGTCGCACCTGCTACTGTGCTGCTGTTGCTGCTAGCCACGGTCTATTGTTAGCGGTGTTAGCTAACGTAGCATGGTCACGTAAGATACATTTGAAAGGAGATACGTGTAGGATGGGGTCAGATCTGTGTTTCCAATACACCTTGTTTTGCAATGATATTAAAATACCATGATATTGTTATTAGATGTCCTATATGGACGGCGCTGTAGAGAACAAAGCAACCGTTAGCTAAGAGAAGCTAACGTTGATAGCTACGACATTCTGCTGCTAGCTTTGCAGTTAATTGGCTAACTAACGTTATTCCATTCGGTCAGATCATACAAAGAAATACTGACGGTCTTGGCACAACAAAGGTTTTTGACTAAAGGACACGCATTTAGCCTCTTCAGGTTTTCTCTAACGGTCATTATCACTTAACAAAGTCTTGTTAAACAACTGAGCCACAGTGAAGCACATTTATCAGATCATATTATGTTACTCAGTGGATATGTACTTTGTTTTCTAAACATTAAATTTCATTCGCTGCAATGTAAAAGGCCAAAATTTTGTTAAGTCGTTCCTGTTCGTAACCATCTTTCTGGTTCTGTCTTCATTTCTCAGTGTTTGAATGGATATTACCAGGTGCACGGAGAAATGGGTAAAACAAGACAAGGTTACTGTACCATGGAGCCCTCATTTCATAAACCATGACATTCATGCACCGTTAACATTATTTAAAACATTCAGTGATAGAGATGTGACATTTTTGGGTGATGGCAATGTCGGACAGTATTGGGTGGTTGCTAGCCTTTTGTAGCAGGTGCATTTACTGCCCTCAACAACAAAGTGATCAGTTGATGTAGGGGTTTTAATCTCATGCTTCTGATAAATGTTAATTTGTTAACCAAAACACTAATAAGTGAATAAACAATCTGGCAAGCATATTTTTAGGTTTTATGTTGACTGATTTAGTTAATTTTCATACAAGTTTCTGTTCTTATTTGGGAATGCCTCAAAGGGTAGACACTTCAAAATGTTTTGATTGTTTGTTTTGTTTGTTTTTCTCAGCACACACAACCCATTTTCATTTAATATTTTGCAAAATTCCTTTTGAACATTGAAATTTCAGTCATTTCACTTGAACATTTTGTAATTTGGACTACTGTATGTTTCATATTTAAGGGTTTCATCTCACTCCTGTTTCCCATTTGTTAAGGAGAGGCCTCCAACATCCTCCATAATGCTATCAAGTAAGAAGTCAGATGCTGGCTCCTCTTCGTCCTCCTCTTCATCTTCTGCTGGTGTAGCAGGAGGCGATAGGGCTCCAATATCTGATGCCCAGACTGGTCCCTCAGCCTCAGCTGCAGGAGCTATGGATGTAAAAAAGAAGGAGAGGTCATCCCCTAGTGGGGAACCTGGAGGAGCCCCTTTACCCCACCAGGCAGGCCCTGGTGGGGTAGACCAGGACTCAGCTGAAGTCCGCAGGACAAGTCGACGGAAGCGAGCAAAAGTAAACATTTTAGGTTTCTGCATGCCTTAGGAGGGAAAGAATTTTGCCAAAAAAGAAATTAACCTCCTTTGGCACTGACATAATTCTCTATATTCTATGACAATTTGTTTGTTTGATTAAAGGAACATTACACGTATCATCATTTAAACTTTAGGTGCAATATTGCTCTGTATCTTTAGTCACAGGTTCTCACTTGCATGCATTTCTTAGTACAAATTAGAAACACAAGTAAATTCTTGAAGTCTTTGCAGTGTGATGTTCATGATATTTTTTTCTTACTCCCGTAGGTTTTGGCACTTTGAAATGAAGTGGGACCACATCAACTCATCAGAACCTGCAATGCTGGTTTTAATGATGCTTTTATTGTGCCTACTGTTGCAGGTGGAGTACCGCGAGATGGACGAGAGCCTGGCCAATCTGTCGGAGGACGAATATTACTCTGAGGAGGAGAGGAACGCCAAGGCAGAGAAAGAGAGAAAGCAGGTCATCCCTCCTCCAGCTCCACCACCAGAAGAAGAGAACGACAGTGAACCAGAGGAACCATCAGGTGAATCTGAAACCTGAGGCATCATGTCAAAGCATTGAAATGAAACTTGATATCTTTGTTGAGGGAAGAAACTTAAAATGTGCAATTTGATGTTGTTTTTTTTTGTTTTTTCTGCCAAATGATCCATATGTATAGAATGTAGACATTGGAAAATCTACCCTGTGTTCAGTTTTAATTCAGAACTCATTGCACATGGATGATCTTTCTTTTGGTCTTAAATTGACCCTACATGACACTCAGTGTTAACCGAATAGAGATGTGCATATTTATTTTTAGGTGTAGAAGGTGCTGCTTTCCAGAGTCGTCTCCCTCATGACCGTATGACATCCCAGGAGGCCGCCTGCTTCCCTGACATCATCAGTGGTGCCCAGCAGACTCAGAAGGTCTTCCTCTACATCCGCAACCGTACAGTAAGCACCAGTCTAAGCCCATTAATATGCGTCCAAATAATGTGGGATAATAATTTTTAAGCATATCTACTACAATATCTTAAATCATATTAATCTCATCTAGCTCCAACTGTGGCTGGATAACCCTAAGATCCAGCTGACCTTTGAGGCCACAGCACAGCAACTTGAAGCTCCATATAACAGTGAGACATTAAATTAAACATAACCTTTCCTTTTATTTTCTTATTTTCTTTGTTTATATTTTTCAAAAATATTGTTGTCCCACAGAAGTTGAGATTTAATGTACTTTTGTTCTGTTGTTTTAGGTGATGCTGTGCTGGTCCACAGGATACACAGCTACTTAGAAAGACATGGTCTCATAAACTTTGGCATTTACAAGAGGGTCAAGCCTTTACCCAGTGAGTTCATTTCATTCATTCCACTGGAAAAATAACACCAGACATTCACCAAATGTTGGTGCAATAAAAGCCACGTTGGTTGGAAAGCAAAAATATCTTCTTTTTTTTTCCCCCAAAAAACATCACCAGGTTTACAAAAGTTGTTTCCTTACATTGGGATTTCCAAGATTCTGTGACAAAATCAGAGGCTATAATAGACTATATAAATGTGTAATGATACGTAATTAATGTGCTCCCGGCTTGTCATTGCAGCCAAGAAGACCGGGAAGGTTATAGTTATTGGTGGAGGTGTGTCGGGCCTCGCTGCAGCCAGGCAGCTGCAGAGCTTTGGGATGGATGTTACTGTATTAGAGGCCAGGGTAGGTCACCAACACAGTTTTTATTCATTTGTTATTTCAGGTGTATTTGGTATTTTGTCACATTTTATTAACCAGCTGTTAAAATAAATCTTTTTATGACTGCAAAGCCTTATGTTTTTTTATAATTGACAGATTAGTGCCACCCCCTATGCATTCTCTTTTATATAGTATAATTGTTTTTTAAGAGTTTATTTGATAACGAATCAACGACTTAAACTTACCTTGCTTTCTATAATTTTATAACTGCCAGAAGTTTACCATGTTATTATATAAAACCTGTACTTTAAATTTTTCCACACAGGACCGTGTTGGAGGCAGAGTGGCCACATTTAGGAAGGGCAACTATGTTGCTGATCTGGGAGCCATGGTGGTGACAGGCCTGGGTATGAATCAGATTATTTAAAAAAAATAATTTTTTATGTGAATACTGAAGCCAATCACATCCTGTAAATCTCAAGTGTCAGTTGCATGCTATGGAGGAGCAAGTGAGCAAGTGTTTTTACATTTTCTTACCACATGAATAATACATCAGGCGATCTTAAAAGTATAACTTAAGTTCAGTGATTAGTCTGTGTTATGTTTGGTTGGAATAGAAACATGTACCTTGTTTCTCAGTAACACTTGGTTTGAGATCATTGCACAGAGCCAGGTAATGGTCATTTTCTCACAGAGATTCTCCAGTTACATAACTCTGCCTCTAGAGGGCGATATTGTCCTTGTTATCCTGTTTCACTGACAGTATTGTGTGTTGGCTTTGTTCAGGAGGGAATCCCATGGCAGTGATCAGTAAGCAGGTTAATATGGAACTGGCCAAGATCAAACAGAAGTGTCCACTATATGAAGCCAATGGCCAGGCTGTGAGTATAATGAAATATCTTAGTGAAGTAAACTGAGTGGTCTCTCGTCCATTATCCTGCCATTACCAAGCTCCTGGGGGTATTCTCCATTTAACTAGTAGAATCCTGAGATACCTTATGGGTGATTAAACATTTACCATAGTTGTTAAAAAAAGGCTCCATTTCTGTTGATTGTTATTTGTTAAAATCCCAGTTTTTCTCATAAAGCCAAGAAATTACTTCACAGCTTGATAGATGGCAAAAGGCTAATGGCAGCAGAGGCATGCATGTGATTTAATCTCGCCAGCTGATGCTTGAAAAATATGTGCGTGCTTTAGTCTTACTGATGTTTTCAGCTCTGCATTAGATCAAATTCTTTAACAAACAGCTAACCTAAAAAATAACCATGCATCAGGACAGTGTGGCTACATCTGCATTAGATATATCCCAACTACATTTTTCAACCCAGGACCTTTTGTTGTTTACTTCCCACAACAGAAGATGTTTATGTATGTGCAAGAGTTCCCTCTTGGTACTGAAGTGCTCTGTGTCTGGGTTTATATCTGTCCTGAGGCAGGGATCTAGCTTTCCGTGAGCCACAAAAACACACTGAATAGTGGATGCATTTAACTGCTTAGCCTAGTGTGTCATCAACAATAGCTCCTGTTCTTTTCAGAGCACAGCAGAACAAAAAAACAGAATGTCATTTAAACAGTGGTTCTCACTCTCATTTTTTTGCTCTCTCTGTTAAGTGGCAGCAACAGTAGTAGGATGTTTAGGTTCACGTTCAGGACACTTCCATTGAAGTAGAGACTAACCAGCAGGGCTCTCAAAGCATTTACATCATGTGTAACTGGTTTCCTCCTCTGCAGGAAAAGGCAAATTAAATGTACATGTTTAACTTTCGTGCAAACCTGTTTGAGGTTAAAGTTGTGTTTACCTAATATTTTCTCTCTCTCTCTCTCTCCCCCCTCCCCTCCTGTTTTCTCAACCCCTGCCATGTTCATCTTTTGGTGAACTACTAAAGGGTGAACGGTGCACAAGTGTATGTATCAGTTTATTTACATAATATATTCCTCACCTAATATTGAATCACTTTTAAAAGGCACCATTCCATCTCCATTCATTTTCATTTTACCCCATGTAACTCATCATTTCACATCCATGTAGGAGATAAAAAGAGAAACAATGAGCAGTTCATGTTAAACTTTCATCCTCCTAGAAATCAAGATCATTACAATAAACATGTGATTTACCTTTTTTTTTATTTATTATATCCACACAATAAGAAGATTTGGTTCCATTGTTAAACTGTTGGACGGTTCTGTTAAGGTGTGAGTCTTCTCGGAAAATGCAAACAAGACATTTCCATTATAAATTACACCCTGTCTGCGACTAATAGAAATACTGTACAAATAGTCTGATACCACCACTGGCTAGACTGTGCCTAAATTGCAGCTTATAGAAATGAGAATCAAATCAATCAAGAATGTCAAGTGTGAATTTGTGTTTCAGTGATACTTTTTCTCAAACTGTTGCATGGTGTCCATATCAGATGATTTTTGGAAGCATGTTTTTAGTCTGTTACTGCATGTTCATCCAGACATGGAATATTGGGAAAGTGTCTTTTAGGAGCAATGACTGTATCATCTATGCTTCTTCTGGTTATATACAGTAGGTCATTTAGTGACTTAAGTGCAAGTATACATAATGAATTACAAGTTGAAATATGGACTGATGTAAAGAAAAATATCCTAAATTACCTTTCGACAAAACACAACTGTGAACTAGCGATAACACTTAGGTAAATGTGCCTTTAGTTGTAGTCTTACATGCCTTTCAGAATATGTATTTATTTTTCTAGATGTAATCTCTTAAGCGTTACTGATAGCCCAGTGTCCTTGTCATGTGATTGTGTGTGTGTGTGTGTGTGTCTCTGTGTCCTTCCAGGTGCCAAAAGAAAAAGATGAAATGGTGGAGCAAGAGTTCAACAGACTGCTGGAGGCCACCTCCTACCTCAGCCACCAGCTGGACTTCAACTTCCTGAACAACAAACCTGTTTCTCTGGGACAGGCCCTGGAGGTGGTCATACAGTGAGTGTGGCGAACACTACACGAGCTTACACACAGGAGATGGTGACAGATGTATCCTGCACATGTGAACTCAAAAGAAGAGATGTATACAGATGCACAAAAACAGTAGTTCTAATTTTGTGTGTGTGTGTGTTTGTGTGCAGACTGCAGGAAAAGCATGTAAAAGATGAGCAAATAGAACACTGGAAGAAGATCGTAAAGACTCAGGAAGAGCTCAGGGATCTTCTCAACAAGGTGAGAATAAGTTAAGTTTTCTTTGGCAGCAGGAAGCCCCCTAAACAACTTTCAGGCCTCCATTAACGACTGCCACATTTGAATTGACTTAGTTGGGAGTGCCACAAAGACTTAACATGCAAACCAAGTGGTCAAGAAAAAAATTCTGCAACTTGCCATTAGTATTAAAAACGGAGACCACTGACAACAATACAGTGTTATCTTCGTGTAGTCATGTGTAATACATTACATTGTATTGGGAAATCCTGCAACGTGGCAATTTCAGGTGAAAAAGCATGTCTAGTTACATTCAATTTTTAAACATTATTTTAACTGATTACAGAGACCCCACTGTTGATTGTTAAAATGCTGACTTCTTTTGTGCCATCCACCATCATCTCATGACTACCTTCCTTCCCCTCGCTTTACCCCTCCTTTCCTTTTTTTCCCCCCCTTCAGATGGTGACCTCTAAGGAACGGATTAAGGAGCTCCATCAGCAGTATAAAGAGGCCAGTGAAGTCAAACCACCCAGAGATATCACAGCTGAGTTCCTGGTGAAGAGCAAGCACCGTGACCTCACTGCACTCTGCAAAGTGAGCTCAAATACTGTTTCAGAAAAAAGAAAGAAATGTGATGATCAAAAAGCTGAAAAGTGGCATGGAAGAAAGTTACAATAGAGCTCTTTCATCTCCTCACACTTCCTCCAGATATTTTCAAGCTGCGGGCAGTTATCTAGAGTGGTTGTTGTCCAGAACAAATTCCTATGTGACACTGTCATTACTTCCTCAGATCTCAGACTGCATGACTTAAAATAATCTAGTCACAGCAGTTAAGTTTAAGAGCTAACTATTTCCAACTGTGTTTTGTGGGGCTTCAGTTATTTGAACTACTTTGAAGCAGTATTAGATTTCCTGCCTTGATTATTAGGTATATCAAAAGGTCAGAGGGTCAACCCCCACAATTTGCAGGACAGAATCTTTGTCTTTGCTCTGAAAAATAACGTTTATCATAAACAAAGATCAAGTCATTTGGAAGAGTATTATTATGCTGAAGAGGTACTAGCCTGTAAAAAGGATATATTATGGACTGCTAGGTCAGGGTGCCTTGGTGAATTTTAATGCTGTGCTATCTAAGTAAACGAGACAGGCTATGTTTAAGTGGTTTAATGCCTTGGTGGGATGTATTATTAGGGTGAGTGCTGCTGTTTTATTTTTGGTGCAGACAAATCACCTCCACTGCTGCTCTGTGTGTATTTTAGAGGAAGGTTTTCGTTGGTTTAAACACAGCTGGTGTCTGAACTGGACCCATCCGCTGTCCGAGAACCCACTTCAAGGCCTTGAGTCACCATCTGACTGTCTTCATGTCTGCAGATGCAAACACGCACACATTTTCAGATAGGCCGAATAGACATGACAGGATTTTAAGGGTAGTAGAGCGATGCCTGTGGCAGGGATATATAGATCAATATAGATGTAAAGATTACACATCGTAAACTTGTCTCAGAGTAGCTGTGTCATGGTAGGTGGCACCACCAGATTCTGCATTGTTGTTATAGTTGATTCTGTTGTGGTGAACTGATGAACAGGTTGAGTCAGCCCTTTCTGTTAAAACTGCTTGTCCTGTCTGCATGACCTGAAACCCTCTGGGTGTGTACCTTGTACACACACGCACACATGCATGGCAATCCCTTACACTCTCACCTAGTTAAAGATATCACCAGCTCCTTAACTCTCAAATTCACTTTTTGTGAGCATTTGTGGTAATAAACTTTAATGTATGAAGCTTAAATACTGGCACATTAGTAATACTAATGGATGGATGTATGTAAGATGTGTATACAATGCAGTCTACATCTCCTTGCTGTCTGCCTGGTCTGTGTGTAGGAGTATGATGAGTTGGTGGAGATGCAGGTCAAACTGGAAGAGAAGCTGCAGGAGCTGGAGGCCAATCCACCAAGGTAACAACCCCCCCCCCCCCCGCTACTCCTTCTCTTTTATTATTATTCTCTTTCATTTGGTATCATATTAGTTAAACCATCAACTGGAAAAACTATAAAAACCTGGTACTCTGTTTACATACACATTACACAATATGGCCATGAAGCACTTATTTGAATCCAGCTGGAAACAGAGGCAGTAGCATCTTGTTGCTCTGGTTTGGTTCAGTGCATTAACCTGTAATGCAAATGTTACTACTTTTATTATTTGTTCTAATCAGCAGCTATCCAGGCTAAGGTAGACTGGGTATGCTTGGTAGACAGGCTATGCTAGACTGGCTCTTTTGAAGAAATATTGCTTATGTGTTTAGGGTGAAATCGGTCACTGCCTGATGGCTACAACTGGCTTGTTGGAGTCCTGCAGCCCTTAGCAGCACATGTTTACCTGTGTTGTGCCCTGTTGGCTTTTTATTTAAAAAAAGGCAATTAATGTCATTTACTTATGTGTGTTACTGTGTTATTATATGCATTAGTAGCAGCTTTTCTCACCTGTACACAGGTAAACCTGTCTCTCTGATGCCTGAATAGCTGTCAGTATACATCACGGTGTGTCTTTCCTTCCCTTCTTTCCCACAGTGATGTTTACCTGTCATCCAGGGATCGGCAGATCCTGGATTGGCACTTCGCCAACTTGGAGTTTGCCAACGCTACACCCCTCTCCACCCTTTCTCTCAAGCACTGGGATCAGGTATAAACATGTACCCATTTTTAAATGTCATAACTGTGTAGTCCTGACAATGTTCCTGCATAGCAAAGATCCTTAAGCCTCTTACAGTCTCCTGTGTGTAATACGTTATTGCTAGTTTGACTATGAGATACTCCTGCCCTGCTGTTGTAATACCCTACAAAGTTCATTGTGCTACTGGGATGACAGGTTATTAATTTATCCACAGGATGATGACTTTGAGTTCACTGGCAGCCACCTGACAGTAAGGAACGGTTACTCTTGTGTTCCTGTGGCCCTGGCTGAAGGCTTGGACATCAAACTAAACACAGCAGTGCGACAGGTCCGATACACAGCATCTGGTATGTGCTCACAACTGTGTTTGTGTGTCTTCTATTGTGGATTTCATAGATGTACAATGTGTGTTAAACTGTTATTTATGTGTTTGGACTCCAGGCTGTGAGGTAATAGCAGTCAACACTCGATCCACGACCCAGACCTTTATATACAAGTGCGACGCTGTGCTGTGCACCCTGCCCCTCGGCGTTTTGAAGCAGCAGCCCCCTGCTGTGCAGTTTGTTCCCCCGCTGCCTGAGTGGAAAACATCTGCCATACAGAGGATGGGCTTTGGCAACCTCAACAAGGTTGGACTTCTGAATAAGCGTACAGTGACATATGGTGGTTAAGCTTTATCAAAACAAGCTTCCTTCATTCCTTCTTTCCTTCCTTCCTTCCTTCCTTCCTTCCTTCCTTCCTTCCTTCCGTCCTTCCTTCCTTCCTTCCTTCCGTCCTTCCTTCCGTCCTTCCTTCCTTCCTTCCTTCCTCCCCCCTTAGCCAGATCAAACTAGTGAAACACATTTATATTTGTCAAAATTTTAGTCTGAAGTATAATCATCGTCTGACATTCAAGTGGGAGGTCAGAGATTTGAATCATAAAACCCCATTTACTACAGGATAACATGTCAACTGTCTTCTTTGCCATTCCCTAGTTTTGAAATAAGTCATCATGTCAAAATCAGAGTCAGGTTTTAAATCACCCAGTATGTCCTTTCAGTGGGTTTTCCTCAGTGAGATCTCCTGCTGCTGTTTCCCCCGCAGTGTCCTTATACAGGCAACTTCACCTTCAGCTTCTACAGAGGCTCCTGCAGCCAAAACACGTTGAGCATGCAGACATTGTTGAGTGTTTGTCCTTGCAGTTTCACATATCATTTTCTTTTAAGCCTGCCAAGTCAGCATCCCTTCTGTATTCAACTGAGTCCCACCTTCCCCTGAAATCAATCAAGGTGTTAGCATGCAGCTCATAGATCAAGGATTCCCCTCTGTCCTATAAATAGATCATATTTTGTCGCTCCATCCTGGTTCTTTGCTCAGACAGAAGATGGACGGTGGGACAGAGAGGCGAAGCGTGAGCAGTTTTTCGTGATAGAGCGTTGCGTGCGAAAGATTGATGCTTTTTGCCTGTGTGTCAGTAATCCGATCAGAGTGCTTATTCTGCGTCACTCCTGACCCACCAGCTCTTTCACTCTCTCTCTCTCTCTCTCTCTCTTGCTGAGCATCATCTGCAGCAGGGTAGTTTATCTCCTAATTCTGCTGCAGCACAGAGCTGAATGCTGCATGATTATGCAATCTGAGCTGCTACTAATGCTTTGTCTCCAGCAGAGGGAGCTCTGCCATTCACACAGCAATGACTGGTGTTGGCACTGAATGTGCTGAACATGAGATGTACTTCACAGGCAATTGAGCTTTTGACTAAAATAGGTACTTTGGTTGCCATGTGCCTTTTTTTAAATTTTGTTTTCTTCCCTGCCTCAAGGTGGTGTTGTGCTTCGACCGTGTGTTCTGGGATCCAAGTGTCAACCTGTTTGGTCATGTCGGCTCCACCACGGCAAGTCGGGGCGAACTCTTCCTCTTCTGGAACCTCTACAAAGGTGCAAAGAGATCACTTGTTATTTCAATCACTCTGTTGGTTTTGATATCATTTGCATATTTCATGATTCTCAACAATGCACTTAAATGGCGCTATCTTCCCTTAAGACTAAACGATATCCTGATGGTATTGATATTGATATAATTTATAAATTTCCTTTGTATCTCTAAAAAATTCAACAGTCTGTAATGAAGTGTGACATTTCCCTTGTCAGCCCCAATCCTACTGGCTCTGATGGCTGGTGAGGCTGCTGGCATCATGGAGAACATCAGTGATGATGTTATTGTCGGACGCTGCCTGGCCATTCTCAAAGGAATATTTGGAAGCAGCTCTGTGCCACAGGTACATGTTTGCACATCACCTATAACAAACATAGACCCAGGCACTTTGCTGTTATATTCACTCGACATGTTCTGTTTGTCCATCATCCTTCCTCCTTGACCTTTCTCTGTGAGTTCCTCTTTCACTTACCACATTCTGTTCCTCAGTCCACATACCAGATTGTGTCATAGGTTGACAAAGCTGGCAGTTTTGTTCAAGGGCAACTGCATTATGTTTATTTTAAGAAAAGTGGTGTAGAATTATATTTTCTATTTTTTTAAGCTCAATCATTAGGGCTTTCTCTGGTTTTTCCAGTACTTTAAGTGGAATGTCAAACTCGTTCCTGAATTGACCCCCATAACCAGCACAACTTTACACAGCGAGCATATGCGAAAGGCACTCGCAAGCGGAGTCGTATCCAAACCACCCGTCATTATAAATCATTTGCTTATGGTTTCAAATGGGATAAAATCATATGCATGAAAGCCAGCGTTGGAACTGTTTGCCATCCAGCTGTTTACAGGTCCCCTCTAATATCATCATGGAAACTCCTAAAAAGTATGTGTTGTTGTTTGTTGTCATGGCAGCCTAAAGAAACTGTGGTCACTCGTTGGCGTGCCGACCCCTGGGCACGGGGCTCCTACTCGTACGTCGCGGCAGGTTCTTCGGGTAACGACTACGACCTCATGGCGCAACCCATCACACCTGGGCCTGCTATACCGGGAGCCTCACAGGTAAATTCACAGAGATTGGGAAAAAGGCACTGATACTGATCCCACCGCACAAGGTTGTGTTTGGGTGTGAATGAGAGTGTATATGTGTGTGAGAAACTGAGGATGAAAAGGCATCCCAGTCTGCCCACAATATTCAGCCAAACCAAAGCAGAGCAGTTTATTCCCAATACAGATGTTTTTTTGGCTCTTTTGATGCTGGCATGCTGATTGATGTGAACAAGTCATATTTATGTGCTGGCTGATGACTTCTGGCAGCTTACTACCACACCCCCCCCACACATCCACCCCCTCTCTTCAGATTCCTATTTTCTTTTAGTGCTTTATTATGTTGGTACAATCCAACATCGATCTCAATGTGGTTTTGCTTTTCTTCTCAGCCTGTCCCTCGTTTGTTCTTCGCTGGTGAGCACACCATCAGGAATTACCCGGCCACAGTTCACGGCGCCCTGCTCAGCGGGCTCCGCGAGGCCGGGCGCATCGCAGATCAGTTCCTCGGTGCCATGTACACGCTTCCCAGACAGGCCACTCCTACAGCCGCCAGCAATCCTCAGCAGGCTCAACCTACCCCCAGCGTCTGAGACAGTTCCTGTCAGACTACCTACATCACCCATAAACTGTTGATATTGCTGTATATGAAAGATCTTGGAAAAATCCCAGAAACAACATTGCCTCTTTGCCTTTTGACTAAAATACACCTCTAGAGTTTATTTCCTGGTTGTATGTATAATGTGGAATGAAGATTCTTTCATTGGAACAGACTCAGACTTAGTTTGGGATGTAAGCCTATACATACTGTATACCTAGATGTAACTAACAGGCTACAAGGACTTGGCTGGGAATAAATGTCAATTATTACAAACTAATGTAATAATCCATCTTAAACTTTATAAATGTGTGATTCTACAGTCTTAAAAGAGAAGCATGGCATTAATTTTGGTACTTGGAGTGATTCAGTGTATTTGATCCCATGTGGAGTTTGCTTTCAGAACCCAGCATCTATTTATGTGCCCCTGTCTCTGAACGTTAAGGATCGACTGGAGACTTCTTTACTAAATGTACACAACCTAAAACGAGCTATTATACAAGGCAGACGACCAATTCAGTAGCACAGTGTCAGTCCACAGACATTTCCCTCTGTTGTCATTCCAGAGGCCTCGTTTTGGTTGTCTTAAGGCTTAAAACATTGCTATGTACTGTAGCTTGATGCCTCGTAAATTAAATTTCTCTCATTTAGGTTGCAGAGTGTAGTGAAAATAGTTTAAAAGATAAAAAGACAAATATGTCGAAAGATGTGTGAATGTTTTTGTTGCCATAGCAGTTTAAGTATTTTATTATGGTTGTCATCACATACTTTTTTATATTGTCAAATTTTTTTTTGTTATTAAAAGACAGAAACTGCATCTTGAAATCAGTGTGTTTTATTTTTGAAGGATTTTTAACTGAACCAGCTACTTCCTGCCCTGCTACTGCATCACCTGCAGATGTCTACTTTTTACATTTGTGTATGCATGTACAAAAGTAACATGGCTGCTTTTGAAGTGACCCTCCAGTGACCCTCCTCCATTGCAGGTCTGGCTGCTTCCCAGGGTCTGTGGTACTGTGTGAGGAGGGGGGGTGGGGGGGTGAGGGTCCTTGGCAATAGCTCCACATAGTGGGGGATCTGATGAATGAGGGGGGAGATTAAAATGGTCAACCATGAGCTCTGAGTTTTTTTTCTGGGGAGTTGTATTTCAGGTCTCTGTACCCCCCTGTTTCCATGCACTCTCAAGCGTCACAGGCCTTGTTTTCCCCCAGAACTGTGGTTATTATTATCGTGACCAAAGAAGATGTTTGATGTAACAACAGTAATTTGAGCTGGGGTTTTGGACTGCACTACTCGGGTATTTTCACCTCCCTGGTAAACCATAGGCTCAGAGCAGTGTGTAACTGTTGACTGGTGAGGTTATTTTTCATAATAGCCTCAAGCCCACATCAACTGATTACTTGATAGAGAGGCAGAGACATAGAACGTCAGATAGGGAGAGCTATAAGTCTTCTGGATGAGAGGCCACAGCGTGCCTGAGCACATTTCATGTAATTTATAGGTGCGAGGTGGAATGTGCACTTGCACAGGTACAAACACCTCTCACATGCTGTTACAAGTATCTTGATAATCATCCACATTAAATTTGCATGAAACCTAGAGACTAAATAGTCACTGTACAATGATTTCAGCTTATGCCAGTACAATATTTCAGCCATGTTAGCACATCTTGTTGACAATGTGAGGCAGTTCTCTGCAATTGTTCATGCAATGTGGGGTTTTTATGAAATTTAAAGTTATTTAAAGCTGTACACTTGAACTCTGGATGCACTTACATGTTCAGCATCCCCCTCAGTCTTTTCCCTATGACACCTGTTGTGGGCAGTGAGAACTCTTGCTCACTCCTCCTCCTCCTCCTCCTCCTCCTTCTCTTCCGGCCTGGAGCGCCACTGAGTCATTTCTATGGTTGACTTCACAGCACTAATTCAAGTCAGGCATCAGTGCTGAGGCTCAGGAGTACCAGGGTCCAAACAGGCACCAGTGTGTTAGGGTTGCACCTCCCTGCATCTGAACTTAGGACCGATTAAACCATACAAGCAGGAGACGGTGTTAACCCCTGACTCTCAATTCATTTTAATTCACCCTCAATTCAATCCATTTTGACTCATGACATCCCACAAACAAACTAAGGCCCGCTCTTGATTCTGTTTGTCGAGTTTGTCAGAAGTTGAACTTTGACAAAAAGTGATTTTCTTAATTTCCTTTTACTCTTCACTCGATTAATTACTTTATTGAGACAGCAAATATTTATAATAGGCCTTTTTCACAACAACTTGTATAGAAATGTAAGTTTCATACTACTTTATACTTCTACTCCACTACTACAGAGGGCAATGTTGTACTTTTTACTCCACCAAATTTAACTGACAGCTAATTACTTTTTGTATAAATAAAAAATAAAATGTATATAAAGTAGTTAAAACTAGCTCCAACTCGACAAACTACAGCAGTAAAATGCTACTTGAAATGGAGTATTTTTTCTCTATGTATTGGTACTTTTACTTCAGTGGAAGATTTTAGTGATTCTTTTACCCCTGTGTCTGCTCTAAAACTAGAATTACCATCTCATGGTTGTATGCTTCCACCAACCACCCAAGTTGCAGGAAAATATGGTCACAATCTCTCCTCCTGATTGCAGAACATGATGATGTCACAGTGAAGCTGAACCATGTCGATATAAAATGTCATCACTTGATTATTTTATCCTATTAGACATTTGTGTTGAATTGTGTCATAACCAGCATGTGAATTCGTGAGTTATGGTCAAAACCATGTTTTGGGAAGTCACAGTGACCTTTGACCTTTGACCACCAGTTCATCCTTGAGTTTGCATAGACATTTGTGCCAAATTTGAGGATATTCCATTAAGCGGTTACTGAGATATGGCATTCACAAATATTGGGATGGACAGACGGAAGGACAACAAAATATAGTGCTTCCAGCCGTGGCTGTCACCAGCACAGAGTCACACTTACACACATTATTGCAGCTCCCTAAAATCCTCTTGTGACTCTATGAAGTGCCTCACCACAAATGTTGAGATTCTTTGTGAGAAGTGCTCTTCATAAAACTTGTTCTACTAACTTTTGATGCATCTTTAAGCGGCTAAATTGAGAAGAACAAAAAGAAAAAACAAGAATACATGAAACATATTTTCCCTGTTAATTTTGGAAAATGAGTAGTTCCATGTGACTGAACACTTCAGCTAGGTCAGTGGAGTCATATATCAGGAATTCATCTCTTTTTTTATTTGTATAGCTGTCCAAAATGTATACTTTTATATACAACTGCTTATAAAGATGTGTAATATACAGTTTTATATCATTGGGAAGATTAGTGTAATTAGTGTGGAAAAACAACAGCAAGTATTGTCCAATGAGAGCAGCCTCAATAGAGCTGAATGCAACACAGGCCGGGACCAAGACTTGCTTTTCTCAGCCAGACCATGATGATCTTTTGCTCTACCACTCGCTGCATCTACACATTAAAAGCCATGTAGCTCAATTCAACACGTTCAGTCTTGTTCTCTGGATTTGCCCAAAACTGTTCTGGGAAATGTAGGAAATTAGTAGGCAGCATGAGAGGAAGTGGGGGAAAATGAAAAAGTTTCACCAGAAAATTCTCTCCTGAGATGCACTGAGCATTACTGACTGGTCATAAAATCACTGAGGACCAGGGTCTGGTTATTTTCATATGAACAGTCAGATTCTTCAGACTAGATTGTGTAGATTAGATGCTTATATAAAGCAACCTACAGAAGCTAGAACAGAAGTGCTGGCTTTCACAAAGCGAGGCGTAGCTGTTGAAGAGAAAGCCGTGCGTGCTGACTTTGCATTCCACAACAGCTTGTGGTTTTCCTCTTTGTACCTGACCAATTTGCCTCATTTGTCTGCCTGCTTATTTTGCATACCGTCAGCTGCTGTTCTCCCTCTTCCCTCTGTGCAAACCAGGGGATTGGATACACACACACACATACACACAGAGGGTGTACCACTATGAAATCAAAACTTGCTGAGCTTGTTCTGCAAAATGTATAAAAGAGACTAACATGCGTGGTTTGGGTTTTTACACACGATCAGGTTTGCACACGCACACACACACACTGACACAGGTTCCAGCACAGAGACGTGTTACAAACAGGTTGGTTTTTATTTTTATTGGAATACATATGGTCTGCTGTACAGTTGGCAGCTTCAAGAGACCTACATGCAGAGTGCGCCAGCCACAGTAAGGTTAAAACATGCACAATGTATTAAGTCTAAAACAGGAGAAAAAAAAAAAAAAAAAAGAACCGCTCTCCTGACACAGTCCACCTGGCATTACTGACACACTAAGAAGCAATGATAAATCATAAAACCCTTTTGATCTGATTTCATTACGCACATTTTTGTGTTTGACACCTCTGTCTGTCAGTCTCCTTCTGCACATAAATTTATAAACAGAGCATTAAAAACGGTTGATTGTACAGGCCTGAAAGTCTTGTGTCTGTGTATGTATGTATGTTTGTAAGAGAGATGAGATCCAGTTATACATATCGTCTTTTATTTCCTATTAGATTATTTGTGTGTGTTTATATATATATATATATACACACACACATGTGTGTCTGGGGCCTGCATGCTTCTTTCTTTGGCAGCACTTACAAACATACAGCACAGAAGATGTACAAACCCTGAATTTATGAGCGAGGGAGAACAGAGCAGCGAAGAGGCCAGAGCACTGAATGGACCCCGATAAGAAAAAACGGGCCGACACATGGTGAACCACTCAGCACTGCTGACCTGTTCAGCTCTGATAAAATGCACATAGCTCTCTTTCTTGAATGACAATGACACAACCCTGGCTTCTGTCTTTCTCTCTCCCTCTCTCATTTAAACGGTCTCTCTCTCTCTCTCTCTCTCTCTCTCATCCATGGTGTGTCATCATGTCTCCAGGTCATGAGAAATGTCTTGCATTAAAACAACAAACACAAAATACAGGAAGAAGTACTCTCCAGGAGTGTAATAACAATGAGGAAGATACATTATCTTGCAAAAAATATCATTCTTAAAATCAAGATGGACAAATACTTAATATATTTCAATAATAAGGCCCACTTTACAAAAGTACAAGATTTTCCTTAAATAAAATCTATCCAATATAGCTTCCAAAATAAGACATCTTTTGTTTAACAAAGAAATAAAAACATACATAAGCAGAAAACAAAAAAGAGAAACCCCTCAAATTGAATAATTCCCCTTTATTTCAGTATCGTAGAGACAGGGTATCAATCTCAAGGAAAAACTGGCACCGTCTCTCACTGTAAACTGGAAATACTGTGGAATGATTTTGGCACTATATTAGAAGGCTGAGATGCAGGCATTAGGGTGCCATGCCTCGAGAAATAAACATGATTCATTCACTGAAGTGTGCGCAAATATCCTTTCTTTAACTGGTGAAATGATTCTTAAATACTCTAATCTGGCTGGTGCAAAAACACATATCTGACTGCGGTACATTCAGCAAACAGCTACTGAAATCAGACTTAAAAGTACAATTCTGGGACACAAAAAAGGAAACTTTTTGACAAAGGGGACTAAAGGGGGCATTAGTCGTTTGAGGTCTTAAAGTTAAGTGCTGGTTAAGTGCAGATTATAGCCTACGCCACCCAATGACACCATGACCCTGGCTTTACAATGAAGGTCTTTGAGGAAAAGGGCCTGCTCGCTGCCCATGAGCCATTTCTGCAGAGTCACTCCAATCTCCACTAAGTACATTCTAGTCTACTTTAAAAAAGGGGGAAAAAAAACAATGACTTGTAAATAACAGATGTTTATACATACACCAGGAGAGCTTTAGAGGATTTCTGTTAAGTCTTTAGCTGGTATTTGAGCAGGGAAGCAGAAGCAGCCTCTTGTCTCTCCACTGCTTAACCATGTAGGAATTTTCAATCGAATCATCCAAACCCATGTCCAAAATATTCAGCTCTAGCAGAAGCTATCATACTGATTCTCCGATTCCACAAATGGTTTGCAAAGCTGCCATCATTCACGGATCAGAGGAACCGGCAAACTCTGAAACAGCACCCAGCTGTTTCTTTATGGCGCCACAAAAGCCATAGAAGTCTTGAAACCTGTAAAGTCTTCACTCGATTCCCAGATGACCAGTCAGTACATTCCACCGTGTCAACACTATGCAGGCTCTCGCCACTGGAAGCAACCAATAAGACCTGTAACATGTGAGTGGTGGCATGATGCCTGCAAGTCACAACGGGTCTTTATTCTGAAGAGTCCAACTAGGGTTTCAATGGACGGAGTGGATGTACAGTCAGGTTAGCGGTGGTGTTAGTGTACTTTAGGGCCTTTTAAGGAAGAAAGGCAGCGTGCATAGCGGAGGATGGAGTTTCATCTTTGCCCTTTAAAAAGCCCTGCTTCCTTTGAAGCCGGCCTCCAGGAGGAAAACCCTCCAACATGTCATAAAACCTACAAGTTCCAACAGCTGGGCTCTTCCTGGGACCTCAACTCGAGTACTCACTTTAGGGTGAGGGGGGAAGAGAGAGATTTAAGAAGAGAAGGCAAGACAGGAAAGAGAAAGAGACACAAATGGTGGAGGTCACACTGTTCAGTTTAGTAGTGAGGACAAGTGAAACTGTGAGATTGTCTGCATGGTAGAGTATCATATATTAGGTGGAGGGAAAGGAGTAACACAAGAAAATTTATGGAGGCAGTAAGGCAGGATGAGGTTTAGGGTTGGTGTTAGCATTTGCATCACCGAGTTGCTATTTACAGTAATCCTGACCTACAGTGATGTCAGCGTTACAGATGAATAAAAAACAATCTCCAGCCCTGCACGCCAATTCTGGCACACACACGTGCACATAAGTCATTCAGCACCCTCTTACACTCGGATGTGCAGCAGCTTACAGCACGCCAGTTCACATGTCAAGCTTTGAACAAGAGCCCTCACTGACATATTAATGACAACACACACCGATGGACGAGCACGTGTATCTCTGGCAGAGCGAGTGCTGGCAGAACTGGACATTTGATACCCTCGACTGTTTTAATTATCCCCAAAGTGGACATCACTGCCAGGCTGTCTGTCCTCCTCTCCTGTATTTAGATGCCCTGAGCCAAGATGTAGAGACAGGATTAGATCCAGCCCTGACCTCTGACCTTTCAGCTACCCAAGGAGCTGGTCATCACTATTTGGTGACAGACCGCTGGCCTTCAATAAAACAACTCTCTGAACCAACAACACTTGTCACCACTGTTTAGGACCACACAGCTTTCTCTTGAGGAAATGAGAAACCAAGGAAGATGGTGAGGAGCAGAGGACGAAGGAGGAAGGGAGGAAAAGGTCATTTAGCTTCTCTCAAATACTAAAAGGAAAATTGGAACTGGTTAAAAGGAGAGACATTGGGGAGGAGATGGCAAAGGAGAAGAGTGGTAGTAGAAACAATAACAGAGAAAGCACAGAAGGACTGTATGATCTTCAAGTCTTGGCATGAGCACTAAGAGCTCTGAACAGTATGTCTGGTCTGTTTTCGCTCTATCATAAAGCCAGCAGTGGCCATGAAGAGGCCACGTGACACGTCTCCTCTGAGGCTGAGCTGCACCCTCCGACTCTCACAGACAAATCTAGAGGACGTAGCTTTCTGGGCGGTGCGGTCTATATACTTTAAAAGGGTACTTTAAAGTTGGGCTAGAAAAAACTGACTTTTTTCTCAGGGAACCTCGTTTTGACGTCCCACAGGGAGGAGTTCCCACGGAGGACGTCTTTTTCCACTTGAACCAAAAATACTTTTACAATGTTCCGTACAATAATCACTCCGAATGTAAAAAATATATATGAAGTTTAAAAAAAACTGTAACCTTACAATCAGTACTACATGTCATTTATCTGCTCAGCAAGTGGAAGAATATGGTGCAAGTCTGAACTTGTTGGGATAATCTATCTTTCTCACTGTATCTCAAGGCACAGAAGAACACACTGTTGATATTTCTAGCAAAGGGTAAAAGTAATGAAAATTTACATCAGTGAAAATGTGCATTCTGAAGGTAAACATTTTAGTTTGGACTCATCGCTACAAAGTCACAAGTGATCCATATAATCACCATGACTGACAGTTACAGACATTGCATGGGGGGACAGTTAGATTGCATATAATCTCCTGCTTGCATAAACAGTAAAGTGACAAAGCGGCGACAGACTGGGCTCCTGCCAACAGGCAGACCTCTTCACAAGATAAGAACCTGTACATACTGTTTATGGAGACTAATAAATATTACAGCTAGATGGCGGCTGGTAGAATACAGAAGAACTGAGAAATGTAATAAGACTGACCCAGATCATCCCAACCAGGCCTCAACAGCACTTAAATACATATCAGCAGAACAACCAAATGGAGAGCAGGCTTTAAAAGTTCTTCAGCAGATCCCATGTGTTTGGAGTTGTCACAGTTATGGTTATGTTACTTTGTCTGCCATTTAGGAGATTCAGGAGACAAACAACGCTGTCGTGTTGGGATTGGTGCATCAAGCCATTAAGCGACTGGTCATTCAGCTGCATTCCTTAGCATCGCTCATACGGATGAAAGTTTACTTCATCTGTCATACTGCAGTTAGTTTTGTGTATTAAACCTAAAATCCAGCAGGATCCTGCTGAAAGACTCAAACGATGTCAGTGAGGTTTCTGTCATAGATATGCACCATCTTATTTCATTACTGGCCACAACTAAATCAGTTTCCATGGAACCCCACCCCCCCCCCACCCCCCCCCCACCCCCCTACCCCCCTACCCCCATACCCCCATTGCTGCTATGGCCCCCACCAATGAGAGATTGCTCCAACATACCAACCACAAGTTAATATTTTATAATGTAACAAAATAATACACCTCTATAGAAATAAGAAACGGAGAAAGCTGGGACGATTCGCACGGCGAACCCAGTCACACGCGAGCTGGACTGTCAGTTCTTCCCTGTTAAAAGTCCAACCCTCTTGTGTCCTTCCTATAACTGGCTGGCGTGTACACAGTATTTACAGCAGCACTGGAAAAAAAATGTCCGCCCTGCCAGGCCAGGTCTGCTGGTAATCCGAAGTCCAATGTTCAGTTAAACAGAAACTCCACTTTACTATGGCTCTCTCAAAATACATGACTGAGGACAGTTACAACAGCTGTAAGACAAAGCACCATGGAAATTGTAGCATGGTTTGAGGTTATAAACAATGCCTGCCCCCAAATCATTCTTTTTCTTTTTTTTTTCTACATGTGCATTGCATTTCATTACGTGCAAACTACGATCTTTTTGTTTTGATATGGTTGAGCAGAAAGGGAAAGGATGATGCAGAACAGGAAGCGAATTACAAAAAAAATCTAAACAACTGGTGAAAATGACTAAAAGCATAAATAAGGTCCCAGTCTGTCAGAAATAATGTGTGTGTTTGTGTGTGTGTGTGTGTTTGTGCACTCCAAAAATGCGGCCAACCAGCAATCCTTTAAGCAGAGTGCATGCTGAGTCACAATCTTTCAAGTGCTCTTCATTGATTACTCAGAAACATGCAAATGTTCACGCAACAACTGAGACCCCAAATTAAATCCAGTTTGAGGTCCCTGCATGCCAGAAAGCTGTGACACCGGTTAAAAATAAACCTTATGTTAGAAATGTGCATGTGTTCGCTTGTCGTTTGTGCATTTGTTTGTATCGTTTGTGTATATGTGTGTGAGAAAATCATAAAGAAAAGTAGATGGTCTGAAATGAATTTTTTAAAAGCAAAATGAGCTTAGTTCGAAAAAGTGTTTATTATGATAAGGGTATGCAAAAAGGGTAATTCGCTTCCTGTTTTTGGTCACATTTAAGGTAAAGATCCTTTAGTTTGTGAAGTATTCTGCATGAAGATCCAGCCCCGTGAGATGAAGACACGTCTTTAACATCGTACTGTTGTAAAAAGCAGTTCAGGTTGTTTTTCGGCGTTCAAGAAAAGGTCATAATTGTGATTCAAAAGCAACATATCCAGCTGTAATGGTCCTCTGTGAAAAGCACTCTCAATGTTTGAGTCCTTCTTCCTCTAACTCTCTTTAAACCCTCTCTGGCAGGCAGGAAAATCTCCGGACGTCCACAGCATGCCAGCCTCTCCCTTGTCAAATTTCGGGATTACACTATAATACATCCAACACAAGAAGCAGAAGAGGATAGGTGGGCTGGTGAGGTGACCTCCACAACGCTGTACAGGCACTGTCTTTCCATTTATGCCTCTTTAGGGACAGAGAAAGTTCCGGATAGGAAGAGCCGTTCACATCTCCGTGTACGCTCAGGGTCAGACGTGTGGTTTGTTGTTCTATATGGCTGCAACTGCTATTTTTCTTTTCTTTGTTTGTTCTAAAAGCTGCAGATGTTGGAGATGGTGGAAATAGGTGCAGCCATTAGTTGATGGGAGACTGGTGTTTGGCTCTGCTTTTGCCGTTGAGAGCTTAATGGAGTGCTGTTAAGGAAACATGAAGAAAAAGATCTTACTAAATCTTTCATATTTTAATACTTTATCACAACTATTCATCTTAAGGAACATGATTGGTCCCCAATTTTGTAGAAAGTTTGCCAGAAAGAACAAGGTAATTTGTCACTAATTGTGGGGAAAATAGAGACTATGTTCAATTGGTGCACTTCCAGTCAAAATTATTACAGTTAATTTCCAGAGAAACATGGAGACCTTTAGTTAGTGCACAGCAGATCAGTGGAACATGTAAAAATGTAAATGTAGCTTTTTCTCTCAGGGAAATTCCAGCTTTGCCTAATTTGTACTCATCGGCATAGTTTTCTTGTCTGAAAAATATTTGGAAATTACGGGCTCTGAAAATAAAGGGAGCATTTTTTTGCAGGTTTGCCTGCAGGTTTAGCTATAGTACTGTCTAGCTTTAAGGACACCTTTCTGCTCTCCGCTGAGGGGTTGGTGGTGGGGTGGGAGGGTGACTCCCCTCGTTCAACCACCACACTGCTGCAGCTTCACGCTGCAAATTTGATGTGAATGTCTCTTAAGAGATGTGGCATCATTGCCACAAGGGTAATTACCATTAGTTTCCTTTAATTGAGTTTCAGGAGTCAGAAGAGAAGAGGAGACAAGATAAGAAAAAAGAAAACGAGCCTACCTGTCCTCTTTGTTGTAGAAGTCCTGTTCAGACCCAAGTGATCTAATGATGATCAGTCTGACGGTGGCTCCATGGTCGGCTCCCCGCTCCACTTCTTCCCTCCGCTCTGGCCCCTGATCCTTGACCCCGACTGGACCATAGCTCCCCTCCTCTGGAAGGGGCCCCTGCTGTCTTGGATGCCCGGTCATAAGAGCTCCCCAGGTGGTGTGAGTCGCTGCTGGGTAGCTGTCGTCTCCAGGAGGCTGGGCTGTGGCTCGGGTTCGGACTGGGATCTACACCATCAGCAGCCTACAGGGATTAGAATATAGGATAAAGAAAGCAAGTCCTTGTTCATAAGAGAGGTGGGTTGACAGAAATGCAAACAAAGGCCAGTTCATTCAATCTCATATTATGGACTTGTGCTTAGGAGCTCTGGGCATTTTGTTTGGATGGTCTTAGGATGGGCCTTGTTTAGACTCTTTGTATATTATGCGGGCATTAAATACATGCTGTTTATGTTAACTGGTGTGTGACAAGGAAAGTCTGCCATGTGGACTTTTGCCAGGAGAAAAATCCCCAACCAAAAACCCCAAACATACCCCAAACTGAGAGATTTATAATTTGGTGGGCTGACTAGAAAACAAACCCCAAGTTACTAGTCTGTGGTGGCTACAACGGCACGTCCCCTCTCATAACCTCAGTAACCCTGCTCTAAAAAAGTGAGAGTTAGATGACGATGCAGTTCCTACAGCACCCCGCTCCTGTAATTTCAGCTTTAAAAAAGCACCATAATTAGTGACATTTGGTGGGTTGGAGTTGGCTCCTGATGCAGTTTTAGAATGCATTCTCGCTAATTGGCTTTAATGGAGCCCTGCTGGACTGCCTTTCTTGGTCTCCCGGGGTAACAGACAGGAAATCAGTCACCAGCAGACCCTGCCAAGTGGGTTGTGCTCAGTGTGGTCACTTCCTGCTTCAGTCACTGGGGGAGGAAACGGCAAAGTGGCATATTCTCCTTCTATGGTAAGCTGCTGCTGCAAGACCGTGGGCTTTCAGAAGGTTGCCATGCAATGCACTTCCAGTGTTCCTCCCACACTCAACAGGAGGCTTGTTCATTGTTCAACACACTGTAACAGACTTAAAATATAAAAAATCAGTACAAATACACAAGACAATAAAGATTTGGTATGTAAAAATGGACATTTAAAAGACAAAGCCTGAAAATGACAACGAGAGCCATTCACTATTAAACAGCTTTTTAAAGATATGTTGCTTCAGTAGCAATAAAAATTAAGTTGCTGTGTGCCACAGAAAACTTTTCCCCTTGTGGCTGAATGTTAATTTAAGAAAACATTTGGGCAAGAGGAACGTCAGCCTGTAATACATGCTGTTAAGTAAGGTGATGTGCCACAGCAGAGGAAATCTACCGGGAACAGCACGTCCTGTCGTCACCACAGACCTGCTCCTGCTCACATGTGAATGCCTTCAGCTTGGAAAAACCCACATTTACAGGCTGTCATAATCAGCAACACTAAATTATCTCTGGCAAGACAGCATGATGATTTGATGAAAAAAAAAAAAGAAAAAAGAAAAGGTGGGACTAACAAAAGCAGCACTGTTAGGTACATAACTTGTACTTCCTTATACATCAAATGAACAGGATAGTTTATAGGTCTGTTATATTTGAAGCAATCTTGGGAAATAGGCTTCAACTTCCTCGCCAAGAATTAGATAAGAAGGAGATGGATAACACTCGTACGGTGAATATGAAACAGGCAGTTAGCTTAGCATCAACACTGGAAATGGGGGGAAAAAACACTAGCCTGGCTCTCTCGAAAGTCAAGAAAACCTGCCTACCAGCACCTTTGGATCCTACCAATTTACATGAGGTGAACTATTTCTCGGCCATTCTTTATGCTAAGCCCAGCTAGGCTAACTGGCTGCTGGCTGCAGCAGTAATATCTACTGCACACACGAGTGGTTTGGATCTTCCCGTTGAGCTCTCAGCAAGAAAGCGATTAAGCGTGTTTTCAAAACTGTGAAAGGATGTTTTATTCTTTCTGTGTAGCTCTTTAATCTCTACAAATCCGTCATTCAGCTCATGCACTCTGAAGTTTTAAGACAACAAAAAGGTTCTCCATTTGAAAATCATCAACAAAGTTTTCCGAGAGTTGACTTTGAAAAACAAACCAGAAACTGTGAGAAACTGTGAGAAGACTGCTTTCTAATACAGAATCAAGGCCAGCCAATCTAAGGGCTAACACAAGTAGCGTGTCAGAGCCTCTGCAGAACAAATTATATCCCTGCTTTAAATCTGTCTGCCATTGGTCTCATGCCCAATTTTGGGGAATTGTGTTGTCTTGCCAACCCAAACTCTTAAATCTGCTCTCCAGAAAGACAGTACCCTTGACGCTTCAGGTGAAATGCTTCACAAAAAGGTGAAATCTGAGTTATTGTTTGTTTTTTGTTTTTATTTCCCAAATGATGATCTGTTTATTGGTTATGATTTATCAAAGCTGTTCATTTATTGCTTTTCATGGGTCATTTGTACAGCGTCTGTTGTCTGATGTTATAACCTACTACTGAAAACACCACGCGGTCCAACTTCAGCTGCTGTGCAGACTGTTATTCCAGAGGGCTTTTTTTTCTGTGCGGGTCACATCAGGCGAATGGTGAATAGTAGAGCAGCTCTGATCCCACACTTTACCTTGCTGCCACTGGTCTTTGATTCAACAAAGGATGTTTTGGTATCTCGCTCATAGGCCATATCAGCCCCGCTGTCCTCGGCCAAACATAAGTTCACGGCTCATTCATGTACAGCCTGAGGTTTCCTACAGCTACAGCAGGGAGGAAGTACTACAATGCTGTTCTGTTCTGTACTCTGTTCTGTAGCAAGCACTCCCTGTTTTAACACTGAGCTGTTAGGCTTATTCATATCAGAACTGGGCTTCAAGTGTGTTTCAAGTGTCTTTTCCTGGTACCACTTCTTCTCACCATGTTCATTATCAGAGCTACAACCAGAAGAGTCTACAGCTATGTGTCTGTGCTTGTGTTCTGACTTAAGTGCTAATGCCAGTATGCTGCAGTTCGGTGCTCACAATGACAATGCAAACATACTGATGTTAAGCAGGTAATGTTTATCATGCCCATCATCTTAGATTAGTATGTTAGCATCCTTTTGCCAAGTAGTACAAAACACCAAGTACAGACAGTGGACAATGATAGGAATGTCCCTAATGGGAGTTAGTTTTGTAAACATTTGGTCATAAACCAAAATGTTGGACCAATTACATTTTTTCATTAGGGTTCACCATCTGGGAGCCAGAGATGTCTGTAAAAAATTTTTTGTGTGTAAATTCTAGACGTTGAGCTATTTAGATATTTCACTGGAAGAGTGAAAGCATTGGGCTGCTGGTGGTGCTAAAAGAAAAGTCAAGGGGTCAGTAAGGTCATAAGGATTCGCCCTCTGAGGAACATGAATGTCTGCACAAGATTTCATGGCAATCTAACTAATGGTTGTAGAGAAATGCCACTAGTTAAAGTAGCTAAAAATGTCCACCAATAACACTGGACAAACCAGAGGCGAACGTCAAGGTTAAATAGCAGCCATGGATTCGGGCCATGAAGATACGACCATGACCTTTTGATAGATGTCTCAGTCCCATAAGATGTTGAATAAATTACATCCAAATTATTTATACATGAGGTTAAAAAAAGAAAGAAAATCAATAACCTATTTGCCCAGGCTGCTCCAGGGTACTTAAAAGAAGTGGGTGTTATCTCCTCCTCAATGACTAATGATCAATAGTGTCTTTCTGATCTATAGTAAGCTGATTTCAGCCTTCACTACTCTCAGTGCTGAGGCGCCTTTCATGTGAAAGGTCAGGACGTACAGTTACCCGGTTAAAAAAAGGATCAATGGGATGCTAGTTAATGATGACCAGATACATTCCTCTCCCATCAAACTACATGTCTCCATCTGCAAGCTTGTAATAATACAACCCTCTTCTATCAACCTTTGACACTGCAATCACAATCTAATCCCAACCTCCCACTGTCCTAACTACAGCTGTATTTATCCAAACCTCTTGGGAATGGACGGTTTTCAGACCACTGAAATGTTCTGAAAATCCAAACCAAAGATGATCGGCTGCACTCCAAGACATGCTTCAAAGCTCAATTATGATTTGAAGTATGTTTTTTTGCACTGTAGCAATTTTCGCTCATAATTGCTTTCCAAATGAAGTGGCCAGTTCATGCATCAAACATCGGGATGAACAAGGTTTTACTGTACCACAGCGCCAACCAAGTGGGTTTAGGAAATTCCCATAATAAAGTACAAAGTGCATGACTGACAAAAAAACGAAGTGGTGACAATAAAACATGCAGTTCATCAGGCCGCTGATGATTTACCACATCAGTGACAGGGCAGGGACTGGTTCGGCTATTTCCAGGGTAACCGGGGATAGAGGAGAGAAGGAGACTTATGAACTAAGGAAAGAATAAGTGGTCGCCACCCTGAAAAGCAGAGCTGGGGTCAAGGCTATGTGTTGGAAATGATGTGGGAGCTCACCCTGACAAAGCTCCTCAAATGCATGATTTGAAACCACTTTGTTGATGTGAGGACTTGAATGACAAATTAAATAGGGGGTGGGGGAGGGATGGGACAAAGAGGGAGAGAGGGAGGGAGGGGAGGAGTCAGAGACAAAACAGAGGTGGCTGTGCCCTTACGCTCTTTCTACCAGTCTATATCCGTGCTGAAAGGGGGCGTTAAGGGTCAAGGCTCAGTGTTAGATTGACTTCATTAAGGCTAATGAAGGGGATGGACCCTGTAGGCAATTACAGCTCCAAGGTCATGTTAGCTGTTATGATTTAATACAATGGCTCAGCTGGCTGGAGATAAGAGACCCCAGCTGAAGGTTTCAATGTCCGTGTCCATTGGCTTTGCTCTTACTTACACCGCAGCAGTGTGTGTGTGTGTGTATCTTAAACTGTTAACACACATAAAACACCAATTCTCAAGATGTAAAAAAGAAGCAGCATGTAGAACAGCTGTTCATTTGGGCCACTGCAGGTTGTGACAGTATAAAAGACAGCGCTGGGTAATGGTTGAAATATTTCTAGAGTAGTGCTGATATGAATACTTGAGTTTTGGCACCCATACCCTTTTTTAATTTAACAAGAGAAGACAAAATTCTTACATGTAAATGTAAGATGTAAGTTAAATGTAAGAGATAACCACTTCAACAAAATAGTCTAAAATTGTGAATTAAATCAAGATTATAAATTTGACCTGGAATTTGATGCAAAATTTTGGTACTTTGAGACACATTTTAGTTTGTACAAAAAAAGATGACCAGCATTGAGCTGAGTAAAAGGTCTCAGATGAACAGCACCCGTGAAACTGATAGATGGCCATGACAAATAACCCTGAACAGCAGTGCATGGCCTTGGAAAAGGACACAACCATGACTCAGTGGCTTGAGCATAAAAGCTACAAAAACACAACATTGTGGTTCACCACAGGATCTACTCAAGCGTAGTACATTGTGCGAAGTAAAAAAGAAGTTAAAAATAATTGAGTCTTCAGAAATATTTCTAGGATTAACCTCAACGGGGAATCTCTGTTTACAGTATAAATGCAAGAAAAAAAAAACAATACAACTACAGATATGTTAATTGCCCCAGATCACAAGTGAGACCAAAGATGAGGGATGAGACAGCAGACACTTTGCATATGTGGGTCTGTCTCCTTGGCAACATCCAGTTTATTTATAGGGGAAAACACAGGGATCGTACCCAAAGGCCTCTAGTCCAGTCTAGTTTGTCAAAGTGACAGACTGACATGTTATTGTAGCCGTGGGGCCTGCTCTGTAAGCGGCATTACAGTCATTTGACAATATATTATATACTAATAGACAAGTAAGTTAATACTGTGTAGACCATTAGTAGTTTTCACCTCATCTTTCTGATGACTTGTTTAAACTTTCACACTCCATTAATTAAATCCAGGCTCAATCTCTTAGTACAGAAACGAGTTGACTGTAACGCAGCTCCACAACTGATCTTAGGTGTAAGAGAAGTTATATGTCAGGTTGTGCTGATCGTTCTGCCATAATGGATGTGAAAGTAAAACTAAAATATCTCAGTATTTCTAACTGCAGATGAAAACTTCTAATTAAAGCCACTAATATAGGCTCTTGCACAGTGACTGATGTTAACATTAGCGTGTGCAAAAAGGAAACTTCTATTCACAAACACACACCTATGCATATACTATGCGGAGGTAAGTATTTGATCTTAAGTAATGTTTGTGTAGAACAGAAACGCAGCCTGGCAGGGGCACATGCTGAAATGTGGTCGCGTATTTAAATACAAGAAAGCTATTTTCTTCTCCTTGAGGTTTTCCTAACCTTCTTTTCCCCCTGTTGAGGTCTTTTTCATTTCCATCCTCCCTCTTCTTTTTTTTTTTTGTCCCACCCTTTTTCCTTTGTCCTCACTGGGGCAGCAGGAGTGGGGCCTACAGAAGTGCTGTGCTAAGCTTGAAGTCGCGGAGCCTGGCGTCAGGGAAAAATACAAGCTGAGCTCTCATGCAAAGTGGACACACCAGGAGCTAAGCCCTGCGGCTGTACTTTCTGGACTTTTATCTTCAAGACAAAACTATTTGCAGAGGGTAACAGAATTTTTTATCTGGCAGAGACTTTTTTAAAAGCCACGTAACAGCTTGGGAGGATGTTTGTTTTTTCCCAGAAATGTTTGTGAGAAATTTACAATGAATGAGAGGGGCACGGCAAAAGTGTCAGTGAATTACAGTTACAATTACAACAACCTTAAGAAATACATTACATAGACAGACCATGTATTAGTGATAACATTCTAAGTATATATTATCTAATATTCTAAGACGAAAAAAAATATTTCTCTATTAGCTTCTGTTGGTTACTTGAAGATCCAGCTTCCTCCCTTGTAGTCAAAATACAAAGTCAAATGAACAACTAAATTCCACTGAACCTTGAAATTTGTCTTGTGCTTTATGGATTTCTAAATCAGATAGGAACAAAATCAAGTCAATATTTTTACATGAATATTTTTTTCTGCGCAAGGTTAGACGTATTCAGGTTGAGATAATGCTATCACCTGTCACCCTTTTCTTCTTATGAGAGCAGAAAAGTGGTTGTCCTACCGGTGGTTGTTGAGTGTATGATCGGCCCCAGGACTGAGAGGTCACAGGTGCGTGAGGTATGGTCCTTCCCAGGCCTCCTGCTTCCACAGTGGGAGACTGGGAGTGCTTGCCTCGGCGAAGCACTGGTTCCTCCACCTCTTTAGTGTTAGTAGCCCCACTGTTTATCCTACGCATGTACACCTGGAACAGCGAGCAACACAAAGAGCAACAATATGCAGCCATGAAATTGTACACTTCTTACCTCCAATTTATTTTTATACTTTTGTGTAAGGACTGTAGTCATTCTCTCACCTCTGCGGGGGACGGCTTGGCTCCCTTCTGTGCTGCAGCATTCCCACCAGCTCCTGTGCCGCTGTTTATCGTTTCTTCCATGTCAATCGCGGTTGCCCGGTAAGCCCTCCATGTTGTTGCAGCCTCTGTCTCGTCTTCAGACCCACCATCTGCCATTGTCTTAGTGGCTCCTCTTCCCCGGGTTGTCTCATCCACTGACAAGGTGCCTTTGTTCCTCCAGGTGCTTCTCACAGTCACATTCTTCATGTCTAGTAAATTGTCTTCTTGGGAGAGCTGGCTTTGTCTTTGGCTTCTCCAGCTGGTGACCGTGGTGGTACTGCTGCTGCTGCTCTCAAAGCCTGACTCTGTGTCATTGAAGTCTGCAGATGTGGCGTCCGGGGACTGGAGGCTGAAGTTGCTGCGTTGGCAGCACAGGTGGCTGGTGGTGGTCTCCACTCTGGAAGTGTTGTGGAGTTTGGACCTTGATGAGGAGTCACTGTGGTTGCCTGCCCCACAGTCCTGGTCCTGGCATGGTCGCAAGGTAATCTCACTCTTAGGGATGGAGATTTCATATGGGACGGAAATACTGCCATGGTGCTCATTGCTGGGACCTGGCAAGAAGTAAAATGAATTAATAAATAAATAAATAAATAAAATATTCTTCAATCAATGCCAGTCTTTGACTAGTACTTCAGTTTGTGACCAAAAACCTGCCAAAATAATGACATTCCCATCAGGCTCAGCTTTACTTTGTGCTTAATGCTCCTGGAGTTTTCAGTGAAATGTTAGCATAACACGCTATGGTGAAAAGGGCAAAGGGTTGTTTATATGCTGAACAACAGCATGTTAGCATTGTTATTGTGAGCATGTTAACATGCTGACATTAGCTTTTAGCTGAAGTACAGCCTCACAGAGCTGTTGGTGTGGCTGTAGATGCCTGTTTTTTTACAACACCTTATATGTTCCATATTATGTATTGTTTAATTCTTTGATTCCACTGATATCAAAAATGTATGCAATGTTTTATATAAAACATCACATGGAACTTCCACTGATCCATTAAAATTAAAAAGACCTCTCAACAACTGCCACTTAATTAAGTTTTTTCAACTTAATGAATTCCAATATCATTGAAAATTATATCTAATTCATAGGATTTAAACCAAAAGGCAATTTGAAAATTGAATGCGTTCCACATCCAGTTAAGATGCAATTTTACTGCTCAAAACATAGTAAATATACTATATTCCAGTTCCTTAATGGCTCATTGTGTTAACAAAAGTGTTGAACTTTGGGCTCGCACAATACCAGGGCAGGAGTTCTGACAACAGAAGGCTTCATACAGATCGTATGTGTATAAAGGACCTTGAGTGTTCATTGAAGCGAAACCGGTTTGTGTATCGTTTAAACTTACCTATGAGGATGTTACTGGTAGAGGTGTGGCGTTCCTTGACAGGCATGGGTTCACTGCACACACTGCTGCTGCGGCTGCTGGTTCTGGAAGAGCTTGGGTCGTTGGGATAGATGGTTATACTACTGGTCATTTTACTAGTGGTGGTCACAATTGGTTTGGTGGAGATTTTGGGTTTGCCATTGGTAGGCACAGGTTCTGAAATCATCATTTCCTTCCTGTCAATCTCAACAATAGCAGGCTTGATGACAGCCTTTGACCTCAGTGCCTCACGTGGGCTACACATTCGCTGGATCTCGATCCCTTGGTGGCCCCCCTCCACTAACTGTGTTCTGCTGTGGAGCTCCTCGTCGAACGAGCTTCTGGAAGAAGATCCCTCTGAATGTGAGTCATGGACATGGGAGTATCTTGGATATCTGGAGCTTGAGGTCCTACTGCTCACAGTTGTAGTAGTCTTCTCAGTCACAGGCTCTGGTTCAGAGGGCCTTGAACCAGTAGATTCTGTTTCTGAGGCGGAGGAATGACCCTCTGACCCCTGGTCGTTGGGCTGCAGAGGAGTGACGTGTGATCTGTAGGCTGTGTATGATCCATTGGCTTTGGACAAGGTGGAGGCGACAGAGACAGATTCCTGAACCTGGTCTACTGATTCCTGATCTGAGGCAGACGCTGTGTCCTTCTCTAGTGTGGAGATACTGTTGATGTTACTGGAGCTGTCAGGCATTACATCAGAGTTGTTTGATTCGCTATCACTACCTACGTACAATTTTGAAAAATTTTCTACTCTGCTCTTTTTTGTCTCCCCATCAGTCTGTTTGTGAGTTGTCCTCAGTGGCTTCTGGTCATTAGCAGCTGGAGGGTAGCGACTAAGAACAGACACCTTTTTAATATCACTAGAGGATGTATGTACAGAGCTGTATCCTCTCATCTTCTCCTCAGGTGCTCGTCCTGTGTCTCTTATTCCGTTATCAGATGAAATTGCAGTAGTTGGGGTTTTGGGTGTCCTCCTGCTCTTGTGAGCAGTGTGAGCAGGACTGAGGGCTCTCCTCACAGGCTTAGGAGAGCTCTCCTCTGAGTGGCTCAGATCTTTGCTCCTCAGCTTAGTCTCTCTCTTATGCTGAGGAGAGAGCTCTCTGTTCCTGTGTTTGGGAGAGCTCGGTTCTGAGGCAGTTGCAGCGCTCCTATATTTAGGCTTCTCTTGTCTGAAACCACCCTTAGCAATAATCTCTTCATTCTCAGCTTTGCCATTTTCCAGGACATTTGCAGGGCTGCCGGGGCAAATGTTACTGCTTCCATTGCCGTGTTTATCAGTATTGCTGGTTCCATTTCCTCCGATCCCACCTTTTCCGTAAAGCTGCATCCTGAGCTGTTCCACCTGCTCACTCAGTTGGCGAGCCCGTTTTCGTTCCATCTGGAACTTCTCAAGAAGTTCGTCATACTTGGACTCCGAGTTTTTCAAATCCCCTTCCACTATCTCCAGCTGTTTGAGGCGATTCTTCAGCCTCTCTACTTCCTGTGTCAGCTCCTTTACTTTGTTGTCCTCCTCCTGTGAGCCTTCAAGACCACTGTTCTTCTCATTTTCAGATTTGTTCACAAGACTGATGTTGTCATCAGGTAACTTGAAGTAGTCAAGGTTCTTCTTGTGTCCAGCCAGTTTACTCGTGATGATCCCTGTGGATGACAGCTCATCTTCAATTCGTGACCGCATAAAATCTGCGCGGCCAGGGTCTGCTGACATGCCAAGGCGATTCTTCTGGTGCTCCAATTTTTCTGTCAGCTTTAGAATGATCTTCTCGTCCTCTTTCTGTTTCTCCAGTAGCCTCTTACGCTCACTCACAAAAGTCTGGGTGAATCCCTTGAGTTTCTCAAGCTCCATAGCCAAAGCCTGCTCTGCTCTGTCCAGCTTTGTCTCAGACCCCTCCACCTCCTTCAAGCGGGCTTTGAGAATCTCCAACTCAGATGAGAGCTTCTTGGTCAAGTTCTTCTCCTCGTTGAGGCTGAGGCAGAGCTGGCTGCAGTCAGACTTGCTTTTCCCAAAAGCTTCTTCTAATTTCTCCAGTTCAGCCATTCTCCGTTGTAGACGTTCAATCTCGGCCTTTAGCTCCTTCGTAAGGTTTTCCTCCTCTTCCAGTTTTTCTCTGACTGTGCGGCAGAGGTCCTCAGCTTTGCGTACCTCCTCATCTTTTCCCTGGATCTTCAGGAGACGTTTCCTCAGTGCCTCCACATCATCAAGCAGGGACGAGTTGCTCCCCTCTGCCTGAATGATCTTGTCCTGTAGAGGAGAAAGTTTGAATTTATTCTTACATTGTTTTTCTGTTCTACCTCACTCCGCTCAGTGCTTCTGAAATGTATACACAAACACACCATGACAGATCAACCAGTACTGACCTGTAGGTCAAGCAGCTCATCCTCAGACTTCTGCAGCTTGTTGGTGGCTTCTTCAAGTTCATCCAGTCTTCGGCCAAGACTCTGTAGCTTGTGCCGCAAGTGGCGATGTGTCATGTCTTTATGATCAGACATGTCTAAAGACTTTTATGTTTTATCTGCTATGTTTGATTTGTTGCTCAGATTATTTGATGACAGCGTTTTGGGAAGTCCACATTTGTGTGGTAGTCCTTTTTTCTCTCAAGGAAATATTCTTGGCAGCCTGTCTTGTTTTCTTTTCCCAACTGTCACTTTAAAACTTTGAAGATCCCTCAGAGCGGTGTTTAGCAGGCAAATCTGTCATCTGTAGGAGGGACAGAGGAAAAAACACTTAGTCATTGCTAATTTGTCAATGATAGTCATTTGCATTCTGAAAACTCAGCTCTCTAGGTGAAGAAAATGAGTGAGAGAAGAGATTAGCTGTCTGCAAACTGGAGCAGACAAGCACAGAAAGCATATTGTATGATTTTACAGTTCCATCTAACTGCTATGACACAATCCATAGGACAGGACTAAATGAGGGCAAACAGCAACGCATGGTCTATAAAAACATACACAATTTTGCATATACTCAAACACAGCTCTGGCAACATTTTATAGAAATTATGACAGGGAATTGGTTTCTCAATTATCATGAACTGCAGAGCACCATCTATTTCACCTTGTCTGTCCTTTGGCGGGCTCACTTGTGCGAGTATGGGGGTTTCAACATGCCTGCACAGGCTTACTCACACAACACACACACACACACTTTGTTGTCTCCCTGCTGTTGTATCCAACATCGATTTCTGCTTGCCTGCCTGTTTCTGCTGACAGCAGCATATCTCAATAACACCGGCCTCCTTCCTCCACACATGCACGGCCGTCACTGTGGTAACCACATCGCAGGCCCGTTACACCATGACACCATTCATGGTCACTTGGGATGGTTTCACTTTGCAATAGAGACTATTACACATAATCAAATTAGCTCTCATACAAAAACAGGCATTAAAGAAAATAATCACTACAAATAAGGTTATTGAAGCTGTGTTGTCCTTAACCTTGGTGGTTATGTCACAGGTTGGCTCGTATTTATGTTTCTGCAGCCATTACAATTTGCTACTTCCCATCTGTGGACCCAGCGTGGCTCAATGTGATGAGAGCATGGACTATTAGCACACAGCAGTCTACCTGTCAGCACGGCCTCCATAAATCTAACAGCGGATGCTTTTAGATTTATGCATGATTCAGGTAGCGGGCTTTCCTGCTCCTTTTAAATCCTATTACTCCCCTTCCCCTGTCATTCTGCCAAGCTTCCCCCACTGACCGCGAGAGAAAAACATTGACCCAAGGCTAGAGCATAGCATCTGCACACATCATCACTTATCGATCCCATGACAACCAGCCACAACGACATGTCTCCTCTTCCTCCTCCTCACATACAGTACTATGTTCAAAGAGTGCCTTTCTAAAGCTAAAAACCACAACACATAAAGACGACTGTAGTTTTCTTTCACATTAAATCACTTTTAACGCTGTAAAAACATCAACCAGAGCAGTAAATTTACTAAATCTTTTAATGTATTTGAACTATGTGCGTACATGTTATACAACAAGGTATAACTTGCCATTATGGTTTGCTAGAGCATAGCTTCGTATATTTTCTGTCGTTTCATTTGGTGTAAAAAAAACCCAAACCGGTCTTCCCACAATTCATTAAAAGTCTTGCTGAATATAAACCCAGGCAATAAGCTTTGAAAGTCAATATGGCAACGATTACTTTATGAAGAAGTACAATCTGAACTCACAGCATTTAGCTGTAGCATTTTAATTATTCTTTACTTTCATGAGGTCTAGTGGTTTAGTAGTCTTCTCAGTGCAGTACAAGACTTTAAGGAAATAAAGAATGTAGACTGAAGAGGGAGGAGGGGAGAAGACAAATGGGGAACAATTTTGGAGAGAAAACTGCTTGCCTAGCTGTCCACTTGAATGCCAAAACACCTTAGTCAATAAAGACATTTTGTGTTGCATTAGCTTTGCCCAGCTGTGACTTGTTAAGTGAGTTGTAGACCAATTTCTCTCTGTTGTCTTGAGGTGGTCGCTGTGGTCCAAACCTGTCTTGACTGATCCTGTTCCAGTGGAGTAAAAATACGATGAAAAATTCCCATATATCCATTAAAAAACAGAAAGCTCTCGGTGTCAACAAAAATAGTTCAATTCTTTTTGACAGCTCTTCAGACGGCACTATGCAGCTCAGGGAAAATATAACCACTGAAAAACGAATTACAATGTGCCCGAGGAGAAGAAGTGATTCCTCCACACCAAAGTAGATAGATATTTTAATTTGTGGCCCTACTGTCCTGTCCCACTTAATAATGAAACGTCCTTTTAGTTCAGTCTTTATGATTTGGGCTTTCACAGATTTCTTTTTTTAGATGCCTACATATGATTTTTGAAGTTCAACAACTCTGTGACTCTGGTTGAGCCTCGTCCTGGTTAATAATGACGTTTTCGTTAGGTCCAGCTACTCCTGGGTTGGCAGGCTGCCTACCTCTCCTCTCATTCTCCCTTTATTTCTTTGCCAGCTCTCTACCTCCCTCCCTCATCTCTCCCCTCCATCTCTCTCTCAGACACGCACACCAGCATGGCCAAGTGGGCGCTTTTAAGGGGCGGCGGTGCGTGCAAAGCAACTCTGGCAAGGGCCCGCCTCTGCCAAACCAATCAACATACCTGATTCACTTATCGCAGGGCTGAGGCCTCATTAGCTACATTCACGACAAGACAGGAGGGAATTTGAAAGATGGCTTGTGAGATGGAGAGGAGAAGAGAAGAAACCAGTGGAGATGAGATGATGATTCCTACATACAACCTTGATTTTCCAGACCTGGATACTCATTAATCAGGAGGATATTCCTAAGTTTATTATTCATCATCAAGACTGCAGCATAGAAAGCAAAATATGAGGAATTGTTTGGCCAAGAACAGGTTTGGAAACATAGAGAAAGGAGAGAAGGAAGTAAGGTGGGAGGCAGGCTGCTGAGGTATTCAGAGCTTGGCTCATATTGAGCACAGAGTTTCATTCCCCTGTTCTGTGCTTTGTTTGACAATTATGGAAAACCTGGAGGGGGGTAAGGGGCTGTGAGGCAGGGAAACTGACCCCTTTTATGCAGACGCATTCCTAATGACGGACTAACCAGGGCACTGCCAGTCCCTCGCTCTGCCTTGAATGCTCTTAACCAGGCCACTAACAGGCTCTCCTAGGCCCTCTCTCTGCTGAAGCTCATTCCAAACCAGGGCATTGTCGGGGTTTAATGGCCAAGGCAGAGAATATGTAAAAATGTTTCTAAGATTTTGCTTGAGTTGGCTCTGAGCATCAGATGGATCAGGACAATTATAAGTTGAGATGTGAGTCAAAGAGACCCAAGTGACTGGTCTCTGAATAAATGCCTTTTGTAATAGTTGCATTGTGCTGACTTTGCAGCTAACCTGTGTAAATTTTGTGATTACCTGACCCAAATTGGACCACAGTATAGCATCTGTATCTGAACACACTGAAAACAGCTTAAACCAAGCCTCAACTGGCTGCTCAGTACAATACTGTGTGACTCTGGCACCTTTCACTTCCTGAAGCTTGGACAGGAAGTTCCCTACTTGACCTTTCGCTCCATTTTGCACTCCTACTGCCGTTGTTACGAGATGCAGGGCACTGAGACTGTTGATCGGTAGGAAAAGGGCAGGTTGCCATAGAGCGCAGTTAGTTTGAGATGAGCTGAATAACTCTATGCGGCTCTGAGGTTGGACGGCGAAGACGGAAAGTTAGTGTGGGGGTGAATCAATTGAAGAAAAGGGTAGACTGCAAGGTAGGTACAGAAACAATGTCACTGGAAGAAGGAGAAAAATGAGCCAGGAACATGGGAAAGTATCAACTCAAGAACACAGTGTCATTGATACAAAACAAGGCTGAAATACCAAGTGGGCAAAACAGGCAACTGCCTCAGGGGTCCTAGACCCTCAATGGTCCCAAAGATTCAATGTGTGGCAATTAGTTTGAAGTAACTTAACTAACTGAATATGTGTTTCTTAATACTGTATGCACAACTAAAGCACATAATAAACTGTATTGATAGGGACCATAAGGAACTGCCTGCATTATAAGCACATTTATTAAAACCTAGTTTTAAGACTTTAATTCATTTATTTCATATGGTGCTTTCAACATCTGGCCATCTTGTTGCAGATGTCTGAAATGTTGACACTTGAGCCCCTAGCTGAACATGAATGCTAGGACTGCTGGCCAAGGAGTTATATTTCATATTTTAAACGCACAAAAATGTTTTGGTACCTGCAGCATCCTTTCTGGGATACTGGGAAGTGTACAAAATACCTATAAGAAAAAGAGTGTTTCTAAGAATTGGCTTTAGTCAGTCGAGATATGAGTCACAGAGACCCCAGTGATCAGTTTTTGAATACATTCCCCTGATTGTCATTTGCGATAGTTGCATTGTCCTGACACCTAACACTAAGCAATTATTAGTGTCTTTTCCTGTAGGAGGCAACATAGATGCATCTTCGTCTTTAGGTCTATGCTGCTGCTATTGTTTTCCTTTGCTGTAGGTGGCGTAGCTGGGCGAGGGTAAAACTGGTCACTGCTCCCCGTTGTGGTGAATCTGCAGCCTGCTACATGTGAATTAATAAGCAAGTGAATAGTAGCAAGCATATTCCAATAGGTGCCTCAGATCTAAAAAATAAAATAAAATAAGGGCCGATAAACATTGACAGAAAGATAAAAATCGAGGGTGTGGGTGTGGGGAGGGAGGGAAAACCACAGGGGCTATATTTTGTCTTTAATGAACAACACTAAAGGACTTGTGAGTGAAACTTTGTTGAAGAGGTCCATCCACTCTGCTTGCACTCTCTCAAAACACACAAACAAACACACACACACACACACACACACACACACACACACCAAGGTTACAATCATATACCATATCATTAGGGCTTTAGCCACTCTCTTCCTGCCTGCCTGTTGCCTTCAGTACATTCTGTTCTCTCCATGAAAGAGAGAAGGAAGGGAAGAAAGAAAAAGAAAAAAAAAATTCCCTTCTCTTTTGCACTTGACGTTAGGTTGGAACTTATGGGTTTGAAGCTCTTCTGCCTCATAAACGGTAGTTAATAAAGGGCCCGAGTCCAATCAAAATGCCTCAACCACATCTTCATGTAGGGGGGATATTGCTCGCTTCAATATGTGAATGTGTGACAAATACTGTGAGTGTGTGTGTGTGTGTGAGAGAGAGAGAGAGGAGGGATGACTGCAGTGGATGGATGCTGGCGCAGCAGTGGAAGCCACAAGATGGTGGAGACCTGATGCTTGGCCTGAATTTTTCCGCTTTTCCAAGAAAAAGAAAATCTGCATCCCATAATGTTCGGTTTGTCGTTTCCTGTGCTGTCATGTTACTTTTTTCTCTATTTCTTTCACCCTTTCAGTTTTGCACCACTTCTGGAAAAATGGTAAAGAAATGAAAGGCAGTGTTGCATTTCAGCAGAAAAATGGATAAGGAACTAAAGTCATGTAGCTCGTTCATAAAGCGGGTTGAAATGGGATGGGATCACTGAGTTTCCTTGGATTTTTCGTTAAGATCCTGGCTGAAATAACCACTTACAATACAAGTATCGAAATGTGGTGAAATAGTTGGTAAACAAAACATCGTCTCTGGTAGAAAAATAGATTTGTTTATGGGAGAGAACATGGAAGTTAACCACAATACCACCATAAATGACAAAGTAGATGCTGTCTCCTTGTCAGGGCAACATCGCTTAATGTTATTGTTTTATGACATTTTCGTGGCACTATTTCCCTTTTTCTTTGTACTTTATTCTCTTCTGCCAGTTATTTGTCCCATTAAAAATAGACTGAATGCAAAATAAATCATTCCTCTAAGTCCTGGCTTGAAACTTTATCATTTTAATTTCATTAATTTTATTTAATTTTACAGTTTAAGAGGAACAAGTTGCACTTTATGGTTTTGGATACTTGCAGGGAGTCAAAAAAACAAAGAAAGAAACAAAATAACATCAGTGCAAGAAAAAGTCTATTGCTGGATAAGGAAGTTGTTAACAGTTTGTGAAAATAAAAATTCTTTATATTTATTTCTAAGTCTTTGCTTATCCCCATCAGGACAACTCTGACAACTGCAGGTAATCTATCAATCAGAGCATCTACAATACATTAATAATTAAAGCTGAAACAATTAGTCACCCAATTGATCAACAGATAATTAACCAGCAACAAAGTTTTTTTATGTACACACTCTCTTAAGTGAGCTAGTGAGGTCAAAGGTTATGCATGAGATGAAGGTTCTTGTCATGACAAACTTAGATTAATTTCATGGTAAGTTTTATTTTGAAAGCTTGGCTGGAAAGTTAACAACCCTCTCTCTGGTCTTAGCCCAGTAACCCACAGCCTTTTCTAGGTCTCTCCTCCCCTCCCTGTCTCTCTACATCAAGAGTCTTGTTGCTGGGGCTTAAAAAAAAAGAAAAAAAACACCACGCTGCTTGAACAAGAGGGTATGATAAGAAGAGAGTGTGAAATATGGGGGAGGGGGCTGAGAAATGCCAGAGACAGGAGGAAGGAAGGGTGAGACAGGCATGGCAGGATGAGAGAAAAAACGCCAGAGGAATTACACCGTCTGACCTGTCAG
Source organism: Trachinotus anak (assembly GCF_046630095.1). Taxonomy (NCBI): domain Eukaryota; kingdom Metazoa; phylum Chordata; class Actinopteri; order Carangiformes; family Carangidae; genus Trachinotus; species Trachinotus anak. The sequence goes on along the minus strand of NW_027273866.1, from coordinate 6,906,467 downwards.
ATTTCAAGCAAGAGCATGATGGTTCTACACATACACAACATTTCTGGCTTGTGTGTTTATGACCTGATTGAAGATGTGACTTTGAAGCCAAACTCAAAGCCCTTGAAGCTTCTTAGCTTTGCTCCTGATCTTACTGGCAGAGGAGTAAATTAGAGCATGTTCTTCATCAGGAAACAGTACTACACACAGGATTACATGCACCAGTCACTGTTGCTGCGACCAAGAGGCAGAGCAGGGGAAAGATATTAGATGCTCTATTTAAAACAGCAGCAGCTGAAAATACTGGCCAGTCAGTTGATAGCTGGTCCTCAGGCAGAACTGCAGCCAAGGAGATCTGGAGCAACTTAAATCTAGAGTCAGTTCAGTGAAAACACAAAGTATCACACAGTGCAGCCGGCGAGGGATTCAGTATGTTGCTCAACAACACTTCAGCCAAATGGATGCTCACCAACACAGAGAGAGGGTTTCTACACTCTCCACAGCTCCCTGTTATAGTTAATATCTTTCCAGTACCTGCCTGTCTGTTTCAACACTCACACAAACCAACTGAATCAATTGTGTGTTTGTAGTTGTGAGCATTTCAAGTGATACTACATATTAGAGGCCTTCATAGGTCCCATCAGGGCTTATTAGTAATTTAAACAAGTCATCTTTTATATATAATAATCAGGTCAGGTAGAGTCTAGTACTGGACTGATACATTGGCCAAGAGGACACACACATACATATATATATATATATATATATATATATATATATATGTGTGTGTGTGTGTGTGTGTGTGTGTGTGTCCTCTTGGCCAATGTATCAGTATATACACACACACACACATATATATTATACAGATATCCTGTATCATATCCTGTACCATATCATCATATAGATCTGTTGACAAAAGAAACTGCAGTATATAAATGTCAAAGATATTGTATGTTTGAATTAAACGAGATGCAGCATCTGCATCACTTTTACTTACTTTGCACCATTTTTCCTCCACATGAAACTCAAAAAATTAGTCGACAGTTATTTAAGGGGTCTAAATAAAAAAATTTGATCTTACATGAAAAAAAATTATTCAGACTGATTCGTCATCATTGTCTACTATCAGCTCTGATCGAGCTGTTCATAGTCCAGGAGATGTTGTCTTCCTCCTTTCTTCAAACTAAAATAAAATCTCATGTGTGATAGTGTGGAAAAACCACTGAACTGCATAATGCCACACATATGTCACTTCATTCATTTTTGGAGCAGGTTAATTATCTTTTTTAAACTACTACTATACAAATGAAAACTATAAATATAAACACATGCACAATGTAAGATATCACTAATACATCTGAATATGTGCGGGGCTACGCAGATACACACTTCAGTCAAACCACAAGTTTGGCAATGCTCTTGTTCTTGTTGTAAACACATGAATTTATGTCCCGTGTGACTTGCCATCAAGCTTCCATGAAATATTTCCTAACTCTACTCCGGCATGTCCTCAGCCTGCTGCCCTCTGTGTTCAGGGTCGGAGGTCACTGACACTGTAAACATGCAAAAACACTCCACACGAGACACTGGGGCAAACAGGAGGGAGGCCCTGATTAGGAGAGCAGATTGTGTTGTTTCATACTACAGCTACGCCAGACTGAGCTGAGCTGAACTGCATCTGTCTGAGTTGGAAAATGAGATGAGGGTTTTTGCTGCTAAATAGTGCGGTTGTTGTACAGATAACAAAAACCAAATGGATAATTCAAGTCTGGGGGAGACAATAAAATCTTAATGATCAGTACTTTGTAAAAAAAAAAAAAAAAAGAAACCTGACAAATTAGTTAGTTAAGGATTTTACACACAGTATATGATCAGACAGCAACATGAGATAAAAGCACTGCATCAGCCATGCACAGAAGTCATGTGCCCATAAAAGCTACGTGGAAGCATAAAATCTTATCAAAGCAGAGGCAATGAAAAACCATTTTTCACATATTGACTTACCACTTTTAACCACACAAACAACAACAATAATAAACATCTGTCGAGGTCATAAATTTAGACTTTAAGAATTTTACATCTTAAAGGTCCGCAGACTTTACTGGTTTGTGAATGGGTTTATGTGTATGTGGGTGTCATTTGCTGTTTGACTGAAAGCGTGGGAAGTCCCTGCTGTGTAGTAATAGACAGGAAGACTCCAGTAGGAGACGTAACTGTCCAACCACTCTGACATGACATTGATACAAGCCATGATTAGATAGAGAGAGATAAAGAGAGAGAGCGAGAGAGACAGCTCTAAAACAACAAGCTCTCAAATACTAAATAGAGAGCCAAGAAAGTAATGTAAGCCTACTTAAAACGCAGATCAGGTGATTGATATGGACGGCAGGGCAATGAAACACAGAGAAAGATGGATAACAAAATAGTGCCCAGCTGACAGGTAAATCAACCAGGCCGATATACCAGCTGATATTAGCTAATCATAGACATATTAGTATCATCGTGGAAGAAGAAAACCGTTGAACAAAAATGACACAAACTGTGTTTTTAAGTAATTTAGACAAATGTAAAATATCTGGCTCAGTACTTATCTTGGTAAAAATGTAATGGCTCATGTGTTTATGTGAACAAATAAATCAATTATAGCCCCTCTGGCCCTAGATTTTGAGGCCAATACTGATATTGATATTTTTTTGAAAATAAAGAAAATCTGATAACTGCACACTGTATTAGACACTGGTAAATTGTTGGTAATGTAACATAAACACCAAACCTTCAGCATCTCTTTAATTTCATCACAGCAATTTTTGTTACTTATTCACCAACATATACACTGATACTGATATATCTATAATAAGATAATATCTGCCTCACTAATTTATCAGACTTATCTAATATTATTACTGGATTAGTTCAACTCTCAAATGCTGATTTTGGCCTAAAAAAATCCAGTACAAGTCAGTATATGACAAAAACAACAGGAAGTAACATCAGCGCTGTATTTTTAATGCAATTTTGGAGTCGATCAAATGTCGGCAGCAAAAGTCTTCAACAAAATTCAAATGAAGCTACTTTCTACTTTATAGAAGTATAACATATGTAACTTTGCTTTCTTTTGTTTTCCTAAAATTCTCACTTACATTTCTTTCACTATCTCTTTCATTCTTGCAGTTTTTCTGCAGTTATTTTGGTAGAGCTGGAGGCCCAGGGATCTTCCAGGGGTCATAGATTTAATCTCCTCAGCAGCCAATGAGTTCATGAATCGCTGTGTGTCTGGGCGAACAGTTGGGATATGAAGAGCCAACCTGCTCACCTCCTCTGGTTTCGAGCATCAACCTACTATATGTCAAAGCCTAAACACCTGAATCTTGAATCCAAGGAATACAAACAAAAACACACCAAAACAGGCACAGACACTAAAACTCACTCTGGCTAAATCCAACTGAGGCGAAACTCTTTGACCTCCCATTTACGCAGCGTTTCTGTCAGGACCAGCACTGGCTACCTATTTAAAGCTATGATTAACAGCTGTTCAGGCACTCTCAGGTATCAGCAGACGTCAGCTAAAATCCTCATATGACTCAATGAACGCACACAGATATATGGAGTACAGTGAACTTCTCTGGAAGGAATGTGTGTGTGTCACCATTTCACACTGATAAGAGGACATGAAAACATCACAACATGATGACACTTGTTAAAGTCAACACTGGGTAACTAACAGTCTGTGTCCGTGTGAATAAGTATGAGTCAGGCTGAGAAAGAATGAGGCGAGGCAGAGAGACAAAAGCTAAACAGTGATGAGTGAACAGGGAACTGAGAATGACAGATAAATAACTTTGCCTTTTGTTCGCTAATTACCTGCACTTAAAGAGGTCATGTTTTCTGTTCTGTTTGTTTTCCTCTCTGTCAGTTTGAGAGATAGTGGGAAATCTGAAACATATTCAACATTTTATCACATTATTGCACTTAAAATAGCTGGTGCCTGTACCCAGAGGGTGTCTGTAATCGAGTGTATTTAACACAGTTTAAAAAATTTAAAAAATATCTAATTTTCTTGAATCAAAAATCTAAAAAATTTGAGTATTGCCTTGGCAGATGTGTGCACTTTCAATTGTAAGACCTGGCTTGAGATTGTGCTCACACTCTGTTAAACAAACATTGACAAAACGTAATGCTTCATTTACAGTGAGGAGATAACAGAGCGACAGACGGTGCCTGCAGCATCCGCAGAATTGTCGCTGGCGGAGAGTGTCCGCAGAAGCACTGAGCAAAGTGTGAGAAACGTAACTATGCACCAGGTGTCACAGAGCGCACAAATGCATTAACAGGCTTATCCGACTGCTGAGGTGAGATTTATGATTACACACATCCGTTCTTTACATGCTCTTACCCAGATGGACTGTGTTAAGAGATGTAAAGGAACTAGCTGTGAATCAAGCAAAAGTCTGTGACTAACAGGCACATAACACAGGAGAGAAATCATGTAGCAAACTGTAGCGTCATTTTAATGCACTGGTGTGTGTATTTGAAGTTTGCTTTTTAAAAGGCTAATTATTCTCATGATTGTAGAAACTACTTGAGTGTGAAACTGAAGGTCAGTGATTATGTGTTTTGCCATTTCCTCCAGCAAAGGTCAAGGAAACAGCAACAGCATTACTATTACTATTCATTCTTTTCTTTCCTCACATTCTTCATTTCTCTCCTCTTTACCATCAGTCTCTGTCACCGTCATCCCCCTTTCATGTGACCTCCACCTCTACATATCACCCCCCCCCCACCCCGTCGCTGCATTCCTTCTGTTCCTTCCCTTGCACTTCATCCTCATTCCCCTGTTGCCTTCCTGCATTTCTATCTCCCCCGTACCTAAGAGAGGAGGGGATGACAGCTGATCATCAAACTCTCTGGTGATGAAGGGTTGTGCATTTTAACAGATGAACCCCCCCCAAACACACAAACACACACACACACACACACAGTCAATTCATAGACACATCAATAGCTCTTAACATACAGCCCTTCCACCTTCTGCCTGGCTGCTTGACATCCTGCCCATTCATTGGTTTCCCATCCTAGCACAGAGTATGCACACACACACACACACACACACACACGGACATGGACACGGACACACAGAGCTTGGCAGTGCATCATCAGCCTGAGTCTTGGCATTAGGTGCAAGCTGCGGATGAATGGAGACCTCAGTGGCTCGCTGATGAGGAAGAAAGAGAGAGAGAGGGAGACAGAGAGAGAGAGAGAGAGAGAGAAAGAGAGAGAGAGACAGAGAGACTGGGGCAGCAGCAGAAAAGCTTCGATGAAGCAAATGTGTGTAGTAATGTGAGGTAAGCAAAGAAAGACAGAGTGAAAAACAGACGAGGAAAGGAGGGAGGGAGAGAGAGAGAGAGACAGAGAGGTGAGATGAGGGGAGTGACTCCTCAGAATGCGGAGCAGGTAGCTGCCAGAGTGGATTACTGCAGCAGGAATGCAGCACTATCTGCAGGATGGAGGGAGGGAAGAAGAGACAAGGAGAGCAAGAGGTAAAATGATGACGCTGTATGTCAGGGGAGAGATACAGACATACTGAATCATACAGTTAGAACGGATCGCTCTAATAAGTAAATAAGGCATTTAGACTGTGGATGTATGCTAAGGCAAGGAAGGAAACCAACGAGCTGAGCTGCTTGTTACAATTCACATCAAGCACGCAAAGGTGGTCACATGCACTTCAATATACTTGACGTGGATTTTGATATGAACAGATGATACGATAGACTCTGAGTCAATATTTGTGCAGTTCATGAAGCTGTGTCACTTACAACATTGTTTTTTATTTGACCTCTAGTGTTCAGGAAGTGAGTGACATTGTTTGTCTTCAGCTTTCAGTGGCTTCTTAAGAATAAAAAATGTGCCAGCAACAGAAGCTTCACAAACAGAAAAGGCCACTCCAATGCATGCATGCTAAATATGAAGCTACAGGCCGGAGACCTAAAACAAACAGCCCGGCTCTATCCGAAGGCAAAAATAATTTCTGTCAATCTTTTTCATGTAACTTTTGGCAAGAAAAAAAGGATAAGCATGTTTTCCCAAAGTGTCTAACTATTGCTTTAAGGATGATTCATTCCCTTTTTTTAAAGGACTCTCGATTATGAGAAACCTAAATATAAGCGGGATGTACGTGCCTTTAGTAGCAGGACACTGACATGAGAAGCTCCTTTTCCTGTTTTACTGTCGGTTTTCATGGTCTTTGTTAGTTCCGGACTATTTAAGATGACTTCGGCTCAAACAGGATGTGAACTAGCATCTGGAATAATAAATGCATGTAAATGCAGCTCAGTGACGACGCACAGCACACGCCTTGGCCACACACTGACCTTAAACAGTTGTGTGAGGAGACAGCCAAGGAGAAGACAGTGACACATACACTGCGTCTGCTGACTAACCTGGTCTGATAACACACAAACACACACACACACACACACACACACCAGCTGGTGTCCCTGTGAGCAGTGTGTGAATGTTTATGTGTATGAGTGCATTGACCCACATGTTACGGAATATGCACAGTACGGTATTTACATGTATGCCACTCCTGTGTGACTTCAGGCTATGGGGGAAGGAAGTGCGGCGCCGGCATTTGTGCCCAACAGGAAACAGACTCACAAAGAGCAGAGGAGGGGCGGAAGAGGCGAGGAGGAGGAAGAGGAGGGGGAGAGGATGGGAGGAAAAGGTGGGCAAAGGAGGAGGATGAGGAGATGAAATGAGGTGGGGGAGTGGAGGAGGAAGAGGTGACGGAGCCAGAGGAAAGATTTGCCATTCTGAACATTATCAACAGTTATACTGAGGTATCTCAAGGTTTTAGACAGTCATGTCTGACATGACATCAAGAAATCAATAAATTGCCTGTGGGATTGTTCAAAATTTTGGGAAAATCACCTTCTTTTCTTCTACAAGCTAAATGATAACATCAATATCATTGTCATGTCTGTGTGTGAAGTACAGACCTTGAGCTAGAAGGCAATTGGCTTAACTGAACATTATGCTAAGGTGTTCCTGGATGCTGCTGGAAGCCCAGGTAAACAGCTCAGAGGGTTACATGCTGTAACTGTCTCTTAAGAGAAAAACAGCTGAGCACTGAGACTTCCAGGGATCGTGTCACATTTCCCAAAAGGCTGAACTTCCTTTTGACCGAGATAAAATGCAGTTGTTTTGAATAATAAACCTTTTATTAATGGATATAAGACATCTTGATTTAATTTCAATTTAATTTGATGATGACTTTGCACATTGTCAGTGGCCCACAGACATCCTGGTTATGTGCAGAAATATTATCCAAAGAACAGGAAGGCATAACTTACATTTTAGATGTGTCCTTCTGTCTGTGGCACGTTAAGCTCCCCTCTGCAGAGTCTCCATCCTGTGGTTAAAGCACACAAGCAGGGCATGAGGTTAGTAAAAGTGGACTCGCTGGTCATCATGAGATCAAGACACACACACTCATGCCATCTTTCACCATTATTATGTTTGGCTGTTGGCAAGGCCCGGAGCCTGCGGCCGGGCTGACAATGCAGTCACTGTAGGGGAGATCGTTCACAGTCAAGCTAACGGGCTACAAAATGAGCTAACTGCTCAGATATGGGACGCATTCGGAGGCTTTGCCGTAGACTCATGCATGAGCAGACAAGCAGTGTGTTTGGCCACGACAACAGAAGGCCCTATTCAGTTCTTTTGGGGAGGCACTGGTACACACACAAACACACACGCACTATTATCATAATCATCATCATCCTAGACGCTCTCATCGTCTTCAAAACATGTGCATGGTTTTACACACACACACACACACACACACACACACACACACACACACACACACACACACGACACCCAAGACAACCCAGACTTGGAGCATTCCACTACAGTAGCATTCCATATGTTTGGTTAAGCACAGAGAATCCAGATTTAAGACTGGAGTCTGGACTGAATTTAAAGGATGAGAGAGGGAAGTGGAGGGAGGGGGAGAACTGAAGAAGAGGAGGGGGGGCTTAAAGAGACGAGGAGCATTCCTGAGAACTACGTATAAGCAGCAACAGGACACTCTGGTATAGAACTGTTCGGAACAAACATTACGTACAAAATACTCAAGAATAAACTGTCAGCTTATCTTTTATCCAAACACTAATGAGAAGTCCTCGAGGTGATCTGAAGTCCTCAGAATAATCTGGTAGGGGACTCTGCAACTATATACAACATCCTCACATGGGCTGTGTCACGCTTTGTTGTTTTTGATGGACTGACAATCCCTAGATCTATTATACCGAAGGTCTTGATGCTTTCTTATGTTTCAGGCATCAGAGCTAGAGGCATCAGTAGCAGTAGTAGTCACTGTTATAAATCTTAAATCAGTGTCATATTTCATAATAGGACATGATCTGCTGTTTATGTTTAACTATATCCTTATATCACTTGGGTTATCTCTGTGATAAGGAAACTTCTGACTTTGTCAAATCTTACTGCAGGTATGAGTAGAGTAGAGATACGTTATATATTTTACTATAACAAGGAAGAGGAGGCAATGGTGAAAAAAAAACTGTAAAAACTGGCATTAAAGCAGATACAGCTGCAGCTAACGATTATTTTAATTATCAGTTAATCTATTGATTATTTAGGAAATTATTATTTGGCCTATAAAATATCAGAAAGTAGTAGAAAATGCAGCTAATGCATCAAATTTGCATGCATAGGCAATTTTGCCTTAAAATGACTTTACAGATTAATGGATTATTGAAACTTTCCTGATTAATTTTCTAACAACTGACTAATCATTTCAGCTCTGAAAGAATGCAATAATAAAGTCTCTATTTCTTAATCACCTGTAATCTGTTCATAAAGAGGTTTCTCTGTTGACTAAATCTAAACTAAGTGAGGAGGTGGGCGCGAGTGACGTGCTCACAGACACTTCGATCATGTAAGCAGCTACTGATGGACACGGAGCGTCTGTCTTTTAGTCGCTCCTGCCACTCTCAGCTCCTCCCCGTGTCATTTCTCCTGTTTGTTCCCACACATCTTTGCCTCACAGGAAGGAGGCAACCCTGCTGGTCTGCACTTAGCTGCATCATGTTAGATTCATGAAGGCAGCAGCGTAACATCAACACGCAGGTTTTGCTGAATCATCCACATTCTCATGCTACACAACACCGTTTCTACACCGCACGGGAGCAAATGTGTAATTCTGATGAGTATAAAAAACAGCTTTCTATATGTGGCGCAATCAATAAGCGCTTTTAATTGAAACATGTGATTTTACAAATGAGATCCGACACATTCTTAGCAATCCAGATGACGCCAAATATCCTAGTGACCAGAGACCACATGTTTGTATGTGTTGTTTGGTTGTGTGTCGGTGTGTGTGCGTGTGTGTGTGGGGGGGGGGGGGGGGCTGCTCAGAGCTATTCATTCAGACAGTTAGCCAACCCATAACCAAACAAAAGTGAAAACAGCTGTCTCCTTCTCATCCCTCGCTCCCACTCTCTTCCCCTCACGCACACAGCATGTCAGGTTGGGGAGGATTCATTACGTTACTCAGCAGAATACACTGGAACACTGTGAGGTGGCACTTCCTCCAGAGTCTGTCTCTCAACAACCGGTCGTCAGCTCAGTTAGCACATTTCCCCCCCACAGCAGGTGTCATTTCTGGCACGCTGAACTGAACTCCACATACACTCCTGTTTCAAAGACAAAACCTCTTAGCTCGTAGAGCCAGGCTGGGCTTGAAATCATTATAATAATAGTCTATGGTATTTTTTTGATATGGACAGATATCAAGATATAATCAATAACCGATGTCAAAGCCATTAACTGTGTTCCATTGTTATCCAGTGCAACAAAACGAAAAAACACAAAACATTTTAATTACAACTTGCCCTAAATCATAAATTTGGAAGACAGAAATTTGTTGACATCATCAGGATCACATCATCACATTATGATTGCACTGAGAACATTGATTGGTAATCTGTACTTGCATATAGTATTGACTTATTGCCTAGTCCTAATATCTTGATATAGGGACCATAAATCATCTTAAACAAATTACAATTCAATAAGCTGGTATTCTGCAAAAGGCTACTAAGTGCATTTTTGATTTTAGACCAAATTAATTCCAGCGGTTTTTCACTTGAGCCTTTAGAATTCTTTCCCTTGACTCATGAATGTTAATTTTGTTGTTTTGACATAGTATAGTGCTCAAAAAGAGATATGTGTGACACTTAAGTTTCATTTTAACTGTAATGTCACTTGTTGTGTCCTTTCCTTTTCAGTGCAAACACTGTGGTAGGTTCTGCATTGAGCTAAAAGAGGAATCTCACTGTTCCTGTACAATCTGTGATAACAACATATGATATGATTATCTTGAAGTATCATGCATTTATTGTCCTTGCCCACAATACATGTCCAGTCAGTTTCTTAGTATTGAAAAACACACGCAATATTCCTTATCTGACGCTACAAACACTGATCCTTGAGGCTAGCCTGTCTTTTCATTCGACATAAACATTTTATCATGTAGTGTTTATCTTTGAGCACACCTTTATCACACATATCTGATATCAGCGTATGCTTTTGTGTAATTAGGCTTACACTTTATAAACACGTACAGCATATGTGAGGCCACACACACGCACACACACACACACATATCCGTCTTGGCACCATGTCTTGCAAGAGATGCTTTAAACTGACACCAACTGATACCAACAGCACAGGAAAATATAAGTCAGGCAGACACAGATGCTTCTGTTAGTGTCATTTCTATCTGCCAACCTTGCAGCATATTACTTCATTCACATATAAGTGGTGCAGGAGATATCCACCAGTGCTTCCATGTAGGAGAAACCCTGAATGTGTCCATTAGTTGGTCTGAATAGCAGTGTTTCACAGCAAAATGGATGCATTCAGATGTAGCATGGAGAAAAAAAATAGTGTCAAAAGAAAAGGACAGAGGAACCATGGTGAGTAAAACAAGAGAGGAAACGAGGGAGAACGAAAGAAGGGGGGAGAGAGAGAGCTCGTGTTCAATTTCCTCCACTGGAGAACATTTCAAGGCCTGAAACTCCATCCTGGGTTCCACTGGCCAGGCGGGCCTCGTTTGCATGGGAGCCCATTTCCTGTGGGTGATTAGCAGAAGGGAGAGTGTGTGTGTGTATATATGTGTATGTGCGCACTGGGGGCTGCAGTTCAGAGAGGTCTGGGGTTGTTTTGTCTGCTTGGGGAGGAAAGGAATGCCCAAATCAAACACAGTGAACAGGATGCCTAGAGAGAGAGAGAGAGAAAGAGAGAGAGAGACGGAGAGAGAGGGAGAGGGGACAAGGAAAAGAGACAGCTACACAGAGAGGAGAAAGATGGGGAGAGACAGGAAGCAGAGATCCAGAAAGTAGCAGACAGAAGGAGCTAACAGAAGAAAGGCGGAGGGAACACCAGAGCAGAGTAGAGCGAGAGATTAATTTTTCTTTTGCTGCATTCCTCCCACTGCTATTTGCGTTCAAGCAGAGCAGCAAGGTGGAGTTAAGAATGTCACATCGAAAACTTCACCGTGAACCTGCAGAACCTGTCCTAATATGTAATGACTTGTATCCCCGCAGCAGCGTTCACACACTACTGCTGACTACTCAGATAGATGAGCATGGACTATTATCCGTTTATACAACAACAGTAATATGACAACTAGCAATGTCACAGAACAGCTTTGTAGGCTTCTCCTTGTTAACACTGCTCACCAATAGAGAAACCTCCTGGCATGTAAACTAGGCAAAATGTGAAGAGTATTAAAGGTCAAATCCACGATTCAAGGTTGACAACCAAATGGGGTTTCATTAGGCGCTGTAAATCAAAATACGCAGGTAGATGTAAAATAACTTGACAAATACTTAATCCCAATTATTTGAGAATTTACTTTTGTAAGTCAAAAAGCAGAGTCAGCTACATAGTTGCAGTAGTAGTAGGGATTTAGTGTCTTGCTGAAGGACCCTTCAGCTAAAATCAGCATTTGCTGGCACCCGGGTTTAAATTTGAGGATGTTAACTAGGGCTAAACAATTAATCAAAATATTTTCAAAATGGCCAAGTGCAATATACAAATCGCGCCAACTCCAATTTTTTTGACAGAGGTAAAATGTGTCATTGTGGTGCTGCAGAGATGCCCCTCCAGATGTAAGAGAACATTCTTGTTTGGTACAATATTTACAATATAATTTCATGTCATCATAATTTTTATGTATTTTTTTTCAGTAAAAATAAAATCAAAAAATGACAGTTCCCACTAAAACTTAGATTCATATCACAATTGTAGTATCTGTCAAAAATAATAGCAATATGATTTTTTTTTGTATATCATTAAGCCCTGATCAGATAATTTCTAATCTTGAAGATCACATTCTTTTGCCTGATCTAGGGAGGGGCAGATGTCAGTCAGTCTTTGATCCAGACCGAGATATCTCCTCAACTATAGGCTAGATTGCCATGAAATTCTGTACAGACATTCATCAGATCCCTCTGACTTGAGTGATCCCTTGGCTTTTCCTATAGCGCCACAATTAGGTTGACACTTCTCATCAACATTTACCTGGGTTGCCATGACATTTGGTACAGAGATGTATCATGTTCCCTTCTGGATGAACTGTAACCAGCCGGTGATCCCTTCACTTTTGTCCGATACTTTCTGAACCTCATCTGTACTTTGTGTTTGGCGCTATTAGCAAATGCTAGCTTGCAAACATGCAAAATTAAGATGATGAACATTGTGAACGTCAGTATGTTAATGTCGTCAGTATGTTAGCATACTGCCTCCACTATATTTAAGTGTAGCCTCATGCTAGTAAGGCTGTAGACTAATAACAACAATAATAATAATAATAATTCCTGGTCAAAAAAGTCTGACATGGAAATGGTTTTGTTGTGGGGATTCAGACTTGTGGTACCTTTGTATTTCTTAAATCGTTTGCAGCCCTACACTGCACACACACACACACACAACACAACTTCAAAATAACAAGGAAAAAAACTCTGTTGGGTGTATTGTGTTTCTCTCATTTCCCAGCCGTTTCAAAGTTCAGTTTCCAAACACTTCCTTGTGCTGTGCGTGTGAGCTGGACCCTGCCCATGCCGGAGTGAGCCATTCCTTGACTGGCAGAGCAGAATTGATAGGCCCCTATTGTTTCCTTTTAAGGTCAATTGTGTCTCAAATGCCTGGCATGGCTGGGAGTACAGATGCAGCTGGCTGGCAGGAGAGATAAAACACTAATTTAACTGCATTCCTCGGTGCAAGTCCACACCTAGAGAGAGAAAGTGGAGGGGAGGCAGAGAAGGAGATGGAATGACGCAGTGGGTGAGAGTATTTAAGACGAGCAGGGAGAGAGACCAAGTGGGTGGGCGAGAGTTGCTCTTTGCCACGGGCATCGAGCTCTGCTGTACCCTCCTTTGACCAGACAGTCAAAACACACCACCACATGTGGTAGGCCTGTTTGTCAAGGACACAAGAAGAGGCCATACACATACATACATTTATACACACCAACCCACATAGAGACCTAAACAACCCATACTGTGTAATTCATCCCACGGCTACGAGCTCACGTTTGATTCGTCAGCCAAGTTCGCCTGAGCAGCATACAGAGCACACTCACTGTGAGTTACTCTGAATAAAGGCATCAGCTACATTTCTAAAATGTAATGTTTTAAGTGTTCTGCTCCAGAGGGAAGGAGAAGGGAGGGGGGCCCGGATGGCCAGACCGGCTTAGCTTCACAAATAAACCCAGACACAGGGAGAAAGAGAGGGAGCCGGCTGAAGGTTGGATCATAAAATATGCCTGGTATTCCACAATGTTCCACAGTGCACAAATGAGCCACTCAGGGACTTGGGAGTGTTATGGGATTCTTGTGAGGCTCCTGTGTCTGAATGTGTCCACATGCACTCACATACTGTACACACACACACACACACACACACACACACACACACACACACACACACACACACACACACACAAACACACAAACACACAAACACAACCTAACTGTGGGTGAGCCAGACAGTCAATGTTATACCAGACAGGAGGGCGTTATCCAGTGATGAGTACAGTCCAACCATCAGAACTGAGATAGAAAACACAATAAAGACATAAAGAACTACCTTCTTTACTATAATTACTAACCAAACTTTGACTGAAAGTGTCTTTTGTTAACAAGCACCAACGGTTATTGTTAGCTGACTTTTAGCCATAAATTGGTGCACAGAGAGGAAGAGAAAAGGACCACGTGAGGGGAGCTGAAGACTTGCTCATTATCTGTGTCACTGAGTGTGTTTGTCTGCTTCAGTCTAAGCAAATGAGAGAATACGTGTTTGAGCCAATGTGTTTAAGATAATACAGAGATGTTCCAGTGACGCAGACCATTTTAAACTCACTTAACTCACTGCTTAAACAATTGACAAAAATTGTTAAAAAAAAACATTTGCAGCTTTTTTCTCTTTTATCAGAGTATATGTAATATCTTTGGATTTTTGCCCTGTTGTGTGGACAAAGAAAGACATTTTAAGTAGAGCTACAATTGATTATTTGGAAAAATTATTTAGCACACATGTTAATAGTGAATCATTTATTGTCATTTTTCAAGCAAAAGTGCCAAAAATTATTATTATATATTCTCAAACATGAAACTGTAGTGATCTTCTTGGTCTTACATAACAGTAACATGAATATTTTGGACTGTTGGCAACTCAAAATAAGACATTTGAAGATGTCATCTGGACACTTGGACGCAGTTTTTTTTTTTTTTTTTAAACTTTGGCAGGTTCATCGATAATTAAACCAACAGCTGCAGCTCTCATTTGAAGAAATCACATCAAATTGTCAAATTGTGGGCATTTCAGCAACCAAACAATCAAGACACAATATCCAAATTAATAAATTAAAAAGTCATTAGTGGGTCATACAGGGAGCCAAACAGTTACCAGCTTGCCAGGTAAGAACAGCTGGGGCCTTTTGTTGCATTCCCCTCTCTTCCCTTGTTTCCTGCCTGTCTTTGTACTATAAGATATCCAATAAAAGCCAAAACAAAAAATGCAAGACTGCAGCTCTGCTCAGTCAAAATTCTTCTGCTGCTACTACAACATAAAACTTGGACATAAAAAGGGTTTCATGTCTCTTAAAGTAGAATCTGCACTTTAGCAAGTCTATTTTTGTGGCCTCGCCATGGCTCGCTTTGTGCTGCTTCACTTCCCCTGGTCGGGACAGCTAGCATGAGAAGGAGCTCCAAAAGCAACGTTGGCATAGAGGGGAAAACCAGCCAACCCAGCCCTCAGCTGCCCTTTACAAAAGGCAGCAGTGCAGAGATCTCCTCCAAAATAAAACCAAAGCAGGGAGAGGGGGTGGGGTGGGGGGCGCCGAGGCTGAAAATAGCCTAGCAGTCGGGGTCTGCATGCATCAGCACCACAATGATGAAAGAAGTCTAAAACCAGACATGCTAATACATGGATGGATGGAGAAATGGAGGGAGGGATGCTTGTGGGAGAGGAAAAACATCTTACCAGTTTAGGTTGAAATGGGGGTGAGGGTGAGTGAAAACAAAGGACAAACAGAGAAGAAGGGTACTGTCATGAAAACATAGGGAAGTCAAACGAGGGTCATGCACATCAAAATTGTGACAAGATGATTAAAGATTATTACTTTTCCCAAACTGTGGCAAAACTCTCTAAAGGATCAAAACAAGTCCGTTAATAAGTAGAAACAGAGCACAGATGACAAGCCGACAGAGGATGCGAGAAACAGAAGAGGGGGAAGTGAGCAATCGCCAGGTTGCCATGGCGTCTGAACATTCCTCTCTCCGAGAACATGTATATTTTCTGATCACAAGAAAAATAATCTGCCGGAGGAATTTTATTTTGAGAGCCGCCCTGTAGATCCCAGGCTTAAGGCAGGACAGGCAGGAGTGTGTGGGTGAGTTTCAGTCTGTGTGTGTCTGTGTGTGACTGTGTGTGTGTGTGTGTGCGCGCAACCCTCACACAGTCCAGGTGGAGGTAGAAGAGCAAAGACTCCCTGTGCCGGGCAGATCATCTGCGAAGGAAGAGCACGTGAGGATCCAAATCCAGTCTGTTCAAGTCACACATGATCAAATGAACAAACATCCGCGCCCACACACGCAGTGCACACACGGCAGCACTGCACATCAGCAGAGAGGGTTTCTGAATGCCACTTTTGAAGATGTTGACACAGGTATCACAAGCTTTTTTCTTCCTCAACTTCTCAGCGGCCTCTTCCTTTAGTTTTAGTCCCCTCTCTGATGAGGTGAGAGCAGAGGAGAGCTGCTGCTGGTGTGAGTTTCACTACAAAGGCAGCAACAAGAGCAAAGTAAGAAGGATGAGAGTGGGAGATTGACTTTCACAAGAGCTGCCCTAAGCCTGCAAAACCCTGATTACTTACAGTCAGTTTGTGTGAAATAGATGCTCAAATACCTCCCTCTTTTTATTCCCTCCCTCCTTCTTCTTCTTCTTCTTCTTCTCTCTCAGTGAACACAACAGATAAATCACAGCTTGTGATCATTATAAAAGTCATGTTTTACAGGTAGCCTGCTGCTTCTTGGTCCTTCTCTCCCTCTGAGCATTTTACTCTCAACCATTTTTCACTCGGCTTTCCTCTCTCTGTATCTCTCTCACTCACCCACTCAGGACTTCAGTGCAGAGTCTTGCTGTTTGAGGAATCTGATACACAAACACAGGCGGTATGGACCAATTTATAGGGTGCAAAGTGGGACAGCGTAACATATTTATTTCATCCAAACAACATTCATGAATATTTAAAATAGGATTGTAAAACATTTAGAGAAGGGCCAAGGATGCAAAATACAACAAAATAATGGGAGGGGAGCCACTAATAACACTAAATATGTTGAATATGCTAAATATGAAGATAAAGCTCACAATTTTTTTTTGTTCATGGGGGATTATGCGATTATTTATTTGGTCAGGACAGGACCAGTAACTTAAAAAAAAACTAGTTTCTACTCAAATATCTCGAATAGGTGGATAACATCTTGAATTTAAATCTACAATGTACACTATGTTGATTTCAGCTGTCAACAACTTTCCCTGTATACAGCTAGAGGCAGTAGTAAGGTAAGTATGAGTTTTGCAGTTCATATAGTTCTGAAAATAAATAAAGACTCATTACGAGTACAAATAAGTGCCAAATTTAAGGTGACAACCACATAAGGTGTCTACGTAGGGTGTTGGGCCTCCACATGAAGCCTTCAGTGTGTCTTGGTATGGATACATGAAGCCTCTGAAGCTCTACTGGAGGGAAAAACACCATTCTTTCATAAGACTTTCATCTAGTGATGCACATCAAATTCATTACTTAAACTTTTCATTCTGTGAACACCTGCATTTGTTCTCCACTCATCTATTCAAGTTTTTCCTTTAATTTGTCATAGTTTTCACTTTTCACGGTGGCTCCCTAATCCACATTTTCCTCCAAAGATCAAAACAGAAGCAACATCAGACACATCAAAGCACAAGACAAGACAGCAACGCAACGTTTGAGGTCGTCTCTCTGGGCCTCCCCCAGAAACGGCAGCACCAGTGTCAGGACAATAAAACTCCCATCAACAAGCATCTTTTGATATTCCAGCCCTTCACTCTTCTGAGTTTAGTTTGGGTCAGTGTGTGAGTGAGAAACAAACTGAATTTACTATTTTCAACCTTAAAAATGAACACGCCTTGATTACAGAAGGCATTTAACAAGACAAAGACTGAAGTTTGGGTTCTGTTTAGTATACATTTGTACGCTCTGCTCCAAATAGGCCCTCGGCATTGACGTGATTGACCTTGCGGTGAACCCGAGCTCTGCTGAGCCCTGGACTGGTACTGCCACGCTGAACTCCCGCCAACAATTGGCACATCAGTCAGTAGCCACCCGGCTGCAAATAACTACGACTAAAACATCATAAATTCTAGGGGAGAGACCTGTAACTACAATGCCACAGAGGAGAGGTTGAAAAAGACATATTACAGCCCTCAGCATATAAACGCTCATTAAATTGTAGTGATGGTACCCAAAACATACAAACCCTGCTGCTGGGTGAAGGACTTTGGTTCAACATTTAGCCTTTTATGGATATTATTGAGGTTAAAACTTGGTGTGTGGGGGAGGTTTAGACATCTGTAGGTGGCATGAGGTGGTATTTTCGTATCTTTTTACCACCTGTGTTAGCGGCTTTTTAGCTTCGGCTCCATCAAAGCGAGATATGCGTAGTCTGCGCCATCCTCTACCACCAGCATCACGAGTCTGATGGGAAGTAGAGCGTGATGTTCACCTTTCCTCCGCTTCCTTGATCATTCGCTGTCTGGCTGCTCAGCCAGATCTCTAGGAAGAAGGATGCATCTTGAACCAGACTGGAATGGCTCCTGAAATATGCCAGATATGCCCCTGAGCCCCCCCCCACCTCCTTTCAAGAAGACGTAGGCCTTGCTTGCTAGCCCACCCTTCTTCCCTTCTTGTCCCCCAACCCACAGCATTCCTGCACTGTACACAGCACCAAACACACGCAAATGACCCACTCACACAGAAAATGTTAAGGGCATTAATAACACAAGTTTCCACCCAGCTGACCCAGACATGCCTTTTAAGGGTAAGCGGTTCAGATTTCTCTTTTCATTAACTTCCAAAAATACTCCTGGACCACGCAGGAGGAGGAGGAGGAGTGACAGGAAAGTGGGGGGGGGGTAGGGGGGCTCTTCTTTTGCAAGGCGAAAAGAGAGGGAGAGAGTGAGTGAGACAAGATAACAATCGGAAGGAGAGAGGGGAAATATTGGCCCTTTGAGGAGGAGAACACCTAAAAAAATAAAAGTGTGGCTGAGGAATTTACAAGAAATGTCTTAACTTTAGCTCTCCCCTGTTAAAATGTCTCTCTCCCCTCCCTCCCTCCCTCCCTCCCTCTCTCTGCCTTGCTGTGCCTCCTACATGCTTTTGAAGTCTGTTTCCTTTGCACTTCTTTCCTCTTCTCTTCCAGGATCGACGAGGTAGCCATTTTTGAGGAGCCTGTACAGTGTAGGAACACAACAGGCACACAAGGGAACTTCTGTAAAACAACTTGTTGGAGGCTGAAATGTCTAACAGAAACCCAAATTCCACATAGCAACCAGTTGGAAAAATAAAAATAAAAAAAAAGAAAATCCAAAAAGTGGAAACTCCTGTCTCTCAGGTCAACCTGAAAGCATGTAAAACATAAACACAGTAGAAGAGTGACCCACATTATTAGTCAATGTGGTCCAAACTCCAGCCATGTGGGGCAGCTGTCCTCGCCAGGCCGCAGATTAAACATTAGACGACTTATCACCTGCAGCTATCAGGATATATCAAACAGCCATAAACACAGTCTTGGCAGGAGTGTTTTACTAAAAAAAAAAAAAACTGGCGCTGCAGCATGGAGGGCATGGGGTGTGAGGGAAAGAGACAGCCTAAACGAAAGACGGAAGAAGTCACGCTTCATGTGTAAGAACATCAAAGTACACATAGCACTACTGTGATACAGGTTATCTACAGTATTTGAACCCATGATTGGCTGCAGCAAGGTCGCATCCACTAAAGATAAGACAAAGAAACAGACATGAGACATCAAAAGATGACTCACATGAGAAACCTTGCCCTGTAAAGTCTGAAGACTAAACTAACGGACACACAGTTAGCTTTACTGAAGATTTAGGACCAAAACTACCGGACTGGAGGTGGTGACAAAACTTGAAAAGTACTTAACATACATGAGAGATCCATCAGAGGCACAACAAATGATAAATCATATTCTGATGTAGCATCTACAGACTCCACAGGCAACTATATCTCTGTTCCAGTGTGATAAGGAAATGGTGGACGCTTAAGAAGCCAAAATGAAGACCAGATGATGAGGTTTTTTTTTTTTTTCCTCTTCAGTTACATGCCATAGTCTAAGAACCTTCACATGGTCAACAGCAGGGCAGCTGCCTGGATGCGGGGATTGCAGGAGAGCGATGGGTGTTCATAAATTAAAATTCCTGAAATATGGCGCTAGGAGGCCGTTTGGAAGTCTGCTATGGGTCAGCATTACAACCTGTGGATAATTCCTGAGGAACAGTGACAGAAAAGCATTGAAGACATCTGTTTGTCGTAAAAGATGACCAGAAGTGCAAATGTTATCAAGGCACTGCTAATGCCCCAGTTTTTTTTTTTTTAAACACACACTTCCACATGATGTAAGCAAGGTTTTATAGCTTTGAACATCTCAGTTAGTCTAGGCTACCATAGCTTACCAAGCTTAAGGTAAATGATCAACTGAAAGGCCCTATATACAGTGGCTTCTCCTGATGTGCAGTGTGAATTGTGGGACCACATATACACAGGTGTGTGCCTTTATGAACTATGTCCATTCAATTCAGTTTACCAGTCCAGTTCTAGACACATCTCAAGGATAATTAAAGCAAACAGGAAGCACCTGAGCCACAGCAAACAGTCTGGATGCTTTTGTAAAAAAAGAGATTAAAATTTTTGATCCTCAATACTTTTGCAATTGAAAAAAACATAAAAAATCACTTTGCCATAATGGGTTAGTGAGTGTAGAGTGATGGGCAAAAATCGCAAAAAAAATTTTTTTATCCATTTTTAATTAAATCTACAACACAATAAAGTGTGTCGGGAGTGAATGGGTCTGTAGTGACTGTGTTCTGTCCTGCTGTCCTCTTGGCTGAGTAGACTTTGGCTTCCAGGATGATTTACAATCATAACTGGGGAAGTACAATTATAGCTCTCCATTGAGCTGTGAGGATTTCTCGTAATTACAAATGAAAGGCAATGTTCATCTGCCAGTGCGTTGACTGGTTAACTGGCTTATCACTCATACAAGAATACAAGGAAATGGAAATGTGTCATTCAGATTGCAGCAGGGGGAAGAAGCCTGAGTGAAGTTTCAGTAAACGTTTCAAAGACACTTCTTTTCTCAAACCTGATGTCTCATTATTGTCAGTCCCTCAGTCACATAGCCGTGATACATACAGTACAAATTATTAACCACTGGTTTCGCTTCTGACCAGACATTTGCACTGGGTGTACAAAGTTAATCATTTTACAGCAGCCTAATTTACAGGCGGGAAAAAAAAACCCCATTTCATAACCACCTGTTCATGTGACATGCTTGATAAACACCCAGACACTCAATAAAATCTTTCGCAGGTCAGTAAATACCAGAGATGTCAGTTCAGCTTAACAGTTAAATGGAAGTCAAGGGTTACACAATCTTGCAATGCTGCTGAATACTTGCTGACACAAATTACATGATACAAGAGACCATATACAACCAGAGAGGTTGTGAGGTGGATAAGAAACGTACGATTTGTTGAAATTAAAGAAAGTGGATGATGATTTTCTGAATGACAGATTTTTTTGGTAGCTCATTTCAACGTTGGTCAGAGATTATATGCAACAACAGTTCAAACACCGAGGGATAATATAGTAGCTTGCTTGTTTCAAAATCTGGTACACTGATAAATTATGTTATAATGGATATCTGCTGCAGAGTACTGGACATAATACAGTCACGTGCATGGGCAGCCTGCTCCGTGACGAATCTGTTGGTTCACAGTCACCTGCAGCACAGCAGAGTGGCGAGGCCTCAGTGAGTGACCACGGCATCACAGGACGGAGAGCCCACCAGAGCTGCTGGTAATGAGGAGGCAGTTTGGCACGCTTTGCAGGACTAACGAGGGGGATCCATTCACACTCACTCACACGCACGCACGCACACACACACACACACACACACACAGAAAAGGTTGTATGAACAGAATCCATTCTTGCTTTGACATGGAATTCTTTAAAGAGTGAGAGCACATATCTGTCGCTCTGCATGTTGATGTATGTGTTAATGAGAGCCTTTGCGAGGCGTGTGAACACTTGGTGCTTAGACATGCTTCTGGCTACTACTCGCTGAGCGACTGACACTCTCAGCCTCTAGTATCTGATGACATATCTACATGGCTGGGAATAGCAAAAGTGCTTGCTTTGCGACGCAGACATGCATGCACAGATGCACACACCAATAAACACACACAATGGACCTCCGAATACACGCAAAGTTCAAGTGGTTTGAACTACAGCTGAAATCATAGAGCCCTGCCCTGTCACTGGCCCACCACTGATAAAGAAAGCTGGCAGGAGGACAGGAGAGAAGAGAGGAATGGCGGGAAGAGAGGGAATAACAGTGGAGCAGAGAGATGAATTATGAGACAAGGGGTAAAAGAATGAGTGTAGGTCTGACTGTACACATAAACAGTGCTGCGACTAATGAATATTTTCATTACTGATAAATAGTTATGTGTATAAAGTGATCAGAAATAGTGAATATGCTCATCACAAATCCCCAGAACCCAGGATGAAGTTTTCAGACTGCTGGTTTTGACACACTGGAAGCAGAAAATGTTGGGCATTGATGCTTGATAAGGACAATTTACTTTGTTTAACTGACTATGGGTTAACTGTTGCCGATTCATTTTCTGTTGACTGACACCAAATCCAAAGATCAGCAACACAAAAGAGCCAAGATATGTTGACATACATGTACAAAGAGCACACAAGCAACAGACATGCATTGATTTTTTGCGATCAAAATCCCCAAACTCAAAAATGTTCAGTTTACGATCACAAAAGACGAAGATGAGCAAAAAATCCTTACAAAACACAAGCTGGAAGAACATGTTGAGAATTTTTTGCTTGAAAAATGACTTTCAAAACAGCAGGTTTATTTTCTGTTGATCAACTAATTGATTAATTGACTAATTGTTTTATCTCTTCCTACCTCCCACACACAAACACACTCTCTAGAGACACAGTATGCACATGCACAGTCTCACCCATCTCCCTCCAACAGAGAGGCGGCACCTCCAGCTGGCCTGTGTATCATCAACAGCAGCCTCTGTCCCGGATACTGAGCCCATTATTGCATTATAACAAAACACACACATACACACACTCACAAAGGATATACACTCACAGACTGCATGTGGGCGCAAATACAAGCCTCTAAGAGCCCATGATTCAGCTGGGCTATTTCAAGGAGGCCTCCGTTTTGTAACGCCTGCACCATCACTCTGTGTCTTGTGAGTTCATCCTCCGCTGTTCTATTCCCGTGTGAGAGAGATACCTACCGAGGCTAAAAGTGAGAGTCTACCACTAATAATAACCAACACCAACACCATCCGGTCCTAATTCTATCTGAGCTATCTGTTACAGCTTATTAGGACATATAGGTTACACCGCACAAGACACACATCTGCTTACGTGGGTGCTGACATTCCTTTTTTCATTTACTCCTTTGAGAATGAAGACGCTTTACTGAAGTTTTTAATTCATTATGATGACTGAAGCTGAAACAATTAATCGATTAGACGATTGATGGTTTCCTTTGTCATATATGATAATGAGTTGAATACCTTTGTGTTTTGGACTGGTGGTCATATAAAACCATGGCTGAAGTAAAATCGGACAAAAAAAACTTAATATGCATTCGCATGCACTTGCAACACATGACGTCAGTATTAATGTACTGTAATTCCACACTGATGTGCTCCAACTACACTAACAGCAGGGTCTCTATGCATAAACCTTGATGTGCGGAGTGGCAGAAATACTACCACCGACAGGCTGGGTTTGACATTCCCAGCGGTTTGATTCTCCCAGGCAGAAAACCTCAATATTTTAATTTAATCCCCAGAGCAGTCATTTAGCCACTCCGTAATCCCCAGGTCCAGTGCTTAGTCTGATAATTACCCTTATTGGACACCCATAATGATTAGTTTTGGGTTTCACCCAAAGCAGTGCAGGCAGTTTCATGGGGCGGTCGTGGCGTTCTGCAGAGTGGAAAACCAATCATGCATGGTATAGCCCAGGTCATAAAAGAGGAGAAAGGGGTATGATTATTACTTTGCATGGCAGGCGACAACTTCTGGACAGTCGGGACATGGTGCAAACTCTGTCTTTATGTAACTTTCACTTCTTGGTATCTAGGAGACTTGTAAAGATCACAAAACAGGTGGCGGTGGCACTCCTACTGTGTCAGCATTAACAACTATCACTGCACTTAGCAGTCATGTTCAGTTACAGGGATGAAGGTCAAAGGGGGCATCCACTGGGAATCATCCCTCCTGAGAGCGACAGCAACCAAACCAAACTTGGAGCATAATTTCCCAAGACTATAAATGCATGGATCAAGCAATCAGGGAAAATTTAGACATCTCACTCTTCACTTTGCTGCTACTCTCATTTGATTTTCCCTTTGCAGTTCTCCCAACATTTCCAAACTGACAGCATAAACTGCTGACATTCCCTCCACATGCGGTGTAATAATCCCCGCACCCCACCCCAACCAAAATACCAAAGGAAACCCTTCTCACACATCTACCACCACGACAAGCTGCCCTGCAAGTGCCTGTGCTGAGTCCAGGAGAAAAGTGGATTCGCAGCAGCACAAGCTGGTAGCTCAGCTGGTATAATCTACAACTGGCTAGGAGGGCGAGCCTTACTGGAAAGTCATCAGCATTTTTTTTTTGTCTCCTCCATGTCTGAAACAGGTCAAGGCAGGTCCCCTCCATCTCCTTCCCTCCCTGTGCTGCTCTTTACGAGCCCCACCTGGCAGATTATTATTCCACCACTACAGCTACCTTTTCTGCTGTTGACACTTGTGCGCGCACACACACACACACACACACACACACACACACACACACACACACACACACACACACACACACACACCTCTATTACTCTTCTGGTGAGGCAGCACAGGGGGACATACTGTTCAGACTTTGGGCTCTGCCACCTTGATTTAATACATGAATGTGTAGCCTGTGCATCACAACACATTCCATCACATGTAAAGCTCAAGTTTCACAGTTTTCCAGAGCTTTGATTTGCATCTTCTCAACAGTTCAAAAACCCTAAAAAAATCAAGATATCACACACATACATACATATATATATATATATACATACATATATATATATATATATATATATATATATATATATATATATATATATATATATATATATATATATATATGCAACAGACAAATCTTCACATTTGAAAAGTGTTGTGATTCATTTTCTGTCTATCAACTACAACTTTTCAGCACTAGTTTTCTGCACTCGATCCAAGGCTAATTCAGCTCTTTTGTCGTAACATTGAAGTTGTCGACAGTGCACACAGGAACATATGCACAACTCATTTGTCGTTATATATTCAGAGTGTCCTCCAGCTGCTGTCAAAATGGGTTTAATTACAAACATGGTGTTCAATATTGGTAAAAATGAATATACTGTGATACTGATACTGTGCATACCCCTTTACATGAGCTACTGCACTAGCCACTGACATAAATCACATTTCCCACAGTATGTCCTTTCTATTGACATACTATGAGGTGTGAGAAACGTATTGAAGTGTGTTGGTTTCAATGGCTAAGCACAGTTTTCCTGCTTTTTGTCAAAGTGTCAAACAGTTGCTCTGTAGTCTTGATCTGCTGAATACTGATGACTGTCAACAACACAAACTGGGACACTTTGATTTCATTCATTAAAAAAAAAAAAAATACAGTAAAATCCCTGCATTTGGCCAAAACATGGACTACATCAATGTCTAGAACAAGTACCAGCAATCTACACTCATATTTTTTTTTTAAATCTATCTTCAACGTCAACGCTGAACTCCAGCTTGCTGTGCAGGAGCCTATATGAAAAAGCTTGACGTGATAATGTGCGTAGACACCAGCAAAACGCAAACATGTCACAATTACGCCGCCGGATACGTGAAACATTGTTAAAACAGCCATGCGTTGAGGAAATAAGACGAGAGTGGGCGAAATAAGATGCATTTTAAGCACCTGGGGTTTTTCGCAGCAGTCGTGGATGCTTCCTTTTGGCTACAAAGCGAGCAGAGGAGGAGGAGGAGAAGGACGAGGAGGTGGTGGAGGAGGAGGAGGAGGAGGAGGGTTGAAAAACTTGCCGCAGTTCAGACTTCTGCAGTCCCGACTCACTGGGTCCGACTCAGGAAGCCGATGTCTAAATCTCAAATACACTTCCTGTGTTCCCCATCCAACACAAAACACACTAAAAAAAAATTAAAATAAAAAAAAAAAAGACTCCCAACTTTACCTTTGCGGCTCCACCGCCGAGTCAGAAAAACGCTACGGTAAATCCACAACTTCCCCCGGTTTGAGTTCATGCGGACGGTAGGACTCGCTGCTGCCGACACGGCGAGGACAAGTTCATCCACATATTCTCAGACAAGACCAGAGAGTCGGAGGCGACAGGGGGGTCTGCGTTTTTAGTTCCCCCCTTTCCCTAATACGCTCTCGTCGGTCCTTTCCTCTCGGATATTCCCCTCCCTGGCCTGTGCGAGATCAAACCATCACATTCCACCGCGTCCTTAACAATGAAAAAAGGTGGGTTTTCCCTTTCTGCTGCCGGAGGACCCACCCCTCGGGATGACTCTGCCCGGTCTGACCGCAAAGAGAACGCCCTTCCCGGCTTCGAGGTCCCGCCTCTCTCCCCCCCCACTTAACAGACAGAGGCAAGTCTGGCCGGTGAGGAGGAATGAACCCAAACTGAGGTTGTGTAGACGGTCCGAGTGCCCCCCCCCCCCCCCCCCCCCCCTCTCTTGAATCAAAGCATTTTAAACATAAATTATCAATATGATGTACAGGACTGAGCAATATATGGCCAGTATGAGTCTCCACAGCAATATTATACTGCTTTAGTAATACCATTGGGAATATAAAATACCAGTCTTATTTTACCATAGTGTCTCACAATGTAAGTCCCTATTCCGACATTAAAAAGATTAAGTGTCATCAAAAGTATAAGAAACTCCATGAGTAACATCTGTAGCAATATTAAAGGAGTGAAAGGGGACAACAATACAAGTAAGATTGCTATAAATATAGTTTCCAGTAGCAATATACCTTAATATATTCATTAAGACACTCCGGTGAGTAGGCTAAATAGTGACACCCCAACTCCATGTCCTATCTAAGTATTCTCAATCTACTGCTCTGTGATTGTGGATGATGTTGGAGAGATCCTGTGTCGTTCAGCAGCCTAAACCCTTTTCCAAAGCCAGAGCGGCTCACACAGCCTGGCCTTCAACACAAACTCATTGATCAATGTGTGCTGTCGCTCAGTGCAACCTCTCTCCTATATCTGTACCTGGACATGGATACACACTTCCTGGTTTTTACTGGTGCCATTGAGTGTGTTAACTTCAAGTATACTGCAGTAACACAGCATAATAAATGTAACTGAGGTGCATTGTTTACTCCGTTAGTACAGCATGATTATGGCGGGGCAGTAAATTCCTCACTGTATGTTCATTATCTTTTAGTTACGAAATTGTGGAAAAGATTTCAGTGTGATCATAAAATACCTCCTAATTCTTGTGAATATGATAGGCAGCCAGCCAACCAGAAGAAGTGCGGTCAACACGGACAAGAAAAAGACACACAAACACACACACAATTTAACTATTTAAACTAATTCTTGCCAATCAGAGCTTTATTCAACGGCAGAGGAGGTAGGCTAATAAATGCCGTCATTTTAGGACTCTGCTCTATTATCAAAAAACATATCTGTGCTGCCTGGTTGCTGTTCTAAAGTAACATCAACACAACATTGTCTGAAAGAGATAAGCTGAAAGATACAGTTATAGGACGTCAAAAGCCTCCCATTCAGACTATCAGTGACCCTGACGCTGCTGGTGTGATTTAAACGATTGCACAATTAAAGGAGTCCCATTCCCACAGTCAAGCCTTGGTTTCCCCCTTGTTAAACATCCCTACCTCTCAAAATGCCATACGGCTCTAGTCATATCATTTCACACAATGGGCTAGGTCAAGTATAAATAACGTCACGCTGTTGCTCTCTCCAGGTAGGGAAAAGGCCAAAAATACAGAGCAATCAAAGAGAAATTAAATCCTTTCAGAGGCTGCTGCAAGCTACAGGCATAACCAGACATGCCCAGACACCTGAACGCCACAACAAGAAAGCCAAGCACAGGTGTATATGAATATGTATTTCAGTACCTTCATATTTCTGCATAAACTTCATGCATGTCTGTATGTTTCTTATGCTAATGTGGCTTAAAAGACAAAGGCACAGTGTGAGAGAGAAATACAGTTGTAGAATATAGGCTTGTCCTTTATTTTCCAGAGGTACTGGTGCGCTGTAGACATTGAAACAACCAAAGATTTATGGAGAAGCAAATCACAAAACAATCCATCAGGGCAATAGAAACAGCGAGATGACATATAAGTAAAGATAGGCATGGAAAATGCCTCTTTTTTATGAGAATCTGTATCGGTCATGTTTCATCTGTCTCGAGATGTTTGGCTCATGCACAGACAAGTTTCTGTCATTTGGGGAATTTGCCTTTATATATCAAATGATATAAATGCAAATGCATAATACAGACTGCAGTCAAATGCATGAGGACAAGGTTTCAGGGGATGCATACTGTGGGACAAGCTGATTCAGGAAGAGCTGTGTTCTGGCCAACATCCTTCCTAATCACAAACATCCTTCACCAGCCAGAAAATTTACTTGTTTGTTCCAATAAGAATTTGTGGATGAACAGCACAAATCATAATCAAATCATCTGAATAACTGTCTTTCAGGGTGAAGGCTTAAATGATTTTGCTGTTTGCTTTTGACATTTTAGGTATTTTTATCTTATCCAGAGAGACTTGCAGTGACTGAATCCTGTGTAGATCACCAAAATTACAAGAAGCCAATAGTACAGAGTGCAAGGATCAGGTCAATAGTCACCTTACTATGTCATTTTGACAACAGAACGAGCATGTAAGAAATAAAATGAAACCAAAGTAGGAGGATTTGAAGCCACAATATGGCTTATACTGGAGCTTTCCTACTTAATGTCCTTTTTACAGCAAGGACAAGGATTAATGTGCTTAATTCACTGTGCTCTCAGAGTGGGTTATGGCTGGTATTAAACAGATGGATCAAAATGTGGGGCAGCTTGTCATGTAGGGAAACATGCACTTGATGTCGTCAAGCTCTACAAGCTCAACACTGTGTATCATTGTGTAAACTTACATCTACGTAGCGTACACAAGCTACGTTTGAAGAGCTGCTCTTTACAAACAGCTTCACTCGTACAATTCTGTTATATCAATCTCAATTGCTCAAAATCACGACACGTTTTCCGAGATAAATCACCGGTGGAGGATTTCCAACATCTCCCGCCGAGTTCTGATATTTGAGGTTTTCATTTTTTAACAAGGAAACAGACAGAATGTCCCATGAGAGGGAGAGAGCTCCAAAACCTTTGATAGATATGAAAAAGATCCTGTCTTACTCTCATGTCTTATATTATCTTGAAGTACAGATGCCTCAGCCTGCCCAGCTCAGCCTCACATGGCCCTCTATCTCTCACTGCAGGGGGACATTCCTCAAACCTCGGCCTCTGGCATGCAGTAAATCTGCCTGACCTACACTCTGCCAAGAACCCTCTGCCAGGCAAGATGTGCAGTTAAACACTACTTATTCACCCATTCTCAACCTCGCACTTTCTTTCTGTTCTCCTCAAATGGCCGGAGCGCACAGCCACGGATTGCCTGACTATAAAATATCCTGCTATGGCATTTCGTGTCAGCCATAGGCAAAGTGCCATGGATCAAGGTCAGGTGACGGAGCAACTGTGAAAAGGTGTTAATGGGACAAGAAGAGCTCCGTACAGGCAGCTCCCTTCCTTCCTGCCTCCCTGAGGAATGCAGGACTCTGACTTCTGGCTATGTAGCTCTTACAGGGCGCTAGCTAGCTATCCCATAAAAAAAAAGCTGTTGAGGTCCTGGCAGAATTCCATCTCTGCGTCTCGGCACACCTGGACTACAAGTGCTACCACTCCTTGAAAGGAAGAATTCTTGGACTGCCCTGTGCAGCATTGCAGAACATCAGGGATCACCTACATGAATCTGTATTTGGTTATTTTTCCATTTTTCAGGGCCATTTAGAGGCCACGCAGAATAATCTGTTTGAGTAATGGAATCAAGCGGCAAGCAGGCAGGAGCCAGAGGCAGGTGTAAAGCCTATGGAACAATTTGTGAAGCAATCCAACAGATTTTTAACATTACCCTGTAAAACACTGTAAGATGGTACAGTGTGTAAGAACAAACTTGAATAATTAAAGTCAGATCATGAGTTATGAAAATAAAAACCAAGCTGAGTTAAATTCACTGAGCTTTAAAAAGTTTTATAAAATCAAGGCAGCTATGATTTATATTTTTACAATAAGTTTTAGCTCATTGTTTAGCTGTCTGGACCACCAAATTTGCCCACCAGTTTTCATTTATTTTCTCAGTTTGAAGAGCTAATTCTTCCTTTGTCACATAGCCAATATGGCTGTCTCTGCTCCTGCAGAAGTCACTTTTGTACCAGAGTCAGTGCATATGGCTCCAGCAGACAGCTCCTTAATTGATGAGCTAGACGTGTAGGGAGTTTGGGACTGAAGTGGATATTAATCTTCATCATGATTAGCATTGTTTTCATTACTATCAGAGGAAACAATGTGCCTTAGCTTAAAAACGGATACTTCTTTCATGTCTGCACAGTAAATATAGAGCCACTGCTAGCAGCTGGTTAGCTTAGCTGGAAATGGGGGAAACAGCTACATCTACAAAGACAAAGATGAAACAGAGCCAGGCTAGCTGTTTCATCTTTGTCTTTGTGCTAAGCTAAGCTAACAGGCAGCTTAGTATTTACTGTACAAATGTGAGACTGGTATCAATCTTCTCATCTAACTCTCAGGCAAGAAAGCAAATGAACACATTTGCTGAAATGTTCCTTTAATACGTGTACTTTTACTACAGGAAGTTGCTGTCATGTATGTTTTATTTAATTACAAGAAAGAATGGTCTCTAGGGAGTTTTAACCCTAAACAAAGCATGCCGGGAAGTACATCATGATTTGAACACGAAGAAGTTAATTCATTCAGCTCATCTAATTCAAGTCGTATGACTAAACTCATGCTTATAGGTTTAACATATGTCTGAATGAAGTAGAATTTTTGAGTTGATTTAGCTTGAAATACTCATGCAATTACATTAACTTAATGATAAAAAATTAGCTGTCTCAGGTAAATTGCTGCTTATTGTCTTGCATTATATATGATATATTTAAATACAACTAGACATTCTAATATCAAACTTTGAACCAAACCACATCTCACATAAGCTACTCTCCATTTCATGACCAAAACAAATCTCAGTGACTTGCTGTGGAATCTTTTGAATCCACACCCAAACCACGACCCAAGCAACAAGATGTGAATGTGTATGTGAAAAAGATTTTTACAGTGTAGGCCTGTATACCAAGCAATCGCACAGCATGTCTGGCAGTCATGCAGGGCACAACCACCAAAAAGCTCTGTTCTGCTGTTCCACTGCCAAGCCATAATAACAGCAATAAGGTTGGGGAGGCTCGTTAACCTTAATCTAGGAATTACACTGTGGCACCAGTGAGAGGAGGACAGGGCTGGTGCCACTTTCAACGAGAGACAGAGACAGAGCGAGAGAGAGAGAGAGAGAGAGAGAGTGTGGTGGCCCATGAAGTTCACACAGTGCTGTGTGGAGCTTTACCTGTATTGAAATCATTCCACCACTGCGCACTACTCAAAGGAGGAGAGGCCTTTGCTCTTTTTTATTAGCCTCTTCTTCCCCCATGTGGTTAAAGTACATTACTACACATTTGCAATAGCTGCTGATGAGCAAGAAAAAGATCCAGTTTAACCTCATGTCACAATCACGTGCACTAAAGATTTATGTGGACAATGGTGATGAAAGGCTAAAGCTAGCTATATATAGCATATAATTATATATTTGTAAGCACTTATCCCGTTAAACCTTTGACGAAAATCATGACACACACACACACACACACACACGCACACACAGGTTCTTCTTTGTTGGTCTCATTTGTAGTCTCTTTGGATCAATGTCAATCACAATGAGTATTAAGAATGAAAACACACATCAAATCCTTATGTACACAAGCGTTTGTGTATTGATGTGTTTTGTCATATGATTTTATGTAGTGTGCCAACATAAGGTGGAAATATGGGGACACAATGGGTGTACAAAATCATATATTGCCCCTTTAAATGCACATCTCTGCAGATGGGCTGTATAAAGAGGGAAGAAGGCTTAGTGTGGTGTCACCGCTCTGTGCAAAGGGCAGATGATGGTATGGGCACTGGAAACTTTTAAAAAGATGTTTCAAAAAGCATAGTCAGCAGGCCGGAGTACGTGCTCAAAAGGTAATATTTTATTAACAAAATACTACAAAACAGAAGAAAAAATGAATCCCGGGCAAAGAGAAGAAAGAACCTAAGCCATAACTAACACATTTAAAACTGCAGCCTCACAGCAAGCTGCCACCTGCTCTATCTCTCTCTCCCCTTTGACCACTGCATGGCTTGCATTTAATTTTCTCCTGCACCTAAGTGGAGCATACCATCATCTCAGGTAAGTATGGGGGTGAGCTAAAATGCTAGACATCCCAAGCACCCCAACCCCACACTACCATTACACAAACTAAATCCTCCTAAAAGGACCTGATAGCACACACCTGTTTCCTCTCTCCCTGGCTGAGCAGCTGATTAACCCCACTCACAGACAGACAGACAACTGAAAATATACAAAGTGGGCAGACCCTTCCAACATAACAAACCATATCAAAACTCATATATAAAACAATTAAACCCTGAAAAATTAATAGAAACATTTACCAAAAATACTAATACTCCAACAATGATAATGACAACACAAAGATAATGTGGTGGATCAGGGCTCAGTGAAAAGGGGATGGAGCAACCTTTCCACACATAGTAATGACAATAAATGAAACATTAATCAAATCTGTATTCATACCATTCATTGTCATCACTCACGCAATTAGTCTCAGTCATGACTCACTAAGAATTCGGAAACTTGTTTAATCTGACATCTAACAGCCTGTAAATTAATGACAGCTGTTAATGAAATGTGTAATGTAGGAGGAAAGTAAAAAAAAACAAAAAAAAAAAACTTCAGCATTTGCTCAGAGTGAAAGTGATGCATGCATAAAATTATATATTTTGAAATTATTTACAATTTATCATAGCTTTATCATACATTGAATTTATGTGATAATTGTGTACAATCCTTGCAATGTTTAACCCTCACTAATTTGCTTTTCCTTTACATTTTTCAATAAACCTGTTACATCTCTAATGATTAAAGTCATATTCTCAATGAAAATAAGGAACTGTGTACGTGGGCTGGTTGGCTTAGGGTGTTAACAGAAGTCGTTTTTTGATCAACCACACTACACTTTCTCAGAACAATAAAACTTATTTCTAGGAACGGGGAAATAAAAGACCAGCCGCAAAACTCCAAGATTACTCCAATGTGGACATCTCTTCGACAGACAGGAAACAACACGTGGAAGCATGAATATGAGTGCTGCTTGCACCACACGGGGTTTTCCCAAGAAGACTGACAGCAGTTCACACCCCCGTTGTCTTGACCTTAAGCGCTCACACTCCCACTGATTGTGACATAACTGCAGAGCTACGGAGGTATTCACAGTGTTCACTGGTATTAGAGGAGAATAAGCAGTCCGGTAAGTTGACAGCCTGTAATCTTTTTCCTATGGTAGATCAACCAAAGCATCATTAGCAGTCAGCAATTAATTAAAGGATGCAACACTGAGAAAAGCTCTTGAGAGTAAAGCTTACATTTTAAACTTACCTGTGATACTTACCTAAAAACTTCAAATGTACTGATTTCTGGGGATTGCTTTTTGATTTCTGTAGTGCTGAAGGAATGAGGCAGTGTATGGTTTAATTAATTATGTTGTTAAATATGTTATACTATATATACTTGTTTCTTTCTATTGCTAAAACTAATTTTGCTTTTTTTTTGGTTGTTATAAAAATGTAAAGATGTGATGTCTTAGTTATGATAGTAATAGTAATAGTAAACTATTCTTATATCATTAACAGAACTCCTAAATCAATAATTAATAAAGCAATCAACCTTTATTGAAGGCTGCTTTATTAGAAAATGGCACCAAAAGCAATACAAGGGTGAGCTGTCACTATTTTGAGCATGATGCCATTTTTATCATGTGGTATGTTAGTGTGTGTGCAGGATGCTATGTTGAAATGTAGACATATTTTAATGAGATTTGTGCCAAAAGAAAGTAACTCATCCTGTTAAATAAATAAAACCTTATCAGATTATTCAACAGTGGGCTATCTGCTTCATTGTCAGTTTAGATGGTGTCCACTAATGGGTGTCACCATGTCTTTGTTGTCCTGGACTTTTTCTGTGGAGTCTGTGGGCAGTTGCATTTAACTACACAGTAAGTTGCTACGTCCCTTTGAGATCCAATTGAGTGAGGTCTGCAAAAAAGAAGATTCGAGATAAGATCCCTGCTTCCTTTTTTGATGTTGCTTCACTTCTTCCTCCATTTCTTCATCACACGGCAGGGGCATCTGCTTATATGTCTGGCACAAACACAGAGCACAGACAGTTTGGTTATTCATATTAGAGACAGACTTTTGAAAAAGATCAGATCATTTGTTTGATTACTTGGTAACATACTCACAGAGGAATTTCATTTACATTTTGAAGTCTTTAACAAACATTCACAAGATTGAAATAGATCATTTTGAGAGAGAACTAATTTTTTTTCATTCTCTGACAATGTTGTATACAAAGGGAAACTATAAATAACTCATGAAGCATGTTGTTAGTGCTAAACTGGAAACTGAAAAATAATCAAATAACCAATTCCTGGTAAATTCTCTGCCTTATTTGAAGATTTTTGGCACAATTAGGGTGTATGTGAAAACAGCAGGCCTACTGTTTTACTGTAAACGGACATGCAGCATGGATGACGCCTACCTTCATTTGTAAATTGCAGAGCCACTGATTTGTTTGCAGAAAAAACTGTTGGCTGGTTTGTGTATAACGTAGTGTAGTCCAAGGATCAAGTGGCAGCTGAACTTTTGCTCAGGTCTGTGACTTTCTGTTTTCATTCTGAGACCTTGCTCCTTTTCATTTCTGACTTTGATTGAACCATTTCAAAGAAATAGTGATGAGTATTTGCATAAGTTACATAAAAGAGGTGATGACAGCACTTCTGTCAGTACCAGCCTTCTGATTCTGATGAATAACCTCAGCTCTAAATCTTTATGATATTACCGTAAACCTTAATGGTCACAGTTTCCGCTTAAATGTTGTTCTGTGACTGATTTCTCAAATATTCTGTGGTGCATTGTCTTCCTGGAATAAATACTGCAGATCTAATTCAGAAAATATGTGAGTGAATAAAGGTAGCCACTTCTAATCAACATATGTGTTTCCGCTCTTAAGACTTTATGCAGGACTTTTTCTTAATGTGTTTCCAGTAATTTTATGTGTTTTTCTCAGTTGTTTGGACAAATAATGATTGTCAAACGCTGTGTGCAAATCTCATAAGTCTTAAAACAATATGTCTATTTCTTGTTGCTTCAAGTCAGTTTAGTACAAATAAATTATGTCTTAGTGACCAAAATAGTTAACACTGCATTTCTGTGGAACTGGCCTCTTATACACGGGGGTGGGTGTGAAACTAATGTAATGTATGTGGTGTGCTTAATGGGAGGAAGAGGCAGACACAGGAAGAGACAGAGTCAACATGCTGTCAATAAGGACGTCAAAGCTAAGACATGTAGAGGAGTGTTGCACCATGATATATATTTTTGTAGGTATGTGTGCATGCATGTGTGTGTGTGTGTGTGTGTGTGTGTGGGTGTATGTGGGTTTGTGTGAGATTAAATGCTGTGATAAGATGCATACCCAATAAAACAAGATCTACTTTTTCTTTTCTAAGTGCCTCCTAAAACACATGCGTATGTTTTACTGACACCTTTGTATTTTCAGCTTTACATCACTATTTCATATGAGGTGTCTGCTGTGAATAGAGGACATAAATTACAGAAAGGTGAACAGTGTCAGCGAGAAACCTGTTTGGTTGTATGCCGTGAACTTGTTTAGTTGTCTGTCAAAGACGTTCAAATCTATTCTTAGGTTATGTCTCAGTTGCAGTTCCTTTCACATTTGACAGCCCTGACTCCAGCAGTGATAAAGGGACATGTGGACACTCATGTGGGTGGAATCCTTTACTTTTGACACACAAGTAATAGGTGTTGTTTATTTTAAGAGCAACTCCACAAACAATTCCCCCTCAATGACCCCTTTCCTAACCATAATACTCTCATACAGCTTACAACTGACACATACTGTACATATTCATGTTACAATGATGCTAATGTGTTTTTTCCCCCCACAGGTAGAAATGTTGGCGTCAACCACAGCTGGCATGACAGTAACCCCTGGTTTGGGCTCAACAGCCAGTAATGTCTCAGCCTTCCTGGACTCTGAGTTTCGTTATGTCCTCTTCCCAGTTGCCTATGGCATCGTCTTCATCCTGGGCCTCTTTGCTAATCTCTACGTGCTGTTTGTCCTGCACCATCTCCGTGAGGCCAAGGCCATGGGTGAAATCCGCATCTACATGACCAACTTGACTATTGCTGATCTCCTTTTTGTGTGCGCCCTTCCCTTCTGGATTGGCTATTACAGTCGTCATGGTAACTGGGTCTACACGGACTTCATGTGCCGGCTGACAGGGTCGTTGTTCTTCATCAACACCTACTGTTCCATCCTCTTTCTCACAGCCATAAGTGTCAACCGGTACTGGGCAGTCACCCAGCCTCTGAATGCGGCCTCTTCTGACCACAGGCGCCGTGGGATCATCGTGTGCATTGTTATCTGGGCGTTTAACATTGCAATAGCTATTCCATTTCTAACATCTCCAGGGGCTAATACTGATGAGAAGAACATCACTCGCTGTTTCGAGGGGTACCAGAATAGCACAGATGCTGAGAAGAGAACAGTGGCCGCTACTCATTTTGCAATAATTGCAATGTTTTTTGTTGTCTTTTTTCTTGTTGTTGTGTGCAATTTCCTTATTGCTCGAGCGTTACTTGCTCAAAAGCCTCCTCAGTCTGCAACAATTATGTCCAGAAAGTCCGACAGGGCCCCATCCTGTTCAACTAAAAGACCCAGAGGGGTGAAACGAAGGGCTCTCCAGATGTTGTTGGCAGTGGTGGGAGTGTTTGCTCTGTGTTTCCTGCCCCACCATGTAATCCAGGGCCCCTGGACACTGGCGGTGTTGCAGATCAACCAGGGCTTTGGCCACGTGGACTGGGACCAGAGGACTCTTCAGGTGCTCAATGATGCACATCAGATCACCTTGTTTCTCATGGGCCTCAACTGCATTTTGGATCCTGTTGTTTATTTTTTTGCCACAAGGAAGTTTAGAAGGTTTATCATGAAGCACATTAAAAAGTTAGGAAGGGGAGAAGGGTGCTCGCACACGGTCACCTCTCAGATCTCTTTGGACAGCAGGAATCAGAGCCAGAGCCACCATCAACATGGAATGGATTGATTTGTCATAAAAATAAAATGTCGATATCTGTCTATTTTTCCCTTCTGGAACTATGATCAGTTTAAGGTTTCATGAAGTGTAATGTGTTTGTGGCTCTGCACCCTCAGGGTCTCTATAACAAAACTTTAATGTTGTCTCAGACACATTTTCTTGAACGTCTGCATACTGTAGGAGATGACGTCTAAATTGCACCAGGCCTTCTGTTCTTCCTGTGGGAAGTGCAAGCTGAAAAGCAGAAGTTTTGCAAGCAGAGGCACATGAGTACGTGTGGGTGGTTTATCAGTGTGTGAAATTAAATGATGAGAAACCAGACACATTATTTGAATCCTCACCCTGGTGTTATTCTGCACAAAGTAGGGAACAACAGAGAAGTCAATAGTAATAAACATATATTCAGCGGCTATTGACCTTTCCTGGGGTGTTTAGGGAGTGGTTTCTCACATAT
This sequence comes from Trachinotus anak, assembly GCF_046630095.1. Lineage (NCBI taxonomy): Eukaryota > Metazoa > Chordata > Actinopteri > Carangiformes > Carangidae > Trachinotus > Trachinotus anak. The sequence continues at coordinate 6,868,431 of NW_027273866.1, read as the reverse complement.
GAGCTTAGTAGGCGTCTCTGGTGTGCCTGACATAATATCAGTAAAATACAGTGATAATGAGATCGCTGTCTCCCATCAGAGAAGTTCCTTTTTATTTATTTATTTTCTTTTAGCTTTGATCCGACATCTCGTGTGGTATTGCGAAACCAGGGAACGGAGGTAATACTGTCTGAGCTATGTTTCCCCTTTGGCATCCGGTAATGTGAGATTGCTATGTTTCATAGTTAAAAAAATGTATATGTACTTATACTGTAATTTTAAATATACTATGAGTTTACCTGTTGTTGCAAAACAGCAAGTTTAACGACCATACTTTCCTGCTGTTTTAAGTGAGTATGGTGCATTTTTTATTCAGTTTATTTTTTTAATCCAGTGGAACAACTTTGGTTATCTTGTATTCAAGTTTGTTCAGTGTTACTTTGATATTTAAAAAGCAAAATATGCTATTATTATTCTACATAATCATGTAATTCAAATTTTACTTGTGGATTTAATTTGCTGTATTGTTGTGATTAAAGTAAATTGAAAAGTCAGTTCCTGACTTATCAGCAAACAGGGAGTCATCTTTGTGGCTAAAGTAAAAGAAAACATGTGAGTTTGGACACACAGAAAATTCAGGTTTTATTAGCACGTATAAACAGAGAAGGAGGGTTACTGTTTGGTGGGAACATTTCCACATAGCTAGAACTACAGATGTGTAGTTTTTCACCACATTCAGATTGTGTAAATGAACTTGTCAAGTTAGATTAAATCAAACAAAGCACACACTTGGAGGTAACACACACACTGACAAACTTCACAGCACATGGTAAACCTTGTCTGTCAGGTTAAACATAACGCTGATCTTTACATACAGATTTTGTAACTGTAATCTGCTGCTGAACAAAATGTTCTGTTATTCTTCCTCTTTTTATTGCACTTCTCCGCCTTCCCATGGGTGTTCATGACAGACTTGAGTAGACATTATCCCCAGTCATGTTGGTGGGGTCCAGATTAGTGTAGGCTTGATTGGTGCTTGTGTAATTCATGTACACATCTCCATCACTTTCAGTCTGTTGGAAATCTCCCCTGGTGTATTGAAAAATGCAGTCAGTCTGTTACATACATACACTAATATAAAAGTTAGTGTATACTTATGCTGACAAGACTTACTTTGGTGCCTTTTCAGGTCCTGGAAAACCTTTAAGAAAACCAAGAAATTAAAATGATTCACAAAGCATTTGCTTTACATCTGACCCAACAGTAAAACGCTCTATGGTGTTCTTTACCTTTAGCTGCAGTGTTAGAGGTGGTCAGTGTGCCACCAAATCTTTGCCAGCTCAACCAAACCAGAATAGTGAGGGTGATGATCAAGGCCAGGAGAGAAAGGACAATGGCAGCTATTCCTAAATTCTCACCCACTATTTTCAGTTGAGGAAACAGAATGAAATTGCAGGTGATAGGCTTTAGCTGTGTGTCAGAGTAAATTGATAAACATTTGGAAAAAAGGCATTTTATCTTTGTAGATGACCAACAAAAGCGTTTTGTTAGTTAGCTGTTTGATATACAGTATATTGGATGACATTATAGCTGTGTCCCAAGTCAGGGGCCACATCCTTTGGGGGCTGCATTTGAAGACCGGTTGCGACACAGTGTCACGACTAGACTGTCCCATTTCAAAGGCTCCTTCGCAGCTGAAAAATGCGTCCTTCTTCTCCTGGGCAGAGAAGGATCCAAAGGGTGGATCCTTTAGATGGATCCTTCGTGGCCCAACCTTTCCCAACATTCATTGAATTGCATTGAAATTCATTTCGTTGTAATGACCACATACAACACCGACAGAGAGCCTGCGGATTACACTTTTAAATGTAAGTATTGGATTCAGCTCAGTTCAACATCTAACGGTACAAATGTTAAAACCAAGGGCCTTAAAACCTCAAGTTTTTGTGAAAAATAGTTACGTGATGTCATGGTTGCTAGGCGACAGGAGGCACCCTTTATGGCGTAACGATAAGTGTCTCATTTCAGTTTGGCCTTCGTGGTCTATGACAGCCACGAAGGGCCACACCTTTGTGGGCTGTCCCTGAACTGGGACACAGCTTATGTGCCTATGATGCTTCGTGCAGATGTACCAATATCTGTGCATTAGCTGGCAGAAAAATAATACGAGACCTCGGTATATGCATAAGGCGTTTCAGGCAATTCAGAGGCAGTGTCATCCCTACATAGTTTGTCCAGTAGGGGGTACTGACAAATTTAATTTTCAACTGTAAAATTTTCCACTTAATAAATATCTTAGTCATAACTCTTCACCAAATTTAAACCCAGAATAACCTCTTAGTAGCAACAGTATAAACATAATGTAAAGCCAACACTAGCAAATCACCACCTTTAAAGTTTACATGGGGAAATTTTCACAAATCGTCATTCACACCTCCAGCAGTTACGTAACCACATCAATATTCATTTAGTGTGGTGTTTCAACTGCAATGTTGACTCTTCTCTGTAGCTGTTACATGTTCCACCGTGTTCACCAGCTCCTCTCTAAACCTCTCCTGTTTGTTTGGTACTGAGCAGGTAGTGTAAAGTCAGTTTTTAAAATCTTTTTGCTGCTAACGGCTGCCTGCTGTGGCCGAAAACAACTCTGTGAGAGCTGTGTGAGTGAATGAAAACAGTAAAGTTGTAGCCCATGCACTCAAAACCATGAGCTGAAAGATAAAAAGCTCTGTGGAGCCTTGTGGAACTGCAGAGTCATTTGATAATCATCTGTGGTTATGTTACCAGCTAACCCTATAAGATATGAGTTAGTCATATAAAACACTCTTTGTCATTAATGTCCTAAGCCAATGAGAAGTCAAATGCCAATCATCAGCATTAAAAATAAATAAAGGCAGAAGTGTTGTGTAGACCTATAATGAATTTAAAGTTTTTGTTCAGATATGCAGCGAATCAAAACAGACACCAACCTGTTGGCTGCATAGCGATGATATAGACTGTGAGGTTACGGCTCACATGCTGTAAGAACCAGGTCTTAGCACAGCAGCGGTACAGCCCACTTTGCTTTGGCTGGGTGAGGGTCAGGTCCCTCCCACTGCCCACATGTTGCCAGGTCAGATTTTCTAGGTGTTGCCAGGACCAGTTGACATATTTTGGCATAGTGAAAGCGCTGCAGTGCAGGTTAACTGTTTGACCTGCTGCAACTGGGTAGTCTGGTGTGGCCACTGCCTGCAGAGGAGATAGCATTTCTGGGAACAAGGAGGGGGAGATGGGCTGTTATGTGACAGATGGATTGCCGTGAAATATATCTTTGGTGATTCCCTACATTTTCACACAGCACCATCATCAAATCAAATCAAAACTTCAGTTCCTCAGATTAATTGACTAATACCTGACTAATACCTGCAAAACTAATGACAAAACTAATGTAGTTCATGTTTACTGCGAATTAGCAAATGTTCAGTTCCTAACATGCTAAACTCAGCATGTTAGCATACTGTAACGTGAGGGTTCGATGTGTGGAGGTTTGGATCACCCTTGGTTACAGAGACAGCAGGATGGAGACAGCAGCCGTTTACTTATCTCCACACTTCATTAGCTCCACTGTCCAACACTTCCTGGCTCTCTAAGTCACATATTGCTAACTAACCAATCAGAAGCAAGAAGGACTTAGACTATATGTAAATAGTTAGCTGTAAACATAAATGTGTAAATAATTAAATGTATAAACACTGTAAATATATTTTTAGTACATTAACTCAGTTATACAACATGAATTAACATCTAAACCTTACAATACCAACATTAACATTTAACTCAAAACATTTAATTCAGATTTAATAATCTAAATTGATTAAACAGTTAAAGAATCAAATTCTGTATTACCTGTCACTGTAGTACTAGGAATGCTCAGGGAAGTAAAGTTAGGCCTGTTTGTAGTCAGGAATGTAACTGCAAAGACAATACGAGGCACAAATCAATTTGAAACCTATATTCTTCATTCTTTTATTGGATTCACTAATAGAAATGCCCTTACCTGTGCTCTCACAGAAGAAGAACAGCAGAAAAAAGCCAAGCAGCATGTTGTGTTGAGATAACAAAAAAGAATCTGCAACAGTCACTTCAGGCTAACAGGAACAAGAATAAATCAAGAGTAATAATTAAAGCACAGGTGAGAGTGAAGTAAGTGTGAGAATAGGAAACTAAAAGAAAGGGAAGTTCCAAGTTCCTTTTTTCAAATATTCAACAAAACAGCTGCACAGAAATATGGTGCATTCAGAAAGTATTCAGACCCCTTCACTTTTTTCATTCATTTCACATTCAACCATTTTCATGTATCTCCAGAGATGTTCGAGTTGGGGCTCTGGCTGGCCCACTCAAGGACATTCACAGAGTTGTCCCCAGGCCACTCCTGCATTGTCTGGACTGTGTGCTTAGATTACTGTCCTCTTGTAAGGTGAACCTTTGGCCCAGTCGAGGTCCTCGGTGCTCTGGACCAGATTTTATTGATTTAAATGGTTTTAGCATAAGGTAGCAACATAACAAAATATTAAAAAAGTGAAGGGGTCTGAATATTTTCTGAATGCACTGTATTTAATAACAACCCCCAATTTCTTATACAGGGCAAGCAGCTGGTACAGTATGTTTACCTCGAATACCTTGTTATTGGAAGTCTTCATATGGCGTTAAAACAACAGGAAAAGGTAGAACTATTAATACATAAAACATAGAACCCCATCTAAACAAATGCACAAATTTGCATATAGATAATCATAATTAAACTTAATCTCAGCCATGTGAGCCTTCAATTTATAAAATTTTAAATCTGTCAGTCAATTTATGACCTGCGGGAAAAACAGTTAACCAGACTCCACAGAACTTTTAATGGTTTTTTAAATGTCAAAATGTCAGAGCTAGCGGGCAAGTCTATCAGACACTCAACACACTTGGTTTCAAACATTTCATACTTCCGACAGTGGTCACCTTCAGGCTCAGGCTGTGATGACAGCCAAGATTGTTGGTTTTGGACAGTTTGACACTAGACCTCTCACCTGAGGCTAATGCTCACTGGCTGCCAGAGTGGGTCAGGAAGAGCAAGTAGTACTGCCTTTAGGAAATGAAAGACCAATATATGATGCTTCATGTGCAAATGAAACAACTCACAGGGTGCACAAAATAACACAAATGTGTAATACAACAGCTGCATAATATGGTCACAAAACACTCATATTCAGGAGCAGTAGTGAGGGGAATTGTGGAGCCTAAAAAACAAAACAAAACATAGTTTTTATCTTAAATTTTGTTTAGTGATGTTAGTGATGATGTCAAAACAAACTGAGCTCTTAAAGGTGTTACTGAAAGGAGATTTGCAACACTAACATTAAACTTTGGTTATATACAAGTATTATACAGTAGAATAATTTATGCAAGTAAAATTTCATAAAAGTGTAATAACTCTGAGTGATTATTGTATTAAGACCAGTCAGTCAGTTTGAGAGTGACCTAATACTCATACTACTACCCACCTAATACTGGGACTCCCTTTATTTTATATTGATTTAAGCCTTTAAGCTTTTAAATATTTTATTATTCTAAGTTGCCCCAGACAATAGTGTAATTCTTTCTCAGTGTAGGGACCAGAGTAAGATAGTTTTTTGCCAAAAAACTTTGATAAAACTGTATGTTGTATAATGTTGTAAAATCTCATAGTAAAGCTTCATGCAATCATTACAGAGAAAAGAGGAATGAAACACCTCATTATTGACTATCCTAATACTACTGAAACTGCATATGTACAGCGCTCAGATTTGTGTCCCATGTCACTGCTCATATTTACATGTTGCTACTTCTTTTCATCAGTTGTAAGGACATTTTATAATTCTCACCCAAACATGAACCATAACAAACCATAACATTGCTTGTGTGTGCCTCAACCTAACCACAAGCAAGCAACCTCTCAGGCTGAAAAACCATGGAAGTGCCAAAAATCTGCAGTTCTTTGAATGGCCACCTGAGCCTGGCTCCAAAAGCGAGTCACTTCCAATAGATTCCCATGTTAAAATGCCCTGCTTTTCAGCAGAAATGAAAGTTTACATCCTGGTACAAAAACTGTTTTGGTCTCTATACATAATTTCCCACTTAATGACAACTGTACGGGGCGAATTTTCATGTAAATCAGGACAATTTTAGTAGTGCTTAAAGTTATGTATAAGTGATGGAGTGGCCGCTTTAATAACAGATGGGTGCCCTCGCAGTTGACGAGGGCACAGTTGACTCAAATCAGCCAAAGTCCATAATTGAAAGTGACCTCTCGGGCTTGTTTGTGGTGTTGGTGCCTTTTGATGGATTTTTCATGCAAATATTGGACAAATAGTATGGCTTCTCCAGAACATGGAGAAGTCTGTGATCCTGCTTTTTAATAGCTTGTTAGGCAGCAAGTCAATTACATAGCCTTGGGTTAGCCTTCGACCAAGACGGTCAGATGCTCAGCAGTGCTAACAATGCTAATGGCAGTGTATGCTTGCCCACAGTTAGTAAAGTCCTGGCTCCACACACACCCCACCTCTTTGCCTATTCTTCAGTTAGCTGGGAGTGAGGCGGAATCAGGCACTGCCAAGATGGAGATGGAGTTGACCACTTTGGCCTTTGGAGGCCACTCCATTTTATTTTTGTCTCCAGATGGCGGCTGCGTTCCCACAATAGATGTAATTCCCTTCTACGATCTGTGGCATCACTTATTTACATGTGACAGACTTGTTCAACTCCCATTCTATTTCGTCCTAGTAATTAAAGCTGATGTATTAGTTTACTCATTGTTTTAGCACATGGCATTAACAAAGTTTGACCTTACTGTTACAGCCCTAAAATATGGGAAGTGGTTTTTCTTGCACCAGGAAACTGTTGCTAAAACAAAACATCTGCTGTATCCCAACTGCAAGATAACAAAAAAAAAAAAAGTCTTGTGAGACACTCAACAGTTAAATGACACACATTAGTAACACATCAGATATGTGCATAAGTTTCATTGAGGTAACCATGCCACCTCAATAACAAGTGAACATGATGCATTCAAGTACTGAAGTATCAACAGCAAAAAAATTGAAATAAGTGTAAAAACAGTGTTTATGCAGAACTACCATTTAGTAGCATTGCATTATTATTAAGTGCACTACTGAATACATTCCATTAAAGGATTATTGTATGTGAAATATTAACCTGCACAATAACCAGTAACTATGGCTGTCAAGTAAATAAAGTGGGGCAATAAGCACACCAGTTCCCTTTACAGAGAAGAAGTTTAAAGTAGCACAGAATGGAAATACTAATGTAAACTTCCTCTAAAAGTTACTTGAATACAATACTTAAGCAGATGTACTTAATTTCTGCATTAAATACACATGTAATTTGTAACCTTATGACACGTTACCTTCAGCATGACTCCAACTATAGTAGTAATAACCTTTATTTTTTCGGTGAGCTGAAGCCCACTTTACAATCATGTCAAGTCAGCTTTACTTCCTACATATAATAGTCAAGGTTTGCAGTTTTAAACAATGTTGTTGCGCTGCTCTATAAACAGCACAAATCAGAGTGGACTCGTGGGCTGCAATTAGCAATAGACAATATGACATTTTGTAGGACATTTTCAAAAGTAAACATAAGTAATATTGCTAAGCAGCATTGAAACCTTTTGTTTTTAGAGGAGCATCAACCTTTGATGTTCATGCTTTTGAGGAATTGTGATATCTATTAGCTGATGTGGTCTGACTGGTCAGTACAGCAAATTTAGTAAATTTTTCCAGTATCATCTACACCCTCTATTCTTTAGAATAGAAAAAAGATGAGAGAGATCGTATGCAACAGTGTTTCTCCACACGCCCTGCAGGCATGTGTGACTTCCTCTTAATGAAGCTGCATACACCAGCGGGGACAGAGGAACCACTCTTTTTCTCTCTCTGAGAAAAAGATAAAAAGTGGTACTGTATAATTATCCATGGCTGTCCTTGTGTGTGCATAATGTCTGCATACGAGTGTGTGTGTGTGTGTGTGCATGTCTGTGTCTTTTTCCCCCCAAGTCATTATTCTTCATTATTCTTCTATTGTTCATTACTCATTCATTATTCTGCCTGTACCACTGGCTAAAGTCATGACTGTTGGTTCTCACCACAGACACTACTGTGACACTCCAGCCAGTAGATTACAGTGAAATAATGTGATGAAATTTGTGTGATGTGTGTAATATTATCCGTGAAGTCAGTATTTACCTTTATATACTTAAAGAACTGGAAACAACATACATGTATTTCACGTTACACTTAAATGAGCCCTGTCTATGAACATTGACTTGATCTCTAGGGGGCAGCATCCACCCAACAGTTGAAGAAGCTGGTTTTTGACCACAAGATGAAAACAGGACAGGATGAAAATAGAAAACAGGACAGGCTACAGACATGTGGAGAGGGAAGGAGAGAGGGAAGTGGACTCTGAAAAAAAGCAGCTCTAATAGTCATTGTTTGACTGTGTTCCTTTGATAAACAATTTCAAACAAAAACATAAATCTGTACTTCCTCATATGTGTATTAGCGCACAATCTACAATATCATTAGGCTGTTGTTCAAAGACAGAATGAAAATTAACTGGGAGAGTCCTGTTATTTACTGGGGAGGGTTCAATAGAGCAATCCAGCAGCATAGAAAAGCCATCCCATGTAAATTATGACTGGTGTATTGAACAACAGAAGGATATAAATAGCTACATATAATGAGCTGTGATTGGAATAATAGTCACTTCGTCCTCAACAAAGAGCTGATAGATGTCTGGAATAAATTTTTTTTGTTTTTACAGTGATCCAACGTCTGATCTTTGATCAGTGTTTGGAGTGGGTTTGATGGAGGTTTCATTGGCTGTGGAAATAAAAATGTAGGGGGGGGGGGGGGGGGGGGGGGGGGGGACTTTTTGGCCTCTGTCATTTCCTGAATGAAATATCTGGTTCTGTAGCTGCTAAGTGCTGCACTTTGTTCATGTGTGGTGCTGTGTGGTGCTGAACAGGTAGTAAACAGTGGGTTTTTAGGGCTTTTTCATTGAAGGTTTATCACTATGAGCACACCTTTTACATTGTCACATTATTTTCAAGTTGTCATTTTACACCTTGTTGTTGGTGGTGTGAAACTGGGAAAAGTACTTCATATATTTGAAGGTGGATTTTCCATTTTCCCGAGCACCAGCGGAACCAGTGCCTGTTTCTTTTCAGTGGGGGGTTTAACTGAACAAACGATTGACCACTGGGTGGTGCTCAGTACCTATAGTTTCCAACCCATGCTATGCACTCATGCATTAAAGCACCAGGATGCACTGTAGCCTTCCTTTCAGCTTTTTTTCCTGCGTTCCCCAACAATCAGTGTGCAATTTTAGCTGCTTGATGTAGCTGCTTGATATGGGTGGCTACAGGTCACAGGTCAGGTTTCCTATTGACTGTATATTTAATGAGTCCATCAGGCAGGTTTTCCAGCTCACTGGTTTGCAGCAGAAATATTTTGTGTTATTTACATATGTAGAATACAGCAAGCATTTCAGTGTGATATTAATTTTATAATTTTTATTTTCAGTCAGCTTCTCTGGTTTTCAACTGTGTAATCAAATCTCTGTGTATTAGTAGTCTATTTTCTGGTTTAAAGGTTAAATTCCTTCAGATGAATTCTTGCTTTTGTCTACAGCAAAACCAGACACTTGCTTTCAGTGTCAGTGTGACAGTCTCTGGCTCTGGGGTGTTTTCTTTTTTCCTTCTTTAGTTCACACTTGAATTGCTGTTTCCGTCCTCTTGTGCTTTCAGTTTGTTTGTGTGTTCTGAACATTAGCCCTATGGGGGGTTGGAGTCACTTCATTACGAGGAAAATACATTATTATGTCGTTGAGTGGAGAGAGCATGAGATTCAGAGATTTCCTCTCTGAGGCAGTTGTTCTTGATGACCCAAATGAAATATGAAGCCATTGTGTGTGTGTGTGTGTGTGTGTGTGTGTGTGTGTGTGTGTGTTAGGGATGAAAGATGAAGAAGTGCACTCATCCTTGCATCATTTTTTGATGGATAAGTTTTCTGCCTCCTCTTGTCACGCGTTGGTTGTCACGGTGATGACGAGTGGCTTCCTTCTGCTTTTCTGGCGGGCGGTAAGATGTGACAGTTGCACGGGCAGCTGCCAGCATGCGTCTCACTGCTCTTCATCCTACAGACCTCCCCCCCACACTGTTTCTATTACTCTCCACTCCGTCCCAGATCAAATGATAAACTCCTCACTGGTTGTCAGTTTTACCGGTTCTCTCCTCCGCGATCCACAGCACAGCATCTTAAACTGTGAATATTGTTTCTTCCTCCCCTATCTCCCTCAGCTGACCTGTTTGGTGCTTCAGAAATAATAACAGCACTGAGAACAGCAACAGCAGTGACAAGAGCTATTACAACGTTGCGCAGCACAGCAACAGAGGACAGACAGCACTCAACTCCAGATGGGCGCTTCCTGTGCCAGGCAGGAAATGGCACTGAGCTCCCTCGCCATCATATTTCATTTTAGCAGAGAACAGAGATGATCATCACTTCATCTTCGGCACATCCATCCCCCAACGGGTGAGCTGTAAATTCGTTTCAGTCTTTTTGTTCTCCTTCTCTGCGTGGATCCCACTTGGGTTGTTGTCATCGTTGGTGAGAGATACTGGGCATTCAAACTCCAAAATTTAGCCTCAGAGCCTTTCCTCTCCCTGGTGTGGCGGCTCTCTGAGCGGAATGGAGACAATTTGATCGTGGCTGACCACACACAGATGTGCACAACTACATCACATATGTGCTCATGTGCAGACAAACACACTTGCTCAAATGCTCATGGATACAACATGAAAGCCCTGTAAACATCCTGACAAACAGAATGTAATATACACTATGTTCGTTAAAGGGCCACTGATTTTACACCTAAAGATATAATGTCTTCTGCAGCTGTAGAGAAGCTTTTTAAACCAAAAAAAGGATTTCCTGCACGCCTCCAGTTTTACCTATGAAGGTCAGTGCGCTTATCAGGCTGAGTACTACCCAGCTTGTGAAAACACTTTAATTTCTTCTGGCTCTGGAGGAGCTTTCTAAAATCTTAGAACATAACTAATAATTACCTTGAGTAATGCTTGAAACTTCAAATTTTTGACTGAAAACTTGAGTCATAAACTGGGGGCATGGAGGGTCTAATGAAAAATGCTGATATGTTGCATTATGGTAAGTGCAGGATTGAGTGGTTTTGAATCTTGACTCATACTAGGGACTAAAGGCTAGGATATATCTAGCTACAATTTTAACTGTTCTACTTTCAGTCTATCTTGTGCAAGTCCCCCCACTTTATGAATGTGGAGTATTAACTTTAGTACCCCTTATTTTAATGACGTCTCTGTCTATTCAATTTTGATGATTCTTTATCTAATATAACTTTTAGAGTCCACCAAAGTCATGGAATTGCACGACTAGATTGCTGTTTTTTTCATAGCATTTATCTTCCATTATATCATCAGTAGAGAACCGGACAGGAAATGGCTCAGGGAATGACAAACAAACGTCTCTGGCCGGAATCAAATGCAAGATGTTGTGATCATAGTATATGGCTAAACCACTGGGGCACCAAAGAATTTCTTTATTGGTTTTATGCTCAAAGATGTCTTTCTTTAAGGTCTCTTGCATTTGATATCTCATTTTCAAGAGAAAACAGATGTTACATTAACCAATGCAGAACCAAAATTTAAGTCAAGTCAGTCTTGCTTGCTGCATTTACCCCAAAATCACATCACATATTTGCCTGAAAGGGCTTTACAATCAATCTGTTTTACATTTGCTTGGCTGCATGAGGAACAACTCCTTTTTGAAACAAGAAGGAAGGAAAGAAAAAACATGAAAGGCATCAAACATTGCAATTCCATGTGTATATTGATGTTTTGTACTGCATGCATGCACATATTTGCATCGTGTGTCTGTGTGTGTGTGTGTGTGTGTGTGAGAGAGAGAGAGAGAGAGAGAGAGAGAGGCTGCAGTCTTGTGCTGTGCTGTGCTGTGCAGAGGATGTGCTCAGTTCTGCTGTACAGGCCCTGTGTCGAACAGATGTCACAGACACCGATACCGTCCCTGCGCTGAGCAGGAACAAATTACAGGCCGATACGCACATGAGCACGGACACAGACACACACACGCATGCCGCAAATATAACCCTCAGATTTCAGATGGCCCCTATCAGAGACTGCCGGTTGGATTTGCAAGATGTAAATACTGAGGGGGTAATCCAGCAAAGGGAAGAGGGGGGTATGACATGGGGCAGGACGGGCACCAGATGGTGTGTTTGTGTGTGTGTGTGTGTGTGCGTGTGTTAGAGGGAATGTTAAGCATGCTGTCACACTGACATTGGGATTATGGTAGTCTGTTTTTGATGTGCCGCAGATGGACCTGTGGTGTTTTGTTCTCCACAAAATACAGGTGGATAATAGCCCTCAACAAGAATCACCCCCGCTTCACTTTCCCCTGCTCTTTGCCCACTGCTCTCTGGCAAATGGTTGTGAACTTCCATTATAGGTTAATGGAGGCCTACACTAAGAGTGACCTTGAGTAGTGTGTGAGTGTTCTGACTTTCACCCTGGGTTTCCTTGTGGTTGTATATGGTGATCAGACGGGCAGGGAACAAGAAAGAAAGAAAGACAAACTGTGGAGGAGAGAAAATAGACAGTGTTGTCATACCAGTCTTATTTAACTCTTTGGCTTGCAGAGGCCACAAGCCAATTGAGCTGACACGCTACCATCCTGGGGAACATTTTCTCCCTGACATCCTTTTTCATTTCACCTCCTCCTCTCTTTCCTCCCCTACCCACGTCTCTTATACCCTTTTTGTCCTTGCCATAATTTCATCTCTTTGCACGTCATTAGCAAGCTGGTGCCTAATGAATTTCTTATCTCTCCGAATTCAGTGGCTGTCGCGATAACGTTTATTGTTTTCAGTTTTACTATTCCCCACATTGGAGGCAGGGGTGTGTGTGTGTGTGTGTGTGTGTGTGTGTGTGTGACAGAGAGTGGGAGAGGGCAAGAAACAGAAACAGTGAGACAGGCAGATATTTAGACAGACAGATAGAAGCAGAAAAAATGAGAGGTCTCACCAGTGGTGGCATTTTAACAGTGTATCATCCAATATTTAAGTTTAAAATGTCAACACAAATGAAGGTATTAAAATGTGCGTGCAGTAGAGGCGGATGGCAGCACACTGGGAGGGATACAGTACATGGAGAGACGTCAAGAAGAACAGGTGGCGGGAATGACAGAATGAGGAGATGAGGAAATGGAAAAAAGGGAAAAGAGACAAAACGAGTGGCTGAACCTTTTCGAGAGGAAAGAAAAAAAAAAATCCTCTGACTGGAAACTCATACAGCAAGGGAGCAGAGAAGAAGAAGCTTAAGATGATTAAACAAGGAGAGAAAAAAGGATGGGAGTCAGAGGACAGCAGTGGCAGATGTGAGTGTTCTGGTCTGTTACTAATGTTCCTCTGAAGAATTAAAGTCCAGGAAGAGGTTAGTACACACACACACACACACACACACACACACACACACACACACACACACACACCGGTGAGTACACACACATGCACACTGTCAGCTCAGTGTGTGTGTTAGCGAGGACCCCTGTAAACATCAGCAACCCCCTGCTGGCTTTCCCTCTGCAGTAGTTAGTGACTTAGTGACCCATGCAACCCCTCACACACCGGCATCAGCCCCTGTAGTAGCGCATGGTCGATCCAAAGTGTCACCTCGCTAAATACAGGCACACACACAAGTATACACACACATCGCTCGCCGTAAGTGTTAAGCACAGTCTTTTGACACCTTTCTGATAACAGCATGCATGTGGGGTGTGATGCGGGGAGGAGAGAGGGAGGGATTGAGTTGGGAAAAGAAGAAAGGAAGATTTGGATGGAGAGCTAATAGCAGCTGTGTCACACTTTCCACATTAGCATAATGCGGTGTCAAAACAAGGCCTCGGTTGAGCTCTTGAAGTGTATTTTAATGTACAAGGAGTACAGCGGCACTGTTGTGTCTTAGGAACCTGTTTTTCTGTGCAATAACACCAGGCTGAACTGATCTGCAGTGGTTGCTCTCATATGTTTTGCTTGTGGATGTCTTAAGCGGTGATCAGGCCTGCGTGAGGGTGATCTACTGGGGGATTTATTTATCTTTAGACTGAACTTTAAGGTTTACTGTGGTTTTTTTTTGTGTTTTTTTTTTTTTTGTCTTGGCTTTATCAACATGCATCTAAGCATCTAACATGGTGTTCAATTGGTTAACATGTGGCTTCAATTGAAATCCAAAGTAAAACCACATAACTCCCCTCAAAAAGCCAACATTTTAGTGTTGTCCTACTCATGAGCAAACATTTCTAACAACATTGCTGACAACTTGTTCTTATATATATATATTTTTAGCATCTTCTGGTAATAAAAGTAAAGCATCAGATTGAAGTTATTCTGAGAAACATCAAAATCTGATTCTTTCTGTTCACTACCACCTGCTCCAGTTCCAGTTCCTCACTGTGCAGTTTTTGGCAAGAAAATGAATCTGGAATGAATCTTGGGTGTAAAATACTGGTCTCTTTTAGAAAAAGGGAAATAGTGTTTGATATGTGTTTGCATTTCTGTATAGTTGCACTTCTATGCACTTCATTTCATCGCGAGCCAATAAAACTGTGTTAGTAGGTACTGCACACAGATAGACCTCAGGTGGTGCTCAAGCACCTGGCCTCTTGCCCTCTGACCAGACAAGTACCCTTATCTGTTTTTTCTTTTTCTAATTTTAAATACAAGTTATTAAATTTGGCCCATGACGTAATTTCTCTGCTCTGTCTTCTGCGAGGCCCACAAGCCCCTGCCCCTCCCTCTTCAGCTCCCCTCATCACATTATCCACAGGTAATGAACACAGACTGAGCCCTGCAGTCACCTGTGACAGCCAGGTAACGACAGTGTTTGTCCTAAGCCACGGTGTTGTGAAATTAAAACTACTATTAAAACAGCTCAGTACAGGCAGACTAACTCAGGCAGTAGCCCTCAAATAAGCTTAACAACAAGACAAGGTGAAAATATGTATGAACCTATGGTCAAATCCTGATTTTATTACCACGGCGTCATCTGACAAAATGACCAAACACATAAATTAAAGACAAACTCTGAGCTGTGAGTCCGACTATAGTCACTTATAAAATGGTCGCTCAGAGAGAAAGTTAAAAGAGACTTATTGTGTCGCTCACATACAGCACACACTCTGGATCCTCAACAGTTTTCAGCAAGCGAAGCCTCATTTTGACCCGCTTCCGTCTGACGTGTTAAAGTTACTGCATTACGTGTTAATACAAAGACAACACTTCCTTAATACTACAAAAATACTACTACAGTAATAACCTCAAACTGACAGAAAGGTCATGCATGCCACATAAGGTTTTATCTCAGTTCCTTTGGTGCTATAAATATTTTGTATAGTGAAAATTCACTTTTGACAGTATCAGGAAAAACCACACTGGCCTAAGATTTGTGAGATCATGCCGTGATGTTAGATGATGAGATCAGTCGATGCCATTATCTAAAACAGCAACAGTGATAGGGTGAACCACACTTCCTCAGTGAGATAAAAAAAAAAGCTGATAAGTGTTCTTGTCCTTTGCCTACTCCGAGTGATCTGGAGCTACTGTAAATCATGTATCTGATGTCTTGCAAGTACTTTTTAACCTTATTCCTCTTAATGCCATTATGTTTATACAGCATTGACAGCAGTACCCTACATCCATGGAAGATTAGCCTCCAAAGTACCTTGAAAGCAGTGTGATGTCACACTCTAAATTATTCTCTAATACCTAATACTGCGAGGGTCAGGGGAAACATTATTGAGGCTTTATTTAGAGTGTCAAACAAATTAGCCTCCTCTGTGCTCTGACCACTTTGAAGGAAAGAAAGAAAGAAAACGTAACTCCTAGATCAATAAGTTGAAGGACAACAGGCAATGAGCGTGAGGAGATGTGACACATACACACAATCTCTCCGGAAGTGAAGGTCGTAAAGAGGTAAGCTGTGTGTTAAAAATGATTTTAACCCAAGTTAAGGCCATGAGGAAAGAGGAGGAAGGCTCTGGAGAGGCTCCTTTCCTTTCATGCTTTCATTTGATGTCAAAATCCCACTTTGAAGCATGTTCCATTTAGCTTCTGAAGAACAAATTCATTTGGGGAAGGCAAAAGTTAAGGCAAATCTTGGACCGTAATGAGCTCTTTATCTCACTTTCTTTCGTTGTACGTACATGTGTGTTTTGCTTGTGTGGAGGCTTGTGTACGTACATGTGTGTAGTGCAGGCTTTGTTTGTCAACCTTTCTGAAATCCTCAGTTTTACATGTAGTTTTCCGAATTATTCTCATGTTTTGTTGTCTACACAAGGACCCAGAAGCTTCATCACACTCCCAGTCTCCTCACGGTACACCCAGCCAGAAAGCAGCCACCGTGTTGTTCGGTGCAGTGCTTGCCAACTGTCCACATGTCCTGGGCATGGCGGAAGTGGGCGCGGCCTGCAGAGAGGCGCTTAACCGCCTCAGCGGGAACATCAGGAGCACAATTCTGCTTGCTATCCCCACGCATATGGCCCTGTTTTTCATTTTAAGACGTGCCCAACGCAAAGGGGAAGAGAGAGAAGGAGGAAGAGCGGAGGAATGGATGAGGAGTAGGCGAGAGAAAGACAGACGCAAGATATAAGGTTAGGTTGAAAGAGAGAGATGTCCAAACCCCGAGAAAGGCTGAGAGACAGAGATGGAAAACCAGAGTGGCACGAAATGAGTAATTGAGGGAGATAGAGAGAAAAGGGTTGAGAGGGTGTGAAATGTGAGAAGAGAGTTTAATTTGTTTTCCGGCAGTGTCGTGCCGTCACAGAAATGTGTTTACCAGCCCCTACTTTGCCATTAGTGACACTTGGGCGCTCCTGTAGAAGAAACCAAATAGGTTCATAACTGCCTCATGTATCCTCCAAATGTCCCCATAGCTCTCCGTCTGTTGGACTGTGTCCGTCCGTATGTCTCCTCTCCTCTCTTCATCCATCCCCCTCTCTGTCTCCCGTCTCTCTCTTTTGTTTTTTTGTTTTTCTCTTGCGCCTGTCTCTTCCCTCCTTGAGTTCAGTCTTTCTCCAAGTCTGAACCACTGCCTGCTGTCATGATAGAAAGCTGACCCAGAAGTGCCACAGTGCACGAAGGAGTGGAGAGCATGCAAATGAGAGAGAGAGAGAGAGAGCAGCACACATACAGATGCTGTGTCCCATTTTCAGGACTGCCCTCTTGGACAGATGTGGTCTACCAGGGTGTACCAGACGGTCTTCAGTGGATTCATCATGGCGTTATAAGTTATAAGTTACTTCCCTCCTTTCAGAAACCACAGCTAGTCCATGCCAACTTGTAAAATAGGAAATTCTATAACGTCTTAAGATTACAAGCCAGAGTAAGAGTCTATAAACGCAGCCGTGCTTCGGGCAAAATCCCAATGACAATAATAACATAGTGATGTTTGGCAGGTACCATGGCAACCCACTTTGATGTCACCCATTGGTTTGTGAACTGCTGTTTTAAGCCTCAAGTTTGTTATTTGGCCGTTGCCGTCTTGTTTTTCTGACATTTCTTTGTTGATAGTGATGAAAAGCATTGCCAGTCTGCTAACAAGAGTGAGCATAAGAGATTATGCCTGGGCTCCATTATTTACATCTTACAGCTGCTTTTTCAGATGATGTTATACATCAGTGACAGATGACCATCTGACTTTAATAAGTGATCTTGGGACACTGAGAACAGTAAAAGATACACATGTTGTGTCCTTTAGATTTGGGCAATGGCTGCAGTTCAGGGATGGACATTTATCTGTTATTATGTTTTAAAATGTAGACTCCACACAAGTACAGAAGAGAAGGAAACACAGAGAATGACAGTACTATGAAGTATTTACACTGTATGCCAAACAAACTTTTGCCAGTTAAATTCCTTAACCGTTATCATATAATATCACCCATCAAAAAAAGTAAAACTCCTTTTTAATTCTTTTAGTCGTCTTCATCATACTTCATCAGACTTCATAGCACTTTCGTCTTTCTACGTTGCTGATTTCACCTCCTCTCCCTGCACAATAGCCTATGTATCCATCTTGCTGCCATTCCCTGTGTTATACCCTTTAGCAGCTTGCAAGGGCCGTTCTGTGTCGCTGCCAGCCCATCAGCTCCCTCTCCTCCCACTCAAAGCCAGCTCTTACAGGCTGCTTTAGCAAACAGAAACCCTTCCATCTACACCACAATGAGTGACACCAATGGCCTGCACAAAAGACCTCTAAGCCTACCTTGACTGACAAAGGTTCACCAGTCAAAAGAATATGTATGTGCTTTGATATATTGGTGGTAATGATTGAAATTCAACCATGACAACTGAATTCCTACATAGATAGCCTATGCAATGCTTTGTGAGATAATAGTCTTGAGTTCACCACCTGTCCTGTCAAAAGCAGCCTGGAGGTGAAAGGTGTGACTACACTGACTCTCGCTGTGGCTGCTGCTAAACTCTTTAAAGGTGTTAACTTCCTCCCATATTCTGGTGTCAGACCTGTCACAGAGCGCTGCTCAAAGAGCTAGACGGAGGATACCCTCTGTTAATATTTTAGCAGTTCAAACAGTTGGAGATATGGTGGAGTGACAGATACAGGTAAGGCAGATTGAATCCAAGGGTCAATACATGAGAGGAGAGTAAAAAGTGTGGTTGTCGGAGGTCTTTTTTTTTTGAGTCAACATTCAGCATTGGCAATGTTGACTTAAAGCTGTTGACTTAAAGGATAGAAGTGAAATAGATGAAGAGAAAGGAGAGCATGAAATGTGGTGTAAAAATATGAAAAGATAAAAAAAATCTGTTCTGTGGGTGTATGTGGCCATCTGCATCTCTGTATGCATGGGAGTTTGCTTGTGCAAGTCTCTGAACTCGTGCTTGCCGGTGTATGTATGTGCGTGTCTGTTTGTGTGTGTCTTGGGAGCAGCTTGTGAATGGGAGGATTTAGGAGGGAAAAGTTGGAGCAGAAAGCTGCTGGAGGTAATCTTGTGGCCTACAGCTGATAACGGCTTTCCACCTGGAGCCTCTTAACAAATGCCTGGACCACCTTCAATCAGCCATATGTCCCTCAGAGAGAGAGAGAGGGAGAAAACAGTTGAAGTTTCGTGAAGTTTAGAGAAGAATGGTGACATAATGCAGTGTTGAGACGATGCTGCGCGTACGACAACATTTTGTGATGGAAAAATTTGTTTTTTAGCATTTTCATACACCCGTGAACACCTCTACATACTTAAAGCTGCATGGCAATGATTTTATCTGGCAAAGTCAAAAATTACTAGTCACAGAAAGTACTACACAGCATGTGAAAATTGCACAAGAGACCTTTGTCAAGTCTCAGAAAATTACTTAAGTGACATCCCTCTGGTAACTCAGCTTGGGCATGAAAATTACAGAGTTTTGACACAAAGCCTGTTACAAATTCAGTGCGTGGAGAAGGAAAAAATCAGGAGTTATCTTGACCTTTTCTGTACGGAAACCCTGAGAGGCAGGTGAATTTTTATCACTTGCCTCTCAGGGTTTCTGTTGCTGCTTTGATAGGACCATTCTTTTTAAAGTCTGCTGCTCATAAAGGCATGAGCGTGCTTCAAATAAAATGCTTTCTGATGTGCTCGGTGACCATCACATTTTTTTTTATGACTTTCCAAAACAGACAATCTGACAGTCATTCCAACTTTACGCAGTGATTGGCCAGATGTGCGGATGTGTTGAAGTAGTCAGGTGTTGAACTTCTCTCTCAAACTCTCTTTTTCATCCTTCACACATCTACGTCTGCCACTTTTTGTTATGAATGTCTTACAGGAGAGACCTAAGGGAGTGAGCTGATATCTGTATTTGTAAAAATTTTGAGCTCTCTTAGATGAGAGGCTTTTTGTCCCACTTTTGAGTGTGGCCACCTGGAACAGTTATTTTTTCCTTAGATGTTTTTAAAGCACACTTTGTATGAACTGTTTCATTATAAGCATAGCCTCGCATCAGCGGAAGAGCTTGTTTTTGCTGACCTCCAGTGGTTTAACTACAGACCTTGTTGCAGTGATGTAGAGCTCCAGGGTGTGTCAGGACACTGTTGATGTGGTTGCATGTGAAACACTTTTGACCATGCACGTCCCATCTGTTATGACGGGTGAGGTAAAACACTTGATATGGCAACGAGGCTGGTATGAAGTTACTCTGAGTCTCCCCAGCTTTATCAAATAGCTGGATACCAAATAGCTGGAGCTGCCTTTTCACTCCGGTAGTCTACCTCAACACTGGAAATTCATGCAGAAAAATTCTCAAGTTTTACCCCCCGAGTTTATTTGGATTCATGTGGTGGCAACATCACAAGGCTTAACTTTGTCTGTAGGAGTTTGCGCGCCTGTGTGTGTGTGTGTGTGCAAATCTGTCTGTCTGTCTGGTCCTGGTCTAATGGACCATCAGCCCTTGCATTGCTGACAGAAAATCAATGACCCACTGGATAGGCCCAATGCTGCTACGTCTGTGCACAGAGAGAGAGAACGAGAGAGGGATGAAGGCCGGTTGACCCACTGTAAACACTATGGATTCATGTTTGTGGCTTATGACAGAGTTGTCACACATCTCCCTTCACTAAGTCTTGATTTCAATTGTGTGCGCTAATCTCCCTCGGTGCTCACGCTCACATACAACCATGTGGCCTCAGACAGCACACAGATTAGTACACCAGATGCACAATGCCATTCGTATTTCTGAAAAGCATTAGGCCCGAGACTTTCAGCATGACGCTCCACAATGGGGTCAGGTTAACCAGATTACTCACAACTTTAGAGAGTCATTAGTGGAGGATGTCGGAGAACAGAACAGACTGACAAAAAAAAAAAAAAAAAGAGAGTGAATTGGGAAGAAGAGTATCTGTACAGATTGTGCACAGTCCCACGATGCATTCTGGCAGTCAAATGTGGTTCTTTCTGAATCTGAGACAAGGAACGTGGGGGCTGTGTGAAAATCTGCAGCGAAGGTGTGAGGACTCAAGTTAAATTTGAATTTTAAAGATAAGAAAAACTGAAACTTTAATGATCCCTGTGGGGGAATTAGTTTGTTGCAGCAGCAAAATTAATGTGAGTGAACAGCAAAAAATGGCTTTATAAAAATATTGTAAACTAAGTGCAGAACATGAATGGGCTGAGTTTCTGTCGTTGCATTTACTTTTAATTGCATAAAGACAGCAAGGACGTTTCATCGTAAATAGATAATGACGTCAGAAATATGTGCCATTCACAGCATGTGAATGTGAATTGAAATGTGCAGAGTGGTTAAATGGGTCAACAAAATGTTAGACAATATTAGATTTAGACACGGGACACACGTGGCTGTTTACCTCATGTTTTTTTCCTGTTGGTCAACACACAAAACCTTAAAGGAATAATACTATTTTTTTTTTTCTAGAAAAAGTCATTTTTACACTTCAGACTTCCCATGTTTTAAAAAAGTTATAACACGTTAATTAGTGGTATGTAGCTGCTGGTAGGTGAATTTTGTGAACTTGGACAGCTAGGCCAGCTGTTTCCCCCGTTTCCAGTCTTTATGCTGAACTATGTTAACTTGTAGTTGGCTCTGGCTAAATATTTACCATACTGACATGACAGTGTTTTCGATCTTGTCATTTAACTCTTCACAAAAAGGCTAATTAGTGTATTTCCCATTCATTTTTGCAATTGTGATATGTAATGATTTTACGTCATCCTCCTGGTGACCGCGCCAGATCAGAAAACATTTATCTAAACCAACTGGATCAGGATGATGATCAACTGAATTTTTTGCTTGATTAATGGAACAAAATGGGATAGAACAGAAGTGAAAAGAACTGAAGTGAATTGAGCATAATAAAATGCAACACAATGGGATACAATGAATAAAAAAGTGACCACAACAAAAGTCAAGAGCCCAGCAGGACTCAGCAGAAGTAAATTGAAACAGGCAGCATGTAGGAGGTCAGTGGACTCCCTCTGCTAGCTCTGCATCTCACTGCTGCGAGGATTTCCCTGTAAAATTGTGGATCACGTGATAATCTCAGTTTAATACACAAATCCCCAACCCCAATCCAATCAAACCTAATACCCCTACTGGGCCAGGCTGGGCAAAGCCCACCCACTCTCCATCCCTCCCATCATCTCATTGAACGCCACCATCTCTCAATTTCCCCAAGAGCTGGAACCTCCTTCTCAGCTGGTGTAAGTGTTGCAGAGGATTTAGGTGTTTAGTAGCAGAGGGTGTAGCGTGCAAGTCAAAAAGCTTGTGTGGAAATGATTCACTCACTTAAAAAAAACATTTTTATTGAGATGTCTGGATGAAATGGCTGTGAACATTCAGTGCTACAACACTCAGATCAGAAGATAAATGCAGAGCCAGAATTTAAAGGTTTATTTTCATTCACACAAATGTACACACATGCTCTTAGTAAGGGAAATCATGTAATCTTTAAAAAAAAAAAAAAAACCCCACACACACACATACACACAAAGGGAGAGAACTACAGAGAGATTGTGTGTGTGTGTTTCTGTGTTCGTGTAATGCCCAGCCGGCGGTGGTTAATGCTGTCCCAGAGGGTTTTAATCCAGATTATCAGGAGTCTAAAGTCACTGAGTCTCCCTTTTAGCTGGGCCTAGCCAACCCCTCAGTGCACCATCACACACACACACACACACACACACACTCTCTCACTCTCTCTCTTTCACTCTCGTTCCCTCCTTCTGTCCTTTTCACACATACACGCACACACAAAGGGAGTCCCTGTTTGGATTACCCTCTAGGGGGTGCTGTGTATCCAGCCAGAAGGCGTCATCCGGCTGGTGTGTTGGTGTATTTTCAGAGCAGACACAGCCGACTCACGGATGCAGCTCACCCTGCTGCGTTAAGACCTCAAATCAACTGCACTCAGTTTGACCTATTTCAACATATTCACAATGTTATTGCTGGCTCATCTGACATTTATATAATGCCGTCTTCCAAGAGATCCTCCTTTGTCTTAACACAGTAAGAACATTTGATCCTGTGATGTAATAATCAATGCAGACATCTGTATCTGCACTGTACGTGACTCTGTCGACAGCCATTTTGGGCAAAACCACACGGCTGGCTTTCCATCCACCTCAGAGACAGCTGCGCTGTCATTTACATACAGCAGTGCGATCTGCATATTGCCCAGTTGGTGTGGATTCATTTCAGCGTGTTTAATCTGATGGTGGAGATGGATGCTCGCAGCAGGGAAGGCTGGTCTGTATACGTTCCCTCATATTCGCTCGCTCACTCACACGTCCCAGTGACAGGCAGTCTGATTGGATCACAACCAGTCATTTTCCACTCAAACAGACAACAAATGAAATGTCTCTGCTCCATGCAGTGGTGCTGCCTGGTCAGTATCCAGGAGGAGCGGTGGCCTTTCCCCTGTTTTTCTCTCAATATACATCTACTACATCATCTACTTCATTTCTTCCGGTCTCGGTCCTTCATCATCTCTTTAGCGCTAATCTCGCTTTCTCCCCCCTGATCACACTCTGCCTCTGCCTTTTCTCTCCCACTTTCGCATTCTCCCTGCACGCATGTTTCCTGGTGCTCTGTAAATTAGGATGAAAATGGAAGATTAACCTCTGGAGATGAGAAGCTTCCTTAATGCGCTCTGTTCCTCTTGCTCCTGTTCTCTTTTCAGTAAACCACAGCATTACAATATTATTTAATGGGAGCATCTAATTGGAATCAGCTGGAAAGCAGAGAAACTGGGTGGCCAAGACTTTTACAAGGCTGTGAGATTCAAACATGGAGGATTATGCTCATTAAGAGACTGTGGCGCAGAAGTTCTTTTGTTTGTGTGCGCGTGTTATGAAAGCTGTGTTTCCAGTGGGTGATGGATAGTTGTCCTTGCCTGTGTTTCTGGGAGTTTGCATGAAAAACAGTTCACCCAAAATTAAATATCAGCCAGTATTTTTATACATTTTGTAATTTTGGAACCGCAACACATTTGTTCTGTGCTTGCATTATGCTGCATTTTCTGTGTATAGTCATTTTATGGTCCTTTGATGCCTTTTTTCCACCCACCTCAGTGAATTTGCAGAAGGCTGAGACACAGCTTTGCCAGCTAACTTCCTGTATGGTTTACTGGCATACAAGCTTCACCATGGTTTCCACGGACAATAGGATGAGTAAATACAGTGTGTCCATATTTGCTGTTCCTTTAAACAATTACAAAGGAAATGCTTTTAGCAGCTGTGGGTGGCCTTTTTTTTTTTTTCCCAGCGTGAACATTGCATCGCATTGCTACAGTAGGTGTTTCAGTGCTTAAATCAGAGCTTAAAGCCTCCCTGTTAGCCTGTCTCATTTCTCAAGTGTATATTTGGTCAAGTGAAAGGCAGGAGAGTGATTCATAAACATGTAGAGAAAATGAGGGAACAAAGTTATTGCTGACCAATGTTTCGCAACTTCACACATGAGAATTAAAACAATAGTACAATTACGTTGAAAAATGTTGTGACACTTTTATATTATGCAGTGTAATCTTCAGTCTAGTTCAGCTTTATTGCAATTATACTTTCATAATACATATCAGTGTCTTTTCACAGCCATTATATGCAGTAGCTGTTCAGACACTGACAGTCCCTGTATGCCTTTGTCAGTATGGTGTAAAGCCTTGAAGATATCAGACCAGAGGCCCTTGGACCTCAGCCATACTTCCAGCCATACTGATAAATCCTTTACAAGAAGCCCTGCCAGGACGAACTGATTGTGTTAAACTACTCCATGTGTGTAACTAGCAGACCCAGCTGTTTAGATGATCTTAAAATGAATAACATGCCTTTGCTCTTTAATGCATTATGTTTTTGCAGCTCAAGTGGCACGGCTCTGTGGAAGGCAGTGGTACATTAGAGTCTTTGGTCTGAACTGAAATATCTGAACAACTACTGGATGAACTGCCATAAAATTTTGGGCTCATGTATGTAGTCCCCCGAGGATAAATCCCACTGATTTATATCATCTGCTGTTTTTTTATGGTTTTAATTGAAACATCTGTACAACCGTTGGATGACTTGACTATTTATGATTCCCAAATGATGAAGCCTAATGACTTTGGTGAGGTTGGCATTTGTGGTTTTATGTGAAATGTCTGAACAAATTTTTCAGTTTGTCAAAGAATTTGGTTTATAACCAAATACCTGCAAAACTAACAATATCCTTACCAACCACAGCTGCACTTCTGTGTAAACTGCTAATTAGCAAATGGTGCTATGCTAACATGCTAAGCTATTGAACATGGTATGTTACCTGCTAAGCATGTCATCATAGTCATTATGAGTGTGTCAGCATGATGACATTTGCATTTAGCCCAAGCACTGCTGTGCAGCCTCACATAGCTGCTGGGCTGGCTCTGGACTTTTAGTCTTGTTTCTCTCCCCCTTAACATTATTTTCATTGCATTTTGATTTTATCATTAGACAGTTGGCAGTGGAGTCTGGAAACCAGTGGAGGACATTGCAAGTGGGTAAAGGTGCTGTCATTAATTCATCGGGTATTTACATAGTAGAAGCTAAGGTGTGAAAGCACATACATATTGCTTGTGTGTGAGTGTAACTATTTCAGTCTGGGTGTTACTATCAATTTAATGCTTAAAATAATGGGTTAGTTATTTCTCATCATCTTATTATATGTGCAGAAGCAAACCTTTGGGTATCAACACACAAACACCCACACACATACACATTCACACACTGCTCACAGGTTATTACGGGCTGTCATTGTTTAATTCTTGCTCATTAAATGCTCCAGACAATGACAAAGCGCCTCAGTCTCTGACAGCCTCTTTGTTAACCCTCTCCCTCTTATCTCTTTCCGCCTACCATTCTCGCCCCTCTCTACTCCGCTTTGTGTCTATTGTATGACACTCAAGGACGATTTGACAGCATCCCGAGCCACCACTTAAACATCCCTATTCATCTCAAACTAAAACCTGAGAGAGAGAGAGAGGGAGAGAGAGAGAGAGAGAGAGAGAGGGAGAAATACCAACTCAAACCGCCAAGAGAACAATTTGCAAAAGCCTTGGAATGTCAGATACCACTTGCCACTTACTGGTAATATAAAACTTGTACTGATGGAGCCGGTGCTGATGGCATTGGCGGCAGCGACAGTGGTGATATAAGATGTCATAACCTTGCGTCCTTGTTCTGAATGTTTTAGAATCATCAATCTATATGACCTTTTTCCAGGACTCAAGCCCATCATGCACTCAGATCCTTTCTCTCTATTTCTTTCACTCTCTCCAGACCTGCCCTGACAATGATTTGTGTGTGTGTGTGTGTGTGTGTGTGTGTGTGTGTGTGAGAGAGAAAATGTCTGAGGAAGATGGAGAGACAGAGAGAGGCCGCCCCTGAGTGCATTCACGTAAGAGCCGGGGCCACCTGAGAGCAACGGAGCACAGAATAGTGAAGATGAGAGAAAATGAAGAGACAGAAGCACTTCCCTGGTGTAATTATGCTTTCATTTCATGGCCAAGTATCCACATGATGTGCCCTGCATGCACAGACGCTCATTAGAGTTATTGCACATCAGAAATATAACTGGCATCTGCCTGTAGAGAGCACGAGTGAATGTAAAGTGAGGTTAAAACATTAAAAATAACTTCAGCAGGAGATGTGGATGTTATAACTGGGTGCAGGTGTCTCCATGCTTTAGGTGAACTGTGAGGTTTGGCATCATAAAAGAGGGAGCTTTGCCTTGTGTATGCCTGTCATTCTACTTTCTGATAAACAGCAAAAACACAACTAACATATGCATTTTGGAACAAATACAACAGGTGCTTGTATGTTAAAAATAATGATTTCATGAGTTACATGCTTTATTTCGTGCCAGCAGTTGCCAAGAGTCTTTTTTTTTTTGTCATTGTCGGGGAGTAAATGTCTCATTTCTGGATCAGAGAGGTCTCTCCTGTGATGCTCATGAAAGAAAAACACCGCAGCAAACAACAAGCCTTCTCAAAGCATTACCACAAATACAAACAAAGCTCAGAGCGAATCCGCAGAACTTAAGTACTTCAGTGCAAAAATTCCTCTCGCACCCCGTCTGCTAGTAAAACAGCAGCATCCTGATGCTTGGATCAATGTTGCAACAAATAACTGTAATACGTCTGACTGTGAGCGCTGTCATGCCTTACCTGACGCACTGTTGAGGGGGAATGGGATGCTAATGTAGTTAAATTCGCACACTCATTACTGCAGCAGGGACTCACTTCATTAACAGCCCCCTGCTAATGTGCCACTCTACTTTTTTTGTGCTTTTTTTGTGCGTGTGTGTTTGCCAGTTTTTGTGTGCCGTGTCAGTGTGTGACAGTAGAGATGGAGGCAGAGACAGAAAGGGGACTTGTATGTTGGTCTCTTTTGTACAGGTGTTTGAATGCAGATTGGGTGCAATGAACAGACACTAGTTATCTAGTGCTTTTGCAGCAGGGGTGACACAAGTATTAACAGGATGTAAAAAACATAAAACTCCCTGAAACTGATCAATCCGCATTTCAAGTGTGTCGCATTTTTAAAATCCCTCTCTGACTATCCACTGTTCTTCATCTGCGCCCCCTCCTGTGTGTCTCATCAAGATTTAATAGGGAGAATCAATGAGGAATAATGGTTTCTATCTGGATTCACCTCATCAATATACTTTATGGAAAGAATAGGGGCCAATGATATTTTGTACATGCCATATCAGTTTCTTTTCCTCAGCAAGGCCCCAGAGTGGGTTTTACAGCACATGGAGGAGGTTTACTGTCAGTAACACATCCTAGGCAGCTTCTGTGCCTAACCTTCCTCCCTCAATACACTGCTGCTACTTGCAAACTTCACACACACACACACACACACACACAAACACACACACACACACACACACACACACACACACTTCTCTCACCAGTGTCTGGGATTTCAGCAATTAATGGGGCGGTAAATGAGATTGTTACTGATGTGTGGTAGCGAGGTGAGTCAAGGTGTGGAGGTGATGGAGGGAGACAGGAAGACAGAGGAGAGCCGGAGGGAGGCAAGCGCTGTGAAGATGTTGTGATGCAAATTAGAAACTTTTGCATGAATCAAATTTAGGTTCAAGTCCTGAGAACAGACTTTTATTTAACTTTCTTATCCCAGAAAAACAGGTTTGAAGCTAAAAATACTTGTGCAGAGCATCAACATTACTGCTTTTAAAGTGCAAAACACTTCTGTTTGCATCAGCTTTGCGTGATCTGCAGTTAAATATTAAAAATATATATATTCTACAGTTCTATGAGCAACAAACATATTTTTATATTGCTTATGTAAATCATGCCAATGATTTTAAAGATTTAAGTAAAATTATATCCTTAGATATATTTGTATACTGTATCGTTCATCTGTGATGTTAAAGGCACATCATAAATAATTTGGGGATGAAGTATTGAAATCTGGTTTCCCGCTGAATCACCTTTCCCTCAGCTGCTGAATTCTGCTCCAGTTAGTGATTTCTAACATTTCCTGAAACATCTTTTGACAAACCCCAGAGAACAGGGATGGACTTGTTGATTCTACAAGCAGGGGCAGAGAGTGATACTGTATGGTAAAAGCAAGAGCATGCTGTTTTTCCACTGAAGGAAAATCAAATGTCAAATCTCTTGAACTCAAAATGCAACATGTGTTATGGGTCCACTTCATTGTGATATCATATTTTATTTTCAGTTGACCAGTAAGATACACCAGTGAATGACGGATACAGCTTTTTCCCATAAATGAAAATAAAAATTTTGCTCAACACCAAATTACTTAACTTCATCACTAGTAAGTTCTGCAGTACTCCCTCATGATTGGACATCCTATTGTCCTTTTACACAGATACATATTATGACAGTGAAACTGATCTGAATTGCTGGTAGCCTCTGCTTCTTCATTTGTCTCCTCTTCCTCATTGCTATTCCTCTGCGACTGCAGCAATGGTCCTGGAGTACCCGAACTCCAGAGCAGGAGACAATAAGGGAGGGTTGGCTCTGTGCGATGATGTCCCCCTCTGGGTCCTATTTTTCCTGCAGGCCTGCAGGTGGATGGTGCATCAGGAGGAGAAGTTATCCATTTATATCACTTAATCCAGAAGACACACTATTAGAGCGCTAGACGGGGGAGGAAAACACACACAGACGTGCCTGGGCACTTGTATACACACACTCAAGCACGTTGACAGGGAAACACACTTACATAGGCACAAAATAAAAGCACACACATAAAGGTGCATACTCACACATGCACACGCATGCATATGCATATAAGCTTTAGCTCATGCATACATGGATCTGTCACGGACAGCACATTCTTGTAAGTCCTGTCAGTGCATGTGTGCGTGAGTGTGAATTAGTGTGTATGCTAATGCAGTGCGGACATGTAATTTTCATGTCATTAGTCAAGGTATAGATTTGCATAATGTGCCATAGCTCCATCCTTTAACAATCCCTTTATTCAACTTATTTTTTATTTTTTTTTTTTGTGATCTGCTACATCAACTGTGAAGCAGTTTTATTCCCTATTATTCTAAAGGTGGCATACAGTTTTCAAAACACATTTATCAGTCTTTATTGTGCAAAACTTTGTTTTTATTAAACATGTCAGCGAGTGTAATGACATGACCCCGCCCCCCCCCACCCCACCCCCCCCACCCCTCCCACCCCTCCCACCCCTCCCCACCCCACCAACTCTTGGATGTATGGCTGGCAGAGCTGCTTGTTTTTTGTCACTGTGTCTCTCAGTAATCTGTAGGACTCCACACAACAAATGTCTTCAATCTGCTGTCTAATCATGGCTCAACCAGGAGAACAATAACATGCTGACATCATACAGCAGATTATAGTGAATCCGCTCTGCTCTCACAGGGCTACGCCGATCTGTTCCACCACTGCTGCTGTTGACACACTGGAGGGCATAGAATAAAACAGCATGGCAGAGAATAGAAAAGGATTAAAACAAAAGATTTCTCAGGTATTTGTTTTTGTCTTTTTTTTTTTTTTTTTTTTGCAGACGTTTAACATAACTTTCTTAACTGTGAAACTCATCAACAGAAAATGAAGCACACTAACTTTTGAGAAACTAAAGCTTCATATTTTACAAATGGCAATTACAATAAGCCGAATTTCAAGCTATGTAATTTAGGATGAAAAACAGCCATAAAACTGAGTCACTGAATAATTTCACCCACTGCTTTTGTCATTATTCCCAAAAAGATGGCAGCGTTCGTTTGATGATCCATTTACAATGGGCTCCTACTGTGGCTGAAAATGCAGTTCATTTACATGCAGTTATCAAACTCGAGCACGCACAAAATGAATGAGAGCCATCCATGCATAATACATTTAATATTTAAAATGACTGGAACCATATTTTATCAATATGACCACGCCTTTGGCATATAACAACCTTTCCAATCTGAGCCTAGTAGAATCCAGCTGTCACTCAAACAATATTATTGCAGCCTCCCGACAAAAATATCAAGCCAGGAGTAGAATTAATTTGGTATGGTGCAAAAGGTAATGATATAATCAATATGCACCATGTTCTGTGTTTTAGATATGGCATTTAATCACACTAATGACTATTCTTTAAAGTGAGTAAACGAAGCACGATGACACATTTCAAATGCTACACTTGTCCTCTCATTCCGGTTTGACTTGTGCAGAGAATTGAATCTCTTCAGCTGAACAAATTGACTGTATGCAGCGAGCGAGGCAGCGCTGTGACCTTTTCCCAAACAGTTCCACAGTACAGCGGAGCTCCAGTTTGATATCAACTGTGTACAATTGAAAAAGATAGCGGTTGAATAGGCAGCCCATTCCTCCGACTCTACCGCAAATAAATCTATATGTCCTCTCTCCAGCCCCTCTCATACCTTTCTGAATCCACTTGTAGGAGACCCCAGCCAATAAAACCTGATCTTCATAAGTCATGAGGGGAGAGGCAAGCTAAGTTTGGGGAAATTGCTGCATGAAAAAAAAAGCAATATGGCTTAAAGATAAGAAAGAGCAGAGGGACTGGTGTAGGATATTGCCTGCTTAAGGCTCTGATTTACACTCGGGATACAGAGACAGGAGTGAGGGGGAGAGGCCCTGACCTAACTGGCTGTAGGCTGCAGACACTGTAATGTGGTTGGTAATTAAAAATTTCCATACTATAATGACGTATCGGTAAGAGTAAGGATGGCTGACTGACAGATTTCTGACAGATTTGCTTTTAAATGAAATGGCGGCTCAGTCAAGAGTGAGATTGTTACCTGGCCGACAAACCCTAAAGGTATCACTTCTTCATATGTCAGCGTCTTCTATTCCTTCACCATCCCCAGCTACCTGTCCATATCCCTACACCACCAGCTCCCCAGGTACAGGAGCTCCTGTCCCCATCCTTTGTCAAAGATGGAACAGAATTCGATCTGACATCCAAGACACATCCAGTGATGACCGAATGAACAGAAATGAGGAGCGAAATTGTTTTGTACCCTGGGCTGAGCCTAAACGCCATCTGATTTTACACCAGACAGGTTTAGTGAGGTGTCATGTTTGTTTCTTTAGCCCTAAACATATTTCTTGCCATTTCTCCTTCTCTCTCAAGTGCATATTGGATAATAGAGGATGTGACATTCAATCAGCATACTGCTACAATCCCATGATGTGTGTGTGTGGGTGTGTGTGTGTGTGTGTGCGCCGCGTGTGTGTTTGTGTGCGTGTGTGTGTGTTTGTGTGTGTTCTCTGCATGTATATGTTGAAAAGTTGATTGATGGATGGATGATGACAGGGCTGTCATGCAAGAGTTGTCATGCATTTTCATATTTGTCTGCCTGGAAAACGATGCATGCCTCAACATCCTCCCTTCTCTCTCTCTCTCTCTCTCTCTCACACACACACACACACAAATGCACACAGATCTATACTTGCACACATTCCCAGAACAACATACATAGTTTTGTGTCCGTTGTGTCATGCTGCATGATGTGTTAGCGCAGTGTTAGCTCCCAGTGGCAGACGAGACTTGTCCATAAAGCAGGAGACTTGGCCTCAGGCAGGAGAGAAGAGATAACAGAACAAGGGAGGGAGTGAAGGAACAGTGATGAGTGACAGAAAAAAGGAGAGAGAGGGGACTGCGTCGACTACAGAACACCAGGCAATCAGGATGAAAAATGCTAAAGGGATAGGGGAACTAATAAAAATAAACTTTGTTTTTGAGTTTAAACCGTTCCGACACTGTTCCAGACATTTGAATTCAAGGTTTGCAAAATTTGATCTTAGCTATAGTCAAGTTACAAAATTACAGTGCAACAGGAATTTGGTGTCAGGGAAAGAGGAAGGAAGCAGATACACATACACAGTGACTTCAGTGTCATTTCACCGGATTTCATGTTTGTTCTCTCAAGTTGCAGAACTCTGAAGTAATTCTGTAATCAGTTCATCTCCTGAGATTGGCTGCGTAGTTTATGCAGCCTGATGTCAACATGACAACAGTCTGGGACAAAGAAAAAAGTCTTTTAATGGGAGCAACACAACAATCCTGAGATTTTGAAATTCTGGCTCTTTGTGCTCATTTTTAGAGCTTTAAAAACGCCTCACATTGTATGCCGCCCACAGAAACTGCATCAAAGTGGCACTGGAGTGATTTAGTATTCCTCTTCAGTAAAGTTGGGCGACTTGTGGGAGACAAATTGAGAGAAAGAATGGTCACAATCGATGCGGCTGAGACTGACTTTTATTCCCTGGTATTGGTCAAGCTCCGAAAACATTCAGATCCAACTATTCCCAAAATGCATCTCTGTGGGGTATTTCACAGACCCTACGTGAAAAGCAAATGCCCCCGAGAGCCTGTGTTTTCACAGGCTGAGCAGTAATCTTTATGATGAGTAGATTAATCTTCATCACTTAAAACGGAGGCGGGCCCGTTAATGGAATAGATGAAAGAAAGAAAGCCTTCTGCTTTCTCTCAAACAGGCAGGTAAACACAACAGCCAATCACAGCCCTGATCACCACAGTCACATCATTGAGAAGCAATCTGGATCAGCTCGGCCCGGTCAGGAGGTGTATGTATTAGAGCAGCCTGCTCAGAGCACTGTTAGCTTTACGCTGCGTATCGCTGAAAACACATCAGCCTCGCAGACACCTCATTACAGTGATCTCCTTCTCTCTCCCTTTCCTCTTCTTCTCTGTCTCACTCGCCCAATCGCCGTCCCTCGATCTTTCTCCTGCTCCCCCTCAAACACACACACACATACACACACACACACACACACACACACAATGCTCATTATAGCCATCCTCATTGTCCAGGAAGGGGAAGTGATAGCTTTTTGCTAGTTATTTCCATCACCCCTCTGCTTTGCCATCTCTGCCTCCTCTAAGATAATACCCATTTATCCCCCAGGGTGTTTACACAAGTGATTCAGGTTAAGTGACTTGCGGAGAGGAATGACAGACAGCAGCTTTCTGTTATTCAAAGAGAATTGGATTCATCAGCCACTGCTTAATGGTTGCATTCAGGCTTCTGACTACGCTCCATCTGACACATTAGGAGTAGTTGTAGTAGTAATCATTTATTTTGGTCCAAAGAACAATTTCCAAAATTAATATGCTTTGAAATAAATAAACAACAATAAGGCATTCAGTTAAAAGGACAGCAAAGGAGGAAAAAGATAATGGACTGAAAAGGTGTATTATATCTACCTTCCCTTTTTACATACATAATAGGCAACCGTTTCACTAAGTTATAAAAGTACAAGAATAATGATGAACTCCCACATAAAGACATAAAGATGGAGTAGGTGTTTGTATGAACAATATCTTCATCTGCACCGTCCGTTTTTCTCTGCTCCACAATCCCGTTTGCTAAATTGTATCCAACATTTACAAAAAAAAGTCATTAAAATCATTGGTAATTCCTTTTGTTTTATTTTTAATTGTATTATATTTTACAAAGTATTTTGAATTGTCAGCTCTTCCAATGCACTTTTTAATTATGCTGTTAATCACGCCCCATGTTCCTTGAGCATTACTTCTATACTGGTCCAATCTTTTGTGATGATACTCCTTCTTATTATATGACATGATACTAATTTATTTTTATATATTTGTTTTCTTCTTCTTTTGGTCTTTGTTTTGAAAAATCTCCAATTTTATACATTTTTCTTTTTACATGCGTTCTCCCTCCCCTTGGTAATCCATTTGAGAGTGCCTGAAGATCCCTGTAGATCAAAATGTTGCTTAATTAAAATTGCAGGGAGCTATTAGCACAGCGCGTGGATCCTTTTTCTGACTGTTGCCTTTAGTTTGGTGTTTTTGATTCAGCACCTGTGAAAGTCCCTTTGGACATGTGTGCTCTACACCCTGTTAATCCATGGCTTGTCCACATATTTGTGCTTTCATGTGAGTTTTCATAACAGCACAATTAATGTGGACAAAAGAGCCTCACAGGCTTTGTTAGATCACTATTAGCATAGACTCCATTCCAGTTTTCTTTCCTTTGGTCCACCTTGAGGGCAGCTATGGCTTCTGGTGATCTGTCTCAAATCAGTTCAGTTCACAAGTGTACAAAACACAAAAAGAAGACAAACTTACATCTTTAATAAGTAATAGTCCACCTACTATTTTATTTTTCAGTTTGTGATATTCTACCTGATTTCATAATAACAGGAAATAGATTTTTATTTTACATTGTATAAAGTCCGTTGTACTTTTGTGTCCACTTGAGTTTCACAGAGGCCTGTAAGCAAGTTCAACACACCTGTGATATCTTTGTGTTATTTTGCTTCACTAAACCTAACAACAGTAGCTAAGCGGTCACACAATGGTGGTAATCAACTCGGTAAATTAAACCAGTTTTCCTAAGTTCATTCACATAAAAGGGGCAGTGTTCGCAGCATATGACCAATTGCAAACATGGATAGGTGTACTGGCAATAGAGCAGAATATTTTACAAATGAAGCACAAACTATAGTACTAGACAAATGCAAAGAAGTTAAACACATAAACAAGGCTAATTGCAACACAGTTGCAGCTTCCAAATGAAGGAAGGACAGCTAGCAAAAATCACTGACTGTGTGAATGTGTAAGTTAATAGGCCTGTAATATCACTGCCCCATCATTAGGGCACAAATTGATCTGACTATAATTAAATTTGTGTATTCCATTAAATTAATGTGTTAGATGAATTCTTATGGCGTGTATGACAAATTTACCTTATTAATTCAGCAGCACCCTCGGTGGTGTTAAACGGACTTTGGAGCAAGTAAAAAGTAAATTAAAAAAGTAATTGAAAGTGGTAAATAGGCTGAACTTTCATATCTTATAAGTACAACAAGTACAAGGCTTTAGTGCTTCAATCAGTCTCTCTTATAGGATGATATTGGTAAACAAAAGCACAGTGAAATAGCTTTGACATTACTTGCAGCCAACAGAAAAAAAAAAATGAAATGAAAAAGACAGGAGGGGGCCCTCCTACACAGGAGTACACTCCTGCTGAGGAGCTGGCTCTCTGCAGTAATAAGGGTCGCTCATACTAAACATTCTAAGGGGAAGCCAAAGGGGTTTGTTGGTCTCTGAACACGCTTGGCCTCCAAAGAGACCCTCTCATGATCCACGCATCGAGCTCCACAGGATCTTCTACACATGCTGATTCCATTTTCCAAGGGAATTGACTGGTCTGTAGGCGGTGCTTTGATATGCGTTGATCTTATGGCTGCTTGTCAATGTACATCGAACATGACCTGCCTGGGAGCAGGTTAGGTGTGCAGTATAAATTACTATAGCGATATACCGCAGTAAGGAGTGAACCACTGTCGTAACCCTGGCTGAAAAGCCAAGGTTAAACCTGCAGTTACCTCACTTATCCCAAATCCTGTTTCGTAGTACAGGCCTCAGGTGAAGGTGTAGGTGTTTGTGGTGTATTTATAAGTGTTTGCGCGCATGTATGCTCGAATAAATGCCAAAAACTTATGATCTCAATAAGGGAAACCACCTCTAGGAGAATATGCTATTGGTTTTTGCTATCAGTGTTAAACAACCATAAAGCCTTTACATCCCTGTGCCTTGTAAAAATCACTTTCTGGGTTCTCCATCGTAAACTAGAGCAATAAATAGCCCCATATCCACTATGCTAATATGCACATTTTGCATGTTTCCACCTATTTGCATGAAGTGTATTTTAATTTCTTTCCTAGAGAACTAGAGGAGCAGCAGCAGATCCCAAGGTCATTTTAAAAGGATATTTTAATGTAGCTGACCTTTAGGTTACTCTAGAGGCACAGGCATCAGGAATACCTTTTAGAACTCATCCCTTTAAGTCATTGTTTTTTTTAATCTTTCTTTTTTCCTCTCTCCCTGCTTCCTTTGTCTTTCTGAGAGATCTATTATATCTATCATGGCATTTCTGGGCCTGGTGAATTACATGTGAAATACCCCATTACTACTTTGGAATAACCTGTGATCAAAACAGAAGGCTGGGTTAAGCACATTTTTAAATGAGTCCGTTATTAGTCTATTAAACATAAGGTTAAAAGAGACAGGAAAAGGGAAAGGATAGGTGGAAAGGTAGAATGAGCCAAATGCACAAGTGCTGAGAGAATAAAATCACCCAATGCTTTTGTTTTTAACCTTTTTTAAAGCCTTTTTACACATCCAAACATCCAACCTTTTTTTTTTTTAGTGTTTCACAGTGTCATGTTATTAACATTCAAAATCAACAGAAATAAAAAGACCAACAAATACATTTTAAAACCTTTATAATATAACCATAAAAACAATATCTTGGTTTCGACTAATTGAGATTATTAATAATAACACACTTTAAAACAAGTGCAAGAGCAGTGACACTCAACCATACAGTCTACATGTGTGGGCTAGAAAACCAAAACAAAGACCTAAAAGTGGCTAAAACTTGTGAAGAACTGCAGAGTAACATATAAATTCTTAGTGGCGTTGTAGTTTCACATTACATATTCAGTATTGCAGTTACATCAGCATCAGAAGATCCGTTGAGTCTACCTGCTTTAACTTGATTTAAATGTGCTGTGACATCAACACCTTTCACTTTTTGTGTTTTTTCTTTATTTTCTTACTTTTAATGGCAACTCATATATGCAGTGTACTGGGATTTATCTATTACTTATTCAAACAGGGAAAGGGCCTGCTTTTCTATTGAATTATTCTAGCTGTGGCTCGAATTCCACAGGTTGAGATGAAGCTTGAACTGGGTCAATAATAGCAGAAGGCAAGAGTCACAGTGTGCAAGCAGGTTAAAGCCCACAGATGAATAAATTTACTCCAAACAGCTTGTGCAGCATTATCCAGGTGTATTGTTAGTTTGTAAACGATTGTGTTAAGGTTCCAAAAATCCCAGTGTTTACTTCTTGATCTCATTGTGCTTACTGCTCAACCAAAGCCATGTCAGTGTGGAAAAATACAGTAGGATAATGAAGTAGGTAATGAGTTTAGGACTGACACTGCAGTCATTTATCAAAATTCAAAATACTTCTATGCACGGACATTTGATTCTTTCCTGTGGAAAAATATACCTTGTTAAATTCAGAAGAGGGTTCGCTTGTGTTTGGTGGCCCTAAAAGTTGCAATTCAAATATCATGAAGACATTGGCTAAATTTTCATTTTAGGATGGACTATTTTTTTTAACTAGCAGCTTGTTTTTAGCTCTGTAGACCAGACTACACTAAACTGTCTTGAAATGAAGAAATTCGATTAAAGGGAAATAAAATGTTTCTAAAAAAGAAATCCACATTACAGCTGGATCCTTTCCCAGTCGTTTCCTGACTCTCTTTAACCTGCTCAACCATCGAGTGGGAGTTGGATGGTGAACCATTTCAGTGTAGTATGTTTCACTGGTGGAAGGGCTCTCTCATTGTAATTAGTTTCTTCGGGACAACAAACCATCAGAAGTGTGTGCCTTGTCTTCTGATTTATGAAGCATTTAAAAGGTCGCGTGGGGGGTTGGGCTGATGCAAAAGGCTCTCGACTAAATAAAGCAGGCCTCAGCCAAGCTCTCAAAGCCAATGTCAGAAAGGGAGAGAGGAGAGGGAGAAAGTGAGAGAGGAATCGTGATTAACTTTCATTTCCTAGGCCTTATTATTCCTTCCCCAAATGAAATTTCAGAGGAGGAGATAAATCTTCTGGCAGTGCCCGGTTTTGTGCACCTAACGTCCAGGAATAGCCACTGCTCAGCTTATCGCTTTAAATTCACAGCAAACTAGCTGTCTAGCTTGCCCCGGCAATATGAAAGCCCGCGTTACTTCAGCGTGTGTGCGTAAGAGCGGGAGGGAGTGGAAATAAGGTCGTCAGTCAGTCTACCTCAGGTTGATATTTATAGGTATGGACGGTGCATTTGTGTGTGCGTGTGTGTTTCAGCGTTTGCTGGTCTGTGTGTGTCCATATGTGATGTGCATGCGAGCGTGTGTGTGTGTTTGAGGCTCCAGTAATGGTTTATATAAGGAGATCAATAGAATTGAAAGCATGAATCACCCAGCCTTTTAATCACATTCCTCTCAGCTCATTTCTAGATGGACACATGGATAAGTAGATATTGATGTCATGGCTCAACCATCCATCCTGCTCATAATTCTGTTCTAGAGGAAAGGCCGACTGTCCACTGACTCCTGTAACTATCTGCTCTCCTCACTTCTAGAGCCAGCAGGTAACAACCAGTTTTCCTATTTCTCATCTATTCCAGCCTAAGGGTTCGACAGCAGGTCTGGAGCTCCAAGTCATTAGTGCTTTTCTGTTAGATTTGCTAGATGAGCACAATTCATATGTGGTATTGCAAAAAGGAGGTTTAAGGCATGCAACTTAAAATTCAAGTTAAACCCGAGAAAAGTAGCTGACCTGTCCAGGAAGCCCTCAATATAAACGACAAAATGCAGTATGTGTCCTTTAGAGCGACACTTAGAAGGATTTTCTGATCTGATCCTCCTCCCTATGCGGATTTAGTCACCCCATAACAATGTCACCTGACATCCTCCATTGCTCCCGTCGTACACTATAACTGCTAGGCTTTGTCACTTGAATGTAATCATACATATGGCATTTTGGGGCATTTCCTGAAATGATTGATGCTGTTCTTGATTTTGGGAGGACATTTTCTACCCAGTGCACGTATGATTGACCTTTGCTGCATCATTTCTTTTTAAAATCCGACTTTTCCAAGTCCCCTAACTTAATGGAAGTGCAATACTAAATCGGAGTGCTCTTGTGAAAGTGCTACATCAAACATTATTAAACATCAATATATCAGTGTCAAATTAATAATGATACATTGGTTTATCTGTTGCAAAAATAAGATGGTGGCCGGGATGATTGATGGTCTTGATTTGGTTGTAAAATTCACATAAACTCCACGGGTTTCCATCACACATATGTCAGTTGTTATGGCAAGGTTGTCGATGTTTGAAGAAGATAAGCATTCTCAAGCATGGAAGGGAGTTTTTCATCAGCCTCACTTATTCTACCATCTGCCATCATGAAACCCTTAAAGATTTAGCTCCGTTTTTCTGAATGAGGAACAGAAACCAACTTTCTGCTCTGCGCTGTGAAACAGACATGAAGATCCTGAGCAAAAATCTGAACAAATACCTAGTTTTGAGCACGCTGCCAACCTTCTAGACAATGGTTGAGATTGTTAACAATGATTATATTGGCGCAATCATTACCACAATTAATGTTGTAATTACTTGTTTATCTTAACACGCCTCCATGATAAACTACAATTAGACTGCAATCGGCCGATTTCTATTGGGCTGACGTTGTGTAGCTGACATATTTTTTAGGCAATTATACCTTCAGAATGATAAATGTACTATACTTCATACCACACAATTCATACTTAAAGTCAGCATGGTGCTGATTAGGTCTCAATAGCCTTAGCAGAAAATCACATTTGATTAGGACTCTATTGTAAACATTGTGAAAAACATAATCAAGGCACAGTGACGAATTAAACAGGACAGTCATCATGAGCCTTGGGAAATTCTGTGGTTCAATTTACAATCTGGAAGTGCTGGAGATTTGTTTGCCCAGTCCCTGCCTCATCAGGACAGTCGTATTTCCCATCTTTCATTGATATTCATGATGCCTGAGCCTGAGCCATTTGCTCACTTTCTGTGCCAACTCTGGTCCACCCACCAGTTATGAAAATTTATGGGTATGTTTGGAGACCACGGAGACTCATTATAATATCAAGGAGAAGCAGCGGACCAAGCATGTGTCCTCTCCTTGTATCTTTGAATTATCTGTCTTGCTTCATCCCTTAGTCGTGCCTGCACACACTATCCATAGCATGTACTGTACTACAGGCACTTCAATCCAATGTGTGGTCATACGTTCTGCTTAGCATTATTTCTCTGTAATAACAGGTATGGAGCAGAGCTGTACACGATCAGTGCTGCAGGTGGTAATTATTCTTGTCACACATAGGGGAAAATGATTGACAGACAACGATGGACATGTAAAAAGAAGCACGAATATCTCCTTCTTAATTATTGTTAATTTGCATGAGGTGGCTATATCTAATGGGGGAGTGTAATGATTGACTGATTGTGCTTGTTAATGATCTCACGTCCTCACAACACCTTTCTTCTTAATGAATGAGATGGTTTGGTGCCATTTAAACTGAACTTTAAACTTGTTATCAGATGAGTTTTGTTGGTGGTTCAGGCTGCTATTCCACAGAGGTCAGATCCTGGGATGCTGCGGTGCATAACTTGGAAGCTGTTTGTTTCTCTCACCGTGTGCATATACAATTTGTGTGTGGGTGTATGTGTTTTACATATTGGCCCCTGTCAGACTGTGAGCAGTAGAAGCAGGCTCCCTGCGGCTCGGCGTGTGTGTTGTTATGTTGTGCGACTGCGTGCTGTCCCTCCACTGTGATGCCCGCAGTAATGCCACTGCAAATTCCGCCATACTCGCAGACATTTTCAGCTTTCCTCTGTTTGACTTGTTTTGTCTTGGCTTGCCAATTCCATCACACAGGTATACACGCAGTGTGCTGACAAATACACAAGCAGAACCACAAACAGAAGAGTGTGTGTGTGTGTGTGTGTGTGTGCGTGCGTGCCTGCGTGCACAGAGAAGCCTTCATGAATGTGTTGGCAGCGTCCGTGTGAGTGTGTTATTGTCATCAGACTTGGATCAAACAAATCCGTAGATTCTGGGAAGACCAAACTTGTGTGCTGGCTGCAGCAGGCTCATCTGAGCGTGGATTTGAAACACTGCCTAAACTGGGGAGAAGCGATGAGCAGAGCGGAGAAAAGGCCTTTAAGGGATCACGTTTTCAGGCCATTAGTCTTTTGTCTAGGTTTTTTGTCTACTGCTTCTTGGTTCGTGTTGGTGGCACGGTCAATAGTTAATTAAAGGCTGACACAGGAGAAGGGCCTTCATACTGCTGTGGAGTGGAACAGGTCTTCTCTGATTTACCTCACTGAATAATACACCTCTTCTCTTCTCCTCTCTTCTCTCCTCTTCTCTTCTCTTCAGACCAGAATTTCCATCTTGCCTGTCACAGATCTGCAGTTAATGTTTGTCTTTTATTAACCATAAACCTAACCTTAACAAAGTTGTTTAATTGTCAAACCCAAGCAGTACCTTGATTATAATATATCTGCTATAACTCTTAGAAGTATTTTAGAAAGCGAGAATGTTAAAAGACGTTGGCATTTGATTAAAAAAGAATTGTCGTTCAGTGCAGTCTGTTTTTTTGTTTTTGGAGAATTGTGCAGGATTAATGTTCTTAGCATTTTCACTGCAGACATTTTGACTTGTCATAGCAGGAATAGCACAAGTGTAACTAATAACACTAATGACGGCTCTGTTCCATATAAGCGTCCCTGTAAACGATACCAATGAGCCGGCAAGCTCAACAGCATGAAACTGGAGCACCTAAATGAAATTCAGCCATCGTTATAATGTTATTAATTACACCTGTGCTTTCTCTGCCCTGACAAACCAAAATGTCTGCCTATTAAATGCACTTTGTGTGTTTTCTCTGTACCTACACTCCCTCTCCTCTGTGCTCAAGTTTGTTTATCTACAGAACACGGGAGGACCTCATGGGAAATAACAGCAATTAGACCTCTGGCTGTCAGCTCCTTTGATATTTACTTTTGATGATCTGCCCCCTATATGTACTTTGTTTGATCAGCTCACAGCCTGTTGGCTGCTGTGCTGCGCTGGAAATTAAACCATTGTTTGCCTCTTTCTAAATCCACAGGAAAACAGTAATGGCATTTTCGTGCCAGTTTATCCTCTATCGGCCTTGTTCTTGATGAATATCTCAGCGGTCACTGACCGCAGAGCATTTCTAGGGTGCCCTTTTTGTTTGCATGCCCACACCACCAGTTCCCCTCCAACAGGGAGCAAACATCTTTCAACTAATGATCTACTTTACATTTGTTTTAATTAGGTGTATTTAAATAGCTCTGAGCAATAATTAACTAGCCGGAGCATTGAAGTGGGAGTAAGTGAGTGAGAAAGGCTTTTCTACTGTGGTGTGTTGTTGTTGTTTTCCTTCTGCAGCTAGTTCCATCAGCCAGGGCGCTGTGCCAAAACTGCATTAAAGAGGAGCTTGTTCTTTGTTCCCCCTCTTCTTCTCCCCTGAACATCTCCAGAGGGAAGAGGGTCCGCCTCTGGTCGCCACACATCGCCTGCATGACAACAAACAACCCGCCATG
The DNA here is from genome assembly GCF_046630095.1 of Trachinotus anak. Taxonomy (NCBI): domain Eukaryota; kingdom Metazoa; phylum Chordata; class Actinopteri; order Carangiformes; family Carangidae; genus Trachinotus; species Trachinotus anak. The sequence goes on along the minus strand of NW_027273866.1, from coordinate 6,825,610 downwards.
GGACAGGTGGGACAGAAAGAGCCGGAGTGCAAATCGACAGCCCGACGCAAATGTGATTGAGAAGAGATGGGAAAGACAGAAGGTGGAGAGGGGAATGTGACACAGGGAGGGAGGGGAGAGGGGGAGGGAAGGTGGGTGAAAGTAGGCGGATGCTTCCAGGGCACAGCTCAAGATGGTGTTTGAAGTGCTCCGGGGGTCTTTTCCCTTTATTGTGTCTCTTAATGAGCTTTTTATGTTCTTGTGTATTTTACACACCATGTGATGGTCGCTGAACGCCTCCTCCGCGGCCTCCTGATGGATCTGTTCTTTTTCATCCGGCTATTCACCACTGCATGTAAATTTAATTATAAGCATCTGGTTAGTGAATAGGACTAATTAGCAGATAGAGGCTAGAACATCAGGTCAGAGGCTCTCCTCTCCCTTCCGCCCCCATGTCCTCACCCTCTCCCCTCTATCCCTCAGGCAGAGATTATGCCGCTTTTTTTGGACTGGTGTTTGGCTGTGTTCATGCTTCTGCTCTTCAGATGTTAGGGGGGAATATAGTTAACTACAAGAAAGCAAAATAAGGTTGAAACAATTGAAAAATACTTCAAAAACCAAACTAGGGCTGAATTGTCATAAAAATGAGATGGATCATCCTTGCAGAATAACATTCAGAATTCAGATGTGCAGCTGGGCTTATAGAAAAACAAGCAGTCTATAATTAGAGGAGAAGGGTGAATTCCAATTGAGGTGAGCACATAACCTGTTAAGGGGGTTATGCAGGAAAGGGAGGCTTCTGCAGCTCCAAAGAAACACTAAAGTTTGCTTTCAAAGATTCTGTGTGATTTCAAACACTGTACTCTCAGAGCCAGGAGCTGCTCCCTGGGCATGTTTTCCACCAAAATATTGCCTATAATGATGCAGCCTCCAGGCTGTAGAGTTATCCCCACAGACTTTAAAATGAAAGCATTTTTCTGCACTCTCAGTACTCCAAAACTTAAAAGAACACCCCCCCCCCCCCCCATCAGTAAGACACTTCCGTTCATTTAGCCTGTAGACAGTGGGTCCAGCAAAATTTTCCTTTTCTTCAAGTTCTTAGCCAAGGTTATTTGTCTTTCCTAAATTGGCAAAGACTGTTTGAGTGTGAAAGTGAAAGATTGATTCATTCATTTGTTCCGTGGTATTTAAAAGCTCACAGGAAGACCAAATGTGCTCGCGGTTTCTCTGGTCCATGAAATGATCTGACAGCTGATTTAAATGCTGATGTTCTTACTCTCTCTTTGTCATGTGACGGAAAGCTTCTACTTGCCCCATTTCCACAGCCATCACAGCATATAGCAGATGGTTATAACTTATTGTCTGTTGATGTTTTGCTACCAGCCATCTTTTGATTTTTTTTTTTTAGCCTCTGACCTCATTTTTATCAGCATAAAACCAGCAATTAGTGGCGAACATGAACATAAGTCCCTGTCTCTCCTCTCCGCCTCCAGGAGGCCCTGGAAGTAATAACCTTAGTCAAACAATAACAACATGCTGAACAATATGTCAGAGCAGACCTCACTAAATGGATGTGATGTTTTAATGAGGGAGGGAGGCCACTAAAGAAAAGGAGATGAGGGACGCAGGAATAGATAGCAGGAAGAGCGGGACATGCTCCCTTACCTTGGAGGAGGACACAAGTCATTTAATTGTGTTGTAATGGAGGTCAGAACTTACATGGTCTCTCGGCAGTCAGCAGCCCCTGGTCCCCCAACCGGCCCCAGAGTCTCCAGGGCTCCATGGCTAAATGTCTGATGTCTGTAAAGGAGATGAAGACTGATGGTGCAAGAGGATGAAACAGAAGACAACATGGAGGACCTCTAAGGCCTTGTTTCATTTAGTCCACTGGTCACAGGGGGGAGTGGTGACTGACAGTAGAGGTGACCTGCCTGTCCACTCAGCTGATTGCTGCACTGACTGACTCTCCCTCTCTCCCGCTGTCTTTCTATCTAACCCTGTTGCACTCACAGACTTTTCTCCTGCTTTCTCTCCCCCTTCCTTTTCCTCTCTCTTGCTCACGTTGGATATCTGTCATCTAAAAGGAAGGTTTAGTTTGGGAATAAACATAATAATGGGGGTGGGATAAAGGAACAAGAAAATGTCAGACAAGTTACAAAAGGAGAAACTGTTTCTTGTCTTTTTTTTTTTTTGACAGTGGTAGGTCAGAGCATTCGCCTTGCAATTTCATTCCTTTGCACAAAAGCTGCACTGCAGTTCGGGTCAGTTATATTTTGGCAGGGGGCAGCTCTACAGAGATATTCATTTCTGGGGCAACTGTGGTGCAGGCTATTCTGTTTTGAAGAGACATTTGAATTTGAAGTTTTGAAGTGACTGTAAGGTTACAGTCAGTAAGGGTGAAAGTAAAGGGCCAGCACTGCTATTGTTCTGTAGTTTGACTGGTTGGTGCAGCCATGCAGCTGCAGGTACCAGCTTAACTGATGCACGCCCGCTCTTTATGATACCGTACATGATATTTTACCCTTGTCCACGCTCATGCAATAGGGGTTGTAAATTAAAAGACAGCGAATGCAAAATCAAAATCAGCCCGTATGAACATTGTTTATTTGCCCATAAGAGCAATATCATGATGACCTTAAAGGAGCCATTTGTAGTTATTTGTAAGTTTTGCTAATGCTACAAAGCCAGCGTTGCCATTAACAGCTGTTTACTTAACATTCTGGAAGAAATATTGCGAGTTCAGCATCAAACTTCATTCCACCATTTGCCAAGAGCTGTGTCCAGTGGTGGAAAGCAACCCTTTTGTTTTCCTTGTATTTATTTTCTTCATTTCTAGCCAACCAGATAGCCCTGTCTCGTCACTTTGCAATACTGAGTTGCTGCCCTGAAGAAGTAGTGCTGCTTCGAGGATGTAATACTACCTGCTGTATTACGAAATGACACACATCCCTTTGGACCAGAGGGAGTTGAAGAGTTTAAGAGGAAACAGTCAAGACAAGTTACTTGGTTTTTAAAGGGTCTGTCCTCATAAAAGAGATGATTAAAATGTTTTTGTGCAATGGGATGTAACACTGGTGAGACTGTGAAACTTTTTGATATAGTCAAAACAATCCACCGTAGCTGGCAGCCTATCTTCTAAATGGCTAATAAAAGAAGTGTTTGTCGACTTAATGTTTTATTTGGTTTGTAGAGAAGGAAATGCGTGACATTAACCTTTTTTTTTTTCCTGGTAAACACAACATAAGCAGAGGCCTCAAACAGTAGGCAAGAGGGAAGAATGAAAAAAGAAAGAGGAGAAGCATAAACAAGTCGGGTCTGGCTGACTGAGCAAGCTAATTAACTCGAAAAACTATAAAAATGTAAATTGCAATTTGCCACCGTGGGCATCTAATTAAAGCCACTGGAATGTTAAGGACCAAATTGAATTTGCTTAAGAAGAGGAAAAATATATGATTTTGCCATATTGTCAGGTATCGATCGCCTACAGTGGCCTTCGTCGCAGCCATGAGGAGACAGAAGAAGAGGCTGGAGGAGGGGGCGTTGCAGGGAGAAGTGCAAAAAGGTTTGCTACAAGAAAACTAGAGAAACAGCTACGGTGATGAAATAAGTGCTCCTGCAAAAGCAAAACAGTCTGGCAGGGAAAATGCTATGACAAAACACAAAGCCAGCCAGAGACAGAGGATGTAATCAGAGCCAAATGGCCTTCCTAATGCTCCACAGGTGCACAACACAGACGGTTACATGATACTTGGAAGAATTATATGGAATGAGGATTGACTGGGACCTGGTGCAAATCCTTATAAGGTTCACCAAGCCTCAAAGATCCTCCATGGCCCTTGAGTTAATTGAGTTAGCTTAAATGGTGCAGTGTATGTATGATATTTCGGTGTAATTATTGTGCATGCTAAATTGTTGTAGTTTATCTCGTTATATCATGTCCTCTGGGCATGTGATTAGTGCCGTGTGTGTGGTTGTGTGCATGTTTGTGTGAGGATGCTTCTTTGCTGGAGTGTGTACATGCATGCATATGTGCATGCATGGCAGTAAATAAGAAAAAAAAAAAAAAAAAGCATCACTGTTGAAGAGCCAAGCCGTTGCTCTTAAATGCCAGTCCATTTCTCAATCCAAAATTGGAGGTGTATGAAAAAACACAAACCCTGGGGGGACGCTAGCCAGCTACAGCACACACTTTATTTTTTACTCATTCTGTTTTTATTTTACGGCTGCACAGCTCTGAATATTTAAGCTGTCATTATACCAGATGGGCACAGGAAGACTGAGGATTGTATGGCTTTTATTGAAGTAATAAACAATAATCACTAGCTCCCCTAACAAACAGAGAATCCCCGATTGAATGCTCTGGCTTTCTCCATCATGATGTTAAATTCTGTTGACGCCTGTGCTCTGTTACTTCTCATTTACCCAACTAATCCTCGCCTATATGTGAAACAGGATCCATCCACTAATGAAAGGTATTTAGCAGCCTGAAAAACACTTTTTTTTTTCTCCATCTCCCAAAAATAAGACATCTTTTCTTTTTTAGTTGAATGTACCATGTTTAAGGGGTGGAATTGATCTCATTTGAAGTGGAGTCTAGACGGCTCACTGTGGACCTAAGAGAGCAGGGTTAGCTGATAAGAAGGAAAGCTCTGATGGACGAATTTACAAGCAGCTATAAATTGTTCCTTTTCTTCTCTCCTGCCATTTCCTCCCTCCCCTCCCCAACCTACGAGCATCCCTGTCGACGGTTGCAGTTTGTTAGCCCAGTAAAAGTTTTATATGTGCAGAAGAGAGGAATGGTCTGTCTGTTGCTGGCATGAGTTACGGGCTGCAGTAAACAAACTTGAAAAAAGTGATAAATAGACCGAATCAGGATGACAGCTCCAATAACGCATTAACAGGAGTTGCTAGGCTGCTCAAGAGTTGCTACTGCGAGAGTACAGTATGAGTGTGATGTGCATGTATGTATGTGTGTGCGTGTGTTTACACATAGCTGCCGGGATGTATTTCCTTGACTTAACCCTCTAACCCCCTTATCTTGTTTCCAGTATTGTGCAAAAATTCTTTTCCTTATGGTAATACTTTACTGTGACTGAAGATTCACACTGTCTAGCACAAATATATGCAGGATTGTAGAGACAAAAGCAGTGAGGTATGGCAACACCTTGCTATCCAAAACAATAACACACACACAAAAAAAACAAAAAAAAAAAACTTCAGGACATTTTGTACACTAAGTGATTATTTAATTAATGTTAAAAATAATCAACAGAATAATCAATATTGAAAAGAATCCATAGTTCACACACTCACAGTTACAAGCATATGCAGGTGACAAGGCCACATTGATTGTATGACACCTTCACTAAGGAGTGTGTTATTCATATTTATATTAATTCAATTTCATAAAAATGTATCATGTCAGTCGTATGTCATTCTTTTATTATGGAGGGTAGACAAACTAGAAAGCACACACACATACGCACACACATGTGCATATTGATCACAAGTAAACCACTCGGAGTAAAACTGAGTGAGAACTACGATATATATTTATGACTTTCAGGAAATGACAGTTAATGATTACTTCAGCATTGTTTTTTCTTTTATTCTTTTTTTTGTTTTTTCGTTTTTGTTTTTTAACTGAATAAAGACATTTGTATTTTTCTCTATGCTGGTTGTGGCCCCTAGGGCCATTTTTCTCACCAGCTGCATTCAACTTTACATATTCATTGCCCTAAGAACAAAATAATTTATTACAACAAATAACCTATTAATAAAAAATCAATATCAGACTCCCAGAAGTGTTTTGCGCAAAACGTTAATGAATTTTTAAAAACCTCTTAGGTGAAACAAATTGAAAAGCTGCAGAAAGAAAAGTAAGAGGGTGCTGGATGGCAGATGCAGACTATATGAAGCAAGTGATATGAAACAAATAACCCTGCCAAAGTTATTCTTTTGTTTGCATTCAGTGTTAATGATAAAATTGCTTTGTGTATAAATGTGTGTGTGTGTGTGGGTGAGAAAAGAAGAACCCATTGCCCCCCTGGGGGGGGGGGGCATTAAACAGTGTATTTATTGCTCCCCACAAATCATTTTAATTTACATTTATGGGATGTCTGTTAAACGTGTACTGATGCATTGTGAGTTTGTGTTTCACATTGCCTGGCTCATTTCCTTTTATCTGACCTCCATGTACCTTTAGTCTTTTGTATTTTCTTCCAGAACAGCACTTGCTTCATGCTCAACTGTGTCCACCTTTGGCTACTTTTATAGTCAACTATTAACTTGAACCAGCGGACAAACAGCCACTCACAGGTAAAACAGGCACACATAAACACACAACACACAGCAGCCTGTAAAATCTCTGTGTTTGTACTGCAGGGCATCAGGCTCCATGCAGCCCTGCGTGTGTCATGTGTGTCTTGGTGGAGACTGAATCACCCCCCTCTCTACTCTCTCTCTCTCTCTCTCTGCTTGCAGGAAGACCGTACACAGCCTTGGTACAGAAGGACACAATGAGGTGGCAGCTCCGCTTGGCTGGCCAGGCATAGCCAGAACAGGAAGAGAGATTACCTCCCAGAGGGTGTCTGTGGGTATGTGTGTGTGTGTGTGTGTGTGTGTGTGTGTGTGTGTGTGTGTGTGTGTGTGTGTGTGTGTGTGTGTGTCTGTGACATCCTTTTCCAATTAGGAACACTTTCACCTCTTTGCCACCAGGGTCAATGGTACACTATCTTGCTTCTGAAAAACACTGCTCTGTCTCTGCATAGTTTCTAAACAGTGGGCCAGAACACATGGCAGGACGCTGTTAGTGTATTATTGGCAGAATGTACAGTGTGAGGAAAAATGCCACAGAGGTGTACCTTTCACTGATGGGCAACTGATGGTTGAACTTGACTTGACTTCTCCAGTCATTCCTCTACTAACTATACCTGCTCGTCATAATGGGGTTGGGCTGAAGCCTATCCCAACATACATTGTGCAAGAGGTGGGGTATGCATTTAATAGGTCTGCCTGTATATCATGATGCAGTATAAATGCATAATATTGTTCAAGCATTTACACATCCTTGTTAGAGCTGTGCACCTTCCAACTGCACCAGCTTGCTTACAGTTACAGTGTGGTTGTTGTGTAAGGTAAAGTTTCACATACAGTCTGAGACTCAGACAGCAATTCTTTGGGAGGATGCTAGGAAAGCTTATACCATAAAATAACTGAATAGAGACTAAAAACCAAAGAATCCCACCCCTAATTATATTGGTGTGTACTGTAATGAACTGCAATGTACACACCAACACAGTGTAGTGGATCGATAATATGTATAATGTAGGTCATCATCAACTCTGTAATTCTTTATAGACTTCAAAGTCATTTTAACCTGCAAATGGTAAAGAGAGGGGAGCAAAAATCCCGACAGGTTCCCAGCTATTTTTCATGTCTGAAAGTTTAAACACCCCTAATTGCAGACCCTACCAGACCCATCTTGTGTGGGAGTCACTCCCAGCTTTTCCCATAGTTCCTCAGTTACCTTATCAGAACCAGCACACCTGTGGACATCACCTCTTATCAGCCACTCCATACAGTAGATATATGTACAAAGTAGGTTCATCCATTTGCCAGATTGTATATTGCACTACATAGCCCTAGTGTTTTGGGTTTTGCTTGCCTGCTTGCTCCCTTTTTGGACTGGTTTGCCTTCACCGACTACCTACCTGTTGCTGACCATATCTTGGAACGTGGACCAAGTAAATTTCCTGTTTACCTTACATGCAACACCTCCATGTCACGCTTGTGGTTCTTTGAAGACTCTATCAAATCCATCAAGACATTGCTGATTTACTGTAAATGAGTCTTTTCCTTCTTTAGTGTCAAGTCAAAGAAGACAGGACACCAACAGGCACACACAGGGTGTAGGAGTTGTGCTTTCATAGGGGATAATAGCTAATCTTAAGGCTACTGTCTTTTTCCATGAAAGACCCCCGAGGGCTAGATAACCTGCTAACTAGATTTTCATGATCCTGAATGTACATCTACAAGAAGCATGCAGACAAACAGACAGATAGACAGAGAGAGAGGCAGACAGATGGGACATGTATCCGGAGGGGAGAGTGGTATTCTGTGAGGATTGATAGACTCCATATTGTGAGCTAATGATCTCCCTAGGGCGCTGGGGAGAAACGATGAAACCAGCCTGCATGACACTGTCACACTCCCTATGTCACGCTGCCACCTTCATCTCTCAGTCTTTTCTCCCCCTCGCTCTCACGCTCTCTGTCTTCCTCTCAACCTCTCTTTGTCTCTTCCTCGGGGAAATGCATCGATTCACCTTTGTTTGTACTGTCACCCACACATATTCAACTGTCACAGCGAGGAACGGAGTTCACCGAACTGATGGAGCTGATTTAGAGTAAGAGGTATACGCTGTCCTCGTTTCCCAAAAAATGAAACTCCTTGACATCCATTCTCATTTAGTTCAATCTGGGCGAAAAATGCCAGAAATGTCTGCAGGAAGTGTTTGAAAGTTACTGGAGAGGTGGTTGAGAATAGGTGGGAGATAGCATCATACTCCAGGCTTTGCAGGCATAATAGGAAAAAGATCTTTTTAAACCAATTGTCAGCGCTCTTACAATCACAGGCACAATGAATGCATTCACTGGCTGTGTTGATGGAAAAGCACAATCATCCCCTGCGATCTGATTCTCATTCCCGCGCCAAGCTGTCAGCGCTTCAAGACAAGACAAGGTAGGAGAGGAGGTAAAGGCACAAAATTATATAGGTTTGATATTGGCTGTAGGCAGAGCGTTTACTGTTACCACCGAGGCATTGTATCTGCCAGTAAATGGAGCTGACATGTTCCCGCTGAAACAATATTTTCCAACCAAAGACGCAGAGTTTGTTTGTTTGTGTGGGTACCCCTTGGCATAGGCCTGCAGAAGGCCCCCCACCCCTCCTACACAGCAACAAGAAACCCAGACTCTTTGTAGTTGTCATGTGTCCATACGTAGTCATTTTGTGTCACGCTGAAGTCATTTTGTAGTCGTTTTGTGTCTCTGTGGCCATTTTGTGTCTTGTGGTCGTTTGTGGTTGTTTTTGATCTTTGTGTGGAGTCATTTTGTGTCACTATGTAATTGTTCTGCATCTCTTTTTGGCCATTTTGTGTCTCTTTGTAGATGTTTTTTGTCTCGGTTGCCTTTTTTGCCTCTTTTTTTGTAGTCATTTCATGTTGTTTTGTGTCACCTTGTAGTTATTTTGCATCTCTTTGTAGTCATTTTGAGTCTTTGTAGTCGTTAGGTTGACTTCCCGACAAAAATGTTAAGAATCACATCAAACAGAGGCTCTGGCTCAGGGGCTCTCTGACCCAATGGGCCCCTAGTAGGCCTGTTCAGTAATCCATCATGACTGTGCCTGTGCTTGCATTGAAGACAAACTGGTTGATATAAAAATATTTTTTTATGGTGCCACCACATCATCTTTCTAGTTCTTAACATGTGACTTGTGCTCCTGCCCTCCCCTGGTGCTGAAAACAAATAATCTCCTTTTGATGCTGACACCTCGCCATTTTCGGTTCACTTCCATCTTTCCTGCAAGAGGAAGTCTTTATAGTCTAGAATTACAGTTTTCTCAGGCTCACCTCTCTTCACCTTCCCTCAGTTCTCAATCAAATGTACACTGCAAGGTCTTTGTTTTGATTACTTTGCTGCCTTCATATTGTTGACTTGTTTTATACAGAGATAGACACAGAGGGAGACAGACAGAGTAGGTGAGCCACAGCTGGTGAATGGACTGAGATGGGGTTAGATGTGGTTGAACTATGTGTTGGTCCACTTTGAAATTGCTAAGACTCATCTGTTTGTCTCCCACAGCTATTTGAACCATATCTGTGCTGCACTAGAGTGTGGAAAAGATAGACAAAGAAAGTGCAGCCTTTCAATAGATTAGCGCACCCGGGTTACATGTTGACAGCATACAAACTTTTTCTGTTCTTCTGACGCACCATGACATTTTCTGATAATAATGTGATTTCCTGAGTCATTCCTTTTGTTTTTTTTTCTTTCCTTTTTTTTTTTCTGCATCATCAAAGGGAAAACGTGTCATTATACTTGCCATTACAAATCTCAGAGGAAAAATAACATTGATTGAAGGCCCAGGGGAGTGTGAATCACTTACTGAGGCAGATTCATCTCAGCAGCTTCATCTTGACACATGCAGACGCCAGCATGTAGTCGTGTTTGTGCCGACAAAATAATGGCATTTCTGAGTATCTGGAAAACACATTTTGTTTCACTTCAATGTGAAGTTATTTTGCGCTGCAAAGGCAAATAGCAGTAAATACTTTTTGTCAAAAAAGGTTTAGCACTGCTGCAACAACTATAAAATTTTAGCCATGAAAGTTATTGAAGCTTTTTATACACATTTTACAGTTCAGTCACACAGTCATTATAGGCCAGCATATCTATTTGACAGGGTTAGTTTTATCAGTAACAACTCACCGTCATTTTTTGACTGGCTTTCAAACATGACTTCCTAGATTGCACTTTAGCTTGTAATAAAGCTGCAACAGTTAAATCTCCCACCCCCCCATGTGTTCATCTGCAAGAATATGTAGCCTCTAAGGGCAATATATTGCTAAAGCAAAAGGAAAAGGGAAGCTATTGTTATAATATTTTGCATTTTGATATAATATCTCTTCCAAGTAACTTAAAATCATTGAAACTTCCTGTGCTTGCCTCGGATAATAGGGAAACCAATCAATACATAGGATATATCCTACACAGGACATATCCTGTGTGTTAATGTCCCTCTAATTTGGTAGCTTTGTCATTTCTACACACTACGCCAGACAAGATGCAGCTTCCTGCAATGATGGATGGCACCTTAGCAAAATTCTGGTGTAAAGACTGAAGCACAATTAAGATTAGGAGGGATTTTTTTTCTTGTTAATGTACGGTACATCATGTGTTGGGCTCCTCAAGCAAATTTTAAAAGGACAGAACTACACATTGCCTAGTTGGTATACTCTGTCACACATGGAGATTGTGTTCATGGTCTATAAAGGTTAAGAATCAAGAAACTTTCTTTGTGTTTCCCTAGAGGGAGGGACGTGATAGAGACAAGAGTTAACATTGGTGTTGCTTTCCACTGCTGGATACAGCTCTTAAATAAAGGAATGAAGTTTGATGCTGAACTCACAACGCTTCTTCCAGACTGGAAAGTAAACAGCTCTTAATGCTGATGCTGGCTATGTAGCAATAGCAAAACTGACAAATAGCTCCTACTTATCTACTTAAAGGTTCAAACAGTGCTTTCAACATGTAATGTAACAGTTGAAAAAGACTGACATGTCTAGATAGTATTTCATAAAACAGGTTTATTACTAACATTACTATCTGTGGCCTATTTCTTTGCAGAGTAAAAGCACCTGTTCAGCAACATCCTCCAGAATTCAGCGCACGTAAGGTTTGCATTTACTACATTACGTATGCCAGACATCAGTGTTAAATCCCCCTGCTGGTTCTCTAAAGTTCACCCTCTCGTTGGTGGCTTTTTCCTTTAAACATTTTCCAAATACTGATCCTTACGAGCATTAAAAGTCAAAATTTCCTCTTCATACAGTAGGTCCCGTGCTAGGGCTGGGTACTTTCTCGGCCCACAATAGTATGAACAGAAGCTTTCTCTCTCTCTCACTCACTCACCCTCTCTCACTCACACACACATGCATACCCATTCATACTGCTTAAACAATTACAGGTGGTCTCCCTCTGTGTTGGCAGAGCTAGTGAGGTGTGCTTGTTCTATAATTACAACTCTCATTGTGTGCATCCCCCTGCAATGCCCCAAACCACCATAACTGCCTCAGCCACTTTGTTCAATGGATGTCAGATCACACCGTGTGGTCTATGTTGTGTGAGAGACCATTATATTTAAAACACTACAGGAACTTCTGAAACAACAGGGATACTCCGTTCCTTTGTTCTAATTGCCTCTCTTCCTCTGTTTTTATCACTAGCCTTCTCGTGATTGTCTTTTGTGCGCGGCGACACCTGCTCCTTTTCCTCTCTCTCTCTATCTTGTTTTTTTTTTTTCCTCCCCTTCCCCTAGTCTTTTTATATCTCCGCTCAACAATCTTTATGCCTCGCATGCTTTCACACTCCATTTTCCATGCTGGCTCTGGGTATCCCCACTGTGGAGAACTCTGCCTGTTTCATCTGGGTGTGGAAACAGTGTGCTAATATTGCCTGCTTATACCCATTGGGTGGGATAATGGCAGCCATCACTCACTGATGCAGCACAAAAGCTGACATTTCGCTCTCCTTGTGCTGACAAACAGCATACACCTCCCACTGCTCTGTCACTCTCTCTTTTGTTTCTTACTCCCTTCTTCCCCTCTCAGAATCTGTTTCTCACATTGTCTCTCTCTCTTTTGTCATTTGTCTCTCTATATAGGCCTCCCTGCTCTTCTGCTCATCGCTGGTATCGTACAAACAATGCATAGGTCATGACCTCTAGAGGATGTTGCTGCAGAAATGGAAACAGCACTTGATTCTAAAAGCTTTACAACTGATCATTTTACCCATACATAAATTATTCAGTCAGGTCCTAAACAGAGGGACACATTAAGAGTCATGGCTACTATTACAAGTCAATCATCCTACAGGGAATTCTTATTGCAGATCAGTGAAGGAATTATTGGCAGGACAAATGACAGATATATGGCCAATATAAATCCCTTTAAATCCAGCAATGATATCGGTCTTTTTTCTGGATGAGCCAGGATTTTAGTACCAAACTGCCAACTTTTTTTGTGTTTTATTTAATCAGAAACACCATTTTTCACTTGAAATTCAAAGTCACCTTCACCTCGTCTTCCTTGTATTTCCTCTGTAAAGGCTACAAGTCTGTATAACCAGATTTCCTGGTCACTTGGGGACAGCAGAAACAAACAAAAAATCAAATCAAAACAAAAAAAAACTAAAACAAATGAACACCTTACTGTGAGCTGACACGGAGAACTTATTTATTTATTTGCACATCAGTCGAAGATATGCAGCAACATTAACATTCTTTAAAAGTGCTGTTTCCGGACACTGAGTGAATGCCAATGTCAACTGATTATAGTAGGTTTAAATTTTAGATTTCTATACTGACTTCTGCTGAGTTTGTTTATCAAACTAGGTTCGGATTTCTCTTCTTCTTGCATGAAGTGCTCTTTACAATTGTCCTGGCACTACGCACATGTAACAGCCCTGAGACACGCTCCATCCATTCTATTTGAGATACAAAAGCCATGATAATCAGCTGTTGAAGTTACATGCATGATTACCTTCACAGAAAGAAATAGCCGTCATTTAGAGGATGGTTGAAAAGCCCTCACACACACATACACATATTGTTCCCATGATAACAGCACATATGAGGTTTCTATCATCACAACAACACAATACATAAACAGCTTTTGACCTCCTGCTTGTGATTAGACTGAGTTTTTATAAAAGGCTAATTAATTAAAGGAGTGATGTACACACCTGACATGAAGAACAAAACAACGGCAGTAACAGCCTGCAAACAGCGGTATCTCCCTGCAAGCAGGGCCTGGAGTGGGAGGCATTGTTAAGAGGTGCGAGGCTGCAATATGTTTCTTTCTCTCAAATAGAATTACAAAGGTATCTGGCACGTCTGTTCGTCTCACACAGGAATGAACTGCAGAGGCTTATTTGTGTAATTGCTTTGACTGGAGTAGGAGCCCAGGGGCGGGCCCAGCAAAGCACCAGACTGACCAGTGTTTTCACTCAAACAGAAAATTGATCTATACTTTATGATGTAATGATTTTGTGTATGTGTTCACACTACAAAGGGAGGTATTTAAAGGCCTTGTTTCTTTTCTAGATTTACTAGCAACAATTTCTGCTCAAACTACCCAAGAACTTGAAGAAGGTTTTGAACACAGTGCAATAAGGTAATCAAACATAATCAAACATTCATGAAACACTTTTATAACACAATACACGAGCTTTTGCAGTTTCTTGTTGTCCTCTCCCTCTCTGTCTAAGATGTGAGTGAGGGGAGTAGTCACACACAGAAGCCTGTTTCTCCTTTGCCAGCATGTACAGTAGGCTACACACCATGTGTTTCTAGGTGAAGGAGGGAAGCATTTCCAAGCGTTTTGATGCAGTGTAGCGCTGTCTTTTATGCATTTGTATTATTTACAGAGTCACAGTGCACCTTTGCATCATACATGAGGTGTCTAAATGCTAAAACTCAGCTACTCTGGCAAAGGCTGCAATGAATGTACATCATTTGTTTATGAGTGTCATTTACGCGAGAGGTGAAACAAAAACAGAACAAGTATTTGCTTGACTGTCACACAGGAAGCTCAAAATGTCATTTTCTATAGTGGCATCATGCACTTTACAGTAAAGCTTAGCCTTTTCCTATTAACCCAACAGATCCTGGAGCAAATCATCTGCCCTTTCAAATTGCTTTAAATCGTCTTCAGGGTAACTGATGCAGTAACTCTTTGACCTGTTAAGTGCTGAACAGAGAGAGCAGATGATTCACCTGATGCCAGACTGCAATCACCTCTATTCATGGATTAATAACCTCCTGTGGTTCCAGAGCTGCAACATTTCAGTGGCTTGGTGTCTTGCAATGTGGTGGTTAATCTTGCTATAACCGCATTGTGCTTGTTAAGCAATCAGCTGAAAATGATTGCTAATTTTGATTTGAGAAAGTAGTTGGCTTTCACCCGCACACATACAGACACACCTTCACATACACACCTTCATACCTCCCTGTGGCGCAGGCAAGAGTTCAAAACATGAGGGATGAGCAGTGGACGGTTGCTGGGCATTCCAGAGGTTGCCAGTGGGGTTGCAGAGGGTCAGTGATCTGCAGCCCCACAATCCCACGGATGGCGGCCGTTGTGTGGCAACAGCAAGACAGCACCGCCTGACTGCAGGGTCAGGGCACCAGGGACTACGGGTGCTCTCCCTTCGAATTTGACAAATACGATGTGACATGTCAGTGCATGCTCGAGAACATCGCCCTCTTTCACTCGTACTAGTGCACTATTTCTTTCCCCCTCTGTTTCTGTCTCTGGCTCACAAACACCCCCACACACAGAAACAGACACATAAATACAGAAAAACAGTAGGTTTCTCTATATCTCCCTCACAAAACCAGACACAGAAACACAAAGACACTCAAACAGTGAAACTCAGTTACTCACTCTTGCATGAACACACACACACACACACACACACACACACACACACACACACACTCACACATACACACACACACATCACTCTATTCCCCCAGTGGCTGTCATCAAAAGCAGCCACTCTGCCCTACACTATGTAAAAGTAACAGCTTGCTTTTATTCTCCCTGGTCTCAGTCTTCTCTTTTCCTCCTGCTCTCTCCTCCTCTCCTCTGTGATGCCTTCCAGTCATTCCACGTCATCCCACCTCTCCGACACCTCTCCTACCACCCAGCAGTTAAGTGCATTTGCAGACCGGCTCAGATAGGCTGTCATATATATTTCAAAGGCATTTCAAAGCACATTCAGATGGACTGAATGCACATTCACCAGGAGGCTATACAGGGTGTACTTTTGCACTGTGGCTTTTTGGAGTCATTTTTCGTTCTTGAATAAGACATTTTTTGAATGTCATGTTCTCATACTTATTCACACTCACAGTGTTAAAGTGTACTTTTAATTTTCATAGTGGGTCGATAAAGTATTTGACATATCTTTTATAGATTTTAAGGATTTGTCTCATATTAACAAAAAGCTATAAGTTATTCATTTACTACAACACTTTAAAATGACACAAATAACACATTTTAGATGGACAGAAGGTCTCCTCTTGTCCTTGCAAATATGATTAAAAACTATTTTTCTCATGTGTAATTCACTACAAATTTTAATGTTTGCTGCTTATGAATTTACAATTATAGAATATGTAGCATCTACAACAATAAAGCTAGTTAATACACATTAGTTAATGCATATATTATTAAGATGCATGTCATAATGCATGTGTATAAAAATATCAATAATCAACATAATTTAATTGATGGGATGTCATTTTATGTGGTTGCCGTAGTTTTCAAGGTTAAATAATGGAAAACTGTACAGATACTAATACAACATACAGTACGCACACATACATAGGTAGACAGAAAACATGACATGAATCATGATTCGCACATGAAGACATAAAAAAGGGGCGGGGGGGCACATGCATGTGCACACACACACACACACACACACACACACACACACACACACACACACAAATTGTGACAGTTACAAAATCATCCCAATTTGTATTTCCTCCTTTGATGCTTTGATGCTGTTATGGAAATTGTGGTAATTTCACCTGCACGTCTGCTCGTCCTCATAACCCCCCTCCACACCACCACCACCGCCACCACCCAGGATCTTAGAATGCTGGGAAGTGTTAATAATATTTAAAGATAAACGCCATCTGTTCCCAGGGCCTAATGTGAATACCAATACGGCCGGCAAACATTGCAATTAACAGAGCCAAGATGTCAGGAACACCAGAGAGGCAGGCTTTCAGCCTCCTGCTCCAGGAAAAGAGAGGCAGATGTGATGTGAGCAGAGATGACTTTTCAGTTCTTGGGGAAAAAAACACTCCTCTTGTCCCCCCTTTCCCTACTTCCATCTGCCCATATGTGATAGGATCCCATAGTATCATCTTTACTTAGGGGAATCTGCTTTGAAATATATCGGCTTTATAAATGCCTGTCTCTCTCTATTTGAATATTTTATACACAGAGCAGAGACGCATCAGTCAGGTGAATGAGAGGCATGCTGTTTTTTTCTCAAATGAAAGCAAATTGCATTTGCCCTGCCATACTCAGTTTGTCGCTGCAGGGATGTTCTGTTTGTGTTTGACTTTGTGTGTGTGAATAAGAGGCGAATGCATTTGAATAGGTAGATAAAAAATATGGATGTAAGACAGAGACTGTACATTACACTTAGACTAAGAATAACGTGGATGGATTTTAAAATGTAATTTATGGGTGGAACATTTTTAGATCCCTATCTAAAAGTTTTCTGTCAACACTGAAATCTCTTCTTTTAGTTTATTGGCAGTTGGGAAAAACAAAATGGTGGATTGAAGTAATGGGCTGCTAAAGCAAATTTGGCTATGTCGCCTCCAAGCGTCTCTGTGACTACTTTGTGAGTCATTCCAGTCCAGTCACATAATGAAGGGAATAGCGTATCTTTCTGTTTGGCACAAGGATATATCTCAAGTCTCCTTATTTCCCATTCTACCTCCAGACCCCTGAGATCCACCGTCACTGCCCCCTGTACCACACTCCCAGTCAAAACACTATTTGCATTCTTGGCCCTAAACTTGAGAACATTTTCCCATCAATATTAATGATCTTCCTCCTGCATACATACATGTATCTTTAAAACTTATCTTAAGCCCCACCTCTTTTATTTAGGTTTTGATACGCATCATGAAGACATGACTCACACTGGTGTGGGTTTTATCTGACTGGAAGTGTCATCTCTCTGAAAAAGCTCAGGTAATTCCTGGGCTGCATTTTAAAGGCCTCAGTCAAATCACTGTTTTTATTTGCAGAAGGTCATGTTCACAGGAAGAACAGGGGATCAAACCACCAACGTTACAATTAATGGCCAACTTGTTGTAGGTTACCTGAGCTACAGCAGCGGCATCTGACAACACAGACAGAAAAATTAAGAACACAATTAAATTAGGCAAATATGCTTTTGAATAAAAGTAATGTCTGCATAGATTACACTACATCAAATTTCCTATGAAATGTATTTGCTGATGCAAATTTGTTGTGGATGAATGTAATTTGAATATGAATATTAATGAATGTATATATTGTAAACACAATAAAACATCACAGAGTGAGTTGGATGTGATAGAAAATTAGATTCTTAGCATTGTTAGCAAGCAAATCAGCCATGTTCCTGAAAGTTGCATCACCTGACAATTACACCGTACAGTATTTTAGTGTTTCCAAAAAGCTCAGCTTTCCTCTCTCTCTCTCTCTTTCTCTCTTTCTTTCACTCGTTCCAAAACTGTGGTTTTCAATAAGCCTCTCCAAAGCAAATACTGCACATTTTAAGGTGCTATTATCCCTTCACTCTCACCTTCTCTCTTTTCTCCCTGCTCTTCACTATCTCTAACACTGTGTCCACAGCGGAGTCAGACGTGCAGAAGAGGCCACCCTTTGTATATACCTCGGTGGGATCACTGGTGTCACTGTTCACACATTCAGGTTCACGTGACACTGACCTGTGGGTGACAGGAGGGCTGAATTCTCTGGAGGGTTAGGTGTTGCCAAGGCTGCTGAAAGCATCGCCGTGGAGGTCATACTGTGAGGCATGCAGCATTCAACGGATTTACTTTGATGATTCAGACTGAAAAAGCCTGACAGTCCACAGTGACACAATGGCCTGTAATCTGTTTATTTAAGATTAAAGTCTGTCAGCCTTTGACAGTATCAAAGTGACGCAGCATCCATGAACTTAGAGATGACAAATAAAACTGTATTATCTGTAACAAACATAATCATGTAAACAATTATCAACCTGAGTACAACAATGCCATAATAGATGTATTATCCATATGTTTATCATCGGGCCTGTGTCTGATTATTGCTGCTATGGTCCAGTGGGCATGTTAAAGCGTATGCTCCGAGGGAGTGCAAGCTATGCCTTCCAATATCAGCTGGCCTCAAAGCTGCTTCTATAATGCATGAAGATCAATACGCTGTGGCTTTGTGAGTGAGGCCTTGCAACTCTGTGCCCATATCAAGTATTCCCGTCGACTGCCCCACCGTTTGAAGGGATCTATGGCTTTGGATTTATCAGGGCTCTAGGGATAGCAGACTAATGTCTTGATATCCGAACTGCTATTGTTTGGGAAAAAAACATAAAGCTAGTAGTGCTGTGTTTGGGGTATTTCTGACATCTGCAGTTTTATGACAATGTTTGATGGTGAGATTAATACCAAAGGGGCATTTCAACATTAATCCAATTCTATTTTCTCCAAGTTTTGGAAAATTTATGTTATGTCAGTTATGTTCAACTGGTTCGACATTAAAGGATGTTGCGTAAGTATTTATTGCACTACAAGGTTTCTTGTATGTTGTTGTCTCATGTGCTATATCAAGACGTTTTTGATTACATAACTAGAGGAAATTCTGCAGCTATTGCTGCAAATGCTAATTTGAATAATAAATTATGAGTAAGCATGTTACTAGCAACAGTTACATCTCACAGTCTCCAAAAGCAGTGCACCCCCTACCCTGGTGCAATGACATTTTTGTATGAATACAATCCAGGTGTGGATTACTTAAGGTACCCTGTTGATTTTTCATTTTGGAGAAACATGGCTTTTTTCTACATTTAACATTTTCCACTAAAAAGCATTTTGTGTATCCCTAATACCCAACAAACATATGTAATGCATAAAAAGGTTTGTATTGAAGCCTTCACAACAAATAGTCAAAAATCTTTTTTCTTTTTTTACCTCATCAAAACATTCTTCTACATCACCATTCGTGGTCAGACACTCCACAGGGTACCTTTTTAAGTGATTAAAAAGGTCATATTGATTCAGAGTGTGGCTTATTTATACATTCAATCATATTTCATATTCTCACTCTTTCCAGTTCAGGGTCATGGGCTGGAGCTTATTCCAGGATGCATTGGGCAGAAGGCAAGCAAACACAGTGGTCCTGCATGTTGAGAGAAATCAGGTAAGACATTTGCACAATTGGCGCACATGCATACTCCAAACACTGACACCTAGCTTCAAACTCAGGCTTCTGTGGCCTCTGTGCCACTGTGCTGCCAAATAATTTATATCACTGTCCAAACATACATAAATGTGGTTGTTGTGGGTGTTGCTGATTATTGAGAGGATCTGTACATGCACCTCCACCGGTCAAAGCCACAACAACAGCATCAAATACCTGCAGTTGCACTAAGATACTGTTTCAGTTAGAGGATCCAAAAGCACTATTTGCGAAAATAAAATTGTGCCATATTGATATCAAACTGCATCTATTGATATTATACTCTCCCTGATTTGTTACTTACCTATGGGCATATGACGTCAAGCAATGCTCATTATTAGATGGTAATCCTCAGATTTCCCTCGTGACCCCCAGGTTGGCACTAACGCTCCCCCTGTCCAATTTCCCAAACTCAGTGTCAGAGTGAAGTACAAACTTGCCAAAAACAGACCCCCAATAGCAAGTTTGGTTGTGAAACATTGTTCATGTTTCAGTCTCTAATATTTTAGACTATGAATTATTAGCACACATGAAATGTTTTTTTTTATTCCCTTTTGAAGACTCAGACCACTTTGAGTTTAATTTAAACTTTTATCGAGCACCAGATTCCTCTTGCTGTTGCTTTACAATATGTTTTTCAAGCTAAAGTGATAGAATGTAACACTTGTGGTATATTCAGACCCTTCATAACAAATTGATACAATATTTCAATAATATTCTTGTCAGGAAGACTAAATTATCTGTTAGCTCAATAGTTATGTTATTGGGACTTAATTGAACTTTATGATTTCCTTAAGCTTTAAGGGTATACCTTACCTATACTGTATATTGTTGGAATTAATAGTCAGGAAATATGTAGTCATACAATGATCCTGATTCGCTTTTGCCATGGATAATATTTTTCCTTTACACTTTGTGTGACTTTCACAACCTGACAAACTGTTAAACCCAACAAGCCCCTGGCTGCTATCCCTACAGCCTAATGGCCTACTCTAATGGCTGTTTGTCTTGTTTCATGGTAATTGGGGGGCAACTGACTCTGCAGCAAAATCTCTGCTATCCTTTTCCTGCTGAGATTCTTTTGCTAGTCCCCTTTGGGTCCTCTGCTTTGTAGGTACAGGTTTCTGCTCTAATGATATCATAATTGCTGTTTTCCCTCACAGTGGACAATGGTTGCCAAGTCTGAAGGTGGCCCAGCAAATGAGTTGGAGATCAAACCAGGGACACCATGATGATGAAGACACAGTGTAGATGTAGGAAAAAAATGAGGCATTTTCATCAAAGCATGGTATATTGTGCCCCCCTTTCGAACCTGTTGCTCATATTTCCCCTCTCATTCTTTCCATACCTGCCGAACCACCTTGTTATACATGATACATCATTAGTGGTAGAAAATGCAAATGAATCTTCACTTTGTAAGTCAATTTGGATGCTATGTGTATGTCCTTGCAATCGCTGTAAGAAATTCAGATATTAACTTGACCTGTGCGGTGAACAACCCTGGTAGCCTGACACAGATATGCACACTTACATGTATGTTCATACATGAACAAACAGAATTCAACAGACTGGCCAAACCAACGACATTTCATTTCATTTCACAAATCATTTTTGCAAGGTCTGTTTCCATAATTCACAAAGATCAGCTCCTCTCCTCGCCGCACACTCACAGGAGGTAGTGCAGTGCTGTTTGAACAATCATTTCTCAGTCCAGCTGAATTCATGCTGACGCTCCAGTTTGCTCAGTTTGCTTTCTGAAAACTCCCCTCTTCCTCTTTTTAATCCTCAGAGGGGAAAAGAGAGAGAGAGAGAGAGAGAGAGAGAGACCAGCAGTGAATGCTGACGGGGACATAACTTGCCTTCCCTGCATACCTTGTTTACAGTCTCCCTCCCTGCTGCTACACCCTCCTCTCTCAATGGAGCCATAAAAAACAAATAGGGGCTTTTAGAGAAATTGCCTGTGCACTGAAGATTAATAACAGTTGCACCAGTTCACCCAAGAAAGTCTCCAGAGGCAAAAACGATATTGGAAGATTAAAAGTGCCACATCCCTAAATTGGAATGATTCAGTGCTCAGGCTGCTCTCTAACCAGCTTATTGAGAGTCAAGGCCTTGGTCTACCTGCCAGACAAAGAGCATCATTAAGTATTTACTTGTGGATAAGGATTCGCTGCATGCATATAATGATGAGCAGAGGGTGTGATCGATCTGCTGTGTCTCAGATGGAAGTGTGGTGGCCTACAGCTGCGGCAGAAGCAGACAAAAAGGCAGGTCATCCTGTGTGAGGTTAGGTCATCTTTTCACTGCTTGTAGCCCATTAGTCTAACTCTTTACTTCCAGTTGTTGTTGTTGTTCCAGAAGTAAAGAGGGCACCAATTTGAACCATTACTGTCATCAAACAAAAGAGTAAGGTGCAGTTCAAATCTTATGGCCTGCAACTGGACTTTCATTATGGCTGCACACCTTTGCAAACAAAGAACATAGTGGCTGAGCCAATAAACTACTCTGATCTCATGATAATTAAGAAAATTAGGTAGCAGGATTAAGATATAAATCTACTAAGGCATTTAAAAAATTAAATATATATAATTAAGTACATGTGATATCTATAAAAAAAATTAAAATAAATATATATATATAATATGTAATATATATATGAGAATGCAATATATATGGTTTTTAAAAAGGGCAACTGAAATAAAAAGTACAACCTGTTTAATGCTTATTGTGAACATCTAGGCATCCTCTACTGATTAGCCACGACACTTGGCTCTGCATATTTTCAGCAGCATTTCTATGGTAACAAGGAGGAACCGAAACACATGTCTCCGTGGCAACCAGACCAAAGCGTCTAGGCAGTTGCATAGCAACCACTACAAAAAACAACGGTCGTCACGTTTTGAGAGCCACACAAACACTAATTAGTTAGAAACATTAGTCTTCGTTTTTCGGTTTGGACTCGCTACATCTTCTGAGAGGACAAGAGCTGTGGATATGTTGAAGAACAAGCCGGAGCTAAAAACACAAGGCTTCACCGTAAAGGCCACCATGAAGAACTCTGTGGTGAGTGAAGTTATTTGACCTCGTTAACGTTAGCTAATGTTCTGTTAACGTTAGTTTTAGCTAGCACTGTACAACTGACAAT
Organism: Trachinotus anak; assembly: GCF_046630095.1. NCBI lineage: Eukaryota > Metazoa > Chordata > Actinopteri > Carangiformes > Carangidae > Trachinotus > Trachinotus anak. The sequence continues at coordinate 6,802,667 of NW_027273866.1, read as the reverse complement.
GTAGCCTATTCGCTGTGTATCATTTGTTAATGGAGAATTTGTGACGAAATATAACGTGATGTTTGGGGGATGTTTATTCAGCACAAGGTAATTCAGGATATCACAGCAGGCTGCATCATTTCTGTCAGTGGGGGTCAAGCTATCCAACTTTGCAAAGTTGTAATTTCATTCACTGTTTTTCAGTGCTAAAAATATCTGTCTTGGACGAGAGATGTATTTTAGTGTCGGAGGTACAGAGTGAGTTCGAGTGTTGTTTTGTGTGGTAGGCTACATAAACACTGACAATCTTGTCTCCCACATGCTGCGATCCACTATCGAGGTGAAGTTTACAACTGATGGAAAAGAATGGAGGGAGGGGGCAGCCCCCTGAAGTGCCAATTTAAATTAGCCTCTTACTATCATCTTTTCCTCTCTCGTTTCTCTGTTATTCAGCAGAACGTACCATCTTTCTGCTCTGTCTACAGAGAAAACTAGTCAAGAGAGGTGGGGTGGCAGTGGAAAAAGAAAAAAACAATGCCTGAACATATTCACTCCAACCATACTCTTGCTCTCCCTGTGCATGTATGTGTGTGTATGTGTGTGTATGTGTGTGTGTGTGTGTGTGTGTGTGTGTGTAACTCTTTTACTGAGACAAGCTTCGGTGCATTTCACACAAGTATGGGGGTTTGAGAACTCTAAAATTATCCAATAACTTTTATGGGGTAAAATTACACTGTTAGAACCCATTCCAGAGCTGTAACACAATGATTAGACACTATGAAATCCTGAAGCCCTGTGCTAAGAAAAATGCAAATGACACATTAACATGAAAGGGGAATGTTTTATAGACTAGCATGCTTGTGGGGTAGTTGGCATTGTTTGCAGCACATGATTGCAGTATTTATCTATTTTATAAGCTTTTCTTGTTTGCCTTGAGTTTTCTATTTGTTTGCCTAGCCACCAAAGCTTTTATGCAGTCGGAAGAAACTATTGTGCACTTATTTTTGTACTGGTGCCCCTTGTCTTACTCTGGGACAAACAAATAGTAGGCTAGCTTCATGAACCTTGATTACTTGGATCTTGGACCACCCTTCAAAGACAGTTAACTCGGGTCCTGCTCTCCTCTTATTTACTACAAATGAAGATGGATCAGGAAAGTGTAATAGGTTTGTATAACAGAGGACATTAGTCTTTATTGAACTGTATAGGCAGGAAAACTATCTGGACTAGTTTTATCTGGGGTAGTTCGTCTTCGTACGTGTAAATGTATTAGACCATGATGAGTTACACCTTTGTTGTCTCGCAAGTCTGTATTTTTGTGTATTTGCAGATTTGAGGAATTGACTAACTTTACTTGACTAGTGGCTGCACATGATACACAATAGGATGGTGTGTGAAACTGATGTTTCTCTTTGCTGATTTTGATTGCCACCAAAGGCCACTGAAAGATGTACATGTAACCTCCTGCTGTGTTCTGGCAGACGTGGTGGGCCATAGGAGCAACTATGATGATAGACTGTAAGCTACTAAAGAAAACAAGCCTCCCAGCAGTGGATTTAAAAAGGCATCCTTTCTTTGGCATACATAAACCAGAGCTTATCAGTGTGTGTGTGAGGTTATGTAGAAGTAAAATATGTCATCCCACTTTTTTTTAACACAGTTGCCTGTGTTAATTGTAGTCTTTCTCTGCCGTTGATATTGTACATGAATAAATAAGGAGGGTTGTCAGTCTTACTTCTGACTGAACAGTTATTCACTATCAACTTCAGTTGAAGTTGTTCACTTCTGTCGTCAGAAAGACTGCTGTGGCTCAGTTCATGTGAGGAGGAGAATTCTGTTGTGGTTTGCTCTGGTTTTGCAGTCGGCAGTTTCATATTTAGGGAACACAGTATGTGATGCCTCAAATATTAGCTCTTCTTGCTTTTAATTCTTACTTGGCACTTTACAGAGACACAGTTGTGGCTGGTGTGCAACAAAGCATGGCATAGACAGTCACATTTCTTAAATTGACAGATAGAAGTATTCTTTTACTTTCACTTGCCTGATCTCTCAGGCAATTATCTCCAACCTATTTTTTAGAGACAACACCAAGCTCTTCATTAGAATTTCTGTCTGTACAGGTGAAGACAGGTGGCTTTCAATACAAGACATTTTTATTTTTTAGTATTTCCAAGCCAGGTCTACATGAAAACATATCATTGTCTGTTTTTGTCAGGTGTATGCCAAAATCTTTATTTATTCAGTAAGCCCCAAGAATATCTATATTTTGATGTTGGTGTTTTGTTTTGAAATGACAAACAAGAGCACTGTATCAGAAGTTCATGTATCCGTGGTCAGCAGTAATTTAATGAATGAATTTTAGGAAAATGTCAGTTTAAATCTCCTGCCACTCACTTCTGTTTCTTCTGTACTTCTAAAATGTTGACTGTCCAGTCTTGGGTACTTTGATGCCAACAGTTTAACTAGGTCTTCTTCTCTGAGCCATTAAGTTTTTTGCAGATAGCTATTGCCTTGTTACGTTCATACTGCACTTTAAAGAACTGGCTCTATGTGATAAATAGAAGTGGAAGAGCTGTGTAGTTCTGATGACAACAGTAAATAGTTGAAATTGAAACTGCAGCTCTCTTTTTTCTGTGGTGGGGACTGCCTTGAGATGCAAAAGAGGTATTCCGAGCTATCATTGACTTCCTCCTCCTTTTTTGAAGGTCATAAACAAATCTCCTGTCAAGAGCCTTCACGAGAAGGCTCCTGCAAAGCCCTTTAATATTCACCATCTCCCCAGAGGATCTGCTATGTCTGGAACATGAATGATTCTCCCCCCACTGCCATACCACTGGCTAAATCCTCAAGAAAAACCATTACATTTTTCAGAGGCTTGCTTGTGTCTGTTGCCTTCTGTTTTTTCACCTCCCCTGTGGTCACTGACATATCGCTCCAGAGAGGGCAGCTTTGCGGAGAGCTGTGATTTGTAGGTAACGACAAGGCCATTTCAAGCCTTGAAAGGGTATGGGGACTTGAAGCATAGGCTTATTATGCTTTAAAGTATTTGTGGTCATAGAAATTGAATCAATAGCACGGGCCCCTGAAACTCACCCCCACCCCCTTTTTTCTAGTGATTCATCCCCAAGCATTGAAAGAGAAAAAAAAGATGCACTTTATATTCTGGTGGGAGGTCGTCACCCTGTGTTTCAGACAGAAAGGGGAACAAAGCTGTTATTTTCTGTGTCAGAGGTTTATTTCAGCTAGGTGACAAAAAATTACAGCAAACACCTGCACAGTGTTGTGTGACATGAATGGACATGAACCCACTTACTGTACATGTGAACACTGACGCTGACACAGATAAAGGAAAAAAAAAAGATGTGGCTTTTCTTGTGTTATGAGTCGGGAGTGAGCAATATGGATAAGTGTCTGAAATGGTGCAACTATGTAGCAATGTATAGCCTATACATTATATACATTATATACATATACCTCATACTTCAAATTCATATAAAAATCCAGCATTGCCTAAAAGTCATGCTCTTTGGTAGTGCTCCATTACCTCCTCCAAGGAGATTATGTTTAATTAAAATTTTCAGTGTGATTAAAACATATGGCACTTGAGTATCCTATTGCTGTAAGTCGTCTTACAAAAACTGGTATAGCTGTATTGATCTCATCCACGCTTGTCACACTGTGGCCAGTTTTGATGAATGTGGCTAGGTAGCTAGCCATGTGATTTTTAGCTGTTCTTCCAAGAAAACTGTGATTTGTGCACTGTTTCTCCATCTAGAGGGAACAGCTGGCTGTAGCACAACACAAATTTATTCCATCTCTCTGTTTAAACACCTATGCAAATAAAAATATTTCATCAATAACTATTGAGCTCACTTGCAGATAGGGTACAATTGATTTATAGACTTGTGAAGATGTATGTGTGACCTTAGATTATCATCATCATACCCTGTAATTGATTTATGTGGTCTGTAATTTGTCAGATGTTTGCCATAACACATCCTGTAATGTTTCCTCTTTTTGTGCACTGCTTTTAAGCTGTTATGCTTTTAAAAGACCATATTGGAATATATTTTAAAGATCTGTGTGTCATGAAGCCCCTTCTTTCAGGTAATACTCTTTCATTAGAAAGCAGAAAGAGAGGACGAAAGTCTTAAATGTCTCAACACTGCAGTGTCCCACAGTACATATACTGTACATCACAACACACATACAAGAACATGGATATGATCCTCTTTAAGACACAGTATTGCACAGTTCACCTGAGAGGGCAAATCAATACAAACTACACCTGATCCCAACCTAAACTTTCAAGTGGTGAGGGTCTGCAGATTGTTGAACCGATGGACTGCTTTTATAACAGGCACACCCCATTTACTGTTTGCTTGGCCTCTGGGATAAAAATTGAGCTGGCAAACAGCATCCCCAAGTTTGCTACAACCCACCAACCCCTTTCTCTAGGGCTCACCGTCATCCTTGGCTCACCCTACTAACCCCAGGGGACAGATGGAGACTCCATGCTAGCAAACGTGACCTCCATATCTTATTCCTTTCCTCCCCCACAGCATCATCATTATATACCTGAGCAGATGTCTTGGCCCCTATGCTGCCTGCCTCTCTGTCTTTATTGGTCTCTCTCTCTCTCTTCCTCTTATCCTTTCTCTTCAGAACCTTCATTCAACTAGCAGGTCCCTGAAGATGAAAACATTTTACACTGAAACAATAAAACCAAATTAATAAAATGAAAATAACAAAATGATAAGAGGTAACAACATGTAGATGGATTTTGGTTTAATTGTATAGTATAATAGTAGATTAAATGTGGTGGAGAGTTTAGAAGCATATTTTGTTGAGATTGTAGCAGAGATGTGTTTTTTTTACATCTCTTATATTTGCCTTTGAGGCTGTAACCCCTGAGTGTCATTTTAATAAACAAAGCCATCTGAACAAATTAAACAAGTGACAGTTCAGAATTGATCATTGATTAGGGTTTAAATGAGTCCAGAATTTCAGTGCAACCTAATTAAATGTAATCTTACTTTGAATTGCAATCTAAACCTAGTTAAAATGCTGTCTTAAATTTAATTTGGTTTTGAATTAATCCACATTTAACAATTTTTCTAATAGCCTGATGTATATCAGTTAAAGCTTGATTTAAAATGATTAAATCCCTTTTTTAGCAATTGAAACACCATAGAGTGGAGAAATAATCAGAAACAGAACATGAACACAGTAAAGATAAAAGTTTGAGATAAAAATAAGCTCATTGTCAGTTATTTAGATAGCAGGCAGTTACTGACCAAGATTGAATCCTTGAAAGCTTTTATGGAGATGAATCTGTCTATTTATTATTTTCACTTGCACTCAAAATCATTCTTCCTCATCGCTCCAAACACATTTACCTGACACAGGAACTCATAATGTTCCCAGCGTGATACATAAATTGACCATGAAGCTGGCCTGGGTTTTTTGTTTCTGTGTTGTGTGAAGCATGCCTGTGCAAGTAAAGGCAAATTGAGCAAATTTCTGTGGTTGGATGCTATGCTTTAGTTTCCCTCACCTGTCTGCTTGCCTACCTCACTTGAACTGTCTCATGGAAGTGTTTTCTAAACCAGTGGTGCTTGTAGGCACACACACCCTTGCACACACTAAAACTATTTTTCTGCATCCCTCTTTCCTTCCCTCTGCTTCAGCACCAGAAGCCTGTAGTCCATCCCGGTAAGCAGCTGGGTTATTTGAAGAAGAGGGAAGAATTGAGTCATGGTAAAACAGGTTAAATTGGCAATGGGCTCTGGAGGCCTGCTGGCGTTTCCATTACTATCGATCAACCACGGAGCCTAAAGGCCTTGAGTGGACGGAGCATTAGCTGGCTTGGAAATCTTACAGTTTCCCCATAACTTTGGACTTTGTTGACTTTTCCTGCCTTGCTGCTTACCTTAAAAGCAGTGGAAAAATAAGACTGACCCCTAATGGAAGCACATTTTCAACATTGTTTAAAGATGTTTTTTTATCCATGAAATGTTGTTAATTAAAAGTGACCATAAAGGGAGGAAAAGCCTGTCTGTGAAATGTTATTTCTTTTGAGTTGTTGCTTTGATACAGTAGAAATCAAAATTTGGTGTTTTCATCACACTGAAAATGTATATTGCAACTAAGGATGAATTTGGCAGAACTTAAAGAAGCAGTTTCTGTGCTTCATGCTGTTCTCACCAGGTATCAACAGATAGATTAGGTTAGAACTGATGGCATGCTATCTGAAGTGCATGACTGCTGAAATGTCTGTGACCTTTTCGGTGTTTGAGGAAAACACCATCTGGAAACTTCAGTCAGATATGGAGAAGTACTTCCACGGCATTCTACCATGACCTTATAGAAAGTGCTCTGCTGATTATGTCTATTATGTTTGCTTTCCTCAGAGCTTGGTTGACAATTACACTGGCCTCTCTGTTTGTTATGTTCTCCTTCAAGCCCCTGTAGCTTGCATTCTAATTAGATGGCTTTTAATGGAGAATGTTTATTGCTCCTTACAGGGCCTCTATTTTCCGCTCTAGAGTTAATTAGCCCTATGTCATGTGATAACCAATGTAGAGGACATTAAGACCTATGCTTCTTCTATGAGCAGTGTCCTTCCTGTATCAAAAGAAAGACTGCAGCGGTGTTGACTGAATTATGTACTTGATTTCACTTAGTCTTGGTCATATTTAAAGCACAGATCAATATGAAGACATACTTTGATGTTGCTACATTTAACATAACCACACACACGCACACAGTCATGTCTCCATGACTTCAGAGGACATTACAGAGGACTGTAATGTCAGTTCATTTCCTGGACACTTACTTTAACCATAACTACTATTTGCCAAACCCTAACCTTACCCTAAACTTAAAACATGTCGCCACCTTAAAATTGAATGATTAACATTACAGTGACTTGCTTTTTGTCCCCATAAATAAGACAAATCCCCAAAATGTGACTGTGTAAACAGAAATATGTCCCCACAACATCAGTAATATCTGAAGCACGAATACATCCACAGTGGTTATCTTGTTCATTACACACCAAGTTTCCTGTAAATAATAAGGAATTACCATAAAAATCTATTTACTTGATATGTTGGCAGCTAATGTTGTTTTCAACAGGCTTGGTGACAGTGAAGACAGTGAAGTGATAACTTTATGCAACACAAATCAGATGATTTACTTTTCCCTTTTTAGTTCAACTTTCAAGTAAAATTGTTTTACACATGGAAACATGGTTAAAATAATTATTTGACAGTTAATTTTCACATTATATTGTATTATATTGAGATAATTACTGTTTTCATTAGTTTGGCTAAATGTGATTTTAAAAAATGAAAAAGAAAGGTTCTCAAAATTGCCATACTGGAGGGTGCCCCAGCAACCTAATGGTTATGGTGCATACCACATAACAATATAACATCCACATTCAACTTCTGGCCAATGTAACCCTTGTTACATGTCATACCCATTTCTTGACCCACATTTCCTGTCTTTATCTCTACTGCTGCTGCTGTCAAATAAAGGCAAAAATGACCCTCCTCACCCCTCCTAGACATGTCAGACATGTCCTAAACATAATCATTGAAAACACTGCTAAAGGCAGTTCATATTAGGTTGATTTCCATTCAGCAGGATTTATTTAGTAGATGCACTGTGTATGTCCATTATGCCGCTGTTCTTTAGATTCAATTTGTGACCTCTTTTGTAACAGTGTTGGCAATTGTGAGTGACTTCCAAATTAAGTAATTTTTCAGCAAGAGTGTGCATTATGTTGTGTACCACATTATTATGTTGTGTGTCCATATGTAAATGTACCTGTTACAAGTGACACACAGTCCACTTATGTCCATCGGACGTTGAAGTCAGCTAAACTAAAACCTAAATGAGTCTATCCTTAAGTGCATTTAACTGACAGGACATTAGCCACTTATTCAGCCATCCTCCATCATTATCACCCTTCAGACTCACTTGTCCTTGCTAGAGGAGAATGGGCCATTCTTAGTGTTCTAATCTGCCTGTGTGAGGCATGTGTTATACACTTCACTGCAGGGTCATATGTGGCAGCTCACATACTACCTACATCAACATAATGGGAACCAGTAGCAGAAAAATCAATGTATCTGACAAACGCTGTTGTTCCAATCCAATAATGCCAAATGGTGGCCTTTGTTTTGCTGCCCCCCACTTTGAAAATCTTTTAGCATCACCATCAATGCAATAACATTGGCCTGACCTTTTGAATTTTGCTGACCAGCACAGAGACCAAAATGGGCTGTATGTCTGTAATCCCTCAAGGACAATCACAAAATCTACCATGCAGCAAAAGAAACCCTGTAATAAATATTAGAATACTGTGTTGCAACACAAAAGATGTTTCTGTCAGAATACTTTAGGGAAATAATCTCTATAAAGAGAAGAGGGATGGTAGGTCAGAGCAGAAACCCCCACCGTTGCCAACCTCTTGCACACTGAATGCATTTTAGAACACACACCAGCCAACTTCTTGGATGGTGCTCCAGGGCTGTGATGTTCTTCACCTGGTGCCAAGAAAGTAAACCTGCAAACCCTTTAGGATTTGAAGTAGTGTGTGCATTCCCTTCAAAATTCCACTGAGGATTACTCTGCTATTTAGCTCATGCCTTGCATCCAGCTGAGTCAAAGTGCTCCCAATTGAAGGTATGCTGGAGGCAATGGCTCTGCCGCAGCAAGCTGGAGAAGGCATGGAAGGGGAAGGGCTGGAAGGCAAAAGTACTCCGATACTGTCAGTAATGATCCACATCACAGTCTGAGCGCCCCTCTGCTCCAGCCACCTCTGCTCATTACCCTCGCTGTCCGGAAACACCAAGCAAATTCTACTAACGAGTGTTTGATCAACACAGCGCGCTGTGGCAGAGGGAGACAGGCAACCTGTTCATGACTCATTCTCTGCCCCCCCCCCCATCTCTCTCTACCCCTCTCGCTCCTCTACTTTTTGCTCTGTCTCCCTTCCACTCCCTTAAGACAGAGGAGAACAAAGGGAGAGACAGAAGAAAAGCAATATAACCTTTTGGCCCTTATCTGCGGAGCACACCAGAGCCTGTCTGGCCTCAGACATTGCTTTGCCTGTCCTTTGAAGGCCCTCATCTCCCTTTGATTTCAGCCAAATGGTTCAGCACAGTGACAGATGCTCAACTTTCCATCTGTCACTCTGACACTCATCTTTTTAGTGTTGTAGAATCTAACTGACTTTGTTTGGTCTCTCTGTCTGGCTGTCTGAATAAGGTTGTGACATGGATGCTGATGTGAGTGCTAATGTAAGAGGTTGTGACTAAGATTTTTAGTTGGAATGGATAAAAGAAAACTTGTTACACTACTTTTACATTAACATCTTAGACATTTAGTTGATGCTGTGATAGCGAGTGACTTAATGAGAAGTCTAAGGGTCATCATCACATTACCTTGACAACATTCCTTTGAGATGGGCCACAAAAAGGATTAAAAATTCAAGCCAAGGAGACTCATAGAGGGCAGCTTTTTTTATGAGAGGAAATTAGAGTAAGTAGAGGAGAAAGACTGGAGAGTGAATATGATTCAGGAGGGAGAGGATGACGTAGCACACCTCTTAAATAGATGAGTGTTCAGTTTATGATTGAAGATAAAAGGGATTTTGCTGCTCAGACTGAACTTTGGAGGTCATATTTTACTCTTGCCTAAATAATAAACAATAATGCACTTTTTAATCATTACTTTGGTGCAGTCTGTTTTCAAAATCTTTTGCATTAACTGTAGCTGTGTGGTGTTTGACAATGAGATGAGGCATACTACCTGGCTGCTATTGTAGCAAGCCCCTGATTGACAGCTGAGGCAAATGGCTGCCCGCCCAGAGCCAGGTTCTTCCTGTTAAAAGACAGTTTTTCTTTGCCACTGTTGCCATGAATAATATTGTATAGTATAGTCTAGACCTGCTCTATAGAAAAAGATAACTAATATTATGATTTGGCACCATATAAATAAAACTGACTTGACTTGACTTTGATTTATGTTTGTCATCAGAGGTGTGGGATAGAGGAGGTGGCACATAAAGACTCATACTAATCCCCTAGACACCTGTTTCACTGTTAGAGCATCAGCCACCTGCAATGCAGAGGAATAGGTGGAGAAGTGAGAGGGGTAATTGGATAGGTGGATGGATAGATGAATGGATTGGAGAAGCAGGGATTGATAAAACCAAAGTGAATGTGTATGACTTTCATACATATCCTGCTCTCTGAATAAATTAGCTCAGAAGAGAGGAGTGGCTTACACAAAGTGTTTTGGGCGTGCGTTATCTGTGTGACTTTGTGCATGTGTGTGTCTGTGTGTGAGTGCCTCCATGTAACGCAGCTAAACTTGTCACCTCCTTGTTTGAGAAAGCTGCTGTAGCAAGCACAGTGTGAGATTTGAGGCATCTGAGAAGTTGCCTGCTTTCAGGCATCCAACGAGCAAACATTTTTTTTTTGTCTCTCGAGCTAATCTGAAGTGTGGACTATCATTCAGAGCATTTTCCTTGCAGGAGGTCTCAATTCCAGACCTTTCTTCCATATATATCATTCACAGTTTCCTGTAACAACCTCTGCTGGGAGTCCTTCTCCACTCTTAGTCTGTGGAGTAAACAAATTTTGGATTAATAAGCATTTTTGTTACATTCAATAAGGTGAAGGAAATAGAGAGAGGGAGCAGAAAAGTGTATGTGTGTGTGTGTGTGTGTGAGCGTGTTTGTGTTTGTGTGACTGGATGCATGTAGCTGAATTAGTCAGGCTCTGAGTCTTGAATATCTCCTAGTAGGGATATAGCCTTCAGTGTGCTTTCTCCCTGTTTATGTAAAGGTCAAATTTCAGACCATGCCAGGCTTTGGTCTCTGCATGGTGTCTCTGTAAGCAAAGCTCTCGCATCATTTTTAACAGACGGCCTTACAGGCAGCAAGACTGATTTCCAGGAATAGAAAGTCACACGGGGTGTGTGATAAGACCAAGGCCTGGGGATCATTTTGCAATACATACTAATCACCTAGATAATGTTCTTCACTGTTAAACAATATTCCCATATCAGAGGTAGAACCTGTATGTCTTGCCATATGCAGTCTGCTTATCTCTCCACAACCCCTTCACTCCTCAGGGATCTGTCAGTGCTGGGCCTACCTGTGTCACTGTGTCAATGTGTGTGGTAGTGGGGTGGTGTGGTATGGTGAGGTTGCAGACTGACCTCCTCTCTGCTCTCTGTGGCTGCCTGTCTGTTGCTGTCTGTCTGTAGCTCTGTGGTGAAATCAATGGCCTCCTGCTGCCCTGGCTTTCTCCTTCTCCTATTCCTCCCCCTGTGGGCCTGTTGCTGCCAAATCAAATCTTCCACAGCTCACTAATGTGTATGGTCACAACTACACCTAGTTGCCTCTGTCTCACTTTCTAGCTTCTCATCTCCTCGCCTGGTTCCACCCTGCTTGCCCATCTCAGCAGCATGTTTTCTGACTGTTTATTTCTACGATGCCTCCTTCTCTACTTGGTTGGCTTTTCCTTACTACCTGAGAAAAAAACTTAGATTTCAACTTTTGGGTGAGTCATCCTGCTATTCTGAGCTCTGGCCAGCACTCCATAAGCACTCTAAAACAAAGTGTTATCACTGACTTCAGGAACACTAATATTCTGTGATGAGATTTTCAGTCTATGAATTAAATGTAGTTATGAGGAGATTTATTGATGAGAGGCTACTTATTTGGTGAATAAAATTGGGAGGACAGTTAAATTCTTCTTTCTCAGCAGCAGAAGTGGCAAGTCAGGGATGTGGTTTTCCTTGTGTGTCTCATTAATTTCATGGCCCAGCACAGTCTTTTAATATCATCAGGTGTCGTCACTGATTGGGGCTGTAAAGACAAAGCACTGGATCAGTGCATGCCCTGTTCTCTTAACAGGCAGACTAGAGGGCGTGTGCTTTGTTCTCTTTGCCTATACACACACACATATACATGATGCGCACAATTGCTAAAGGTAGCAGAAAACTGAACATTAACTTTGCAAGATGAAACAGTGTTGTAGCAATAATTGATAAAAAGACTGCTGAAAAGACTAGTCAGTGAATGGTTAGTTATGCAATAAACTGTATGGTTTAAGTGTAACTTGCACAGATGTGATGTGCATTGTGCATGTGTGTTTACATTATTTTGTATTGGTAAAGATGCACACTGAAGTGCATCTTGGTTTTAATTCTGACTCAAGTGAGTCAAGCAATGTTCTCTTTTCTTTTAAGTTTAGCCTCAGCCTCAGTGCATGTGGTTTCCCATGCACTTAACAAGTAGTAAGAGCTAATATATTTTGCCCTTGCCATGCAGGCTGATTTACTCTGTGCCATCATCTCAACTGTGGTTTGGTGATATGAATCAGCCAATAGGGCTCTGTAAGCACAAGGCTGCCCTGCTGCCTGGCTGATAAGTGAACCACACAGAGAAGACGGAAAATACTCAGGGCACTCTCGCTCCCTCTCTCTCCCTCATTCTGTCTTGCTCACTCTCTTTTGGTTGCTCACACACAGCCTCTTTCACTTACACTCCTCCCCTCACGCTCCTACCTCAAACTCTTTCTTTCACAGCCCGTTAACGTCTCCCGGTGTCTATGCTGTTCTTTTAAGTGATGGGGTTAAACTAGAGGAGACAGAAAACAGTGGGGGGCTTTTGAACACTAGAAGCTTCTTTTTTAAGTTCTTCTTTAAAGTTATCCCTCTTGCGCACAGTTCAATAGTCGGTGGCTGTCACCTGTTTCATCGTTGTGTCTTTGTTGTGACACAAGGTGTGTAGTGTCGTCTTTGCCTAGTGGTGTCGTCATTTTTCATTACAAACATCCCTGCCCTTGTGCGTGTGTGCACGATACAGTTGATGCAAAAGCCTCTGACATGGTGACAATTGAACACCCCTCTATGGTCCTGTGAGCTCTGAACAAAAGACTTACCTTTCATCAGTTTTCATCAGTCCAGGTTTTTTTCATCCAGTGAGAGCTCTTTACTCATTTGTTCCCATCTGACCTTGTCTCTCACAACAGGGCTAATTTCTGCACATAATGAAACTCACTCGCACACTGATTGCACTTCTTGCTGTTTGGTCATGAGAAATTAATGGAGTGCTGCACAAATATTGCAGATTTATTCTTCTGAAAGGAATCAGCCTCCCACCAGTCTGTGTTTTGCCCTGCAGAGGGAATGAGTAGGCAAAATATCCTGTTGAATAATTGTTTGGACATGACCATATAGCAGACATTCCCTAACAGCTTGAATACCTCCAAAATGTGGTCTGTTTCTTTTTCATTTAAATGCAGTCTGAGAATAAAGCATACATCTCTAGCCCAGCCTGTATCCCTGGTGGGCAGTGGACAGGCAGCCGGTTGGGCTATAGCAGAAAATGCCCTGTAAATATAGAGAGCTAATTTTGTTGCCTGCGGCAGCAATGTGCACACTGACCTTATCAGGAGAGCCTCAGCCTGTCTATTCCATCCTCTGTGACTCACCTACCCTGCTCCCTCCCTCAGGAAAGGCGGCCCTCTGTATGGAGCTAGATTTCAATAACCTCTCAACCGAGAACAGCAGTGAAATGCAGAGGGAGAGAGAGCGAGCAAGCAAGAGGGTGCCTACCCCCTTTGCTGCCTCACTTAACAGGTGATATAATGCACCCATGTGCAGTAGCACCCTTGTTCCCCTACAAATGCAATACAACAAAATGCAATTTTGGCCAGACAGAAAAGAGACAGACGGGTGATTGGTAGAAATGAAGAGGGAGATTAATGATGGTCTTGTTTGAGGAAGTGCAGTAGTGATGGCAATGCAGGGTTGACAATGAATTGACAGTCCTTCTCTAGATATCTGTCAGAGCTATTCAGGGGAGTTTTGGGGTGGTGGTATGGGGGCAGAGAGATGGAGAGATGAGAGAGAGCGATGGAGCTGGAGGCCCTGGCACAGTGATGGATCACCTACATGCTGCAGCAGCCCCGCCATGCTGAACTCACCCTCAGAATTGATGAGCCACACCTCTTGTCTCCCTGTCTCCCTCTTCTTTTCATATCCACCATTCCTCCATCTCCCTCCCCCATCCTCCCTCTCCATCTCCTGATTTCCTCTGTCTTTGTCTCTCTGTTCTTTCTCATTTCATTTCTTTCCAGCTTCTTCATGTGTCTGTCTCTGTCTGGCCTATCACATTCTCCACCTTTATCCCCCCTCAGCCTCTCCGTTAATTTCTTTCTTTCCGTTTTTTCCTTTTGCCTTTTGACTACCCCACCCACTCTGTGTGTCAACATCAACCAGAAGAGCCATGGAAGTGCCATACTAATAAGGTTAGAGGGAGCATCTCTGTTTCTCAGGGTGACACCTTTATAAATGACAGGAGCATGAGGCCCTGCCGGTGTTCAATCACGTCTGCAGGGGCTCGCCCATGGGGAGCTCAGCAGGTGCAGTGTGCGAGCGAGTGTGTATGTGCATGAGTGCATGTTTGTGTGTTATTGCCTCTGTGGGTCTTATAGCAGCCAGGTTACGGTGGAGCTAGTTGGAGTGGACAACAGCATTAGGGAGGAAACGGATCTGGAGGCAGAGTGAAGGCGAAGGAGAGAAATGACAGCCTGGAGCTCATCTGACCAGTACTGCCTTGTTATGACTCCCTGATGTGTACACCAGGGGCACACAAAACAGACACTTCCCCCGTTTATTGCCTTACACCACTTCTATCTCTGTTCTGTAGTCTGTCGCCTCACAGGCTCGCTTTATGGCCTCCACTGAGGAGTGGGATGTTATCTGCTTGTATAGGTCTATAGGCTCCTTTTGTCTGTGTTTTTCAGTCTCTGTGTTAGTGTTTATGCCATACTTTTAGAAGAGGGTTGAATTTTTGATCACACAGGGGTATGCTGGGCTGCATGGGGCTGTGCAGAACCACCTTTGTGGCTACTCACACCATCAATTGCAGGTAGGGCAGAGGACGACAGGAGAACAAGGCAATGATTCAAATGTGTTTGGGAGATGTGCAGAGCTAAAAATGTGACATGTTGGCTAACAGAACAACAGAATCAACAGCCGTTGTTGTCAGCATGGCTAGTCTAAATTGAATAAACACAAATCCCTGCCCATACATACAAGACAGAACTTAGAGAGATTGTTTCTCACCACATGGACACCATGTGCTTCTGAAATTAAATGCTTGTCATGATCTGTCCATAAGTTCATGTTGCGTCTCAGAAGGCTTCAAAACTGAAGAAACAAACTCTAGTGTTTGTTAAACTGCACTAAGACAAACTAGCATAGTGGGTATAGCTATTACTTTCGAATGCAGTGATAGTAGTTTTTCTCTCAGCGTGAAGGAGCTTTACACCCAAATGTAATAAATGGTAGAACAGGAGCAGAGAGTTCATTGGGACAGCATCAGGAAACCAGAAGGTGATAATCTCCCCACAATGCTGTTCCTATTACAGTTCTCCTTAAGCTGCTTGGAACAGCAGCCTACATCAGTGATGGAGGAAATGGCTTCTGTGTTTGGCATTTAGTAAGGTGAGAAGATCCACAAGAAAAATATGCCATTGTGCATGCATATTTCTGACTTTTGGTGTGCAAGTGATCATAACTGGAGGGAAAATGGGGAAATAGCTGTGAAACTTGCAACACTTCAGCCATGAACACAGGCCATGGAATTGACTGCAGCGTCATCATTCCTGACCATAAAAGCTGCTCAGCCAGTCAGTGCAGTCTGGGTTCATTCTCTCCCTGCTGCCCAGTCTGAGCTATTTTTAGCCTCCCAGTGCAGCGTGGCTCAACTGCCGTCGTAGCTACCTGGATATGAGGGCTTTGTCACTCCTGCAGGCTGGAGCAGCACTGATCTTGCAAGCTTTACAGCTTCCTGTTTCCACTGCTTGGGCTGCAAAACAACTCCTGCAGTGAAAGGAATCAACAGAGACAGAGAAAAGAGGGAAGAAAAACAGATAATAGTGACATATGTTGCATCTAAATGAAATGACATTGTCACTCTTGTATTAACTTACTGTATACTAATGAGCCAATTTAACTTTAACTATGAATGATGATACTAAGATAAAACAAATCAAGCGGTTATTGACTAATTGATTGAAACCTAATACAAGGAAAACTAGAAGCAATGTCTCTTTTTCATAAGTGCACTATTTACAAGGTTATACAAAAGAACTGGTGCAACAATTTTTTGTTATCCGTCATGATTAAACACTCCATTGCAACTAAAATTATACTCAAAATAAAAGATGTGATTTAAAAGATGATAGCAGGCATACATGAATTATTTGTTGTAAAGGATTTCTTTTCTGCTAGTACAGTAGGTGATACTGCAAAGTGTCTATTCTTGTGTTTTACATGCATTGTTAGTCACAGACATTTTGTTTGGGTAGTCTTTTTCCTGCAGGTATACAAACCTGTGCCTATTAATTCAGCATAATATTATTCAGAATTCCCTGGCATGGTAAACAAATGCTCCAAACGAATTCATTTGAAATGACTGCGCTGTGATCCCATGGTGCATTAGGGCTGTTTAAATGCAGTGCTGTGAGACACTCGCTTAGGGTACCTCATCGTAGTTTCTCCTCTCTTCTTGTTTCTCTTGAGCCTAGCTATGCTGGTACCAGCTACTCTACATCGCACGTGAAACTTAAACTTTGATCCATGTTAAATCATTCCTTTGTGGCGGATTTACTGAGCTACATTTGTGGTTCTAGGCTTCTCCACATCTATTTTGTTTTTGAATTATGCAACAAACAGGCAACACTAGTGAATGATGTAACATAAAAATCCAAACTACCGTTGGGTAGAATCCCAGTAATAGAAAATATCTCAAATTGCAAACCAATCTTAGGCAGTCATGCCAAAGAGAATACATCCCAGTCCCACTTTGCTCTGCCTGTGGGCTTCTGTGGCAAAATTCTGTTTCTCAGTGGGTGGTAATCTGAGGATTAATGACAGCAACACATCTGCCAGTCATGTGGTAGCGTGACACAGATGGCGAAGGATGCACACAAGGGACATAGACAGGGAAAAGACTGGCTCCAACATTCTGTCATTCGTCCACTAAAACATGCTGTTTGCAAAGCTCTAATGTTTTCAATCAAATAAATCCGAACTCTTCAAGTACATGAGTGGCTCCCAGTTGAACAATCTCACCGCTGGGTCTTCACTGAGAGGTTTTGGTGACTTTGTCAATAGAGTATGAGTGTTTCTTTGTAGGTATTTTTGGGTAATTGGTCCTTTTGGGGCCTCTGTATTATCTTTGAACATGTTAATAACACTTTTGAAAAATTAAATAGTAACACCAATTTGTCTGTCCTGTGGAAGACAGTATTAAAATGACAAGTTCTTTTTTCTAATCTTAAAATCTTCACTCCCTCTCCTTTCCACTCCAATATGCTGCATTTGCTTACATCTCTTGTATGGGTGCCACCACCAATGGCCCCCGCAAAAGTAGCAGCAGACACTGTGACTGATGTGATAGGAGTCCCATTGGCTTTCAGTGGCACAGTAATAGCACATATCCAGTATGGAGGCAGAGAAAAGATGATCCTAACAATGCCTTTGGCAGTGCCTCTGGCTACAGGGCCAATGCACACACATATGCACACACAAGTGCACACTATCTGTGTTTTTCCTTCCTTGGAGGAGCAGAGAAACAGGCACATGTGTCTCCCTGAATTACTTTTAAGAAAAGGCAGTGGGAGTGTTTCTATTCTTGTAGGAGAAAACACAGTCAATTCTGATTTCATACGACAACACTCTCACTTGTTGTGTATGTCTCATTCTGTTTATTTCTCTATTTTGCTCCCTTCTCTTCATTCCCATTTTCTCCTTTGTGTCTGACCAGGTGGTGGGTCCTCCGGCTGCAGGGGCTTTTCGGGAACGCCCTTCTAAACCAACCATCTTTCGCAAGTTCTATGAGCGTGGAGAGTTTCCAATGGCACTGGAGCATGACACCAAAGGCAACCGCATTGCATGGAAGGTAGGGACACTGCCCTTCGGTTAGGATTGACTAATGCTTATGGTTTTCACATGATATTGACAAAAAGGCTAGAGTGCTAAATTTGCCATGAGGGAACACTGTATGTCAGAATGGGGATGGGGGTAGGTTCTCTAAATAACCTTTATGAGAAAATGCAAAGCTATTGGGACCCAATTAGAAGCTTGCAAGGAGGAAACATCAATCAGCCCATGAAGAATATATAAGATTTTGAGATGCAGTAGTCTGTGCACAATCTTCTGCATGAGTCCACCTTTGCTATCAAGCAGTTGTGTTGAATTGTTGAAGATGAAAAGTTGACATGTGCTATGCAAACACCACTATCGACTTGGCTGAAGGGGATGATGACAGTTTCTCACATATTCCCAGGTCCAATGTGGGCTGTTATCCTGTAGGAGGCAGTGTAGATTAGCTCACATGAATGCTTCACCTGTCTCACAGAACCTATCAATCATATACTCTATAGGAACTCAGGGCAGTCACAGCAAAACACAGGGTGTAATTGTGTATGTATTTGTGTGTACTATATGTGTTTGTACACACAAGCCTCCATGGAGCCATTAGGCTCCTGACTGGCACAGTGTGTGTGGGATGGATGCATTCTTCTAATCACCATGTTGCTTTATTTCAGCTCCCAGTATGCTGCCAGCTATTCCATAACTTCACAACTGTGGTGCAGCAACCATTCTTAATGACATTTATTCATAGCAAGCAACGATAAATGAATCAAACAAATTATGCCCTTTTCCTCCCTTTTTTCCCACTTCAAAGAGAGGAGGAAGGGTGGGTGGGTGAGTGAGCTTTTTCTCTAGTTAGCTGTCTGTCTTCAGGTGAAAACATGGTAAAAGCAACTCTCTTTGTATGAATTATTTATGTAAAATGTTCAAATGAGTCTTTGCGTTTGCAAAAAATAATGGATTTCTTTTGTGCTCTGCCCATGAAAAAGCACTCAGCAAATGGAATCTGCTGTATGAAATTGTTGCTGTCATATCTAGTGTGGCTGTTATGCTTATTGATTTCCCCCCAATACTTATACACACACTAGTCATTTTTTAAAATCATTTCCAAAAGAAGAGCTTATTTCTCAAGTCCATTGTGACTCTTTGGGTTTGCACTTTGCCTGTGAACAAGTGTCTGGAGTGTTTTTTATAAAACTGTTTCAATGGATGAGATACATTTTCCCTTTTTCTTAAATTTGGTCTTCATCAGCCTGCTGCTTGTTTAAAACAGTCCAAGTGCAGATGGCCGGCACTTGGTGCATTCATCTGTTGTGTGGTCGGGTATAGTGTAACAGAGTGTGTTACCGTGATTGGAGTAAGTGGTGAGGGGTAGCTGTGTGTTTGCACTGAGCTGCCCTCGGGGCACAGGTTCAAGACGGCAGCTCAGGATCAATCCCAGTCTGAGAGCTCAGCCCCCTAGCAAATAAAAAGTCTGGGTAAAGTAAGAAAGAGAGAGTCTTTCGGAAAGAAAAAATAAATGGTGTGTTGATTTAGTTTGTGGGCTGAGTACTCGAGCATACAGAGTGTGTGTGCTCACATGTGTTTGTGTGTGCATGTGCGAATCAGTTTGACAGTCTGCTCTGATGAGTGTGTATGTGCTCAGGTCAGAGGTTCAGCTTCCACTGTAAAAAATGCTGTGTATATATGTTTGTCTCTGTGCAGCAGTATACAGCCAATGAAACTCTCAAATTCTCAAATTGACAATGAAATAGACAAACAGTCTGCATATTTAGCCAAACAAGTCTGTCCAATCAATATCATCATCTCCTCTTTACAGGTGCACATAGTTCCTGTTTGCCTCCTGCCACTGACATGGTCATTCCCCCTCCAAGCAGCAGGGAGCAGCAGCATGTGATTCTGTGTACTCGATGAATCATCTGCTGCATGTCATTAACATTTCCCCTCTCACACCATAATGGCCCAGCAGTGGGCTTTAGGCAGTTGTTTGAGTTAATATTCTGGTGGAAAATCAGTTTTGTCATAACCTACTGTGGAAACAATTTCTTGTGTTTCCCTAACAGGCTTTGATGGGAGTGGAGGAGTCTACTCTCAGTATCAGTTTTGCTGCATGTAGCAATTGAACAATTAACAATCCCAGTGTTGCAACTGTGATTATATATTGTGTCATAATCATTAAAGAGATTATATGTTGAGCTCCTTAATAGGCTATATATTTTTTACATTTTCAGTAATACATATTAGTACTTAGTAGTGCACAGTTTCCTTGACTTAATCTGCTTAAAAGTTCAATATCTGTTGCACCTCTGGTCAAACTTGGCATTATTAGATGTTGTCAAAACTGTGCACTGTTACATGGGTAGCTACCAACAGTGCTAGGAGTACTGAACACACCTACACTGAAAGCAATGTAGCTCAAAAAACAGCTGGTGCTCAGTACCTTTCGTGAAGCTTGAATAGTGAGCTTTGACTGCTGGACAGTCGGACAGTAGACTTTAGCACATGGCAACAAGCTTTGATTTGCACATTATGAACACATTAAGCAGACATTTTTGAGTTTTGGAAAGCTCTTTATTGTCACTTGTGAAATGTAAGATGCTGTAGATTTAGTAGGGCCCACTAACTCCTGAAAAATATATCTCAGTCTCTTTGGCTTGCTAAATGCTTTCTTTAAGAATAAATAAACCTCTCCACCATTTCATGCTGGGCTGAGAGCATAGAATTGGCTTGTGTGAGCGGTCTTGCAAATGACTTGCATATAGAACTGCAAAGTGTGGTGTTGCTTCACAGTTGGATCAGCAGATACTGCACCAACCAATTAATTTAACAGGTAGTAATTTCAATCAGTGATAAATAATGCATATTGGGCTTTTAATAAAGTACATGATTAATTGTGAAAAGAGAAAACATCAATTTCTAATTATCTACAATTACTTGCTGGCCTAATCATTTTTATGGTTTCAAAACATACTGTCTTTGGATACATTAGTGTAGGTGAAGGAGTCTTGTTGTAATTTGGATGGCAGTAAGTACAGAGCAGGGGCTAGCATGATTAGATGAATTTTCCCCTATTGATAGGAGATGGTCTCTTGTTTTCTTACTAAAACAGATGTAAAGCGAGCCTTACCTGTTAATGCAAAGCATGAAACACTTTGCAGCTATAAAGAACATACTTTAATCAGGGGTTACAGTATGATTCTGCCTAAACTGTGGCTTCTATCCTGCAAACACACAGTATTTGTTGAACATAGAAGATATTGTACAACAAGAAGAATTTGTAGAAAATGTGGGAGGTCTAACTGATAAAGAATTATGGGCATGGGGACATACAACTTTGTGTGTGCATGTGTGTCTGTGTACGTGCCTGCAAGCTGTTGTATGCAAGTGATTTGATGCGTGTTTGAGTCTATATGTACAGGGTAAATGCAAGTGAACTAAATGTCAAGGGCAAGTTGAAAAAGGGAAGGTTGTATCTGAAAGGTAATTTGGCTCTCCAGAGGTAAAAGCCTCAGCTGTAATGGCGTGCTCAGGTAAAAGCTTTACACGTATGGGGAACATGTGCGGCAGATAGATAAGAGAGAGGAGTGAGTTCCTATCCTTTATGTGTATTTGTGTGCCGGTGTTTTTGTGTGCTTGTGTGTGTGTATGTTTGTGTGTGTATTTGGCCCCTGCCACCACATAGAAGCCAAAGGCCTGGAACAGCACTGAAATCTACTACGATCGCCAGTGCCAAAAAGAGAGAGATGGAGAGAAAGAGTGGGACAGAAAAAAAGAGAGAGAAAGAGAGAGAGGGAGAGAGAGGTCTGCCGGGACTCAGCAATCAGGAGACATGGCAGCCGCTTGGCTCTCAGTTATAATGGATGAGTTGAGGGCTTCATGCGTTCCCTGTGGGGCTTGGTTTGACTCTCCCATCTCTACCCTCTCCTGTGCTCTGCAGGCTTGCAGCCAAACATCATGGTTCACAAATGCATGCTCGCACACTTACCTCACACGTACTGTACACCCCCAAAACAGCCATGTTTATTTTATTTCATTGATTGCCTGTGCACTTTATCTTGTCCCTTGATCTGCTGTTCAGCTCTGTGTCTCCTGTATGCTCCAGGTTGTTGTTTCGCCCTCTTTATAAATCCTGCCTGTCTGTTCCTGCGGGCTTCCACCCTTCCATGTCACCCACCACCCCCCTTCTCCTGGCTCATGTACTTTATCTTTTCCCTTTTGTCCTTTTGTGGGGTCTGTCTGGGGGCAGAAGGAAAAAGCCATTTTATAAAAATATCAATGCAAACCTGATTTCTGCACACCCTCCACCACCACCCCAGCCTCAGTCGGCAGAGGGGGCACAGAGATGGGGGGGGGACAATCAATTAATCTGATCAAGCGCTTTAGGAAATGGAGAGCGTAAGCGCTCCTAGGGGACGGATATCCATCTCCTTGGGATGATTGAATTACGCAGAGAGTGAGAGTTGGAGAGGAGGGAGGGCTGGAGAAATGAGGTGGTTAGGGTGACCGAGGATGAGGGAGCATGTACTTAAGAAACGCAGTGGGAGTGTGTGCTTGATACGAGAAAGTAAAAGATAGAGAGACAGGGAATCAAACCAAGCAAAAGCAAAAGAGTGGGGCGAAAGAGAGATGAGGTCATTGCAGAAACAGCAATGGAGAGGAGCCTTATTTCTCTCCCGCGCTCCTTTCCCGCCTTTGAACCATTTACATTTTTATGTATCATATCTTATGGTTGATAACCCCTGCTTTTGACAACTATATTACATGGCATGGGTACATCATTTTGCTTTGGAGTCAATTCACAGCTGAGTGCTACTCTTGACAAATTAACAGTAAATTGTCATACGGTGTGCAAATGGCAAAAGCAGTATGGACTTTATGGCAATGGCCTATGGTACAATAATGACTGCATTGTCTCTTTAATTTGTTATATCATGGACATAGTGCATATTTGACAGGAGTTCACTATAACATTGTGTTTATATTATCTCCTTAAGTTCAATTGAGAAATGGAAAAGCTTAAAGTAACCCATTTGAAAAGAGATACTATAGCCAGCGAAAAGTACAGCAGCATGCCACTTTCACAACAGCTTTTTCATTATTCCTCGGTAAGTGAGCTCTATGCACAATATGGCGCAACATATTGCTTAGAAAATGCTCTGCTCCTTTCGAATGACACACTCACAGAAAATGACCTTCTCTTCTACATCTGTTGAATGCATACCATACCTTCTCTTCTACTCTGTGTGAGTGATTTCTTATCTGCTGTGAGCACTAGAGCTTTGTCGGGGAACCTTTGAATAGACAGAATAAAATGGGGTTAACCATGCGTTTTCTCCAGTTCCCTGGCTGGAAGCTGGAGACTCTGGGGGGATAGTTCTGTGTCATAAGGAAAAAGATGAAACA
This sequence comes from Trachinotus anak, assembly GCF_046630095.1. NCBI lineage: Eukaryota > Metazoa > Chordata > Actinopteri > Carangiformes > Carangidae > Trachinotus > Trachinotus anak. The sequence goes on along the minus strand of NW_027273866.1, from coordinate 6,779,306 downwards.
CAATAAGAGGAGAGAATATGAACAAGCCCCCCTGGGCTTTCTCTGAGAGGAGAGAGGAGAGAGAAAGAGGGAGTTTAGATTAGAGAAGTGGAAAAAGCACCAGGCGTTCTCACTGAAAATGAGAGATGAAAAGAGAAAGAGGAGTAGAGGAAGGAGGTGGAAGAAAAAGGTCTTCAACAAACAACACTGGCTAACCATCAAGGCCTGTATGGGTTGCCTCCCTGGAGGGAGAGAATTGTCGAATGACTGCTGGGAAGAAGCCAGATGAGCTGTGGCACTGCCATGCTGCTGGTGTGACTGCAGGAATGGAAGGACTGTTGGAACCAAGGAATCCAGCAGAGAGAGCTTGTCTGTGGATCTTGAACTGCTGCACCGCCTGCCGCCCTCAGCCATTATTCATAGCAGACGAACGCTACATGAAACTGATGATGGTTGTTTAGCCTGTGGGCCTTCCACTCTTGCTGTGGTATGAGACAATAGCAAAAATAGATTTTTGGATGGAGGATCACTGGATAAACTTTTATTTCAGATGATGACTTACAATGTGAATCGATATAAAACTGTTCATGTCTTTACTTCTGTCTATGGGTATGGAAAAATATGACCCAGCTTCTATATGGTGCTAGAGATACGGCAATATACTGTAGTTTACATTTATTTTCAATTACCAGCAATGATTATCTTTATCTGTGAAACTTCCACATATTGCTGTGACCTGCATCCAGCCACTCTCCTCAAACCAGCATGCGAAAGCTTATATTGGCACTTTTAGACATGGCTTCAGAAATGAAAATGAGCTTCTCAGTCTGTGTTGTGTTCTTTGGAATGCTGTGCAGTCTCCTTTCCTTAGGCCCTCCTCCTATGTCCCGCTGTTCTTTCCTCTTCTCATCCCCAAGCTCACATCACCCCCTGGACACCCTGTTGATCTCAGCTCCACTACCGCCCACCCCAGCCTCTCATGCCTCCAACCCCAGCTGCAGCCCCACCTAGCTGGCTACCCTGTGCATATAATGACTAAAACAATTGCAAACACGCTGTTGTAGGGAAACACAGGACTCTGACTTCTGGGAGCCAAATGGGAAAAGCTGGATAGCTGGGGGTAAATACGGGAGAGTAAAGTGATGACATCACAGTGAAGAGAGGGAAGGAGATTGTGGAAGGGGCTAGGTGGCTACCAAATTAGACAGAGACAGAGGACAAGACAGAGAGGGACATGGCTTGTCTGCCAAAGCTACAAATCATGTCCCTGAATGCAGCACCAGTGCTGTCACCCCTCCCTCCCACAAAATAAGCCAGAGATCTATTGATTGGCACTTGTATTTGCTAGCGGGCTCCAGCTCAAAATGGAGCCTTTAATTAACTTAATGGACCGGCTGCAGCTGTGTGTGAGCCAGTGAGGGAGGAATAGAAATAGAGGGAGAGCGGGAGTGAGAGCAGCATAAAGAATAAGTGGGGTTAACTGCAGACCTGTTCTATTATCAGTCAGGGTGGACAGGACAGACACAAAGAGGACAAAGGACGTGAGATTGAGTGGGTTGGTGTCCTCTCTGCATCTTCTTTTTCCTGCATCCTGTGCCCAGCTTCCCTCTTGGTGCTCACATTTATTAATTTCTTTTCATCAATACCCCAATCTTACAAGAGATGTATGACGCAGTTCTGCTGCATGTTCATGCGGCATTTCCCCATTCAAATCCACCACCAACATGGTTTTCACTGGTATGTGCGTTTTAAATGGCATGTCTGTGTTCTGATTGGGGTATCTCTGAGAGCCCCAGCGCACCCCTTCATTCTCTGCCCTCAGCAAACAGCCACCCCCAAAATGCTGGGCCCCTGACAGCCAGACCCCTGTTCCTTCACACTGCCTCCCACTCTCCTTCGCCTACTTCTCTCTCTCCTCCTCTTATGCACCATTCTCATTCCTGTCCACTCATCCATTCTGTCAAAGGTTAATTGGTTTGGAAATGATTCGATTCATTCTGGACGTTAATGCTGTTATCATGCTTTTGTTCAAAAAAAAGAGAAAGAAAAACTACCCCCCACATGCACTTAAGCCTAATTTAAAATAAAGGGGAATAAGAAAAAAAATCCAATTTAATCTTTTTTTTCTTACTCAGGCTCAGACTTGTCCCCACAAGTCTTTTCCTTTAAATTATGGCAGAATTTCATTACCTTGAAAGCTTTTCTGTCCCCTCCCTCTGCTCCCCTCCCTGTCTCCAATACTTTGAATGGATCAGGACTAATGTCTTTCTTGTAACCTCAAGGTCGGAATATTTGGATCCGTGGAAGCGCTCAAGGGTCTCTGTGATTAATGCACTGTACAAAGTACCTTGGAATAATGCGGTGGCTGATGGCTGCACAGAGTGATCAGTTGTGCACCCACAGACACGAACACGCACACGACCACATCCGCTGGAGGTAGTTGTAGCTAGAGGTGCCCCTGTCAGTGCCCTTGATGTGGATCATGGGAGGCATTCATATTCAAATAGGGTTACCTAGGGGCCCTCTCTCAATTCCCCCCAACAGTGCCATACAGTACGTCCCCAAGGAGCTTTATGCTTTTCTCTCTTCAGTATGTTACATCTTTACTTACACAGGCTTTATTGGACACAACCAGTCTAACACCTCCCTCAGAGCTGGTTATAGGATGACGGATTTTCTTTGAAGCACATTCTCAGTGGAGTTTCTGTATTAAAAAAAGTTCCAACTGCTTCTCATTGCTTCAACAACAACAATTTCAGTTTTCATTTACCTACTCGTATGGCTCATCAGAAAATTAATTAGATTATGTCTAAATGTCAAAGGGAGATAGTTTTCTCGACTCTGGTATCTACAATAAAACAGCCATTGCTTGATTACTACTGTGGTCTTGATGTTTTTTGCTGACACAACTGCGATGTCTGATAAAAATGTGATTTTCTCTGTTTTTGTGGCCACCTTGCAGAGGTCCTCAAAGTGGCTGCTGTGCATGCCGTCCACGCTCTATTGATCAGAGAGACAGAGGCTTCTGTATTGAAGTTGTTTGCAGAGCTGCAGATGCTATCTTCACTTTTGTTAATTATTTACATTCGCTTCCACAAATCTGATCAATAGTTAATTGAGCCAGTGGGAGCTTGTCTAGAGAAAAACGAAAACTTTGCGGAACTAAGGGACAAAATCTTCAGTGCTACAACAGAGAGGAGTTTTACTTTTCCTCATACTCTTACAATGTACAAATACAATGTAAATGTAATGATGTTACATTTGGTTAACTAGTTTAATGACAAGAGGAGAAAGCTTGGAAAAAACATTGAACAGCATCATGCTCCATGCTCTCCTCCAGTCTTCACCCTCCTATCCTAACAATAATTCTGAATCGCAACATTTTAAGGGAGTAGAGGACTCATGGCCATTCACTTGATTGAACCGCCATTTCGAGTGGCAGGTGGCTGACTAGAATGCAATTGTAGTGTTTGTCTCTGCTGGGCTGTTGGGCAAGAGAGGCCGCTGAAGTCAAGGGTTCAATATTTGTCAAAGCATGCATAGAACAAAATCAAGGTATGTGAGCTGCCTGTATGTACAAGGTAGCCATTATTAAAGAAGCATGTGTACACACACTTGTAAGCAGTTCACAATAATAAACATCTGCATCTGCTCATATCAAGTGCAATTCATATGGTTTCATATACTTGGAAATTGACGCAGGAGGTCGCTGAAGTTGGGGATACCAGTGACCTCAGTAAATATTGTCCAAGTTGACCTGCCAGGCAAAAATACTTGATTAGCTCGTCATTAATCAATTAGTTCTTCTCTGAGCATTACATTCTAGGTCAACATCTGTCTAATTATATAGACAATTATAGCACTTTCTCAGTTCTTACCTTAGGTTTACATTATTTAATGATTGGTTTACACGTTAAACATATTTACCAAAAGATTTTCGTACATCCTCTGTGGTGTGCCTCAGCATCATAATGCTCATAACTGTAAATCAGTTACTCATCAGATATTCATCAGTGTTTGAGGGAAGCGACACCTGCCACACACCACTGAAGGGTGATTAAAATATAACAATATGCAGATGATAATGTTTTACACTGTTTTAGTATTTCTTTAATGTTAACAGTGAGACATTTCAACATTCATGTAATGCAAGATGCTGCTATGTTCCCTAACTTGGTATTTATTTAGATATATATAATACAGTAGAAATAACACTAATAACATTTATGTTGTTCCTGTAGTTTAGAGAAATAGATAACAGGCATTTTGTGACTAGTTTCAAAATTGTAAGGATCACAGAAACACAGTACCTTGGCGCTTGACTCAATTAAATATTTACATTTAAATTTACATTTGCATTTGACAGTGACAAAAGTCTGTTTTTTTCTGCAGAAACAGAACCAGTTTCTCTCAGAGCTGAAGGAAAACAATCTAGGTTATGGGGATGTAATTTGAAGACATTTTGCAGGCTCCACTCCAAACTTGTTAAACTCTGTTTACTAAATAATAAATCATACAATAAATAAACTTTATTTATATAGAACTTTTTTAAAAGAGCGGTTACAAGTTAATAATAAAAATGCATAAAACAATAAAAAAACATTAAGAGATGAATAAAATAAACAAGAATAAGTTTTCTTATATATTGTCTTATGAAAATAAAACTTCCAAAAACTCCAGCCCATATAAGTAGGTTATTAAAAGTTTCTTAAAGAGTGGTACACACTTGGCTGATCTGACAGTGAGGGGCCATTCCGTAAAGTTGGAGCTAAAACAGCAAAAGCACGGTCCCCCTTTGTTTTTAGCCATGGCATGTTGTAAAGTAATTGATCAGATGATCTGAGTAATCATGGTGCAGAGTAAAGTGTTATAAATTCAGAATTACGCTATGGAGGGCTTTGAATGTGATCAGGACGACCTTAAACTGAATTCTGAAGTGTACAGGAAGCCAGTGTAAATTGGGCCAGAACAGGGGTGATATGCTCTCTTCGTTTAGTCTCTGCCAAAAGCCTGACTGCTGTGTACTAAACAAACTAAAGTTGTGAAATTGCAGAGTCGCTTCAACAAGTGAATAAGAAATTACAGTAATCAATCTGGGAAGAGCAAGAAACGTGACTGAATCAATTTGTTAATGTGATGGTCAAAAGTCAGATTTTGATCAAATACAACACGAAGATAGCAGATGGTTGATATTCCCTGCTAAGTTACTGTCTCTGCTGCAATGTTAGTGCTGCGGAAAAGCCCTTGTTATCCAAAGTGCTGCACAGGTTCATGGCTTTATAAATGAACAGACTATGATCTGCGTTATTTCCTTTACCCGTCAGAGTGGTAAAGTGCTGCAGTCTGAGGTGGTCAGACAGTCTTGTTTGTTAGTGTGGGAACATCATTATCCACTAACATTATTATGAAAATGGATTTTTAGCATTTGTGAATGCTCATGACTGCTTGTGGAAACAATGAACAAGAAGATAAAAAAACAAACAAACATAAAAAAAGGCTTCTCAGACAGTGACATTGAGCTATGAAGTTCAGCTCCACAAGAATGTTTTAATTTGCGCTTTCGCACATGGAATTTCCAAATGGGAACAACACACGGCATGGAGGCAGTTGACAAATGCTGTGAACACTGTTTCACCTATAAAAAGAGCTGTGCCAGAAGTGGAGAAAAAATAGATTGACCTTAAAAAAAAAAAAGGTCGACAAATTGCAGCACACTGACAGACACAGAAGGGTTGCAGAGTACTTCAGTGTCATCCATAGATTACAAAATAGCAGCTATTATTGGTCAGTCATCTCTGAAACACATCAACCCTGATTATAACACTGAGAGTGCAACTCTGTCTACCACCGAAGAGACTTGACCAAAGAAGTGAGCAAATTGTTTTAAGTTGGTGCAATTATTTTATCAGTTGCACCACAATAGAACATTTATCTGACGTAGTCAATTCAACTTATGATGCCAAGACATCACAGTTCATAATTTGTGCAAAATGAGTTAAAACTTACTGTCATTAACAATTGGACAAATTATTGCAAGAAAATGATGGTGGCTTCAAAAGCCTAAAAGAAATAATGATACGCTGAAAGTGCTGGATCATCCCATGTCTAAATTGTATTGAATTGAGTGTCAAGCACCATATGTGACAATCAATCCATCAGTTATAATTGACAATAAAGTTAGAATTTGTAGAAAGACATAAATCTAATATCATGTGTGGAAACAAGCTCACAAAAACTGTTGGTACATGTGAGCATTAAGGCTTTCCAGACAGAGAAGGGGAGTGATGAAACAGACCCTGGTGTATTCGTGTTTACGCGTGTAAACATGTGCTTGTGTGTCTGTTTGAGTGATTGACTGACGGAAACCGATTAAGGTATGCAGTAGCAGCTCCATTTTAGTAATATGTCCTGCCACAGCTCAGGGAACAAACTGTATACGACTGGATCTAGCTGGTAATGCTGCAGGGCCCATAATGCATTATGAGGAGAAATTCATCTCATTGTTTCTGTTCCCATTTGCCAGTTTGAGCTGCACGTTTACCATTGTTAACTGACAAATGTGTCAATGGCTAATCTGCCTGGGTGTTCGACCACCACACCTTGTATTGGCTTTGGCGTTTCCTTATCTCACTTCTGTTTCCAGCCTGTCACTGATAAGAGAGAGGGGAGGGAGGGGTTGTATATGTGGAGCTGGGGGAAATAAGAAAAATGGAAAGAAAAGGAGAATGGTAGTAAAAAAAATTATATAGTGAGTGTTTGAGCAAAAGAGAGACAGGCAGAAATAGAGAAAGAAATAGGGCATGATTAAAGAGGGTGGTCTCTGTGGTGACACTCTCCCCCGTTTTCCCTGTTTTGTGTTAGGTAGTTTGCTGAACATGCATGGGAGCAGATAAACAGCATCTCGGTTTTGTCCTCATCTACTTGTGCCTCAAGCCTGTATAAAGTCTTGAGAGAAAATAACAATAAATCCATCCATCCTCCATCATCTTTTCAATAGTCACCCTTGTTTTGAATTGTCTGTGTGTGTAAATGAAGTGCATGCACACACACTGTATTTCTCAGTGTAAGGAGGAAGCTTGAGTAATTTGTGTTCATATGGATGAGCAATAGAAGAGGCAAGCAGCGTGGTGCAAGCCGGCACTGACTTGACCCAGCACTATTGCTAAATCTGACTCGTTACATGACGGGTGCTCTGGCTCACCTCGCTGAGACAACCTCTGGCTGCAATTGGGGTGTCTTTGTCAGCTCAGAGAAGCCGGGCCCCCAGAATCGCTGAGGTGGTGGGTTTTCCTCTCCTCCCTCACTCAATCTCTGCCCCCCTCCCTTCTTCTTCCCAACATCCGCAGATCAGCATTTTTTTTTTCTTTGCTGTCACCCATTCACACATCCATGGGCGAGAGGCTTTCTCAGCACCAGGGGACTGTAGTTTAGAGACAGAAAACCCCTAGATCATTTTCTTACTGGCAATTAGTAGCACACAGACACTTCACTGTATCCCACTCAATGACCTGACACAGACAAATGGAAGAAAAAAAGGAATGAAAGAAAAGTATGACAAAAAAGAGGAGGGGAATGATGAGAAAGAGAGAGAATAAAACATAGACACACAAGGGCTTGATTAAGTGGTCTTTTAAATGCGCGAGTGGGTAGCAATTCAGCAGCTCTTTAGTCTCGGGAGGACCTGTCTCAATTACCCTAATGAGGCAGAGTGACTCTGGCTATGGGAGGCAGGGAGCCCAGCGAGGCCATGCAGGAGAGGCTGGGAGAGCAAAGGCCTCAATGTGTGTGAATTTGTGTGTCTGTGTGAGACACGGACATGTGGGTGCCCTGTGAAGTTAAATGGAGCATGCCGTGCTCCCAATGAGCCAGTGTTATCTGGCGGACTGACACACACTGACCTCCCACTGTGCACATCACTTTCTCATCTGGGCTGTCAGGGAATGGCAGTTAACCCCAGTATGCCCTGAACCTTGGACTTCGCTAAACTGATACATATCTTCAATAAAGGCCTAGCATGGAGAATACACATGTCACAATATGTAGACCTACCTCTATTCTTATCCTGCCTTGTAAAGACAGAGTTAAATCAGTTTGTGACCAGGAAAGCTTCAGTGTTATGATGAGCTACAAGTCAACAGTGGGAGTTTGGCTGTTTGAAATGTCATAATTTTTCTGGTACAATACAGTTGGCTTGCTGCTTCCTGACACAAGGTAATGGAACCAGCCTCTGTGCTGTATATTACCCTCTGCCTCGACAAACATGCCACATACTACACTGTTGTGGAAGCTATCAGCGTAGTGTCATCATCACCATTACCCTCATGTATCCAGCATTCCCCTTCACACGACATCCCATTAGCAATTCAACACACTGCTACTCAACACCCTGTGGCCTCTCAGGAATATATGTCAGTGCAGGTGTACCAGGCCTTACAATTACTTTGTGTTATTCATATAACCCTTCTCCATATTTACTAGTAAACGTTAGGTGACTACTGTATATACTATCCCCTAAACACTGCATATTGGTCATTTTGTCTCATATTCTGTGGTATATATTTTTAAGTAAAATATAGTGTTTTCTTGAAGAGTATGCTTATTTGACATGAAATGGCATCGTTATCCATTCACTTGATTTCTAACTGACTGATTTCTTTGGACTGCTGTCCTCAGCCAACCAGTGTTTTTGCCCCAGTAAGCAGATGGGCCAAGGAAGGTCAATGTTGGTTAGTCTAGACGGAAAAATAATTCTTCTACAATTACATAACTATGCTCTTTTCTCAATGTTGGTCTTTTCTCAATGTTTGTCCTTCAGCCTTCTCATTGTCTAGCAGTTTTTTGTCAGAGCGAGAAGTCTTGGAAACTGCTGGCCAAATTCCCCTGCAACTTCATTTCAGAAAGGGTTTTTTTTTCGATGACCCGATGAACTTTTGTCTAGCATCACTAACAGGTCAAAATTTCCCTGTGGCCAGACCTAGGTCCATTCCAAAGTGTCTCAAAGAGGAAACCTTGTATTTCCATAAAACATGCTGTCGGTCCCTAGAGGATGAATCTCATTAATTTAGTTTATCTCTTAAGGTTTCTTCTAGTGCAACTCCTCCACTAAAATCTCAATTTGCACAGACCTCATGTGATAATCCGACAAGCAAATGACACCACCCTTACACCAGACTTTTATATACTTTTATATACTTACAATTTTTGATGTCTTGATCAAGTGAAACCTTTTTGTCATCCAAAGGGTCAAAGAATCACTAAATTGTGCCATACATAAATTGTTCATTCTACCCAACATGTTATAGAGAGCAATAAACAGCATCCATGGGGCTTAAACTTTTAGTTTCATTTTTTCTCAACCTTTGCTTTTATCGCCATATTTTGTGCTGCCAGACAAGGTGTTATTGTGTGGTCAGAGCCCTCACTGATAGCCATGTCACCTTTCACTTTCAATCGCTGCAAAACAACATGAAATCATTTGTCATTCTTTCTGGGCCACTGAGTGAAATATGACTCATGGGCCTCAGAAATGTTGAAATTGAAAGAGCACATTGGAACACACTGCCTTCATCTCAAATCTCCTTCCTCTCCTCCTTCTTTCCTCTACACTCTCAGTCAAACTAAAGAAATGGCTTCCATTTAGACACTCCTAACGTTCTCTCCTAATGGCTCTTTGTGATAGAAGTTATTTATAGCATGATTCATTTTAATCTGTCAGTCTAGGGAAAAAAAATCTGCCCATGACATGGCCTTTCCAAAAGGCTGTAGCTCGTTGCTGAATACCAGAATGCTCCTCTTCTTATAAAGGAAATAAAGAAAAGTTGTATGCCAGGGCCAGGGATGATTTAGCTCATTGTCATTAAGTTGGGGTTTGGATTGCAATACAGCTGGCAGAGCTTGCCCTTAGGTGTGAAAATGCCAATAGCCAAGAGTGCTGCGTCTCCCTTGTCAGCCCTGACGGAAGACCAGCGACCAGCCAGGCTGCCATTTGTCTTCCTGAGTGAGTTTTCTAATAACCATAATGGCTGCGGCAATAAATTACCAACAGCCTGTCACAGAGAACATAGTGCAGCATTTAAATCTAACAAAGAGCCCCCATTCCCCCTCCCTGTTTTACCCCGATTTTATTTTTAAAACTTACTAACTCTTTCATTCCCCTAAGGAGCACTTTAAGCTAATATTGAATAGACCCTATTGCAGAGCTCAGGTATATCACGTCGTAACTGGACAGAAAATCCTTTGCTCTCTTCTTTCTCTACCACTGGAAGAGAAAATTTACCACCTCCATGTAAGAATTTTTTAATGTAATGTTGTTTCATACTCAATGACCACTTAACTGTTTGAATTATGCAGCAATGACCTAACTGCACTGGTCACCTGTCGGATGGACTGCCACTTAAGTGCAGTAACAAATTAAGGGTGATAGCTGATTGGAATTAGATGTCATCTTACCCTTGACCCCATCATCATGTGCCCTCCCACAAGCTAGTGTTTTTCCATCCTGCTCCCATGGAGTTGACTGCAGTCCCTCTGTGAGATGAGCGTGTTCAGTAATTGGAGCAGCGGGAGGCAATTTGTTCACGTCCTTTCCCTCAGTAGCAGCAGTTTGCCAGTGGGCAGCCCATGGAGCGATGCCATCCTGCCATTTGTCAGACAGGGTGCAATTTCCCGGTCATCTGTTTCCATCCATAACTGAAGGTGAGGAAAAATGGTGAATGATGGAGACTTTAATATGGCTCCTCATACTGTAGGAGCTTACTCCTGGTAGCAACAAGCCAGACTTATACACTGTCACCCCTGTGGCAAATGCCACAGCACGGTGGTCATCGTCTTCAAACGCTCACTATTTACAAGTGACGCATTTCTCAGTAATGTGTGGCTCTGCTGACTTTCTTTAGTCCTGTGGTGTACAGATGGATAGAGGATACCATGTGTATAGGAGGGTATGTCGTGTTGAAATGAAAGCTGTCTAACATGAAAGATCTGCCCTTAAGCAACAGGTGAGAGATTCCAGTCATTTCTGCCTTATGCTGTAACCTCTTGTTACCATAGCTCCCTGAGGAAACATGCACAGTATGTTTAGGATTCTATTTCCACACCTTCATGTGACCATACTGCAAAAAGGACACAAAGATGTGGTCCAAAGGCTACATTAAAACAATTCACTTCGAAACAAGCATGCATCTGTGCGTAATTCACAATGCTCCATGTATCCAGAGCTTTTTTTGAACTGTGGTTTAAAACAAAGTAATCTGCTCACCAGCAATCAAGGCTCCTCTTAGTTAGAAGCCCCGCAGTGCGCAGCTGTGCAGCATGATAAGCATGTAAACTCTGCTTCCAAAACTTGGCCGATCACACACTTCCATCTACGTGCTTGACAAAACCAATTATTTTTTCAGTACAAATGTGCACCTGATACCTCCCCCATCAGGCCAATGCTGCAGGGACAGAGGATTTCTAAAGAAGAGCAATGGGTGGTATAGGCAGTGCTCCTCTGAATGTGAGGAAAGACGAGCTGTGTTATTTGTAATCACAAATTGATGTCCTTTGTAGCCATGGTTTGGTGTGATCTGTGGGTTGGGAGAGGCGGGCGTCATGCGAGGCAAGGCAGCTGCTCTGCCTTTCTTTCCTCCCTGCAGTAAAGGGTTTCCTTTCAAAGGAGCCAAATGTATCTCCTTTCAGCTAGGCAAAATGGAGCCACCGTAGTTCATTTTCAGGTAAGATTGGACAGGTGTTAGGATGTGAGCTGAGCTTTCACACAAACATCTTCCATTCTCCTTTTGACTGGGATTGTGAACCATATAAATGAATATGTTTATGTGTATTTTCTGTGTAATTTTGTGGTTTTCTCCCTCTTGACTCAACTCAGGAGTTACTCTTCTTTTAATTATTTTTTTTATCTTTTATTCTATTAGGAACACACAGCTTTGAGTGGGTAGTCTGGTACTATTTGTGTCATGGGGCATTGAAACAAATTTTTTCATTCTAATGGAGAGCTAGAATTGTAGGCCTGAGCATAGCTGCCTCGGTAAACACAATTACAGATAAAGAAAACGCACTATTTTAGATATTTATCAATTTTAATTGTAACCTTCAAGAGAATTGGATTGTTGTTTTTTCCATTGTTCTGTTTCTGTTTTTACAACAGTATCTTAAAAAATGAAGGAGATTTGCACAGACCTTTGTTGAAAGGTCATTGAAGGGGCATCTTTTCTCAGTGGCTTCATGATCTTGGCTTTAACTACTTAAAATTGTCTAGTCTACATCTTGAACTCACATCTCATGTCTAGTTTCTTGTACATAAAGATATATTCAAAAAGTTGGTGATAGGGCATGGAAGAAGTCCACAGTGTATTTCTGTATTGTTGCTACATATTTACTACATGTTGCTACCAGTCCAATGGGCTGAACAGGCAGAAGTGAGCCTCCTATTAGAATACGCTGCCAATAAGGGTGAGGGACTGTGAGAGAGTGCATCTGTGTAAGGGCCAGGGTCTGAATGGGAAGACAGTCCCTGCTACTAGCGAAGCTAACGATGCACTGTGTGTGACCCTGACATGAGATTGATCAATAAGTCACTGCAATGAAGTGGCACATCGATTACACCAATGGCAGGGCATTTACAGGTTTAATCTGTATAATGAGTGTAACCTTTTTCTTTCAGCCACCTGCTTTCTGCCTGGCATGGCCCTGTCCAAGGCCAGCAGGGATCGGGGAATGGGTGGGAGCAAGATAAGATAAATGTCTGTGTACATGTACGTTGTGTGTGTGTGCGGGGCGCTGAAAAGCAAAAAAGACAGGAAGTGGAGGGAATAGAAGAGAGCGGTTTATGTGACACCTGGGCCTGTGTTTGTGTCACAGCTGTAGGTAAGATAGTGGTGCAGGGGGATGATCACCATTATTCGTATGCAGTGTAGAGAGGCCACCCATGATTAATGTGTGTCATGGGTAACTCAGGGCACTGCAGTCTCTTTAGCATTTACAGTGTGTCCTCCTCCTCTTGCCTTCACAATCTTTTCTGAGCATGAACAGCTTCTTCTGCTCTTTCCTTACGTCCTTTTGCTGTTGAAACAGCTTCCTCTCTCTGCCATTCTCCTCATGTTCCTATCTGGGCCCATGGTGATAGAGTGCTACTCACATTTGCACTGGACTCATTTCTTCTTGCCATAAAGTAACTGAAATACTCTTCTTATTTCCCACTTATCCATGCTGCGTCTTGCCCATCATTGGGTTTTTTTTCCCTCCATTTTGCAACATGACAAAAATGCCAATTAACATGAATGACGTGAGCGCCAATTAACCTATATGCTTATCAGTAAAACACAGACTTGGTATGTACTCTCTGGGGCTGAATGCGTTTTTTACAAACAGCTTGTTCACTTGTGGAATGAATCCACATTAATCCATCTTCACACAGCTAACTCGGGTAAACAGTCCATAGTGGAGATGAGAATAAAATGATTGATTTCCGCAGGCGTTCAACACCTTTCTTGTAACTGGTATCATTCTCTTTACAACGTGGGAGGGAAATTTTTGGGAACAGATTTCTTTTTACATCAATTAATTGTGGGTGTTAATGTTTGTTATTGATTTATCCCATAGATTTAATATTTCACCATTGATATCTTTAATTATTCTAGCAAAACGAATGAACCGATCCGAATCTAAGTCTATATTATTATCAAGCTAGCTTTCACTGTATAAACTGTATGCACAAGGTATGCAAACTTTTTTGTGTAGTGATGTATTTGTTACAACATTTGCACTGGCATTATTCTACCAAAAATATACAGACTAAATAGTGGCTCAGTTCTGATGTTTTCTATGTTTCTCTCAATTTTTTATCCAGTGGTACAGATCTTTTTTTTTTTTTTTTTACTCCCTTGCTGTACTCACTATTTACTTTTGTCCTAGCTTGAGTTCAGCAATAACTAGCTGTAAATGTCATGCTGCTGTTGGATCCTGTCTGTCTAGAATATAGCAAGCTACTGACTAATCCTCTAAAGGAAGGTCCATCTTGATTTTAATTTTTGTTCATTTCATTATCACCTTAATGACATACTAAATAGTGTATGTCAGTGATTTCAGTTTATGGGCAATAATTTCATATAAACATACACATAACCATCTGAATATTATGTGGCACTTCCAGCAAGGCAAGAGAGCATCAGCTTGAGCCCGATTGTGCAAAATTATACATATTTTATGGGTTTTAGTTGGCATAGGTTTCTTGATTTGGTTTGTCTTGAGTGGTGCGTGACACAGTGTGATTCCTCATGTAACCACAGAGAATATTTGATAGTGTTTAAACATTTATTTTGGTGCAGAGAAAAATCACCCAAAATTAGAGAAGCTTGTCTTAGCTCTCATTGTTCAAAAATGTTTAAAAATATACAGTGCGATGAATGTAAGGTATTTTAAAATATTTAGAAAACCATGTCCACACTGTCACAGCTTGAGTTTATTTTTATGCTGTTTGGAATTGAATGGGAGGCTTGAAGCCTGGTAAAAATGACATATCTTTAATCTTGGACCATCTATATAAATTAAAGCCATCAAACAAATCAATCACAAAGGGCAAGTCAATAATAATAATAATTTATATAGTTTATATCAAAAACTGAGTTGCACTGGAATTATGCTTTAAATGATTAGGCCTCTAAAAGACTAAAGTGACTGAAGGAGTCACTGTAAATGTTCTTCCCTCTGGATGGCTGCTGCAAGATGTCTCTGGGGCACAAAGTGCTTTGAGCGTGTTGTCAAGGGAATATTACTGCAGTGTTATGATGTGTTTTTACTCTGTCAGCCTCATCCCCAAGGGCAGGAGCCCCACTCACAACTGTGCTGCCTGCTGGTTCACTTTCTCCAGAAATGCTTCGACATATACGCCGCATAGACACGCAGACACAAACAAGCACAGACACAGACGTACACATATTCTCTCTCTCACACACACACACACACACACACACAGCATCACCTTCAGAAAGTTGACTGGTTGCAGTCGGAGCCAAGTTAAATGCTGCTTTGCCAGTCCATCTCTGTGTTCCCTCCCTCCTCTGCTCTCCTCCCCTCTCCTCATCTCTTCGACTCCCAAGGACAAGGAGACCCACTGTACAATGGGACACCATTTATCACCACAGGAACAATTACTGGAGACGTTTCATTGTCAGAAAATTTCAAGCCAACCCCCCCTCATCTCGCTCTCTTTATCTTCTCCCTCTTGCGCTCTCCCTCTGTCTTTCTTTCTTGCCCTCCTTCCATCCCCCCCTTTTTCCTCTTCCTCTACCCTGCCTCTTTGCATGGCTCCCAGTGAGCTCTACTGCAGGTCAGCCTCCCATTAGCCCAAGCCCATCACTATAGATTACAGTGCAGGGCCGGTGGACTGTATTATATCTCATCTAAAGGCCCAGACAGACTTTCCTCCCTTTGTTTCTAACAATGGGATCCTCTTCTTTCCTATGGAAAGGCATGGAAAATTGCCTCTGATACTGTATCTCCAGCCCTAAGCTTTAATGAAGCCAAGTGGCTTGGTGTGAAGGGGAAGGAAGAGAGTCAGTTTTCCAAACGCTCTGTTTGATCACACATGCAGGCCCAGCCTCAGTAACACACAGCAGAGCAGAGCAGGGAGGGATTTACAGTAAATGCCAAATATGAATCAGATATATAATGTGTTGCTTTTGTCTGGGCTTTCCTTCAGTTTTGTGTTGCCTTTTGGTCTGTGTGACTCCATGTCTGCACTAAAATGGCATTTTGAATGTGGGGTAAAGTAAATGTTATAAACTCATTAGTCATTTGACGCTGAAAACCTCTTCTGTGAAAGAGGAATAATGAACCATACAACTACATTGCGTCACCAACCGGAAAGGTCTGCATTCAGCTTGGGACTGAACAACCTGTGCTTTGCCTCTATGGTACTTTAACTTAAATATACACCATAAATGGACCTGGAGTTCAGGCCCTAAGCACACATGGCAGGGCTCCCTTCCTCCCTTTCTTGTTCATTTACATGTTGCATTTGTTTCTAAGCAATATTAGGTTTCAACACAGCATTGGAATGGGTGTTAGTAGATAAGCAGATTCAGCCAAGTGTGAAGCAGCAGCTCAGGTTGCTTGCATGGCATCCCTGACATCCATCAGTGCAGAATGGAAATGGGCTCTTAGTGTCAAATGTGCTGTGATTTATCCACAAGTGCTGATATGATCACTATTAGATCGTTTTTAATGACTAATGACATTTGAAAAGTGCTTGGGTCTGTGCTGAGGCATAGAGGGCAAATTACCACTCTCCCAGTGCAGCGCTGTGTTCTCCCTGTGGTGAAAGCAGTGGGTCTAAGTCAGATAAAGAATCATGTATTGAGTATAACTGTATGTGTGTCCATTTGTGTCACTGAGTAAGCTGATGGGAAGACCCCTAGGCAGTGCCTCAGGGCTGATTGGTGGCTTCTAACATGGCTTTGGCAGTCTCTGAATGTGTCTCTGTACTGCCCTACAGCCACAGAGTAATCCACAAGTTGAACTTACATACCAGTGCACACACAGACACAAACACATGGTCAAGCACACACACAGCCATACTGGTGCAACTCATGACTAGTGGTTAAATGGTTGCTATTGTCAGTTATCAATTTAAGGGTGTTATTCAATATAACAGGAGTTAGATTCAGTGTCAGTCCTGCTATGGTGTTAATATTGAGACTGTGTGGCCTTTATGGACAGCCAGCTCTGCGTGTGTCAACCTATTTATATTGAAAGGTTAACAATAAGAGGCGTTTTTAGACAATTCAAGTTGACTTTTTGTTGATTTTTTCCAATATCTGTTTCATTCTGTCAGTGAAAATTAGGATGTGCCAAGTCTCTGTAGGGACGCTGGTGGATAGAGCCTCCACAACAATGTGATGTTGTAGTTACTACTTATGTAATTTAGTATTTTGAGCTAAGTCCGGATTGTAGTGTTATGGGCAGGTTCTGTAAAATTTATTATTAAACCAGACTTCTGCAGTGTTTAGTCTGTTCTTCTTTCTTTGTGTATTTCTTTGTGTAATAACAGGCTCCTCTTCTCTGTTTGGAAAACATGTTTTAACAAGATTTGAGATGAGCTAAATAGTTTGTAAACTACTTGTGGTCCACTTCTGAGAGACGACTGTTGAATTTATGAAGGTGTGCCAAGGAAGGAAGAGAGGAGTGACAGGAGAATAAAAGGAGAGGCAGAAATAGTGATGTAGTGGTCGAGACGGAGTAGAATGTGTGAAACAGCTGAAAGATAGTGGAAGAAATATTATGCATCTGCAGTCATGGATGTGCCTTTTGGTTTTTGGAGAGTGTCACTTAGCTGTAGGAGCCACAGCTGGTTTCAACAGCAGCCAGACACCCTGGGGAACTCTCAGACATTCCTGCTGGTCTGTTTCTGTAATAACTCTGCACTGACATGGGTTAAAAAGGGCCAGAAAGATAGAGGGAGTTATAGATCTGACATGAGTGCACAAGTGAGTGGAGATAGAATTGACCGTCTGTCTGGTGTCTACACTGAATACTGAGAAGAAAAAGACAGAAAATAAAACTGAGTACAGGCTGTTACATTTAAAACTGCCTGTTCTACTTTCAGCGTACAGCCCGCAGCCCATACTTTAACCCAAGTGGAAATTTCCAGTACCATTCAGTGATACTACCTTAACCTTTAGGCTGATTTAATACCAAAGATGCCAGACAGTGGAGACTTTGGGTTTTGTTGCAATTCTGTCTTCCTTGTAGTTCTTTTAATTTCCATCTCAGAATCCAAGAAGAGACACAAACCACAGACAATCCATACAGAGTTTAATATCACTGAAAGGGCTAGAACAATGATTTAGAACCATGCTCCAAATAATCAACTTTGCATATTTGATGTGAGGCGCTCTCCAGAGTGGGCTGGCTTTCAAATGTAAATTTTGCCTGCAAACTTAAATCATTTAGTGCATTTTACTTGAAGCAGATCTTTGACAACAATAAATCACAAGGTTGCTGCATCCATTAGCAAATTGGCTCTGCGGTAGATGGAAGAATAAAGGGAGAGAGAGGCAGAGTGAGAGTGTGCGGTGGCAGTCTTTTATAATCAACGGTAACAGTTTCAGAGCTGTAGTAGCCAGACACTGCGGCACACGGACACCCATAAACCTCTGGGCACATGCATCACAACAATAGGCCCATTGATTGGCTGGCCAGGACAGTGGGTGGGAGGCACTGGCTCTAAGTGATGCATGCCACAATCAGCTTTGAAGAGCCTCTGTTCTTTCTGTGGCCCTGTTGTACTCACAGCCCCCTCTGTGTGTCCGTGAGACGCCTGCGATGGATCTATCAATGGCCGTCCTTCATGCCTCACAGTTTGCAGCCAGCACACACCCACTGTCTGCCTCTGCTCTCCATCTCATCCCCATTCTGTCAGTCTCTCTCTTTCTTCCTCACACACACACACACACACACACACACACACACACACACACACACACACACACACACTTTTCAGGACACTGGCCTTGTGTTTCCTCTTTGGTTTCATTTGGATAGTTTTATTGTATTTGAATAAGTGCGGGCTACAGTATGTCCACCCTCTTCAGAAACATGTATAAGACAGAATAGCCAGTGCTTTCATGAGCACAAAGAGAGAGACAAGAGGAGGAGAAATCGGGCCAATTAGAGGCCTGGAGCTACCATTGTCTTCTGATACTGCTGGTCTGAGCCAGAGCACCATGTGTGTGTGTCTGTGTGTGTGTTTGTGTGTGTGTGAGTGAGAGAGAGAGAGAAAGAGAGAGAGAGAGAGAGAGAGAGAGAGAGAGTGTGTGTGTGTGTGTGTGTGTACGTTTGTGTGTGTAGGTCGATTGTCGTCAGGTTCTGTGTGGAAGGTGATGAGTAAAAAAGAAAGACCAAGAAATCCATTATTTCTGTTTTGGTGTCCAACATTACTGGAAGCTGGCTGAAATATGAATTATGGAAATGACTGTAGGGGTTTTCCAGCCCTGAGGCTTCGCTTCAGAACCCTTCTTTCCTCCAGTGATCAGATACAATACCAAAAAGTAGGTACAGAGGGATGATTTTCTTTTCCCTCTCTCTCACTCTGTGTTTGTCTATGTGTCTTTCTCCCCAAAAAGAGAAGTTAAAATGAGCTCTGAGTGCAGTAATTCTCAGTTGTTTTAGTCTGTGTTTTATGTTAAAACTGTCAAAAATACTGAGTGGATATTGTCTGCTTAGACCGGCTTTGTATTTACCTCTTCCAAATGCACCAGGAGCAGTGTTATATCATTGTTTTGACAAAGTCACTGTTGTAACAAATAAGAATGCAAAGGAGAAGAAAGAAAGCCGTACAGTAAAATCATAACATGAGCCTCTTTTCACACTGAGGTATGCAGTCAAATTGGACTACCCAAGCCCACATTCTGTATGATCAAAGTCAGCAGATCAAACAACTCGACTGGCAGACAAGTGAGTTACCTATCCTAAGGCTTCAGGAAATGTGGCTCAAACTTTGCAATTACTCATCCGCGATGCAGAGAAAATTTCATTGGAGAGCTGTTAAAGGGGTTGACCAACAATATTTGTTATTATTGTTTGAGCAGTGAAGCTTGTGTACTGTTATAGCTCTTTGTTGACTTGTTCCTGCATCCTCCCTGAATTCAAATACTACGCATCTTTACAGCCCTAACCACATCCTTGCTAATTAACAGGACAATAAATGTGCTGGCTCCCATTAACTGTGGCGGCTGCTGCATATTTCCCCAGACAGTGTCTGACTGGTAGATAGGGGCTCTCTCTCTACTGCACAATATGTTAATCAGGCTCCTTCATCTCAAGCTCTCCATCTTCTCTCTCTGTCTTCAAAGTCAAGTAGGAGACCCTCTTCCCTCCCGTCCCCAGGCCTTGCACTATCTCCATCTGCAGGTAGCTTAATCTATCTTCACTGGAGAGCTTTGCCACATTACTGGGGTGCTCACCAGCCAATTACTATCCATTTCAAGTAGAAGGCTCATCAGGTTGGTGTCACTAAGGAAAAATGCCCACATCCTCTTGACCTTTTGATTGTCCTGATGCATCAAGTGCTAAGGCAAACAAGAGAAGTGGTGAGTGGGTCTATCAGGCTTAGGGTGACTAACTCGTCATTATCAACCAAAGAGGTGGAACAGTGTAGTCAGCCTTAAAATCTGTGCTGAAAGTGCAAGGGAGTGTGGCGCAGCTCTGAAAACACTTTGGGCTTTATGTGGCGTGGAACCTCTTCATTTTGGAGGGGATGCGTATGGCAGTAATCTGACCTGCAGATAATAAGACGCCATGTCATAAATCCCCTCAAAAAACTAAGGCAGTTAGGCTCATATTTGCTCATTCAGTCAGGGCATGCACTGTTTGCTGCTCAGAGGGGATTGTCTCCATTCTTTTCCTTTACTCTGTAAACAGAGATTGTCCCTTAGAGAGTGAGAGTCTGGAGCATTATCATAAGCAACTGTCAAATTTTGTCTTTGCATTGTTAAGTAGAAAGTGAAAAGAGCAGACCATGATTTAATTAAAGCTAGACTGAGGGCACAGGAGAAATGAAAAAATATAAAACAAACAAAAAAAGAATAGAAGTTGATAAAGTAGCGTGAGTGAGTATGTGTGTGTTGTTATTGTCGGGCCAGTTGCAGAATTAATTTTATACCTTTGGGCGGTTAGAACAGCGGTGGGCGATGTGTGTGCCCAGCTACTGGTCTGAGACAGGCATTAGTTAGGCATGCCAATCTGGTGGCCTCTTTCAGCCTGCCAGTCTGCCCAGATCTTCGGGGCTCCCCGCTAACCCACTCTCTGCTTTGCTGTGCTCTGGCAGAAGAGCTAATTAAAACAGAGCTAAATTAGCAACACATTCACAGGCTACCCTGCCTCGCCTGTTTGACTCCCTCCTCCCTGGCTTTTTGTCTCTGTACCTCAGTGCACTCACAAACACACACAGACACACTCCTCCTTCCTTTCCCCATCAGCCTATATCTCACTGAGGCTGCCTACTGCGGGAACATGTGTTTACCTTAAGGGGTTTTATGGCAATTACACTCCTGTGCTCTCTTTGCCTCTTTTGTTTTCCATTTATGTGTTTATTTAATTGGCATTCAGTGTGCTGTAATTCTATTAGTTCCTGAAAAGGTCAGGGTCATAGGGGATTGGCTTCTGGCAGACTCACTTGTGAAACACATAACACTCAAACCGTTCCATACATACACAGAGATAATTAAAACGGGCCATGGTAGAATTTACTTTACAACCTTTTAGGAAGACAATTAAAAAGCAAAACCCAACAGTACTAAAAGGGGCTCTGGACTTTAATCAATTTTTAAAAATATAGATGGAGTATAAATATTTGTTCTTATTGTCTACCCGCACAGATGATCAGAGTTAATTTTTATTCATGATTTCTTTATCAAACAGTAACATAGTTGAACTAAAGATTATTAAACATCATTACATAACAGAGTGGTATGGCACTTGCAAAGCCTTATTTGCAGCTACTGTTCCTTTTTCCCGAGCAACTGTATTATCCCGAGATAACAACTCATATAACTGACTGCTGTACACATGCAGTCTGAGTCACTGTCAAAAGCCTTAATGCTGTCACTGCAATATAAGCTGTAAATCTCTGAGCTTGTATGCAGTGAGGCACCTTTCTGCTGTCAGGTCATCATGGAAATTACCCAGGAATTTTGAAGTATTTAAATTTTAAACTCCCATAAAGTGGCCTACATGGCCCCGGCTGCATTTGGCTGTTAATAATGAATGAAGACGAACAGATCAGCATGTGTAATGGGAACTTGGCTGGAGACATTGCGTGAGCTGACTGGGTATTCCAGACGATCTGTCAGCATGTCTGCTGACCCTGATGAACAGTTATTAAAATTATGCAAGATGAGGAACAGACACTTGATGGAGGCAAGACTTGACAAGCCTGCAGTGTGTTTGTATAGCTACAGTAGTGGAGTATTAACATGCACACCCTGATACCCAGCAATGAGCTCCCAGAGGCCTGGACCTTGGTCATTTTTTCTGAGGTGTATATAGTAAAAGTCTTGAAATAATTCCCCAACCATAATCTAATAATCGACTTTAGTGCTGCAAGGATACTGTACAACGCCAAGATCTTCCTGTGCCCAGGAAGATAATCGACCTTCTCATCTGATCATTGCTTGTGTGTGGGTGGAGTGAATGATCTTGTTGTTACTACAAAAATAGCCGTTAGCAGGGTTTGGTTTGAGTAATACCAAGGTCCAATAACTGAGCTTGCTAGGGGGGTTCAAAATTCTGAATTGCCTGATCTACGTACTGTATGTGCATTTTACAATAAGACACCTGGAGGGCAAAAAGTGGATAACAATAACTAACTATGTCAGTGGGCAGTTGCATAAATTATCTGTTAAGCAGTAATGAATGAGAATCAGGTTAAATGTGGAAATGAATGATCCACACTGGGGCTGAACAAAATTTAAAATAAATTATTATTATTATGGCAGATATTTAGACTTCGATATGAGTCTCAATTTCAATTGAAATGTTCAATTTATGGTATTTTGTGATGTCACACATTTTTACCTTTATCAAAACATTGACTCTCAAGCAATTTGGTTATAGTTAATACATATTACAACCTGGAAATACAGAAGAAAATACCTTCTTTATTTAATGTTTGTGTTTCAGTTTAAGCATCATTTTGGATTTAAATTATAGAAATATGTCTCAAACAGTACATAAATGTAAGCAAAATGTGTTTTATACAATAATATATTTATACAATAATACTATATTATGACTATAATTATACTGAGTTTGTGTTCTTGTTAAATTGAGCCAATAGCTTCTATTGTAATTACCAAATAAGATATATCTCTATGGTAATTGTTTTGTTTGTGTTGAACAACAAGGTCTGACGATGGGTGTTTTGCGATATCCCATCGCAACACTATACCATAACTGTTTGATGGAGATTTTTTGTAAATGACAGTAAATGTGTAATCTTTTTGCAACTCTGCCACCTTCACTACACTTTTACTGACACACTTTTTTTCCCTCCATCATCCACCTCTCTCTCAGCGGATGGTGCTGATTATGGTTAATTATGTTGATGAATGGTAGTGCTGAAGGTACTCCATCAGCATTTCATAATCTGTCTTTTCTCTCTGCTCTTTATCATAACTAAGCTGATCCAGTGTGCAGGATGGTGCATTTGGAAATGCTTCTCAAATACTCATACCTGTCTGACTCAAACTCTGACTCTGACAACTCTGACTTTTTCAACTCAAGTTTCTTTGCTGAACACTAAGTCGATACAATCTTTGTATCTGTTATATGGCAAGTGTTTGCACTTGAATTAAAAATGGAAGTGCATAAAAGCCTGTCTGTGGATGTGCTCTGGCTTACTTTTAAAGTTGTTTTGCATGTTGGTAATAGCTACAATTCAGACACAGACTGTGAAAAGACTGTTTGACCACTAATTTGGCAGTGCTCGTCTTTCTTTTTTACTTTGTTTGATGCTGAAGTCACTTAGGCTAATTTTAGTAATGGCATCACATCCACCTCTGCTTTAATCCCATTTTCTCTGTAGTGTAGGGTTCACCATAAAACCTCTAATAACTTAAAGAGAATACCTTTTTTGATAATAGCACCTGTAGGGAACATTTGGTCTTGTTCCTATTTTTTGCAGAATTGAGAATAGATTGCAGTGTTTTTTCTAGTTTTTGTTGGCAGTAATAAAAATGTTCTTGTTGTGCAATTACCCCTGAGGGAAAAGGTAACAAATTACACACCACATACACACTTATATGATAAACCTAGACTGTCAGTCTCTTGTGAATGTGAATGATATAGAGTCATATTTAATGGATTTTGATGATCAGTTCTTAATTCCCAAAACTTTTTCTGTGTTTAGTCTTTGTGACAAAACTCGTTCAGAAATTGCATGTGTTTTTTTAGCAGACACACATAAGGCAGGCATATAAACTGCAGGCAAGCCATGATGCTATTTTAGAGTGGACTGGGTCCTTCTCTGACATTGCTCTTGAATGTGCACTCTAACATTCAAGCAAGGATTATGCCCCATCCCCAGCCCGCCTCTCACTTAATTGGCTTAGATGAATATCTAAAGAGCAAAAGCTGGGTTTAAGCCATGCAATTAGTATAGTGCTGTTATTGAATTTACATGAATGCCACAGATTCTGATTGTGTGTCATCAAGAACCTTTACATCAGTCCATAAATGTTACTGGATACTTTACATACTGTAAAATGTTTATTTTTAGAAAAGCGGGAGCGAGAAAGAGGGAGTTGGTGTGAGAAAATTGTCTGAAATTCAATATGCTGTGCAATTATCATGTGTAATAGCCTGTAAAATCCTAATATCTATTCAGCCACTTGGAAAGGCACAAGAAATGGCCTGACCACTTAGCCCACTTTCTCTGGCCCCTTCCAGGCCATGACAGACGGCCCTGTCTGGAGAGCAGAAAGAAATAATATAAGCCATATTTCATTCAAAGGCTCCTCTCCATGTATCCTCATTCTTTCTATTTAACTGACTTTCCCCCTTCCCTTATCCTTCCAATTTCTCTAGAGTCATATTGGTGATTACCTCTGGTGAATCAGCAGAGAGGTAATGGGGACTGCATCCCGGAGGCAATATGCACTGTTAGGAGGTTGTTCTCTTGTTTTTCACACTTTCAAGTGTTTGGAATCAGCTGACAGTGAATTTTGGACCTGTTGAGCATAATTTGAAATTTGCACAATATGTGTGTGTTTCAGTCCATGTGTACCCAGTAGTGTGCAAAATACAGTAAACAACTTTTACTAGCTTAAGTTATATTACAGACAAACAAAAAATTCAAGCAAGGAAGTCATTCAAACATGACAGAGCACTTCCTGTACCATGACACTGTAAATGAATGTGCAGTGTTTTGGTGTACCCTCTTATTGTAAGAATAAACGAATGCTAGCACACCCAAGTCTGGTCAGAACAAATGTAAAACAGCAATTTATTCTATTTTACTCTACAGATTATGGCAGTACATGTAGTTTATTTTGGTTTCATTTCTGACCCAAATACTATGCCAAGACTCAAAACCAGAATTTAAGCAGAACTAGAAGCGATGAGTAGAACTTGAATCAGAATTGATTAAATGTATCTATCTCCGTTCTGCTTATAAAAGATAATAAAAGAGTAAGAACATTTGATATGACATGCACATCACTCATACTTGAATCCATGTATGTGCACATGTATGTGTTTTTTGCACATGCTTGTGTGCGTGCACATGTGCATGCTTTTCCAGCAGCAGACAGCACCATGGCCAAACAGTTTGCACCTATAGTTTTTACAACAAATCTGTCAGCAGCATACCCATCTTCATCTCCTGGCTGTTCACTTTGTCATCTGACAGTGCCTGTCATATCTCACCACAGGATTTCCTAAAAAACAAGAAAAAAACAAGATCTCCACACATCTTTCACACCAACGACAGCAACAAAACAACAACAACAGCAGCAGCTGCAGTAGCAGACAAAAGTAACAATAACAGCTTTCTTGGTGGCATGACCTGTGGACATTAGAAGTGATACAGCATTACAAATTGATGGTACTTCATTGCAATACGATTAAGAGTCATAAAAAGCAACATTTAATTCACTACCTACTCGTTGTGCTACCACCAACTATATCTAGTAACCTCTTCACCCTCATTCCCCTCCTGTGTTGTATAACTAAGCTTCCTGTCTGTGTATGAGATGACGACTGGACTAGTGCAGTTTATCTACCTCAAATCTCTCCCCGTGGCGTAATGATTGCCTGCTACCAGCTATGAAGTGAGGGACCATTTCCTTATTTGCTATCCTCTCCACTTAGAGCCCAACCACCACCACCACCACCATCTTCCCAATGTGTCACATCTGAAAAGAGCAGGGAGCACTTGCCACCTCTGCTGGAAGATTTCCCCATTCTGTGGCACCCTGATAAGCTCTAACTTACTTCCTCCATGTGGGTCAGAGAGACTTGCAGACACATGGTTTGTATTGCCTTTTGTAATTACATCTGCTCCACTGCACTGTTTCTGCTCCCCTCACTCTCTTCCTCTTCCAAATGGAAAGTAGATTTGTGGGTGTGTGTGCATGAATGCGTGTGTGTGTATGCGTGGGTGAGTTTTCTGGCACATTCACAAGCATGAACAAGCATAATCCCTGTACACCATCTTTGTGCACCAGCTATTTCTCTTACATCCAGGCAAACAACATTAAATCAAAGAAAGGCTATTGTCCTCCCAAGTACATATATCATTGTATATTCACTCCATCCATTGTAATGCCACCCACCATCTGCAGTAATGGATCCC
Organism: Trachinotus anak; assembly: GCF_046630095.1. Lineage (NCBI taxonomy): Eukaryota > Metazoa > Chordata > Actinopteri > Carangiformes > Carangidae > Trachinotus > Trachinotus anak. Next base: position 6,752,977 of record NW_027273866.1, on the reverse strand, counting down.
ATACCATGACACATGGTAGAATTTATTCATCCATTTTTGCCGTTCTAAATGTGAATATTAAGCCATCTCCATAGATGAGTTGTGTGTATGCAGTATTGCAAAAATTGTAGCCAAGAAAGTTTTTTTTTTTTTTTTTTGATAAATTTGAAGAGACTAGTGGAATAAGTGGTCTTTTTTATTTACTTTACTGAAAGCAGGGTGATTAAGAAAAAGGTCTTTCTTGTATTGCAAGATCAAGTTATGTTTCCTCTAGCTAACATGGATCATTTGAGCAAGTTAGGAAGGCTGTTTCTGAGTACTGTAGCGATACTTTGCTTAAATTACTTCCAGCTACCATTAAATGAAACACTTCAGTTACAGTCAGTATTAGTTCAAACACTTACCACAGAGACTGATCTTAAACTTGGCCTGTGTTGCAAGCCTGATGGTCAGGGCTGACAGCACTGAAACTGTATCTTAAGCCCTTTTTGGATGGGATTTATTTCTCTGGAGTAGGCTGGGTAATTTCAAACTAATGTGTAGTGACTTTCTTCCCATTCAGAGCACATATTTAATGAAACCCAGTATTAATCACAGTCCCAAATACCTGTTTTTCAGTCCACTCATTTGCCCCATGCAACACCTGCAACAATTGTTGTGTGTATTTGGAAGCAGGCAGAAGAGGAAATGTTTGTTTGGAGCCATGTGCAGTTAGTGTGGCTGCAGACCACAATGTTTCAAGTTAAATAGATCACACAATTACATAGTTAAATAATGATAATAAATTAAATAATCTCAAGTCTGTTGCTCTTGTAACTAACAGTGATGTCAGGATGTACCGAACACATTGTTGAGTACACATCTATATCATTGCAGCAACGTAACTTAAATATTTGTGAGATCAGCAAAAACCGGATATGCAACTGGTGTTAAGTTACTCTTGACACTGTTGCTTGCTCAGCTATGTTTGTGCTGAAAATATTTTGTTTTTGTACCTTTAGATGTAGTAAACTGCCCTATACTCCTCTAGTTATGTCTTTGTGTCAGCATTCAGATTGTCCCTGATAGCAGTAACTTGAACTATGACAGAGCTTGCATTATATCTGAGGTAGTATTGGCCTTTTTTTTTTTTTTTTTTTTTTAAAGAATAGCTCCTTCCCACTAGATCAAATGCAAATTGGATTCAGGAAAAAGACATCAATGGAAAAAGGTAGGGTTGTGGGTGCTGCTAAGCATTCAACACTGCATGACAAGCTGCATCTACTACTCAATTTTTCCACAATTTTTCAATCCTACCAAATTTTACCTCTCAGTCTGCCCCCCAATTGTCAAAACTGATTATACCATACATATTCTATTATATGATAAATTTTACCCCCAAGATCTATCAACTGGTGTCCTGCAGGGCTCTATACTGGGCCCAATCTTGTTTATCATGTACATTAATGACTGTCCTTCTGTGTGTGGACAATGTAATATCTCAATGTATGCTGATGATACAGTTTTTACTCACAGTTAAAGGTTACGAACAAGCTAACTGATGTTATTTTAAGGTCACAGGAAGTAAAGGAATGAAATTTGATGCTGAACTTGCAGTATTGTTTCTAGACCTGTAAGTAAACAGCTGTTAATGCTAACATTGGTTATGCAGCAATAGCTAAACTTACAAATACCTCCTTTTACCAATGATATTTGCACTTGAATGTGTTGAAAAGTTTGTATGTTTTTCTCAAAAGGGTACAGCATAAATGTAGAGGAAGTATATTCATTTGAGGAGAGAGTACATTAAGATTAAAATGCCGTCTTCAAATTACTCATTAAAAAGGACTGTAATAAAGTACAATTCAGTTTCAGTAGTCTCAAACATCTTCTATTGTCTAATAAGTTGGTCTTATATACACTCAATAGTCTTAAAACCACTGGAATCATCATACAAATAAGCACTTAAAACTTTAGACAAGAAGCCATTCAGTTTTCATCATTGCAATACTCTAAAGACATAATCTGCTTATCTGGGAAAACCTCATCAAATACAAAAATGTCTGCCTAGTTTATAAGATTATGCATGGTTTAGCTGCTCCTCCTCTGTCAGGTCTAAATCTACGAAATCAACATTAAATCTACTGCAAACAGAGCAGGGCAGGTAGCGGGAACTGCACAAGCCCACACAGAAAAACTGCATTTAGCCAGGCCGACTTTTCCTTATGAGCATCACATCAGTGGAATTCACTACCACAGCCAAGTAGAGAGTCCCCATCTTATTATTCATTAAGAATGAATTAAAGAATTGGCTTGTTGAGACCCAACAATGTCAACAGTGCTACAGCAACAATGCTGTTTTTATTCACCTTTAACATGACTATGCTCATACCAGAGCTGTATCATTTAACTGTATTACATATCCTGTATTTAACTGTATCTAATGGAATTGTTTATGCTCTTAATCTGTATTGCATTTGCTTTTATCATAACGTAGTATTTTTTTAAATATTGTACAAAATGCATTACTTTTTGAATGCCAACATTGAACATCATCAGGCAAAGGGACTGCCAATGAACACTATCCTTTTGGATAACTACATTTACATGTATTTGAATTTTAATGTATACTGTCCCTTTTCTAAGATAAATAAATAAATACATATATTTAGTTGATCCCAAATTGGGTTATTTTTCATTGCATTTTGGAAGACTGGAAGAAAACTCAGTAGAGCTGTGCATTGCTTTCCATTCAGTTATTCAACTGATTGTCAAAAGATCACGGCTAGGCTATACCAAAAAAATTAATCTTGCAGTAGTAGTAGTAGCAAGTCTGGCTGTGTGTATGCACTCAGAATCACGCAGCACTGCATTTTACTGTGACATATCAAAAGCTACCTTTCATCCTACTCATAAGGCCCTGCGTGTAGAGCACATTAGTCATTTTCTCTGAAACAATCCTCTTCTTTAGATTCAGTTCTTTTGTCAAAGGCCTCAAGTGAAAGTGGTGAACCATGGGACTGAAGATGCTATCATCAGCTCTGAGGAAAGACATCTTTCTCCCTGCAGGTGGATGATTGAGCTCTGTTGTGTGTGTGTGTGTGCGTGTGTGTGTCTGCACATCCCTGTACATAAGGCTTTATTCTTTGCTGGCCTCCCCTCACCTTGCTGTTTGGCTCTTGATATTCATCATAACAAACCATTTTTTAAAAATCTCTGGACCATCACCTGCACAGCTTGCTGCCATTCATAACTTAAAAGGTTTATTCCACATCACCTGACAAAGAGCTTTGCCCTGACATCATGTCTGACCTTTAACAGAGAGCTGTATACCATGTGCCCATGCGCTACAAGCCTGGCCCTCTTTGGATGTAAAGATGCGTCAGTTCACCACTTCACCATATATTGACCCAACAAGTATGCCAAACCTTTTGGAGTAATGCCTTTTGTCTGTTTTGTGAGACAATCTTTCACAAAGTAGGGATGGTTGATCCTGCTGGTCAAACATGTTGTAAGTGACACCATCTTGTGCTACTGCCCCCTAGGCCATATCCACCTCCCAGCTTCCCTGGATTAGGTTTCACCATTTACCTACTCGACTTTTATACTTGGCTTTCATCTTTAGTGTTCCCCTCTCTTCACCTCCCTTTCTACTCACCTAAATTGAAGGTGAAAATAGAAGAATGGGCTGATACTGAAAAAGATAGGTTGGTTTCTCTTTTTTTCTCTTTCTTTCTTTCTTTCTTTTCTTTCTTTCTTTTGTTCTTTCTTTCTTGCTTTCCCTTTTACCTCCTTGCTTGTCTTCTTTCAACCTTTGCTTACCCTTCCAACTCTCTCTCTGTCTCTGTCCTCTCCATCCATGCAGCTATGGTAGCACTGTGGAGTCCAGGCGCTGTTTGATCTGTAGTCCAGAACACAGGATGAGAGTTATCCGCTGGCAACAACAAGAACATCCTATTAGGAGCTGGACAGAGCTTTGACAGACACTCTCTGCCTCTGCCTCGCCTCCTGCTACTGATGCTGCTGATTCTCTGTGCTGCTCCCCAGCTCAGAGTGGGCATTACTGGCTCAGCACACTTGACACACACAAGCTCAGAGTCTGGTTCACTTGTTGAATTTAAAATGTTGAAATGCTCTCTCTGAGATTTATTTTTAGTTAGTCCTAGGGTTGTCACCAACTGGTGTTTGTGTCACTGAAATTGTAGTGTGCTGTGTTGTTGATCAAGATGCCTCCTCAGAAGTGGGAGCTTTGATTTGAGTAGGCACCATCTAGTGCAAAAGATATTTTCTTGAAGAAGCAATCTCACCTGGGGGCCCACATAGTAGTTGACAGTTTCCTACACATTCAACTTTTAAGCACTTGAAGGACTTCTTGTTTATGTTGGATCAGCAGTTTTCAAAACAGTCTCGTTTTCATCTCCTGTGCACTACCTAATTTAGGCTATAATACATCACAGTATATAGATAGAGTTCTGTGATAGGGAGCTTCTGATATCATTAATGCAATTCACAGAGGCTTGTTATAACACCAAAACTTTGATTATAAGAAATAGCAGTGTTTGTGTGGAGTAAAGGTATGGTCAATATTTGTTTAGTTTCTGATTCACTTCTATTGAAGGTCGTACAATGGATGGATTCAAGCATGTGTTTCCTGTTTTGTGGTGACGTCCAGCTGGATCTGAGCTCCCTTCTGTTCAACTTCAGCCAGTTTATTACTACTTAATTATTTTTGCGTAGTAATGCACAAATGTGTAATTGTATCTGTATCTGCTAACATATATCTTGTCTTTATTTTCTTGATTTTGCCAACCTCGTTTCTTCACAGAGAATGTCACATTACCTGGTAAAGCCTTGTTATCTTAAACAGACCAAGCATTTGTCTTGGTCTTTATTGTTTTGGCTTCATGCACAAAATCAATGGAGCTCATTCATCACATGCTCATTGAAAAAGAGCATATTTGTTTGAACATTTGTGAGGATTTTTCAGTACAGTGTGAGGCAGAAGACCAAGATTTATCAAAACAGGCAATAGATGCTGCAGTCATGGTATTTGCTCGCTGAAAAAGCATTATTTTGTCCCTCTATCTTCCCTGTGCATCTGACATGTACAAATCACACTCACATTCAGACACACAAATATATATATATATATATATATATATATATATATAGTATATATATGTGAGTAATTAATGCACGCATAGACACATGCAAGCTCAAACACACACACATACACAAATACTCACTGTGGTTTCTGTTTCCGTCACAAACAACCAGTGATGGATTGGCTCTTTCCATTTTAAACAGGGAGAAAACACATGCCCCCGGGGACCCTTATGTGTGGAAGTACTTTGAAGTGTCCACATTTAATTCTTCTGTATGATAAATGAGAGGAGCGCTGCAGTTGTAGCCTGTGAGGAAAAGCTCAGCTCGCTCAACAAGGGGAGCGGTAACAAATGTAGCGATAGCTGATAAGCTGACTGTGTCTCTTGCTCTCGCTTGTTGTTCTGGTCCCTGCAGACCCCCACAGCCAGATAACAAATCCATCCTATCAATCAAACCCATCAATGGCTGGCTGCAGATTAGAGACAGTGATTTTGGGGCTGATTGGAGGGGAAATGCTGATTACACCTCCCTCTCTCTGACTTGATTACACTGTGCCTGTGTGTTGTCAAGCTCGGCTGCTGAGCTGTAATCACTGGAAGCTGAGAGCAGAGGCCTTGGATCTAGACGAGACACAGACGCAATCACACCACTAGCTGGCGAGCTGTGACTTTATGACCATTGCTAGTTTGTTTAAAAGGTCTGCATCTCACACCGTCAGGGCATCCGTGCATGCTAACAGCCCACTGGCCAACACATGTGCAGGCGTGCACACATTTCACTGAGATAAGGAAACTCCAGCTATGAAACCTTGTGTGTCACACTCTTTTCTCCAACTCCTGTCATGTTCATCACCTCCTGTTTCCCTCCTCTTGCTTCTCTCCACTGTTCTGGCCTACTTCCATCACAGTGGCAGAGGGTCCCGTGCTGGAGCACGCACACACACACACACACACACACACACACACACACACACACACACACACACACACACACACACACACACACACACACACACATATAGGCACATGCGCGCTGTGAGCACAGTGAGTAGAGTCCTAATCTGAGCTTTATTTAGCAGCCTCACCTTTAAAACTAGAGCAGGTTCCAGACAGTCTCTTCATCGCTCACCTCAGCTTCTTCTAACATTACATCCCTCTATCCTTCCTCTTCTGCATCAATATGCTCAGCCCTCCATCACTCCCTGTTCACCTTCTTTCAATCACTGCAGCCATACATGCCTGCTGTATTTTTTTAGTTTGAGTGTACTGTCTCATGGCTAACAGAGGACACTGTTATTGTTGTGTGCAAAAGAAACTGCATGACTTACTTGTAAACAAACAAAAATTCATTGCCAGATATTACCAACATTCTGCTGGCAAGTTTGAAATGCGTGTGGGAAATTAATTGGTTTTACTTGCTTGCTTGTTTATAGAAAAATAATTGTGATGGGTTCTCAGTGGGAGTGCAAGAACAAACCAAAGTTCTTTTTTGTTCCTTATGTCATCAAGGAAACCACAGAAACACAGATTTAATAATAATTTTGATGATGACAGTTTGGGTAAATAGAAAACATGTCTGCATAGAAACAGCCTACAGCAGAGTCAGGCATCTTTAAACTTTGTTGGTGACTATTCAGAGACATGTTAACTTTTTTAAGCATCCTGGAAGACTTACATAGTTCTTTTACTGTGTGATAAAGACTATATTGAGAAAAAGAAATAGCTCCACCATGTACAATTTCTAACAAGAACATCTACAGGATTTCTCTTCATCTTTAACCACGTTAACCGAAGCACAATCCCAACAGGAACACTGTCTACAGGGTCACTCTTTCAATTACTCTGGCTCATGTTTCTTACTCTAATAACACCCGCCTGCTTTTAACACACCATTTGGGACTGCTGGCGTGACTGTGTGCCTAAATAAAATTCTTTTAATCTCAGTGTTGGTATATATGTGTGTGTGTATGTGTGTGTGTGTGTGTGTGTGTATCTGTGTGTGTGTGTCTGTGCGTGTGAGGCAGGTTCACATAAGATTCATAACTCTCTGTGTCCTGGTTTTGAACCGTCTTTGAAGCCCCAAAATTGTCTCATCCAGCATGTGTTAGGTATCATTTCAATTGACACCATGCACTCTACTACTAGTGCTTTGAATTGAGCATATTTGCATGCTTGTTAGATGGAAACAGCTGTCAGGGGAGATAGCGAAAGTGACTCACTCCTCGTTCCCTCATTTAACGTTTGCCTATTCCAGTCTTGCTCGTCTTATTTTGACCTCCAAGAAAGTCAAAAAATTCTCTTCTTCTTCTCTTTTCTCTCAATTTTTATCCTTTCTCATATTCACACTGAGTGCACACAGCATGGTGACTGATTTTTGGAAATGTTGTGGCCAGAGGTGCGCTGTGCACCTGTGGCACAGTTGGAAATCAGGTTGGATTAGGATGAATAAATTATTACTATGTGTTGTGTGCAGTGTGCTCATGAAAAGTTTCTGGGAGGTTCTGCCATAAAAGCTTCTTTCCAAAGACACAAGCACAAACAAATAAATTCCAAATAAATTTGAATCAACCACAGAGGATGCTTTTCAGCTTAGTTCAGTTTATTTGATAATAAAAAAACAACATTTGTATCTCAGCTTGTTTGTCAAGAGTAACACCGGGACCTATTTTGCTGCCATTGTTTTAACATGTCTGTACATCTTTTAGAAGAACCAGACTCTGAATGCAGAAAAGGGTCCAGTGAGGTTTTAAGAGCTAAGGTTAGCTGCAGCCTGCAGTGAGGTGGGAACCAGCTGTCATTTTTTAGGATAAAGCCAACCCTACAATACCACAGAAAGTTTGAAAGGTTTCATGCACACAGACTGTTCTTAACATCATCATGATGGTACCACTTTGCAATGTGCATTGTTGTCACTGTCACAGCAGACAAACATTGAAAGCTAAATCCTCACAAGGTCTTTCCACAAAATGGGTGGAATCTGGAGCTGAATAACTTGTTTCTGTGTCTGTCCTGTTTGACTGCTTAACTTCACTGACTTCATGTCCAGACTGTTTTGTCTGCAGCTGCACAGAATGGAGTTGGGGGCTGGCCTCATGGAACAGTTTTGGCATCCAAAAGCTTACTTTTATGGTGTTTCTACCAATTCATAGACAGATTAATAATGGGGATATTGCTATCCACAAAGTTCATGTTGAAGTCATGGTGATTTGAGCTGTTACTCATTGAACTGATTCGTGGGTTAGTTTCTTTACTTTCATTTAACAGCCTTGGCTTCCACAGTTGGAAAATTAAACAGCGATTGCAGTTAATTACTTAGGCTTACTTACTCTTAAAAATTCAAATACATCAGCATCATACGTGATGATAGATTGCAAATATTCCACTCTTCTTAAACTGCAGCACTTTACGTAATTGATCCTTAGATGAAGCAGGAAGCCAGTGTTAGTGTCAGAAAGGTGTGAGAAAGAAGAATGCTGTCATGTCATACATGTACAGAAATACCACAACAAAAAGTGTAGTTTAGTGTCAAGTCTTCACAATTCTTATTACAGGAGAGTTTCATTTACATAAACAAATCTAGAATATGCTGACCACAGATGGTGCTTTAGAACCACGGACATGGTTTCTAAGAAACAGCAAAGTTGCAACATGCAGTCAAGATAACACTGATGACTGACAGGAATTCTGTTGTGGTATGTAATGTTATTTTCAGTTCTTGTTGGTTCATGCCTGCCTCTTGCATCCCCATAACATGTAGCTCTTTCAATGCATATCTCGTTCCTGGGTGTAAATATCTTCTAGATGCACGCCACGCTGTCTACGTGCCATCATATGTGAGTCCTGCATTCCTCTTTGGTCTTCTATAATACCGTTTCAGCAGGGCTAATAGATGTTTGTTTGCCTGTAGTGACTGTGTAATGAATGACTCACAGCATGAGTGGCACCAATAGGAAGCTTGTCCCCCTCTCAAAGCTGAAATAATTGACAGCGCCTCATCTGCCAGCTCATCTAAATACAGAAACCTGTGCTTGTGTTAACAGAAGACTGAATCCAGGTCAAGTCATTAAGGCATCATCAGTTAAAATAGCATCATTGTCAAACAGCTGGCATACAACCTGTTTCTTGCATGATCTATGACACATGCTTTTAGTAAGACAACAAAGGTTAGATCCCAGGATCTAACCTTTGTTGTCTTACAGAAATTTGCTGGCAGTTGCATTTCAAATACACTGCAGTTGTAGCTTCTGAAATGTTATGTGTTTCTGACAGAAGTGGAATATGTGGGTGTAGAATCATTGAGAAAGGGATTTGATCTGATAGTTGGGGGATTTGATTGGGTGCTCAGAAGTAGCTTTTGTCAGGTGAAAGCAGAGTTATAGAAAGATATGTACTTGTTGAGGGCTCTTGACCTCCACCTACACCTCCCTCACCCACATTGTTAGATCAGAAGATGCTCGATGAGGGAGAAATTCCCAAACAAATGGTATCGCTATGGTAGCCAAAATGACCCACAAGCTAATGCTTAAGTGTGGTTTTATAAAATTTGAGGGGGCCAAGCAAGCTGAGAAAAACATGCACACACAATCACAAGCATGCACACTTTTGCACAGCTATCTTTTCTATTTCAGCCTCTTACCCTAAAATTAATCATCACAACTGAACCTTAACTCTTACCCTGACCCTGAATTCTAACCTCAAATAAAACCAAGTCTTAACCCTCAAACAGTCCTTTGAAGATTTGTTGGGAAGTGAATGTCCTCACTTTCTCAAAATGTCAAACAAGCCTTCACAGACACACACACGCACACACACACACACACACACACACACACACACACACACACACACACACATACACACACACAAACACACACACACACAGTCACGTCCAGCCATTGTGTATTTAAAGTGGCAGCCTGCTGTTGTGGTTCCTCCTGGTCTCCTTTGCCTGTCAGGGGCCTCTGATGCTTTTGTTTAATGGGCAGAGGCTCTCGTCACACTTGCTCCCGGTCTAGTCTGTTGCTGTGTGTCTGCTGTTGCAGCGCTGACCAGAGGAGACATGCAGGTCTGTGTCCCAGGGCTAATTGCTGCTACTTGGCTGAGTCTTTCTGATAGTCTCCACTCTCATTGACTCCCTGGACTCCAGGGGGATTCCCACAGGCACCCAAAGACAAACAAACCTGGGCGGACAATCGATAACGGATGCAAGAGTTACCGCTCAGCTCAGCTGCTGATTAAGATTCTCTGGGAATGTGTTTGTGTATGTGTGTGTGTGTGTGTATGCACTATGTAAGAGGGTGAGTGTGTAAAGGTGTTTGCTGATTGTCCCCACTCCTTGACAGTTAACTGGAATCTTCAGCCAGTCCCTGAGTGCTTGTTTATGTGATTTTGATTAAGAGCATGACAGAGTTCATCCTCACAGCAACACCACATTAATGCTCCCAGGTAATTATTCCCTCAACATCTTCGGTTTACAACATGGTAGGTGAGATCGTGACTGTGCCTCAATGTGAGACCGGATCATGCACTGGTGCCATACAAGACTGCCTGCTATTATTACTAAGCCTAATGATTTATTTTTTTAACCTTATCCTTTTTATGTAATTTGACTTATTGTGTTGATGAAACTGATTCATCATATCCATAAATCATACAAAGAATATTCACTTTAGTTATTTACCAAACAGCTATTTTACCTTCTCTACATACAGTATTTCTAACAAAGAGAAATACATATAGCTCATGATAACATAACATAAGCATGTTTACTTGATATGAAATATAAAGTATAAAAGATTGATAACCACTAAAAACATAATGGTTAATGTTGTAGGATTACTTTGCATATATTGCTTTTGTGGCGAAAGAAATTCAAAACAGCAGCTTATGGCGTGATGTGTCTCTGTGTGCCACTGATTGCCACTGGCAAGCAGGCAATGCTGTGCTGTAGTGTCATCTTGCCTCTCCTCGCCCTCTCTACCCCTCTGTGCCTTCTTTCCCCTTCTCTCTGGGCTCATGTTTGCTTTTGTTCTCATCTCCAGCCCGACTGACTCACAATGATGATCTTGACCAAGCGCAGGGAAAGGTCAAGGTTGGTTGGTAAATTGCCTCAAAGCAATCAGCCTTGTCTCTCTGTGCTAACAGTGTGAGCTCTCTGTCGCCATCTTGCCATCGCTCCATCTTGCCATCTTTTTTTCTCTTCCTCTCCATCTCGATGTTTACCCAGGGGGGAGACGTGTGTCAGGGAGGATTGGCAGCAGGAATGGGGGGGGTGTACCCTGCTTTGAAGTCTTGACTCTGACCGGCGGCTGGGTGAGGGCTGGGGACTTGAAAGCACAGAGTGTCACTGCCTGGGTGACATTTCAGCACAGACTAGTGTGACCCAGCAGGATGCTTGTGTCTGTGTGTGCATAAGTATATGTATGTGTGTGTGTGTGTGTGTGTGTGTGTGTGTGTGTGTGTATGTGTGACTGTGAACTCGAGAGTATCCCCTCATGGTTCTGACTGCTGGCTGCTGGGGGCTATTTGCCTCTACACCAAGGGGATTACCTTTCATTACATGAAAAACAGAATCACCCCTTCAACCTCTAACCCCTAGCTCAACAATAGTGCCACTGGGATGCACTGCTAGAGCTGAATAACTAGATCCAATCCAGAGATATTTCATCAGCTATGGCTACATGTAACATTTTATATCATTTTCAGAACACACATATGCACACACAAGGTTTAAGGACAGGCCCCTTTTGGTCAGCTGTTCTTTCCACCCCAGTGTATCTGAGTGGCATCCCTCTGATGGCCTTACACACATGAAAGACTTTGCTTTAATGTGTCACACACTACCCACACGCTCAGCCAAACAACATCAAAGCCTGCCTGTGGCCTGTAGCTGGATGACTGTCTTCATCTACTGGCCAATTGTGTGTGTGTGCGCCTTTCTGTCTGTCCTGAAAATGCTGTAAACAGGTGTTAACATGTCAGCCCACAAGATGCCACATGCCACTGTGTCATGATCTCCTGAACAGCTGTGCCCCGCCATTGTGTATGTGGGTATATGTGGGCTAGTGTGTGTGTGAGAATGCGTTAACTGTAAGGGTTCTAAATGGCTGCAAGAGCTTTAGTCCTAGATTTTGTGCAAAGCCAAGGACAAACAAAGAGAAAGGGTAAGAAATGAATGGGAGCTTTATGGCAATAAATGATTTCCTGGAAAACACATGATTTTCATCGGCTGTGTCTCTCCCTGTGTGTTCACTTTTGTGTAAAGGTGTGAATAAAATTGAGCTTGAAGGTGATCTAGATAGGGAGTGAGACTGTCCAATAAACAAAAGTTCATCCCTGCTGCTGGGTAACGACTCAGCTGTATGTTCTGACAAATGCCTTGAGCCTAAAACAGAAACTCTACTCCTACTCTTTCTTTGTCTGTCTCTTTGGATTAAAGAAGCAGTTAATAATGTCTTTAATGTAAATGTAAATCTCTGTCCTGAGGTGGAGATCGAGAAGCTGGACTACCACCACTACCTGCCTCTGTTCTTTGATGGCTTATGTGAGACTATTCATCCGTACGAGTTCTTCGCCCGCCAGGGAGTCCATGACATGCTGGAGCATGGAGGCCCCAAGATCCAGCCCGTCATTCCCCAGCTCATCATCCCTATCAAGAGTAAGTCTGGGAAGGTGTCTGCACTCACGATTTATATCACACACATCACAGCTCCTCTCCCAAGTGGCTTGATGTTGTTTTACATTCACTGTTTCCCTGCCACTGAAGGGGAAATATCTGGTTATCACAAGACATAAGGAACACCTTAAATTATTGATATTATTTCAGTTTAAATGCAATTAGAATATTGTTTAAATGTTGCCATGACACTCTAAAGAAAGTGATGAAGAGAGAGAAACCAAAGATGAAAATAGTGCATTTAAAATATACGGTAACTTGATATTATTTTTCAATACTAAGATATGTTGTATAATCACACAGCATTATACAATATTAAGATACAGCAACTATTTAATTAACTTTGGCAGCAAAATGGCCCTAGTGTCTTATTCATTTGAATTCATTTAGCAAATCTTCCTATAAGTAAATATTGTTATTTTATGAGTGATTGACAGCCACATAATCTCCTTGGTTAGAATTTAATTGCAGCCTTAATAAATAAATATTTTTGCAAGCCATTACTTCATTATTCACTGTTTTGATGACAGCATCATTACATTTAGATTTCTGTCTGCTGACAAATCCCAAGACTAAAAGGCATTCCCAGTAGCTGATGAACTTTAACTAGCTGCTTATTTAAATAAATGGCAGATGCTAATAACACACAGAGGTTGTGGGGACAAATTAAAAAAAGGCAGAGTGTAGTTGATGGAAACCTGATCTTTAAAGGTTCATGTTATTCAAAGTCAGAAAATGTTCTTTGTAATTTTTTTCAAAATTGGCCTGGCTTGAAAATACTTGATAATAAATTGATATTGAAATGAATAAATAGCTTTATTATAAATCATTTAATATTTCTCATATATGATATATTACGAATATTAATATGCATCATAATAATATCTAAAATGTCATAACACAGTTTTGAATAATTACACACAATGGCACTTTCAAAGCCCTCTCAGAAAACATTGCAGTGGTAAGGAGTGTAACTAAAATAGAACAACATACTTTACCAGGAATAGACTCACCTGTCTTACACACTCGCGCGACAACGGATTCTAACATTACCATACAACCAGTCCTGTGACAAGTCCTAATTTGGTTTCGCAGTCATACTGTTCCTATTATTACATCAGCCCTCAGGGCGAAGCGTCCTTGCTGTTGCATTTGCCGGAAGAAGGTGGCTCTAAAAGCACGCCTGATAATCTGCCATGAATGTGGTGACGTGCTACATTTAACTGTGTCATCATGTTGTGCCTCCTTACCTTTCCACACTGACACCTTTCTGCACACACACACAAGTTGGCAGATTAAGGTGGGTGGAAAGGTCATGTCACAGGGCAAAGTAGTATATGACTTCAAAAATAGACATCAGAATTTACAGTGATGTGGACAGGAAAGGCTTCTTGTGTGGCGAACATGAGGAGGATAAAGGTAGAGTGAAGTTAGACAAATGCAGAGTGTGGCTTTTGTTAGAAAATTTCAGCACACATGCAGAGACACACAGTCTCTCACTCTGACACACACACACACACACACACACACGTCTTTTGTTGGGCGCTGCTGCCAAGTGGAGTGTCAGTTTCAAAGTGGGAGCCTTTAAGTGGCGCCCAGTGAGCCTGGGATAGTGTTCATGTCATGGGCAGTTGGCTGGTGGTGTGTATGTGTAAGTGTGTGTGTGTTCCTTGTTTATGTGTGTGTGTTGGATGTCTGTGGAGGCAGGGGGGCGTAACGGCCAACACTAGGCAGGGCTGTGGGAGACACAGAGACACTGACAGACTGACCCTGGCACAGTGTGGTATCACGCTACGTATGGTACTGAACACACACTGCAGGGTCTTAACCATTACACACTTTACAAACTCACACATTGAAAGTCTTGTGTTTGCGTGAATGGTACCACATCTTTGCTTGTTGACTGTATTTCTTAAATAATGAGAAAATCAGTTATTCAGTCAAGTAAAATGTATTGAATTTATTTAAATTTGATCATTTCCATGACATACCAATGCAAACTGTTGTTACGCAGGTTGATGATTTATCATCATCTTTTCACAGACAGTTTATATGTTTTGCTAGCCTAATGTAAGTTTTGCCCTTTATCAGGAGGCACCCGCTTTACACAAGACTAGACATTATACACAGAGTCACCAGGCCACTTGCTATCTTTGGCAGTAGTTTATAAATTCAAACCTCTCAGCAGTTTTGGTCATTTGCCTTTGGGAGGATCAAAGGTGATGGTTATGCTCCTCATGAAAACACACACTTTGCACTGATAATGGAATTTTGAATGGCCTGCTCCTTATTAACTTCTTGGTTTATTAAAAATCAGGCCTGTTTCGCCATCCACAAGGCAAAGCCGCCAGTCCGTGTCTCTGTTGCAGATTAATTACTTTTCTATGGAGCACAGAAGAAGGAGGGATGGTGGAAAGAGGAAGAAAGTAAAAAGCCGTCTGCAGTTTAAAATGGCAAGATATATATTTTTCTCCTCTGACGTTAATACATCTTCAATGTGGCTGGCAGGCTCTTATCTGCGGAGAGACTGAGTCACGTCAGGCCTTGGTGAATTTTGATGATGACTGCAGGTCACCCAATGAGAATACACAATGAAGAAGGCTGTGGCTGACATTATACTCTGAGACGCGTCCTCTGTGACTTAAAGACTGAACTCTTTCCTACTGTACGCCATGTCGTCTTCAGCCCACACTAGAGAGACTACGTCAAGGGTGAAAAAAAGAATTGAAGATATTTATGGTAAACTAATAAAAACGCTGAGTGCGAAGAAAGAATACAGCCAATCATTTTTATGAATTACTGAGATTTTGTCAGTAAATTTAACAAAAAAAGTTCTGTTTAACCAAATGGTACTGTGGTGATTTATAGAGAAAGGGTAAACTGTTACTGAAATGCTGTGGTTTGGGTTTTTCTGGCATCTTTAAATAGGGAGGAGGATTCAGAGACATGCCTCCATTGAGCCTCAGTTGATTGGCATAACATTTGTTCAGCTTTGAACCAAAATGAGACTTTCATTACTAGAAGATCCTCAGTTACGCCTCAGCACGGGAACATCTTCTTCTGATCTGAAAAGTGTATTTATACACTGAGTGAGAACAATTCACTGCTAAACTCTCCAACGTGTCACCCTACCTCTGACATTTCACAGGAAATAGAATACAAGGTCACTATTGTTTTATTTTTCACACTGAATATGAAACAGGTTCTAGCATGAATAGATGATTACTTTATTCAGATTTGTCCCAACACAGGTTTTATACCAGCATTAATATATCAGGCCCTCGGCTTCCTTCTCCCCTGTTCTTTTAATTTTTTTTTCTTTCCTTTTTTTCAGCAAGGCAAGAGCGCCAATGAATAATTGAACAGTCCTGTGGTCCAAATGTCACAGCAGGGAAAATTGTTTGCGCTGGTTGGTAATTAGAATTTCATTGTTTGTTATGTAGGTTTGAAATTCCTGTCATTCCACATCCCACTTTATCTCGGCGATGGCAGATATCTTTTCCGTCTGGTGGAGGCACCAAGGCAGAGATGGAGAGATGGCATAAAGCACAATACATTCGCTCATTCAGCATCATCTCCACCGCTGGTCCTCCGTTTAGGCCACACACACACTCACGTGCACATATACCATCAGTGACACAGACAAAGACACGCCAAGGCGAAGACGTCATACACTCAGACACAAAACAATGGACCTGGTGCAAGTCGTCATTTTCTTTCACATACACATTAGATATAGTTACATAGATACACCCATAAATGCAATATAGATAGAGAGTAAAATGTTTTATACCTTTGACTTATCAGCTTCCTGTTATATTTTGCTGCTGCCATGTTCAGCTCTGCCTGTGCTTATGACTGAGGCTGACATTTTGTCTGATTGCTGATAATGTGTGTGTGTGTGTGTGTGCGTGTGCGCATGTGTTGGAATGCCTGTGCGTGTGCATGTCTGTGTGATTGTGTGTGTATCAATGTGTGACTGTTTCAAGTGTATTTGTGTGTGCTTGTGATAGTTCCTATTTGCATATGAGCTGTTTTAACACAGGCAGTTGGGGATGCATTATGCTCTTCACTGAGTGCTCTAACTGTCACACAATATTTTAGGGTTGTTGCTCTCGGTCTGTCTCAGTCAGTCTTCACTGTCAATTTGAATATAGTACAAGGGATTGGAATTGCTAGGATGTATTTGCTGCTCTTACTGATACCTTATTGATGTATTTATTGATTTTATTGATTGGTTTGTAAGAAACAGTCATGAATTCATTTAGATTAGAATGAACATTCCAGAGCTACATCCAGCACAAGCTAGACAGTTTTGTATTTTCCTGACCTTGAAATACGTCTTACTCGTCTGGCTGGTAATTTTGCATCCGGCGCAGACACACAGGTTGGATCATTGGAGCAAACTAGTGGGTGTTTTATTCAAATGAGTCATCACAAAGTGAGTAGTTGGTATTCTGGTGGAAAGATAAAAATCTCAGAACAAGTATGTTTCTACTGTATGTTTTTTAGCGAAAAGTCATCTGTTGGTGATCCAGTGACTTTGTCATTAAGGACAAACTAAATACTTGTTGCATCAAATGCTTGAAAATGGAGCAGTCCAACCAATAAATGCATTTAAATCAGCATCAAAAGTGAAAAACAAACAAATAAAAAAGAAATATCTCTTAAGTAGCGCTAGCATCAGTTTAGTAGCATAGCAAAGACTGTATGTACAGCTATGGTATGCTGTGACATGACCTGCAGTGGACAAGGAAGATAAGATAGTAAAAAATGCAGGACGTCAACACAGCAGCTGACTGTGCTTTTCTGTGAATTTATGCTACTGGCTCAACAGGTGCTTAAGCAGATTAGTAGCATTGCCTCAGAGTTGTTTGTAAAACACTTGATTGCACTTGAGCGTTGTCGTCATCAGCACATTTCAGGATTTTGTTGTTCTGGTCTCTTTTGATATGTCTATTGTCATTTGTTCTGTGAGAGTGAGATGTGACCAAAAGCCCCACTTTTTCTCTCTTTTCTACCGCTCTTTTACCTGCTGCCACATTTTTTTTCTCCCCTCTCCCCTTTGTGTTGATTCTCTCTTTTGAAATTGTTTTTTCATGCTTTTCATTTTTGTTGCTGTATGTGCTTACTGGCAAAATAGGTGCTATGATGCCATTACAGTTCTCTTTTTCTGAAAGTAGGCATCAAATGACAGTTTAAGGTTTCATAAAGAAAAATAGCTGAGGTGTGTTTTTCTAACTAGGGGTATGCTGTTTTAGACTGACAGCTTGCACAAAAGGAATTACTAGCACTCATGCAGAAGCTCACACAAAAACCCCAAACAACACAAATAAAAAATACGTAAAGAACAAAAAAATATGTCAGTCTTAGTTGCTAATCACAGTTATTTTTTAAGCCTTTGCCCTCTGCCTGTCACATCTCTTTATCTCTCTTTCTGACATTTTGTCTTTTGTTGTTTCTCCCCCTTTCCCACTTTCTCTCTCTGTATTTGTCTCTCTTGATCTCTGTAGCCCTCCATCTCTCCCACCGTCATTCCCTTTTGTTCTCTCCATCACTGGGAGATGGAGTTAAGTGCAGCTGTAGGCCAAATAGACCAGTGATTGGCTCTCACTTACCCCTGCCTCCCCAGTGCATTTGAAATCACTGATTGCAGACATGCCAGTCTAAATCAAAGCCCAGCGATAAAGGAAATGCTTTAAATGGAAGGAAAAAGTGTGGGGTTTGAGATTTCAATGTAATTGTAGTGTGTCTGTTAAGCCCACTTGTATGTACAGTATAGTTGGAGATGTCAGAATTGCTCTTCATTTACTGTACCTCCACCTGCCTGAACAAACAACCTTTAGTTTACTTTCCAAAACCTGGTTCAAAAGCTAACTTAAAAATTGTCTGAGCTGTCGTTCCTGACCTTTGCCATTTCTCCTGCCCTCCAGATGCCCTGAACACAAGGAACCGTCAGGTGATCTGCACCACGCTTAAAGTCCTGCAGCATCTGGTGATGTCTGGAGACATGGTGGGAGAGGCTCTGGTGCCCTACTACAGGCAGATCCTCCCCATTCTCAACATCTTCAAGAACATGAACAGTGAGTTTCCAGCCATGCAAATGTTTGAGTGTTAATTCATGGACAGATGGTGTGTCAGCATGATGTGTCTCTATGCTTTTGTGGAAAAGTCATTGTGTAAGCTTGTCCCTTTGTGTTATAAATCATTTTTTGTGCTAGTTCTGCTACTATGTCAGTGAATTGAAAAAAGCAAGCATTTACAAGGCTGTGTGTCTTATGGTTGTGGCTTGGATATACCAGGAGATATCACAGAACTGCTCAGTTCTGGAAAATATAATTCAGAAGGTAAATGTCATTTTGCTTGGCTGTAAGTCTTATGACCTTGAGTCAGAAAACATCCCGTTTTCTGCCTATTCTGTTCTTGGCAGATCCTGTCTCTGAATCCTTTCTCGTTTTCCTTCCTTCACTTAAACATCCACTTGACAGCGAAGCTCCATTTTGTCCTGCCTGCTGTCACTCAGGCTGCATTGTGCAGGACTGTTGAGGACGAGACTTTGTCCTTTCTCTGTGTGAAAGCCCCCACCTGGTTGAACCTGGGGAGATTGGCATCAGATAGACTGGGGTCTTTGTGTGGCCGCGTTAAAGCACTTAGCATGTGGTGACATGATGTGGGCCTATTGAAAGCATAGAGGCACATCCAAACCCAAACACCACTCACCACAATCAGTAGGATGTGAGGAGTGACATTGTGAATCAGTCATTCAAACACGAGCTTTAACAGGAGAAAACACAAGGCTTTAGTCTCATAATCAATATCCAATTTGAATCTCTTGTCTCTTTAATTCGCTTACATTATCTGTTACTATTTGCTGAGGTCTAAAAAAGGAAGCAGAAAGCCAAAAGAGATAGCGGGGAAAGACAAAGGACGGAAAAGAAAAGCCTGCCTTATTAGCGCGTGGCCTTATGCAAATCTCCTCTGTAAATTAGCTGTCAAATCAATCCCCTAAACCGTTTTGAAGCGTGAGTTTCTCCGCTACGGCGCAGGCTCAGCAGTTGGCTAGTGAACCCCACCAGGTATAGTTTTATCTCTGCCTGGTACATACTGTGCGGGCCTGTCTACCTGCCTGCCCGCTAGTCTGTCCTCCACTGGCGGGCATCGATTAAACCAGAGCCAACCTCTCACCTGGCAGACATCCTTGCTATTGACCTCTCCCAGAGAGACCAGGCTGGGTCAGAGAGGGGTCCATACAGCTGCCAAAGCACAGGACCCAATCTGCTAAACAAGTATAGTCCTAGAATTGAGGCTGAGTGATACAGAAAGTTTACAAGTACGTATAGTTAACTATGTAAGCACATATATATACGTTCATAGATAGACAGAGAGATACATAGACAGAAAGAATCTTTCCTAGTGTTATTTTTTCTCCATCTTGAGCTTTAGTGTTAGATGAGCTGTCAATTCATGTCCTGCACCACCCACTCCCCGCTACCACAGAAAGATACGACTTCAAATACAGAGAATACATGCTTCTCTTTTAGGGACTAAACACTGTCTGAACCAGAACTCTGTGTTCTTTCTCTCTAATACGCAAATATTTTAGGGGTTGTTGTTCTCTCAACCTCTATGTGGCTTTGTCTTTGTCTCTCTTCTGTTTCATGTGACTTGTTTGTATCAATATCAAAGCTTTCATTGAAGTCCATCTATTATCTAATATTACTTATATACACCTCCAGCTTCATCCTACGCTCAGGCGGTTGTCTTAACAGGAGCCAGTGTGCTGCCTTCAGCAGACAGGCTCTAA
The DNA here is from genome assembly GCF_046630095.1 of Trachinotus anak. Classification (NCBI taxonomy): domain Eukaryota; kingdom Metazoa; phylum Chordata; class Actinopteri; order Carangiformes; family Carangidae; genus Trachinotus; species Trachinotus anak. The sequence continues at coordinate 6,732,435 of NW_027273866.1, read as the reverse complement.
CACACCAGAAGAAACAGAGGACTGTCTAGCAACATTTCCTTTTGGCTCTCCCACACTGTAACTCACGGAGCTTGCATGGCATCCCTCTTATCTCCTTAGCCACAACGGGGCCACTGTCCAGTATGTGCCAAGTGTGTGTGTGTGTGTGTGTGTGTGTGTATCTACAGTTGTCTACATCTGTCATGAATAGATCTGTTGTATCCCATTTGCAGCTGTTGGATTCAGTGTGGATGAAGGCCCCAGCTTTCTGTCTCAGTCTCTCTTTTCACTGTTGTTTAGGTCTGTCAGCCCCAGGCACATAATGCTCTACCAGACGACTACTACAGGCTCACATATACACACAGACACACACATATACAATCGCATACTGTCCCAGTTGTGGCTACACAACCTGACTCTGTCCCTGTCTCACCAGTTGTTCGAGCTGTGAATCAATAGGCTGACAGCCAGTGCTGTAGGGTCAGGGCTACAGTTAGATATCACCAGCATCTCATCATGGGACAGATCCCCTAGGCTGTGTTCACACACTCCTGCTGTGTCGCTCCCACTCTGAGACAGGGTTGTGACCTGTTAAATTGGTCTGTATACAGGCCTTATCTGGGCCATTTTTCCAGGGTCAGAGCTGGAACTTAACAGCCATCTCCAAAATGGACCCTTGGGTGTCCTTTCACTCAGACTGAGCACTGGACCTCTGACCAGGAGAACACACTCATGCTCAGTCTCTCTGGGATCCAGGCCTCCAAAGAAGGAACAGCTCCTTTGTTCAATGAGAAAAAATATGTCTGTTTAACTTCAGGCAGCAAACTGCCATTCTCACCACTGTCAGATTAATGCGTCATTTTGAAGTGCACAATAATGAGCAATCACATAGTATCATCGTCCTTGATGTACCCCTTTGTCTCCTGAATCAGCTCTCCCAGCTTTTGTTTGCTTTGTGCCTTTTGCCAATCAGCTGTGTGTGTGTTTATGTGTGTGTGAGAGACAATGTTGAGAATAGTGTAGGAATTCCTCCAATGTGATTTGCACGGCTCTCTTGTTTGCTTGCTGTGATGAATCTTATCCCTAATGAAATGCAACAACGTTCCTTATGAGGGAGAGATGTGCTCCCTCATCCAGTAAATTCCTCTTCTGAGCTCTAAGGACGGAAGGAACTCATCTACTGTACCACAGCTGAGGAATAGGGAAAGAGAGAAAGAGATTTTGGCGGATTTTGTAAGGCAGCAGGGTAAGCTACACAGAGAGAATAGTCTGGGGTCTTGAATAGGGATCAAATGGGTGCCAATACTGACCTTACTTAGTGGGTCAGGTAACAGCTAGACATGACCGACCCTCATTAAATACAGATTCTTTCTTCACTATGAGGTACATCCCTTCAGTTATGTTATGATGTTACCTGAAATGAAACTGATCCTAATGAGTTCTTGCTAAAGTTAGGTATTCATACTTCAAATTCAAATTTTAAAAAGAGGACACTGGTTTGTGATCGGTTCTGTGTTGAGGCATCAGAATCAGTATTAGGAGACGTAAATCGTATCAATAATATCCTAGTCCTGTTAGCCTAGTTTCCTCTAGAGCTCGACCAATAATGATTTTTGAGACCATTACTAAACATTAAATAAAGCAAATAAGATTTATTATTATTATTATTATTGTTGTTGTTGTTGTTGTTAACTTTTATTTATTTATTTTTATTATTGTTTACTGAAAAAAATACACAATATTATAAACACTAACTCACCAACAGACTGATTCAAGGATTTGGTTCCAGAGCATACTTTCATTCAGCTTCACTATTTTAGAGATTATACAAGTGAAGCCTAAATGGCCAAGGACTACATAAGGGGATGTTTCTCATCTTCAGCCTCTACAGGGCTGTATGTTGTGTCTGAATTTAGTTGATGTTTGCCTGGAGGACTCTACTGGTATTTATTTGAACCCGCACTGTAGCATTGTTGTTGCTGTCCTGATCATTTTCTCCGCTTATCTGTAAGGTATAGGTCCTTAAACTCCTATTCATCACTGACAAGCCCTCTCTCCCACACATACACACACTAAAACATACACACACATTCACACACTCATACATATATTGGTCACAAGCTGCGGTGATCTGGTTCATTTGACCTCTTTTATCTTCCTGCTAGGAATGTGGCCAGCTATGATAAGGTCTCACCCACACGCATTGCTGAGCACAGGCACACACACACACACACACACATGCACAGACACACACACACACACAGGGGGGTTGTGATAGTAGCTCTCTGTCTTCTGTGCCCCGGCGACTGGTGAGGTTTTTGTGTTGGTGACAGATGCAGTGCTGTGGCTGGCCACTCTGTCTTCCCCCGTGGGCCTGGTTTATCTGTGTATCACATGACACACATGCACAAGCGGACGCACGCTCACCACTCATGCTGCACGTCTTTATGAATATGGTGGATCAGTTACGGCCCACGCTGATTGCTGGAATGAAAACAAACAGGAAGAGTTGGCTGACCTCATAACCTCTCCCAGACAGAAGGACAGGGACAGTCAGGCACAAAAAGGCAAGGACATTTTAACAACTGTGGATGGAACTCATGTACATGTAACTGCCATACTATGACTTGGGTATTATGAACACACACACACACACACGCACATGCAGGCAAATCAAATCCAAAGCGTTTCATCCAACTCGTTTTAATCTGACAGAAGGCCAAGCGTATGCCAGTGCACTCAGCCACCTGTGCTCTTGTCCACAATACAACATAATGCTCCCGTTTACTGCCAGAACTGCACTGTTGCGTATATGGTGTTGAAGTTAATTCCTGGGGATTCCCATTCACAAACATTTGCTTTATTTAATGACCTTTTCCAGCTGCCGTTGTGAAAAATTAATTCACTGCCATGCTTTTATTGTGTACATAGTGACACAACAGAGGGGAAGATTCCTACCACCCCCAAACACAGACACACACGCAAGCACACACACATAAACCCGTGGCCCCCATGTAATCCATCATCCTCCACAGACACACAGAGCTCCTTGTCCCTGCGGACGACAGAACACACACCTCATCCTCAGCCCCCGTCTCCTCTTCCATGTACCCCTCTCCAACAGGAGATATCTATCTATCAACCAATCACAGACCCGCCGCCATTAAAAAACAGAAAGAGTGGGAGAAACAGGGAGAAAAGAGAGATGGGGGAAAGATAGCATGAGTGAGTGAGAGATGAAATCCAGGTAATACCAAGCTCGTCTGTTCTTACCTGCTCTACCGTTAGCATGCTTCACAGCACATAATGAGTTTTTCCTTCTCTCCTAAAGCTTAAGAAAAGACAGTTGAGGAAAATAGTGGAAATATATTTTATATTAATGCAACTCCCGACCTCCTCCCCCACCTCCCCTATCTCTCTCCACTCCTGTACTCCTTCCGCCTGCGGATATGCCCACCTGGCTCTGTTAATTTCTATTGTCAGCAGGTCTGAGGCGGACCAGCCAATCAGGTGTGAGCGTCAGCCCTTGGGCATGCAGTCGCTCTGCGGCTCCAATTTAAAGGTCAGCTGATAAGCAGCTAGATTCATGCATAATCTGGGCTGCTCTGCAGGCAGACAGGCAGACTACTCAATGAAAACACACATACACTCACTCAACAGATATACCCATCATCCTCTTGGTCTATGATTGACCCTCTCAAACTTTTTACTTTGCAGACTGTGATGGACATGTCTCACTTGTCCTTTTCCAGCTGGAACATATTTGCGTCTCTATTGTTCCATCAGTTTAGATAATATACTTTTACTAATTGCTCGAGAGAAGTGCCTCAGTAAGAACTTGGCTTTGTTTGTTTGTTGATTTGTTCATTAATTTGTACATAGTGCCTTCTGCAATGTGAAGCACTCAGGGGAATTATGGGATCCACTCTTCAAATGGCACAGAGCCCTAAAGCTGGCAGTATGCTTAAAATGAAATAGAATTTGGCATCTTTGCACAGGCAGTTTGCAACTTTAACAAAGCACAGATTCGATTGCTGCAGTGTGCGTAGGCTGGCCAGTAGAACTTGCTTCTTCACTGCAACTGGTCAGCATTATGATATGATTGCTTTATTTCTGGTTACATAATTTCCTAATTACATCAATGTCATTCCACATGCCCCTTCATCGGCATAGCAAACAAGAAGACCTTAATTCACACTAAGTATAATGGCGTTTGTTTTCAGTGCTGTTCTTGGCAACCTTTGACAGCTTTTTGGCAAACCCCCAAATGAAATTTTTAAAAACCTATATGGTGATTGCATGGAGTGCAACTGTGGTGTGGTAGGAGTAAGTGCGGTAAGTAAGGTACACTGTCAACTTTGACCCCCCTGCATGTCTAAATGGACAGTTTGCTGTCAGGGTAATTTATGTTTTAGAGATCAGAGAGCTCCAGGTGGTCATTAATAGTTAATCTTAGACTTTCCCTCAGGGGAGTGCCAGTTGGATAATGCTTCAAACCAAAAGGAATGAATCAGAAGTGTCTTCTTCTGCTAAAAATCAATCCACTGATTCCGCTTTCCCGTAGGTTCTTTGCACACATTTGCACACCCATTCTAGTCATGAATGCCTAAAAAGAGCCAGTTCACCTGTCTTTGTTGGGCTCACTCAATCCCAAGCCATAAATCTTGGAATTTCACTGGTGGACTAGAGGTAAGAAGATGAAGAAAGCTTCTAAGGGGATGTTGAGCTTGTAGATGCAAAGGGTCAGGTTTAGCACATAGATGTGTAGACGTCTCTCTGTAGACAACTGTAGATATTCTTAGTATGGAAGCAGAGGTCCTCAATCTCAGTGGGGCTCCTCCTTTCATTCCCGCTAATCCAAGTAACACTCAATCACCTAATTGGATGAGTTATGAGGGTCCTTTTGCTCTCTCCATTCCCTCCCATCTCAATGAGATTAACACACTGTAATTAATGAATTTGGGGCACTTTGAAACGATTTGCAGGATTGTCCAGGCTCGGGGGGCCTGACATGCGTAACACAATTATCGAGTTGTTGAAATTAGACAATAGGGTGAGATGAATAGTGCGAAAGTTATCTGTTATTGCAAAAGACAGGTGATCGTTCCACTCTGAACGTGGATTAGGTTGATTGCTTTGTGTTATTCCCTTCAGAGTGTCTTTGTGGGTAGGGATGGGCAGTAGCCGGCCATGTGGTAGCTGAAGAGTGACAGCTTTTTGATATAATTTTATGAGTATTCCTGTGTATGAATCTGTGTCTTTGTGTGCACGTTTGTGTGTGTCATGACTTCCCAGTAGTGAGCAGGGAGCTCTCCTGCAGCCTCTCACCACATCATTGTGTTTGACATCTCTGTGGGCAGCCAGCGACAGAGTGCTGGTGTGTGTGCAGACATTTGTCCAGCCTGCTTTGGATCAGCATTCGCACCGTGCGCCAGGTTGCCTGTCAGCTTTCATAAACAGCCACACCTTCACAAACAGGCCTGCCGCTCGAAAGTGAAAAAAGACACAGTTTTGCAAAACAAATAACAAATAGCATTTCTACAGTCTCCCCAACTTATTGTCCCAGGCAAGGACACACATAATAAACAAGTAAAATAAAATAGATTTTTATTACCAGTGTCAGGATACGGTCCCATTTCCCCCTGGTTGTCAGATGTGAGCAGAAATGCAAGTGCATGCACTGAGGATAACAGAAAAGTAAAATAACTGACATTAGCAGTTTTTTTAAAATATTATGTAATCTGAATTTTGAAGCGAATTTTGAGGACACTATTTTTGGACTATTGTACTGCATTTTCACATGTTAGAATAAAAATGTATTAATCTACAGAGAACGTGGAGTTATCCAGATGTAATTTTGTACCGGTCACTGTTTGGGAAGTACTCAGCCTTCAGCCAACCGTTGTCAGTCATAATGCCTCCACACCTGTCATTTTTGGGGTCTGTCTCCTGCCTGTCTGTGTCTTTAGAAACCCACCCCCCATTACTGCCTCTTCTCAGCATGTTTCTCTGACAGAGGTAACCTTATCTCCTCAATTCTCACACAGGCACATGAGCATGCACCAGTCACAGTCCTCACTATCTCTAATGGATGTAATTGAAGCCTATTCTAACATTCTAATGCACACTATTTCTCAAGACCCTCCTAAACCCCCCTCAGAACCCCCACCCCCCAACCACCCCCACCCCCCAACAACAACTCACACAAATCCCCTTAAGGTAGTCCCAGCCAAGTCTTGTCCCACATCCAGACAACAATTTCTAGCTGGCTCCTGTCTCTAATGTTTCCATCTGGCTCCATGGCTCATATTCCCCTAGCCATCACAAAATATGAGTATAGAGCACTATATAACCAGAGTGGAGCACAAAATGTGATATCCACTATTTGATGAAGATGCCTCTCACAGAATGATTACTGTCATTAAATAAAATGAATTAGTATTTGCTGTTTAAGTTATAATTTCCCTATCATTCATAAAGTCTAAAGGAAAAATTATTTGACTACATTTTTTGTTCTGTGGGCGTGTAAAAAAACAAAACAAGTGTATTTCTTGTGTTTATAGGTAGTAGTTTATTCATCCTGTTCATATTTATTCATTCCTATCACGTTTTATGTACATTAACAATAGTAGAACCTCTGTTACATGTAAAGGCTAATCATACATTTAATACCCTGATCAGCAACATGGATCAGTGGTTAATGTTTTCTAAGCAGAACTGCAGAGCAAAATCATTTAGGCAAAAAGGGTATTGTTGACCCTAGAAAATTGCTAAAATGCATGTGTGGGCATACTCAGCCACAAGAGTATTACAGTGAATTTCTTTGGTTGCTGCTATTCTTATCTTTTACTTTTCAAACTTAATTAACCAGTGAAATAATACCACTTGGCTTGTTTCACTTGGCTCTTTATTCATTCTGCTGTTCTGAAATAGGACAGTACCTGAGGAGCATGACGTCCATACCATCTTGTCTAAGAGTAATAGGGTCTTTAGTGTCTTTGTGTGTGTGTGTGTGTGTGTGTGTGTGTGTGTGTGAGTGTATGTGTCTGTGTGTGTGTTTTAGTTTGTGAATGTACGTAGCAAATGAAAGCCAATCCTCTGAACCAGATGTTACCTCATTATGTTTGACCACCCACCAGTAAAAGAAGGACTGTGGTCGTAGAGAAGAAAGACTTGCATGTTTAACTAGACAGACAGTCAGAGGTGCTCAGGGGCGAACAGCCAGAACAACCCAGAGAAAGATTCCCATTTTTTCCTGTCCCCTATTGTCTACAGTAGAGCAAGACATAATCTCTCCTCTCTTTTCCCCACAATATCACAATATTGGTATTATAGTACTAAAAATGTGGTTTCCTGTCACAAATAATAGTAATAATGAAAATAACTTATTTTGAGATTTAAAGATCAAATTATTAAAATTTTATATGAACAGTACCATATTTTATACTTTTTTCTCTGTGAATTTTATAATAGCTATTCAGTGTATAAACAAGGCTGTCAGTACATTGGGTGTTTTTGCACTGTGGCCTTGATACTTGATACTAAATCTCTATTTCTCACTTACCCCCTGCTCCTAAAGCTTATCTCTTGTGGCTGCTTAATGGCAGCTTTCAGTGCTTTACTCCATAAAAGCTACATTTGACCAAACTGAATTTTCTGAGAAACAGTGGTGGTGCCCTGAAGACAGAACTTTCCAGCTACAGATATATGGACATATTTAAAAAAATGAACCCAACAAGAGCCAAATCACTTCTAAGATGTACTATGGTGTTGAAACACTGCATGACAAACATGACAAATCTCTGAAATGTATGACAGGACACAACCTAATGCGGCCACATTCAGCTCCAGAACCACTAAAATCAAAACAAATGCAGATTATGAATGTGTTTGCATGCAAGATGCCAGCTAATGGTGTGCTCAGAAATTAATGAAGCCACTTGCAATTTTTATCTGCAGAAAATGTGCTTCAAGCACTTACGCTTTTCACTGCTGCAACACTGCGAATGGTTAAAATTCATTTAATAAAGAAAAGATTAATATTTAAATAGGCTTCTGGCAATGCACAGTATTAAAATTTAGAATGCACATTGCACATTGTTTGCATAATTAATTCATTGCAGCTTCATCTGTAAATAATATTGTTACCACACCATTTGCCCAGGCATGTGTGTGTGTGTGTGTGTGTGTGTGTGTGTGTGTGTGTGTGTGTGTGTGTGTGTGTAGCAGGGAGCACAGTCACTGCTGCGCAAACACTGAGAAAATTCCCACAGTACTGTCTTATTTACTCTTAGGATCTGTTCTGTCACACAGGCATGCATGCCGGGGTACACATACACGCACACACACACACACACACACACACACACACACACACACACACACACACACACACACACACACACACACACACACACACACACACACACATTGTCCATGCCCTTCAAAGTCAATTTAGGGGATATAAACATCGATATGTCTGCTTCTCACCGCCATGTGGAATGTAGAGTATGCCTGCTATGATCTACTTGAGATCATAATCTATAGGCTATTTCATGGCGTCTCTCTAAGGCTCACATGTTGCTGATGGCCTCGAAACTTAGTACATAACATGCTATGGTAAATGAGGAATGCAACTCTGGAGCTCAACCACGATGAATGCCAGAAAAATATTGCGACAGTGTTTTCAAAACATTTGTAAATAATTTTTAAAGAGTGGAAAGAGCAAAATCAATGAGTTTACAGTAAATACAAACAATCTCCAAGTAAGAATCAACAGTTAATGTCTAAATAATAAGCTGCAATGTGGCATAAAGTTCACTACTCTTACTCAATCAATGCTGATTGTTAAACGCAAAACAGGCCTTTTTTTTCCATTTCATTGCAGCTGTTTTCTTTGTGTGTGTGTGTGTTTGTAATAAAAACCGTGTCCATATCGCAGATGACAAATGAGAAAACAAATGTTCATGATAACATAAACAAAACTGCAGGGTCAAGGATGTTTAAGGCCCTCTGTGGTGGTTTATACACATCTGCTGTTTCCAGTTCCTCCATGTTATTTTTCTATTGATGATAATGGCACAAGTTAGACCCTAAATGCTACATCATGCAAAAGGGGCCACATAATTAACTCTTTCTCACCTCCAACACCAACCAAGGTTTTTACATTATCTCTCATCCTCAGTGTTTACATCCACTTGTTTTCTGTCCCTGTATTCTCTCTACCTTCACCTCTTTTTTTACCCTCTTACGTTACTGGTGCCCTGCATGGTTTTCACTTTTTGTTCAGTGTAGCCCATGTGCTAAAAGCCTGGGCCTCTTTGTTCTCTACTGCGGGCCACCCATAATGCTGTTCTGGTGTTGAGCTCAGCTGGATGAATAATTCACCCGGCGGACTGTGGCAACTCTTGTAACATCCTGACCCCCCCCAGCTCCCTGCACGCCTGGGACGCTTAACACACTCCTGAAGGAGATGCACCCATGATTCTCCTCCTCTCCTCTCCTCTCCTCTCCTCTCCACCACCTCCCCCCATCAAATATTTAGACATTGTGGATAGAGAGGTGAACATCGCTGGCTCCCCCATGGCTTTCACTCACTGTCTTACCCCATCTCCTTCCCTCATATGCTACATGTCCTGCTGTTCTTCTCAACTCTCTCTTTACGCAAAGAGGCAACAGGGAGATGGAACAAGGCGATGAGCGCTTGAAACATTTAGGTTTCTGCCACCCCCTCCTCCCCTCCTCTTGAGTGGCCTTGTCAAACATACTGAAATCTCTGCTCCGTGCTGGAGAGAGAGCTTTAATGATGGCCTGCCAGTGTCTAGTGTAAAATCAGACTCTTCTTTTCCTTTTATTGGTTGTAATGGTACCAATACTACTCAGTGGCCTATAGACATGCTCAGGATGCAGGCGGTCACAACCACATATTTTCCTTGATGTTTGTCTCTGAAAGAAACACAAAGGCTGAAATATTAGACACTCTCTCTTTGAGTGTTTTGTGTGTGTCAGAGTTCAGTTTGAGGTCGATATGCTTGTCACTCAAGATGATATGTGGGGTGATGGCGAGAGTGGGGATATGTGTGGATGTGTTGCTGTTGGACTGCCATGCATGGTCACATCATCAAGGCCCAGAAGACCACTGATTTTCTCAATCAGCTTCTTCATGTAAGAGATGAGTCCTACACACACAATGCACACAATAACACACAATTTTCTGCTAAATTTAGTTTGAAATGGTTTGAACTGGTTTGAAATGGGTGCAGCTGAGTTTAAACAGGCGACGTCATGCATGCAGTGCTGTGGTCTTTGCTTGTTCCCTCTCAACTTTATAATGACAACAAGACTCTCGGAAGTCACCGTGCCTGTTCAAGAAATGGTCAGGCATACAAACGCCTGTGTAACCACAATGTGTTGTTTTTACGCTTTGATTTTTGTACAGATTAAACAAAACTTGTTAATAAGTGAGCTTTCAAGTTGTTAGTAGGCAGATTTTGTTACCTTTGGACAGAGCTTAGCTGTAGCTTCATATTTACTGTAAAGACATGGGTGTGCTACTGTTCTTCTCACCTGAAATGTGTATTTCCCCGCTGTGGGACTAATAAAGGCTATCTTATCTTAATTCACGGCAATAAGTGTATTCCCAAATATGTCAAACTATTCCTTTAATAAATAATACATGGAGATGTTGTTTTTCCTGACTTTAATGTTAATTGTTTCTTATTTAGTCATTTATATATAAAGTTTTAGAAAAAATATTAGATTTTAAGCCAAATGTTTAGGAGGCTTTAGCACATATGTGTGTGTCTGCGGTGCTGCGTACAGGTACACAAGCACAGAATTTCAGTTTTGTGTTCACAGCATCTGTGTTGGCTCCTTTGGGGTCACAATGTCTCTCGTGTGTTTGTCATCGCAGCTTTTATTCCCCACAGCCCTACTATTCTGGGCAGAGAAAGGTCATCTCCCCCTCAAATAACTAGCACCTTAAGGATCATAACCACACACAGTCTCTGATTTCTGTGTCGAAAGGCTCAAGCTTCTCTGTTGTTCATTTTTAGCATTCTGTTTGTATGTACTAGTGTTATAGAGTTTAGACAGATTCCCTTATCCATTTAGGATCCGTTATATAGTCTAACTATAGACTACGGCTTAGGAAAGGTTCCTATATGAATACAGATATAATATATACATATTATATATTATATATATGTATTAACATATATATAACATATGGAGATTTGTTTTTAATTTTTTTTCATATTAGAGGGAGAATGTTGTGCTTTCATTTGGGCTGTGTGCTTATCTGTGTCTTTGTGTTGTTTAGTTCTGTGGACTCAGGCCACGTTGAAACAGATGCTGTAGTGTAATTTAAGTTGGATTTCAAACTTCTGTGTTTGTAGAGTACTGAGGTATGTGAAGCAGGGTCATATGCTCTCTTCTCTATTTATGTCTGTTGGGTGGTTCATGGAAAACTGACCCGTGCAACATAACATACCCGCCCCTCACCATGCACTTATGACGAAATGATCCAGTATTCTTGCAGGAGGCCTCCCCTCACAGGAAAATACAGAAAAGATAGCTTTCGTCACTTGAGTCTGTATGTGTGGAGAGATGGAGCTAACAGCTGCTGTGGAGCAATTGAGAAAAAGCTACAAGGATACACACCTCCGGCTTGAGGAGCGAATTAGAGAGGAAACCATATGCTGCTGAAGGTTATGCGAGATCACGCAATTTGGAGTTCCACTCTCTTGACTCCAAGAAAGATGCTTTCAACTTGAGAATGGTAGTTTAGCCGCTGATAAATACAAGCTACAGTACATTGATTTGACCATTTAAGAGTGTGTGTGTCACCTTTACTGGAGAGTCTCCTGATATTTTCAAACCAGCACCAATCAAAAAGCTGATACGAGTATTGATTAAGCCAGGACTTCTAAAGTCCTCACCAATGGGACATCACTGAATAGTTGTGGGAGTATAAATGAGTAATGTTGCATCAGCTATGGACTTTTTGGATTGAACTGTCTGCTAGCAAGGGATGCTGTGATCTCTCCATGTTTGTGAGTTTGTGTTTTTCCTGTGTGTGTAAATAGGGATTTGGTTTCCCATATGTCTGTGTGTGTTTATGCTACCCAGGGCAGCAGTCACCGCAGGGTGGGCTTTTATTAAAGAGTTGTAATGAGTGAGAGCCATCATGAGCCAGCTCGCCTATTGATTACCTATAAAGAGCACTCAGTGGAGACGTGCTGTGATCCATAGATAATGCTGCGCATAGGCAGGATCAACTTAGCCTGGTTCCAAACGTCTGAATCGCTGCCAACATCTCAAATTTTGTTGAGCAATTCAAATAGATCAGGTGTTGCTCTGGTTGTTTTCCTAGTTGGAGAATCAACTGAGCCAATCAGAGTCTTTGTGGATGGGACTAAAACATTAAATGGTGACTTTGCCAAGCTGTCTCAAATCAGGACAGTTTAAACATAGTCACAGTCAACAGTTTTTCAATGTTTTCAAAGTTATAGCTCATTAATTACCATAAATATCCTCTCCCGGTAGAGAATATCATTCTCTGTGAATTTGCTAAACCTGTGCTAACTGTACACTGGCTAATGGAGCCTCAGTGCTGACTGAAAATGATGTCAAAGCAGCTAGACATGTCTTTAAGTCGTGTCTGTTCAGGGCAAAATCAAATCCTCCCACAGAGAGGAGATAACAAGGAAGCAATCAGACAGAATAATAGAGTGGTAACGAAATGGCGTTTCAATCTGAACATCAGGCAGGGTTCAGCTACCCCACAAATACAACCTCAGCATTGTACTACCAAAGGTGTCTGCACACTTCTGCATAGCAAAACACACACACACACATGCGCACACACACACACACACACACACACACACTCAAAAACCAAAAACAACACACACAGAATCCATCTCTTTCGTCAATAAAAAGGTAACCTGATGCTGAATAACGCTGCACTAATGTATTGTGGGGCCCACTTCGAACAAACAGCTGATTAGTTTGTCAGTGTGTGACATTGAACTGTTCCGCTCATGAGATTGCTTTAAGCTTTGCCTTTCAACAGCATTTAGTTGTTTTGTATTTGTGGAAAAGTAACTGGAAATGTAACCAAGCAAAGAAGAACAGCATCAGTCCGGGATGATTAGAAAGAAATACCCACTTGAATTTCTGCTCAGTACAAGAGCCATGGAAAAAGTGAAGAGCATCTTAGACAATACAGATCTTTCATTCCATATCATACAGACTGAATTCAGTTAAATATTATTACCTCAGAATTATGTGTTCATAAAAGCAAAATAGCTCTTTTGTTAATGGAAGTCACTTGACTATCCAATATGAGTTCCCTGTGGGAGAAGTCATGTTTGTGTGGTCTGTTTTCTGGGTCTGTTTTCCCTGCTTCATTTCCCTATTTGATTTAATTGCAGTATAATAAGTAGCAATAACAGTCTTTGGTACTTATTGTAAATATGTGGTGGTGTACAAGAACAATGGTGGAATGTAACCAAGTGACTTTAGTCAAGTATTGTATTTATATACAATTTTGATGCCACTTTATACTTCTACTTCACTACATTTCTTACTTTTTATAGCTACTAGTTACTTTATTCTAGTTGCCAATCCATCCATCCATCCACTGTCTATACTGCTTATCTGTACAGGGTCGCGGGGGAGCTGGAGCCAATCCCAGCTGACACTGGATGAGGGGCGGGTAAACCCTAGACACTAGTCTATCACTGGGCTGACATATAGAGACAAACAATCATTCACACTCACATTCACACCTACAGGCAATTTAGAGTCACCAGTTAACCTAACGTGCATGTTTTTGGACATTGGGAGGACACTCCACACAGAAAGGCCTACTTTACAAATACAGTTTTAAAATACAAAACATATGAACAACTTACAAAATATGATGATGACTTTCTGCTTTTCCTTGTAGTTATTTTCAATATTTTGATATTTTTTTCTTTTAATTTGTTTTGTCCAACTACTGATTGGACCAACAAGGTTTTGTCTGTTTTGGTGAAGGACTGGGTAACTGTGAAGAGCATTTCTCACACACCAATGAGCTGATTAATCAAGAAAATAATCCATAATGAAAATAATCATTACTTGCAGCCTTATATAAACTAGTTAAAAATGAGCTTCACCTCAGCTGCAACAGTAAAACGCTTCATACACTTTAATGGATAAGTAATAATATGCTAATATGATAGTAGTCACAGGGGCCTTTATTTTTTATTTTTTTTTACTTCCAATGAAGTACTTTTAGAGTCTGGTATTAGTACCTTTACATAAGTAAAGGATCTGACTACTTCCTCCACTACTGCTAAAGTTGCATCCCTATCTCTACTGTGTGAACTGTATTTATTTTCCACCATATAGTATATATAGTCTCATACTCTTTTCCACTAATCTTACAATGCAGTTCTTTGTATTTGAGAGAAGTAAATTATGATTATGCAACTCTACACTTCTCAGTGATGCTGCACAATGCTAATGATGGGTAATGTCTGATCTCAATTTACTACTCACTATAGAGCAAACTACTGAGTATTTATTATGTAGGGGACTGGGAATGAGTAAACAAGCAAGTGATATTGTATTTAGCCCTAGTGTAAACTGGTAATGTTCAATCGACATTTTCTTGGAGTAATGACCCTGTTAGTTGAAATCATAACACAGTCTTTCTTGATATGGGCATTATCTAAATCATGCCCCCTTGCTGATTTGCTACCAGACTTTATTAACTATTGGCTGTTGTTTTCCAGACTAATGTAGCAAAACCTGAGCCGGCAAATTGTATGTTGAACCGTAGGCTGGTGTGTGCATGGCTTCACCTTTAGTGTCAAGGCTTGTTTGACTAGACCTTACAATGTTTTTTTCCTAATGAACCTGACCTTCCAGGAGGCTTGAAGCTAATGGTCTATAAAACTGATGAAGGTGAAATATGTGCTCTAATCAGAATATGTCCACATAAGTGTCTCAGTGATTTATTGGTTGTCAAATACTGTATGTCATTTAAACAAGGGTAGGAAACATGACATGAGTTTTGGATAACAGGGAATTGTGTCTCCCTTATATATAACATGGTTAAAATGAATTTTGCACACTACATGACCTCTTACTAAGAGAATTCTGGAACAGATTTTAAACAGATTTTCTAAGGTCATGTTGATTTACAATGGCATTGAATCTACCATGCTTGCCAGTTGATCATGCTGGGGATGAGAAATCACTGCAGCAGCACTGGGAATGGACAGAAAACATACACTATGGGTAAGTACAAGCTGATACACAGATCCCCCTGAGGCTGAAGAGCGGGTACTGAGATTGAGAAGTCACCCCATCACTGGTGATCCATGCAGGTCGACACACACGCCAACAACCCCTAGACAAAATGCACGAATGCACAGTATCGTTACAACACACACACACACACACACAAACACACACACACACACACACACACACACACACACACACACACACACACACACACACACACATGCCTCAGACAGTTCATTTCAATGCAAATAAGTGTTCGCCCCTCTTCTGGGAGGAGAGCTTCGGAGACTGCATTTTCTCTTCTCTGTCATATGGAGGCTGGGGTAGAGCCAAGCAGCCAAGAGCACATACAATGCACTGCTTGTTTGAACTGATTTATTGAGTTTTATGTTAAGTACCATGCAGTTTCTATCCTGGCTTGTTGCATTTGCACTTTGTTCATGGACGAAGATGCAGTCATGCTCATACTGAAAGATGTGTATGTACATTGTCTTAAATGTACTGTGTGGTTTAATTGTTTAGCGTCACACAGTTGCTGTATTGTTATGTTGATGTATGGCCCACTCTGCACTGTATGTCTGCAGTGTTACAGATGAGGCTAGATTCTTAAGCCTCCCAGTGGGCCTTTGTCCTCAAAAGAAGGCTCCTCACTTCATCGGCTAGATTACAGCCAATTAAATGTGCCCGTTATCACCCATTAATTACCGCCACCACTTCTCCTCGAAATAGGCCTGACCAAGAAACGGCTGTGGACGTAAAATTGACCCAAATACATCAAGATGAGTTTCCATTTTTTACCTCTTTAATCAGCTCTCATCAACAGAGGCCTATCATTGAACCAAGTCATCTTTCACATTCATTCCCAGTGAGATGTGTATTGCTGGGTTAACATGCATGCATACAGTATGTTTGTGTATGTATACGCAGATATATGTAATGTATATATGCACGTCCCTGCAAATGGATGCGCACACACTGTATGTGTCCTGCAGCAGGTGCACGTGATGTGTGCATGTGCTGGGTTATTTGAGGTCAGAGCTGATGGAGCGGGCTCCCTGAGAGACAGGCAGCGGCCCTGAAGGATTGACACTCAGTGACACCTCTCTCTGTCAGCCTGATTAGTCACTGCTTTGATGTAGCAGCCTATATTAAGGCTCTTATGTGGAAGATAGCCTGACTGCCAGCTGAATGTGACTGATTGAGACAAATACAGGATCTCAAGTTGTATGAGCAACATAATACCGAAACACCGTCTCCCATTGGTTGGTCAAATTGCAACACTTCTGCCAACTATTATAACTCTCGGATGTGGCGCCGATGTGTTTGACTGTGTATGAGCACCTGCCTGTTCTCTGTCTTTTGGAAACACTGCATGCTGGGCACTTGTAGAGTGAGTGGAATATCAGGGAATGTTAGAAAGATCACATTTCATGTCTGTCTACTTCCTTTTTTTCTCTCATATTCTCTCTTGTACTTTCTCTTTCTTTACATGCTCAGGGGAGTTGACAGCTGCCCCCTAACCCAGAAATCAGGCATTAGAGGAACGGACTGACAATTAGTCAACTATTGTCTCGCTGGGATGGGATCAGGGTAACAAGACAGAAGAGAACGAGTGAGAGGTTGATGATGTATTCCCGCCCTGGGATCATTTGAAGAACATATTTATAGTTTTACATTTTTCAGTCACAGGTTTATTTTCATTAACTTTCAAGAACCTCAGAAAGTGGCACAATAAAATTAATTTGCTCTATCTGGCAAAATATGTGGTGCCATTATTTTTACCGTGTGTTTTGGTTCTTCCAATCCTGTCTTATGAATGACAGCAAACCATGCCACATATATTTTTTTGAGCAGTATATATTCCAACAGAGCAGGGTTATACAAAGTTGAATGATGCGATGCAGCTAACATGATAGCTTCTTCAATTTTTCACTGTCAAGACTGTCGAGAGGATTTGCAGTTCGGCAACTGTGTAAATTCACATGTCAAAGTTCACCTAAATTGAACGCAAAGCAAAGGCACAACATGAATTTACCTCACATCTGTGTACAGATCTAAAGTTTCTGTGATTCCACTGAATTAAATTCATGTTGATCAAAAACTACTTGTCATTGTACTGTAAACCAGAAACCATCTGTCCAAAGTTTAGCTTTAGTACCATACTCGTACTGAGGTGCAAATGGCTACATCACCTGGGCTGACATGAAGTGTGGAATGGATATTCATTGTCCCCAGAGGCTAATTCATGAACTTTAGTGACCAATCATCTTTTCCCTGTTGTCACCATCAGGCTAAGAGTAAAAATGTATCAAAATATAATGGCCAAGAAACTCATGCTGCCCAGGGGATAAACCTTTTTAGTTTTAGTCCAGCACACTCAGTTTGAACCTGTTGTCTACTGCTCCAGGAAGAGCAAATCTAGACATGGAAAACAACAATTTGATGAATCAGAGCAAGCATTCTTTACACAGTGATGAAGAAACACCTCACTCTGAAAGAAGCTGTTTGACATATGGAATATTAAGAAGAGAGCAAAGGGAGAGATGAGGTGAGTGATGAAGTGAAAAAGATGAAAAAGTTTCAGTCTGCTGCTACACACATGTGTGTGTGTGTGTGTGTGTGTGTGTGTGTGTGTGTGTGTGTGTGTGTGTGTGTGTGTGTGTGTGTGTGTGTGTGTGTGTGCGTGTGTGTGTGCGTGTGTACATGCACGTGTCTGAGCAATCAAACTTCCTTGCAGTTCTGTTAGTTCCACGGTTGTAGGAAACATTTTACATGATCAAAGCATTTAACACTCCTGAGGCCTGGGCACCAGCAAGCTTACTCCCTACCCCTTTCTTCACACATGCATGCACACACATGCACGCACACGCGCGCACACACACAGCCATACAACCACACATACTAGTTCATCCAGCCTTTACCCTACACATCTCCAGGGATTTTACAACACTGAAGTCACCCAAACATTCTACCTGGAATGGACTGCCACCAGGTTCTGAGATAAGCCAAACGTAGCTGAAGCCCCTCAGCTCTCGTCTCCTGAGCAGCTGCCACAGCAGTGGCAGAGTGGTATCAGCTCGACCACAGCAGCCACATTCCCTCCCTATCGCTCTTCCCCTCCCCCCAAGGTGCTCTTTGACAGAAATAATTGAGGTAGGGAGGTGGTGGGAGGTTAATGAAGCACTCCCAACACACGGGTGACCTTTCCCCAGCCCCTGCGCAAATCATCGCAGCACAGTTTTTTGGACATTTTTAAATGAAAGCCTTTAAATAATTTATCTAACTATAGTTCCCGGAAGGCCCTTCATTAGAGATTGGCCGTGA
This sequence comes from Trachinotus anak, assembly GCF_046630095.1. Taxonomy (NCBI): domain Eukaryota; kingdom Metazoa; phylum Chordata; class Actinopteri; order Carangiformes; family Carangidae; genus Trachinotus; species Trachinotus anak. The sequence continues at coordinate 6,713,829 of NW_027273866.1, read as the reverse complement.
CATTTCCCTGCTCTCATACTTACCGCCTCACATTCAGTCCAAGAATATCACTGTCGATTTCTCTCGCCTTTGTCTCCTTTCTGCTGTCATCTCTGTCTTGGTCTATGTGCCTCTGTGTTTCTCTCCCTCTCTCTATCTCTTTCTACTCTCTCTCTGTCACATTAGCCGCATTAAAGATTGAAATCTCTGGTGTGTTCCACACATGGCTGTAAAATGACAGACAGACGTCAGGACATGAGGTATGATTTTACCAGGGTGGAATGGATATTGATCTTATTTAATCTTTAAGCATTTTGCAGGTCTAACTGACAGTCAAATAGACTGCAGGGAGGAAACAATAACAGACGCCAAAACCGATTAATTATCTGCTTAGGTACTGAACTGTACACTGGCAATGAGCAAAAAAGTTCAATTGTGTCTTATTGCTACCTCTGTGTCATCTGAGTCCCAATCAAAATGAAGAATTTTACCATGTTGTGGTTGTGCGATTGGGAAGGAGAGACAGGCAGACTCAACGCCTCCTTGTTACTTCACTGTATCTCCACAGAAACCAGGATGCATAATATTGACTTCAGTTTCAAGCCTGCTTGATTGTGATGAAGACAGATTTGTATAGTATTAGTCAAGCTTGTGGTGAGAATGGCTGACAAATCAGCTTCTGTTACCAGGGAGGAAAATAACGCTATTCTCTAACAAAATCTTACAGAAGAAGGACATATGAGTGTGCCTGTGCAGCATAAAACAAACACAACACTACAAAGTCTTTCACACTTATGCACCGTCTGGTGCATAAGTGTGAAAGACAAAACAAACTACATCAGATATCAGAGTTAAAAGAAGAGTGCTGTCATTTCACAAGAAATGCAATTCATCAGACCAATTTAGCTGATGAAACAGAGAAGAATGAGACATGACAACCGTTCGAGTTATACAATATTGATATATTAGCACAAATGTTACTGGATACAATGTGTGAGTCACTGTAGAAACCCAGGCGTCTCAGTGGACAGGCAGTAGTAAGGCAATATCCACTTGTCTCAGACACTCTCATAACTTGAATGGTGTCTGTAGGGAGTCTCCCAAACTCCTAAACCAGTCTGTTTAGCAGATATCAGATAGTAAGAGTGATTTAACCTTTTCTTTATAGTGGTGGAGAGAACTTGGCACATTACAACCAAAGCACAAGCGAATTGACAAAACATATTCACCAAAATACTTAGAAATGCACTGCATGTAGAGAAAAAAGTAAATCAAAAACACATTTATCAGTTTGACAACATACACTCTGCATCTGGAACAGTAAACACAGGAACAGAAGAATAGGTAGGTTTTTTTTAAGAGTTCATTGATAAATTGATACTATTAGAAAATAAAAATACTTGGGGTATAATCATTTTGGATTTATTTTACACAGAAGATGTGGTGTTTGTTGATAGCAGCACTTACCTTTGATATTTTAAGAGTTGGTTTAGTAAGTTGAGTTACAATAACCTGCATCACCTTCACCCACGCTTGTCACCGTTTTTGTGACCATTTTTCTGTTACGATTTCTCATGGACGTGTGCGTTGTTTAACTCATCTTTTATCAGATCTGATTGAGGGTCTTAACACACAGTTTACTAAGTGTTGTACGAAGCACTCTTTCATGTCTTTGTTTTATGTTGGGTAGAATCAGTGATTGAAGAGATAATCTGATCTGTGTTTCTGTTGGCCAGTATATGTATTGAAGAAGTACTTTGTGCTTCAAATCAGGCTTGTAAAAATTGGCAGCAGAACACCATTTAAATCTTGCAAAAAAGAAGTAAAATAACTCAGCTATTAATTTGCTGACTTTTAAGACAACAATTCTCCAATACCAGAGCAGTAAAGTTTTATATCTGCCACTACCACATCAGTTTTGTCTGATTTGAAATTTCTCATGTTATCTGCCAATTATACTGGACTTTGTCTGTAATTTACTCCTTATGATCATTCTACCATGTGGCATCAGCACCATGAATCTTTTATCGACATCATTAGTCAGGAAGTTTTTCCACTTCCTTCATAAATCTGTTTCTTTGCCACTGCAGTTCATTCGTAGTGCTGCTCCACCACCCCTCTTTCTTTCATACCGCCTCTTTCTCTCTGTTGCAGTTTCGCTGTATCAGAAGTTCTTTATTACCGAGAAACAAGGGCAGATTTATGCCTTTGTCCGGGACGGAGGCAGGTGTAGTTTACAGAGTGTGTTGTGAGGGATGAGTTGTGTGCAGGATTCGTTTGCAGGGTAGGGGAAAGGAGACGAGAGGAGGATTGTCTAGTTGTCTGTTACCTTGTGCTGTAGTGTAGATGCAGGCAGAGATAATAGGGAAGGACTGCTTCATTAACTCTCAGGGTCCATGACCAGGGTCTGTCTGTGGCTGCCTGTGTCGCTCACCTTGGAAGACTGCTGCCTTCGCTGTTTTTCTCTTTCTCTGGCTCTCAGTTTGTCTGGTCCTTTCTTCTCTCTCTTTGCCTGCTAAGGCCAGGATTTGTATTAATACCACGGAGGTGTTTTGAGCTGATGTGTAAATTTCACTTTCGTAAAGATAGATGACCTAATTATCCACCACCATGAAGGGCCTCAGAAGAAGTAACCCGCAGACTTATTAAAGTTTTACCTTGACAACTTTACATAGGCAGTGTGGTTTCAAATGATAAAAGAAAGAATAAAGACAGGTTGAATTGCCCATTTAGACTCCTCTAATGAGCTTTGAATTTTAAGCCACTCATGAGAGTAAACCATAAAAATGAAGTGTATTTCCACCACTATTCAACTAAGTAACAATGCCTTGGTGTTGATATTGTTTGAACACAGCTAAGTACAGGTTTTCACCTCACAGATTTTAATATTTCCTATGGCAGCATGATTCTGTTTTCATTATTTCCTGTGTCGTGTGCCTGGTGATATGCTTTTCTTGTTTCAGCAGGTTACGCTATATTTCAGACGGAATAAAGGGCGAAAAGCACTATTAGTTGCTGCCTCGAACACATTGCTCCACAGTTCTGTTTTCAAGATCTAAACATTTTGAGCGTAGGAGTTTCTGCCTTCCATTTTTCTGCTGGCGGAGAAACACACTCACACACACACACACACACACACACACACACACACACACACACACACACACACTCACAAACACACAAATAAACATACACACACCCAGAAGTATCACAGTACGTGATTGGATGTTAACCAGTCTGGAATAAAACAGATGGAAGACTGTGCTACAGCACCAAACACAGGAAATTGATTTATCCCACCCACCCCCCTCCTGTTTTCCCATAATCCTTTACTGTCTTCAGTTCTCTCACCATACACACACTGACATACAATGATACTCTTTGCACTTTTCCTTAACTGTCAGTTTCATCTTAGTCCACGTAGTTCATTCAGCTATCTAGATTTAAAAAAACAAAACCGTCAGGCAGCTTATCATATTTGAAGATGGTTGACAAGCACAATTAAAATTCTTGAGTATAATCCTGTTGGTACAGCTGTTGCAGTGCTTAATCAATGTACCTCGCCTTTCCCTCTCTGTGTTCTGCGTATCGCTGCAACTTTCCCAGAACTAATTGCGTAGATATTTAATGGAGATAGGTGCTGTCTGGCTGCCTCAGCCTGTCCACTGCAGCACACTGTGATGTTTTCGACTTTTAATAAGCCAGAGGCTCCTTTCCACACCATGACCAGGGAAGTGAAAAGTTACTTTATTTTTCTTTACATGTTTGTGGTCACTGTGTGCATATGTTTTTATGTGTACATGTACACACAAGCTTGTTTATTGACCTCTATCTGACATCCCTCTCTCCAGATAACTTATCCCCCTCCAGCTACTTGCTCATTTAGCACAATGACAGCCTTACATATTACTGCTGTTGCCTTTTTTGTAGTTGTTGCCACTCACATTAATAATTCGCTTTTTTGTTAACTGACTGATGTAAAGTGGGCTAATCCCTTTATGAGAGGAGAGGGTGAGGCTGAATTTGTCAGCAAGTGTTTGTTAATGAATCAAGCTTGTATCATCTGTATGCACAATGTGTTGTTGTGTAATGTGCGTGCGGGTGTGTGTGTTTTGTCTGGGAGGGAGCGGGGCTAATTTCCACCCTGCTAGGGTCCTAGAGGACTAAGCTGCTTTTGACCTGATAAGCTCATTAGAATTCCACACTAATTACAACAGGCCCTGTTTAGCTGTCACCAGATGAGAACAACAGGTCCCGACCACATCAGCCTACCCAGGGAGAGTAAAGTAAGGAAATAGAGGAAAGGATGGGTAGATGCTTGTGAGAGGGAGAAAGTGAGAAAAGGGAAGGAGAGAAGGAGAGTGGAACAACTGGAAGGGAGAAGGAGGGATGGAATTAGTTGCTCAGCTCTACAGGTATGGAAGAAAAGCTGATTAGAAAATCATTATTATTCTTGGTTCATTGAAAAGTAGAAATTACAAACAGAGAATCCTACAACTTTGACGCAGAGAAAGGAAGACAATGACAACAGAAATAGAGAAAGACAGAGGCGGGAGGGAACTAGAGGGAGAGATTGTAAATTAGCCGGGCCGCTGCAGAGTGTTTTCTCTGACTTGTCGAGGCTAAACTGAGGGCAGCAGGGAGTGGGGCCCGATATGTCAGAATCTCCCTGGCAACCAATCCTTCAGCCGCCCACACACACACACACACACACTCACGCACACACTTCACATGCAGCACCCTGTTGAGGCTGGGCCAGTGTGCTGTTTGCATCCTGGCCCAGATTAAATCTAAGGCAGGCCCGGAAAATTTATAACAGGGTCTCTCTGCCTTTATCACATGTTGAAAACCAGACCGGCTCTCTTTTCATATTCTTACTCTCTCATTCTTTTTTTCTCTCGCTCTTTCATCCTCTATTTCCCCTCCATCCCCCTCCTCTCTTTCTGTCTGTCTCGCTCTGCCTTTCATATGTGCCCATCTTGCTTCTCTCTGTGTTTTTCTCCTGTATCTCAGGCTGCAGTGCCCGCAGTCCAAAGCATCACTTGTTTCCATTCAGTGCATGTGTGTCCTGCCTGTGTGTGTGTATGTGTGTGTGTGTGTGTGTGTGCACGTGCGTGTGTACAAATGTGTGCATTAACGTGTTTGTGTGGGAGTGTGGGCTATGCTGTCTGGGGGGTAAAAGCACTCACAACGGACCTGTCTGTCTCGACCTCTATTATTCCCTTCCATTTGCTATTTCCTCTCACTCTGCCGCAGAATGTGAAAGGGAATTATTAGAGTATGTCGATTTGTTCTCTGTGTCAATATGAAGCATCCCTCTAATCCCGCTGTAGTGCAATAGTCAGTCATACAGTCGCTCTTCTCGGCTGTAGTCCAAAGCCACTAGAGCCAGAGGCCTCACTCATTAACCAGGCTTTTCTAAGAGGCAGTGAGCTACCCCCCAAGGCCACATCCCGTGTGTGTGAAACATGGGCTAGATTGTTTATGTGTGTGTTTTTGTGCGCCTTTGTGCTTCTTTTGCATGGAGACATGAGATGTGTGTGTTTGTATTTCATGTCTAGCTCACTCCAGGGCAGTGTGTGTGTATTGCCCCTGGGCAGCAGCTGGTGGGTGGGCAGAGCAGAGCAGAGATGAGTGGGTTAGCTCCTGGCACACATCTGCACCTTGGGACCACTAGCTGCTGGCGCCAGCCATCTCTGGCTGCAATTCATCCCTGGGTCCTCCAAAGGCTGAGCCCCTCAGGAGATGTGCACGATTGCAGATGTGTGTGCACAAATGTCCATTTGTGTGGCAAGTCTGTTAAGATATTACTTGTGTGTTTTTGTGCTCTAATGAAAATGTGTAACCATGTATGTGTCAGTGCCTGTATTGAATGTGTGATGAGTTTTGCGTGTGTTTTGCGCTTCATGACGAGTGTGTCCTTGGAAGCTGAGACCATGTAGTCCTGGCAGCAGAGGATGGGGATGGTTCCCTCCACTGGGATGACACTTAATTGGACTCCTGTCAGCGTTTGGCTGTCTTTCACCCTACTCACTTCCCTCACTTTCTGCTGCAGTATCTCCATCTTTCTCGCTCTCTCACTCTCTTTCTCCCTCTTTCTCTTCCTCTCTCTCCTCTCTGTCCGTCCCTCACACTCATCCCTCCCTCTTAATTTGAGAAACAGCAGAGAGATTGATTGGTGGTCGCAGCCTCTCATCTCCCCGCCCTCCTCGAATTTATTATTCTCTTGAACACTCACAGACTGATGGTCCCTGGGAGGACTGGGTTGTGCGGCTACTACACACACAAACACACACACACACACGCATATATGACACAGATGTCAGATGTTGATGCATTATCACCTCACAGTAGAAGAACACACAAGCTAGAGTGCACATACACACAATAACATGCACAGTGTCAACTCATACATTATGGATATGCACAGGCCGGAGCAAGATGTATTCACACATGCTCATTAATTTAAGCAAACACAGACACTCTCTGACACAGGAATCAGAATGAGCTAGGGGACTCTGGTCTGACTCAGCATTTCACATGTACTGGTAACATTTCAGCTTCATCTAGATCAGCAGTGATAATAAAGTAACCGTACTGACAGCTGCTGCTGGGCAGAAATCTTGTTTCTCTCAAAAAGGACTCTCTTCAGGAATTTGTTCCTTCTGGTCATTAAAATAAAGGGGTGTGACTGCATACAGAGTAACTGGAAAGATTTGAGTTGTTCAGACTTCCACTTCAACCCTGAATGTCAGGAAGAAAAATGAGAATCTGAAAGAAATGTGTTTGTTTTTGAAATGGGAAATAATAACCTGAACTGTAGCACAAGGTTACACATACAATGTAAACGTTGTTTGCTAGCTAGCGCTAATGTCTGTACTGTCTGTGCTTTACCTGTTTGTTGCAAACAAACACAGAGAGCAAAACTACTTCAGTCCCAAAATTCCTAAAAGTGTGGGAAAAAAAACTTATTCAGCATTCAGTCTGAATCCACTTTAAGACCTACTGTATAAAGCCCTGACCTTTGAACCTCGTGTTTTTGCTTGCATAGTTTTAGTTAATAGGTAACTGAAGGCTGTTATTGTTGCACTTTCGGCTATTGATCCTGGCTAGAATTAAAAAAATATATATGTTCAGGGGTTATTTAATGCATTCAATATATAAATGATCCCAGCAAATTACTGTGAATGAAAAATCTTTCGGAATACAAAAGGCAGAATTTTAAATAAGGAGGTTTTCATTAACAACAGTGATAAGCACCATTTTGAATTGTTCACAACAGTGCTGCAACCACACCCACATCCATATCTTTAACTATCTGTCTGTACCTCAGTCCTCCCCGTTGACTCCTTGCTGAGTTACTGTTTGAGGAGTGAGCAAAGTAATGTGCTTGACGAGATAGTTATTAAGCATATGTATGTCATCTACATGAGGATGCTGACCTCCATAAACACCCCACCCCACCCCTTGCCCCCTCTGAATCTGGCTGAGAGCTGTCCTCCTCTCCTCCCTCCTTTTTATGACTCTGCTTTCTCTCAGACCGCAACTTTCAATTTACACACCACCACAAATCACCCACACTAACTTTGGGAAGCTGAATCGTCCATGTTGTAAGAAGGTTTAATGGTGCGAGGTTGAAAGTAAAAGATGCAGGGAGAGCGCAGGTAGGTTTGCTTGATACGCAGTTCTGAGCAACTTTTTTTCAAAGGTTTGGATGGTGATACCACAAGCTAAAGCCAGACGGGTAGAGGATTCAGTTATATGACTTTAATCTCCCTGATGGATTTCAGTATTCTATATTATACTATTTTTGTGATATTATGCCATAGTGTCCTCTCACTATTTGTGTCCATCCGTAGTGGAGAGCAAAGCCAAATAATATTGAGGAGTCCAGGGCCATCCTCCCCCTGGTATAAAAATTGAGTTTTAAAATCGACTGACTCAAAATGTTTAATTCGTTGTTTAAATTTCCCTTACATTTAACACTGACCGCCCTGACTATACTTACTGTCTAGATCCCTTAGCTACCTACCATAGCTACCTTTCATCATCATAAGTCTCCCTCAGATGTTGGCTTTTCAGATGTTCAGTCTGATTTAGGAACTGAGGTGAATGTAAGATGATAGAGAAGTGTGCTGCAACTTGATACATGCAAGATTTAACATGCTGGAGTATCTCACCTGCCTGTTAATCTAAGAAGGCAAGCTTGAGTGAAACCCGGCCATGTGAGTACAGAGCAAAGAGGCCAGATTAGTAATGCAAATGTATCAAAGCTGATGTTTTTTAAACCTTTAGGCCACAGAATTACCCCTACTGTTAGGCCTACACTGTGGTTTGTAGTTTATTAAATAATCATAAACATTATAATCTCATTCTTGCACAAACATCTTATCATAAAACCACAGAAAACATAAAATATCATCAAGCACTGAACATAAAAGCAACATAAAAGAAATAAAATAAAACAATGATGAGGAGAGGTTTTAAACAAGCATGTAAAAAGAGATTTAAAAAGATTATGCTTATTTTACCAAACTGCACAAATTCAAGTGCATGGCTACACATGACAATGGCCCAACCAACATTAGTTGTCCAGACTCTTGGCTGGGTCTTGCTTATGAAAACCAAATCTGCACCTCCCTAACAAAGAGAAGCTGAGATTTGATTTCTTATCTCCATCTTTAATTTTTCAGATGTTGGTTCTGTAAAAGTGAGGACATGCCTTTGTTTATTCAAAGCTGCCTTTGAAAGGTAGCATTAGAAGAAGATGAAAAGAAATTATTTGTTTGATAGCAACGCACACATGCACCCACACGTGCACACGTACACACACCCGGCACAACACACGCCCATATAACGCAGCAGCCAAGGATGGCAGGGTTTCACTTTTAAGAGACTGTTATGGAAAGCCCCATTACAGTGCAGAAGGTTTCAACCTCAATTATATGGAGAATATATAGTAGTCAGGCCGCTAATGAAAATGGAGGAGAGTGTCTACTCTAGCAAACAGCTTTCTGTGAAAGATGGGGAAGTAATCTGTTCTCTTTACGAGGAGCAGTACTTTTTTCCCCTCTGATTGCCACAGCTTTAATGAAGAGCTTACATACCTGAGGGGAATGATTCAGGAGCAAAGCATTGGGCAACATATTGAATGTGGCTCTAAAATGGAAGTCAGGAAATCAAGTCTTTACATTTTATGTGTATCTGTGTGTGTGTGTGTGTGTGTGTGTGCCTGTTTGTCAGTTTCTTAAAACCTATTGTCGATGCCTGCTTCAGGCGCAGGTATGCGCTCATGCCAACAAGCTTACCCGACCACTGATGCCCAACACACCTACATTAACCTGGACTTAACAATAGCAACTCACAAACACATGCACACACACACACACAAACACACACACACACACACACACACTAGATATGCAAACAAATCCAAACATGTGATGGAACACAGGAAGGTGAAAACCTACAGTATGTTCATGCATGAATGCCTTTGTGTCTTGACACCTTGTGTGTGTGTGTGTGTGTGTGTGTGTGTGTGTGTGTGTGTGTGTGTGCTTGTAGCCAGCCAAGTGGAAACAAAGACACACATCATGAACACACACTTGTCAGCATGTTGACGTCCTCTACAGTGTGTCATCCTGCAACTCTCAGGCCAAACTCTTTTTGTCTTCAGTCTTACAGCAGATAAACAATCACCATTTCTTAACGAAAAAAAACAGCTGGTGATCACATTCACACGATACATTGAAACTTTGCAGCACGTCTAAAGTTAAAGAAACTATTTAATTCACAGTGTCTTAAAACGTCCCTTCAGTATACGGTAGTTTGTCTTTGGTGGATCTGTGACTCTACTACATTCATAGGGTTCAGTGGTATTGTGGTGGTACATCTGGTATATGTTATGCATATATTTGTATATATAGGTCTGGGGTGGATTTGGACTCAAAAAGTGGGGGAAACCAATATTACATTAAAACACTTTTTTAATTTCCACACCAATCAAGCCCATCATGAAGGTGATCCTGATAGAAAGGCTGGCTTAAAATTGTTTGTTAAAGATTTAAACAATCAGGAAGTACAGCACACGCATCCGAAAGGACTATCACAGGTGCCAGATCAAAAAAACTAAAGGAAAAAGTTAGAAAAAAGATCTGCACACTGTACTTATACCTCCCAGAAATGTTTCAACGTACAGGGGTAGATCCCTGTAGATCAAACAACAGGGATCTGCAGGCACTGTCAAATCAAATTTGACTGTCAAATCAGATTTGACAGTGCCTGACGAAGATCCCTGTAGATCCAAACTTTGTCTTATTAAAATTTCTTGGAGCTATTATCGCAGTGTGCAGATCTTTTTCTTCCTTTTTCTTACCTTTGCCTTAAAATTTAAACAGGAAATTGTAACAGAAACAAGGCCAAAAGTCTGCGACCATTTCAATCATTTGTAACTAGATGTATATTCACAAAGTGACAAGCAGTAGTCTTTCACCACACAGTAGTGCCGCACTGTTTGGGAGCCTTTTTGAGGTGATAACAGATTGCACTCTTGTAATTTTAAACTCCTCTAGTTGTCTGTCATACTGAGTTGCGGACTTGGAACACTTAATATGAAAAAGGTAACTAATTTATAAGAAAAATGTATAATCATCTCTGTCAATAAAAACTATTAATGGCAGCAGATGTGTTTATGTATTTCATTTTCTGATTTTTGTTGTTTACCATAACTTGAAGCATGATACAGACCCTAATTTTGGACACTAAGTAAGAGTTCCTGCTGACAATCTGCAATCAGTGGTGTTTACACTACAGCCATCCTGCAATCGAATCCAATCAAGGGAACTATACCTGCTTGTTTGTGGTACCTGTTGTCAAAAGAACAGCTTGCTTTGTTAATAATTTTTCATAAGTATTGCTCTTGGTAATATCGACTGATGCACAAAATTCTGTCTAGACTAATGTCTGCTATTACACAGACCTCAAGCAACGCTCAGAATAAAGAGTGAGAACTCCAGTAAGTCAGGTCTGAGCTCCAAAAGATCACGCCCGGGTTAATACACCAAGCCAGAGGAAGATAAAGACAAAGAGAGAGACAGGAAGAGGGAGAGGGAGAAATAAGATTTCATTTAAGAGAGCATGCCGCTGCCTCAGAGACAGTGCAGTGATGTGAGGCTGACCTCTGGAAGGAAAGCAGCAGCAGGGGTCACTGAGGTTGATCCAATTCTGGGCAGCCAGTGCCAACACTCTGATTAAGAGGTGATGAAGAGGGCAGGCTGACCATCATCTCTGCAGGCAGATTCACTCTAGGCTGCATGTGGGGTGGGAGCGATGCATATTTTTTGTCTGTTTCAATACTTTGATATCACACTTAATTCACAGACATATCAGTGTGGTCTCTTTTGTGGTGACACATGATTAATTATGTCCAATTAAATTAAAGTAAGGCTATATGAAATTATAAAGAAGAAATAATACAGTATTATGATCTTACAGCTGTAAAATAAATTTATGAGCAAAAAAAAACTGTTTAGCTGCTGCAGTCTTAGTCTGGTTAGACTAGCAGCTTATGGTTGCTAATCGTAGCTAGCTGATAGCAAACTTTACCCATAACTTAAGATAAATATTTGAGTATCGGGCATTCTGTTTGCTGACTCAATAACGCTTTAATGTTGGCACTACTGTTGCACTGTATTTTAGATATCACAGATTAAACGTTTTATTAAGTTTTATCACAACAATAATACAAGAAGTAAACGGCACCGTACCTCACCAGCAGACTCTCAGTCACATCACTTCATGTTGATGTCTCTGAAGCAATTACCTCAAGGGAATCTTGGGAAATGGATGGAAATTCAGTGCGCCATTGTACTGTAATTAAAACTTGCAGCCACAGAGGGTGCTGTTCAGCAAAGCCTGGCTTTATTGCCAGGGTTACCGTGAGACATACAGTACAGCTGCGTGCCCATGAGGAAGTGACGTTTTCTGTTGATAGTAGTTTATTGCAGTCAAAAGTTTAAGCAACACAGTTTGCTCAAGCACTAAAATGAGTGTCCTGAGGATATGTCTGTTACACTTATACATGTGACTATGAATACAGAACCAGGGGCTTGGTGGCCTAATGGTTGAGATGCATGTCATTTAATTGCAATGTCTCTGATTTGATTCTAGAAGGACACCATTGTTGCATGTCATCCCCTTCACACACACACACACACACACACACACACACACACACGTACATATATATACATCTTAATTTAAATGGACTGCAATGGAAAGTAACAATGTAAAGGAGCCAAAACAAGAGGTCATGGTGGGTAATGAAAAGCAAGAAAAACACAAATGACATTAGTTTGCTCCAACACAGAGACAAAGAAAACACTGAAGTCAGCGAAAGGGAATTTAGTGTCTTCTCCCAGCCAGTGAGCCAGTGTCTCACCAAGTATTTATCAGTGTGTGTGCGTGTGTGCATGACTGGTGGGGAGTAATGGCATGGAGGTAGTGGTGCGGAGTTCCCCTGCTGGGCCAAAAGCTGGGCGACTGCTCAACTCTAATTAGGCCCATCTCAGCAGCCTTTCCCCACCCTGGGTTCCCACACCTCTCTCCCTACCTGTCTGTCTGCCAGCCTGCCCATGCTGGGCCAGACCTAAACACACACATACACATACACACACACAAACACACATACATACAGAGTGACAGCTGTAACACATAAAGATGGAGGGGAGGCCTGCAGAGAGATGTGAGAAAGTGCGTCAATCCACACGCCGTAGCATTTCCTCTGTGGATCTGTGTGCGTTTGAACTTTTCAAGGGGAGGATGGCAAGGAGCGATCGGCCACTCTGTAAATGTCAGTGGATCTGAACAGCCCGAGCCCAGACAGCCTTGCACCGTCGCCTGCCACTCACACTCTTCCCGTCTTTATCCAACCTTCTCTCTTTTTTTTTTTTGTCTCTGTCTGGGTGCTGTTTATTTTCTCCTCTCCTCCCCATCCTCCATCTCATGCCCTCGCCCATACTTTTATTATTTTCTTTTACCTCTGCCTTGCCATTGCCTGCAGGAAAATAGCACATCCTGTAATATACAAGGCTGTTTTTTGTTTCTGTGTTTTTCTCTCTTTCCTCCCCCTTTCTCCATTGCACCTTTCCTCAGAAGCAACCTCTCTGTCTCACATTACTCAGTTTCATAGACCATATAGGATTCTGGCTACCCGACTTTATTTCTTCCTAATTTATTGGCCTACCTTTATTATGCTCTGCTGGTAATTAGATTTTTTTTTCTCTTGTAGAGGGAGTTGTTGTTTTATTTCATTCTTCAAAACCATCTTCAATTTCCTAGGGAATTACCAAGGGAGGGTTCCTTCATTTAATTTGTACGGAAATTAATTTGTCAGTGTGAGAAATAGGATACTTGCTAATCTGGTTAGGCCAGCGTTTGTGCCCCCACCACCCAACCATCCCACACTAGGCCCACTCTGATGCTCTTTCTAGTGTTGAGGAATACGTGAGTAAAAAGAGACAGAAGACGGGCAGAGTACGAATTCAAAGATGTAAAAAATATGTAGAGCTTTTTGTGACAAAAGAAACACAGAGGGGAAATGCGAAAGACAGGGGGAAGGAGGTAGAGAGAGGGAGAGTATTAAAATCAAAATGCCGAGAGGCGGGGTTATAAAATGGCTGCCTTTATTGAGCAGGGCACAGTGGGCCAGTTGCTGCCTGCAGGCCTTTTCTAGTCTATCTCCTTGTACTGCCCTGCATCTCCCTGTGTCTTGCTCTCACTTTAGTTCAACACAGTGAAGGATACGGTTATTCGTTAATATATTCAATGAATACACATTTGTATATCAGTGCCTGACCTCAATAATGCTCTGGCTGTTGATCGGGAGCAAAACTCTGCAGCCAGGGTCTAAAATCCTGTGGAAAGTCTTCTCATAGAAGAGTGAGAAATAAAGGAATTATTTTACATTTTGGGAAATATGCTTATGCACTTCCTTGCTGAGTCTCATGTCTGTATGATAAAGATAAAACCAATAGGCAGTTAGCTTTAGCATAGTATCAAGACTGGAAACAGGAGGAAACGGGAAGCCTGGCTCTGTGCAAAAACTGCCAACCAGCATCACTAAAGCTCACTAATTGATACATTATATCTTGTTTGTTGAATCCAGTTTAATCTAGTAAATATATTTTGAGTGACTGTTACACATACTTCTGTAGGGTACATACATACATAGTGAAACAAGTAGTTAAAAGATGTAAGAAGTCTGAATATAGCTGGTTGTACTCATTGGTTAGAAATAAGTTTATGTGCATTGCAATATCTATCAAAAACTAAGAGCACTTTTTATTTAGCTTCTTTCCTGTCTTTCTATCGCTTGTTCTGCGTGTGTGTGTGTGTGTGTGTGTGTGTGTGTGTGTGTGTGTGACAGTGTGTCCCTCTCCTCAGTCTCATCCCTCCTGGCCATCTCTTCTTTAGTCTCAGGCAGACTCTTTGGCTGTTGTGTGTTTGTCTGAGATATGGACTTGGATGCGCACTGAGCGACCGCCCACTCTACACATTCCTCTGTAGTCCGCCTGCTTTTCTTGGACGTTGAACAAATTGATTTGGGTGTTGATTATTCAAGGGGCATATTTCATAACTTTTGACTGGCTTCTCTCCACCTCCTACTCTTACTTTCCTATGTGCATCTGCCTCTCTCTAAGTCACACTCATATCCAGCTGCTGCTCTGCAGGATACAGCTGAAGGAGGCCCGTGGGCCATGTAGTTCAAGGCTCTGTCTCAAGTCTGATTGCACTGTAGCAGATCAGCGGTGTAACCTTTCTCCTTGGGGAGCCATACAAAGTGCCCGGGCACAGCTGAGAGTCAGAGATAGGGAGACAGAGAGGGTCCATAAGAAACAGAATCACCATCTTTGTTTGGAACAGAGTCAAACTTTCATATCAGGCTGTTAATTTCTCAGATTGCAGTGGATGTAGTTCAAAGAATGTTTATGTATTCAAGTTTTGTCTGTTGCTGTTTTCCAGCACAGTGTGTTCTGACACCCTAGAGCCAGATTCTTGCAGCAACATATTACACATGTGTGTAACATCACATAAATATGTTAACTTTTCTGGTCATTTAATTATTTTGTACCACTTCCATATAGATTAAAAGGAATTGCTATATGGAATGAAACCCATGACTGCATAAGACCTATCTACTAATAATGAATATTCAAGAAAGATTGGATACCAACCAATAAAGCATTCATCATAGGGACATGAGCTGAGGCACGGCTGCAGGCACACTCCTGCTTGTTATTAATATAAATGATCTTCACCACAAATGACTAATCGACTCTACTCCGTCCCTCTCTCTTGGGCAAGGAAGTCAAATTCTTTTTCCCTGGAGATTAGTCCTTAAAAAAATAAAGTGATAATCTTAATAAAGGACAAAATCCTGAGATCATAACTTACAAAGCATTGAGTTACTGTGATTTATATTTTTACATCAGGTCAGGGTAAAGCTTTAAGAAGAACGGGTACAGCTGGAAATAGGGCTACAACTATGGATTATTTTCATTCTTGATTCATTTGCAGATTATTCTCTTGAACAATTTGTTCATTTTTTTAGTTTGTAAAATGTCTGCCAACATCTCCCAGAGCCAAGGTGACATCTTTAAATTACTAGTTTTTTCCAAAACCCAGACATGTTTGATTTTTAATGATATAAACAGAGAACAGAGAAAATTTTCACATTTGAGAAGATGGAATAAGAGTGTGTTTTAAATTTTTTCTTAAACACTGAGTCAAACGATTATTAAATTAATTTCTGTCAATCGACTTATGAATTAATAGACAAATTGCTGTCTGCACAGAAAGGAAAACTTCTAGGTGTAGCGCAGACTTTCAGATCAATAGTTTAACCACGCAGTCCCGTTGGAAGATCACAAACAAAACCTGATTCTTCAAGATAACAGAATATCTGCTCTCTCAAATTGACAAACCATCCAGCTGAGACGCTTTTTGCAGGCTCAGATCCACAACCTGAGGCATAAAGTTCAGTCCATTCAGGGCTGAATGGGCATGGCAGGCCCTTGTAGGAGTTAACAGAGAATAAGCCATCAGCTATTAAAAAACCAGCAACAATCACTGCTACTGTCATCAAACTCCATATAGCCAGATAGATTAGCGATGAGAAAAGACAGCGAGGGAAGAGTGACACACAAAAATGAGTCACAGAGTAAATGAGGGTGTTATAAAGAGAAAATGAGACACTAGTGATTAATTAACTACTCTCTCCTCCTCGTCCTCATAAGGCCAGGATAATTTTGTGACTTTATACGAGTGCTGCAGTGCTGTGTGCTCCGACTCGGTCTCCTACATCCTAGTCAAGGCATGAAACATAGATCAAGAGGAAAGTTTGAGCAAGGAGAGAGTACGTATTATATGAGCCTATGGTTGATTGCTCTGAAACCAGAAGAGAGTGAGGGGGAGGAATAGCTTTGGTGAACTCACTGGTACCTCTGATGTATTTCTTCCTCTCGAAACACACTTTATGTAATACAAAAGTACTTGTAGATATAAACAGTCCACCCTGATGTCCCAATCCATCCTGAAAAGCAAGTTGCAGCCGCTGCTCCCCATTAGACCATCAGCCCCTCAGTGTTTGTCGATTTTGTGTTTCTGTTCATGCCAATTCTTATGCCAGTTCTTATGCATCATCTCAATGTCTTTTTATTGTCCTCCAGCACTGTGCTGTAATCAGGTAAGACCAGCGGCAGAGAAATCTCAGTCAGATACTATGAACCACTACCTGACTCTTCCGCTGCTCTCTTTACGTGTTTCATCTCTCTTCTTACTTTTCTTCCTCTCTCTCCTCCTTGGCAGCCTCCAGGCACTGTAATCTGCCTTCCCCCCACTGGCTCACCTTCCTCTCCTCCCTCCTCTAGCTCCCCTCTGGCACTCTCCTTCACCACATCACCGGCACCTAGCTTAGGCTTGTTTCTCCCTTTTACTGGATTTCCTGGGAAGAGAGATCTGTGTGGTGTTATATTGTGTGGATGTGCGTCGGATGGTTGGGTGGAGTAGCATGTTTCTTGGGTTTGGGTTCAACATTAGTTCACACTGTGGTTAATATGGTGATTAGTGTGTGCTGCACAGTGGACACACTGTACTATATGTACTAACAGTGCATGAGCTTGGACACATGCATTTAATTCACACATCATCAGTCATGGATTTTAGATATTGAAACAGATTGCACCATACAAACTAGTAATAACATAGAGATGAGTTGTTACTAAATATTTACACACAGTAACCACAAGGTGTAACTGCTGCAACCGAGCTTACTAATCTACATCACCTTGGACAGAAAAGAGTAGGTGAAATGAAATATGGTTGACATATCTGACCTGATGATGTATCAATATTTTAGAAATTATGTCACGAACATAACACCACCTCTTAAGATTTTTATAATTTGTATAAAAATCTTAAGTCTGTTCAGTTCAGTCATCTCTGAAGTTTTTATAGGGAAACCTGATTGAGTAAATCATTAGCTTAAAAACCAGCTAGCAGTTACAGAGAACTCAACAAGGACTTTACACACAACAAAACTTCATGGACTTATGGAATTGTGAGTAGTGGTTGCAACACAATCCATGTTTGCACATACACCCACCTGTACTTTATTACAAAATACAAGCAAATGCATTAGTGTTCATATGCTCTGACAAAAAAGGAATGCTTCTTTTCTACTTCCTCCCCAAATACACACAAAACACATCTGTGTTCACACCCTCCGACCTGTGTGTGTTTAGATTGGAAATGAAAGGCCCCAGTAAGAGTGTTTGCCAAGGTGTCTGTTTGGTGGATAGATGATTTAGTGGGTGATTCTATGAGGAGATTCCTCTGTGGTCTCAGCTGGGATGGAGCGAAAGAGATAGTGAGGAGACACGAGTGGAGGAGACTGCCCTAGTCGTTTGATGGAGAGGTGGAGTGGGATAGGAGCCTGGGTAATAAGGCTTTGCTTGTGTTCGTGTGCACACAGACACACACACACGCACACAAACCTGCACATACACACAGAATCATCCAGATTAAATGCACTGCAGGTTGTATGAGACCAGAGAGTGAAAAAGAGAGACGGGGAGAGGGTGTTGAGTCAGTGTAAGCCGCAGGGCAGCAAAGTCTTCCTCAACCACTAAGACAGCTACTGATCTCATTTCTCCTCAGATGGACTCCTAACATACTCTCATCAGGGGACAAATATATATAGTCATTCCATTTCTTTTCCTTACACATTCCTGCATGTCTTCTCTTTATTCGTCTTCTACTCTTTTTCTGTTTCTTTCTCTTGGTTCCCTGCTCTTTGTGTTTCCTCTCTTTCTCCTCTTCACTCTGTCTTTATTATCCTCCTCCACCTCAACATCCCTCTCATTCACTCATGCACTCTGTTTTTCTCAGTGTCTCTGGTTTTAACCCTCTCCTCCATCCCATCACTTCATCCCGTGTCAGACCACACACCATTACCCTCTCTTCTTTTCCTTTGATCAATCACAGCCAACAGGTGCTGTAAATTGTGCCTACTGGCGAACCGGCTGCCGCAGTGTCTCCCGTTTGCGTTAATTCCCTGCCCTGCCTCCACCCTTGCTCTTTCTCTTCGTTCCCCTTGCCACATCCCTCCAGCTTTTGCCCCAGTTTGTCAGCGAAGCAAAACTGGCCGTGTCTTGGAGCCCATCATTCATCTCCCCCCATCCTGTCATGTTGGCGGCTTGGCTGGTCCCAGACAAATAGCTTCACAGCAGATAATACAGCCACAGCCAGAAAAGAGCCAAATAAATGGCTCCTGCTCTGCTGACCTAATGGTCCTGCTTTCCACTTGGCCAGGGGACAGCGCTCAGCCCAGGGACTACATGGACATAAACATCCTCTTCTAATGAGGAAAACCTATAAGCTTTCACTAGCCATGACATACATGCATCACACCTTATGAATGCAACCTGTCGACTGTCAACACACCCAGTGCAGCAGTGACAGACACTTTATTCGTCTGGGGATACGGTTATTGTGTAGAAATTGCACGGTGATGTACAGATGTGATGTGAAGGTTTCTGTTGTGGGAGTATATAACACTGAATTAATTCACATCTCAAAGCCCTGATCAAATGACACACAATGTCATGTACATAAACACAGACTCACACAAACATTCATACATACAGATGCAGCCCTATATAATCTGTAGGAGTATTTGTCATATGTCAGGAAATTATAAAATCTATTTTAGTTTGAATGTTCTGCAAATCTTAAGCAAGTTTCCAAAAAGGTGGCAAAAGGAAATGCTAATCACTGTGTGTTGCTGTCATTTAGTGCTACAGCATGTGAATATTCTCAGCAGAGTGTAATGAGATTGCATAATTAAATGAACGTGAGTATCTTGTCTGTAAATCCAGCACATCATGGCGTTTCATTTTTGCTTCCCACCTGAGATGGTATTTGTTATGGCATATGTTAAAATTTGTCTCTCTGTCAACACACCAGGTGGTGATTTCTTTTTCAGCAATCATGAATATTTGGGTTTCCTGGTAGTGTAGAGGCTGTTGCAGAAAGGAATGCCAATATGCAATTTCCTTGTCTGTAGAAGAAGAAGTGAAAGCGGTTCCGATTGTTCAGTCGCTGCTGCAATTACAGCAATTTTAGAACAGAAATTTTTCCATTATAGCCAAGTGTAATTTTTTTTAAATATTCAATTTAGTGCATTTCTATTCAGTTTCTATAAAATGTTCATGAAAAAATGGTAGATTGTATAGTATTGTCAAGATTTTAGGCATATATATATATATATATATATATATGCACACACACACACACACACACACATACACACACACACACACATCTATATGACCCCAAGTGAATAACATCTTGTTCATGTATTGTTTATAATTACCTTTAAGCATTTTCTAATCTGGAACTACTAAGGTGAAGGTTTTGTTTAGGTTTAGGTGTAAAATCAACTTGGTTAAGGAGAGGGAAGGATTATGGTCTTGGTTAAAAGAAACCACCATTGACTGTTACCTGGAAAGAGATGCGGACGTTCGTCTCCTTTGTCGAAATTCAATATTTGCTTGACACATCCATCTACCCTGATCTCTTCCTTTGCTCCTGACAGGTAAGAGTTTATTCCTACAACCGCAGTGGACCTTGTCACTTGAACATTAGTAGATGTTGAAGATATTCTCTGATTAAACAGGTATGACTAAACCTGGTCTGTAATCACTTAATTAGAAAAAAAGGACAAGAGAGCCTTGAATGAAAATATTCAATCTGCTGTGGGTGTATTTATAAGCATCTGAAAGTTTTTTGTGCTATCATCAGAGTAGGACTGAGAGAAGTGCCACCACCATAATTGCTGACTGCATCGTCTCTGTCTGCCTCTCCCTGATGTGCCTCTGCTATTCCCCTTGATCATGGCTACTGTTGTCATCTCCTCTCCTCCAGTGTAATGAGTCAGTGTGTGATGTTGGATGGCTGCTGACAGTGTGTCCTATGACTCACATTGGGGTGGTACTGCTGTCCCTGCACATCTCAATACACCCCCCTCTTCCCTCTGTCCTCCCATCCCTGCTCTTCTCTCTCTCCCTCAGCATCTGTTTAGACTGTACCTCCCCCAGTGGGAAGCGACATCTGCTAATAATAAGTAAACATACTGTAAATGTGACACACACCAACACACACATGCATGGTCCAGTTGGACAGTTGGGCAGATAAGCCATAGTGTTTATTGTGTTTTCATCTTCACATACCTTTTCCTCTGTGGACTAAGAGAGGCAAAAAATAAAACTGGAGAAAAAAGCGAGAGGGCTGGCAGAAGGCACAAAGTGTTGGCGAGTGGAAAGTCCAATGATGATAGGGCCAAATTGACTTTGGAACTGAGCGGGACTGTGTGGGTTTAATTGCATGCGCACGTGCTATGAAGGTTTGTGGCACAGTTTAAACTTTGAGGGCTACTAGCTTTTTAGATGTACTACACGCACTACTGCTGAGGTTTAAAACATAACATAACATTTTGACATTATTTCAATCTTCACATCACAACACTATTTTTTTTTTTAGATCCACAGAAACACAGAAAGATATTATTGTTCTTGGTCATGTCAGTCACAACTTGTTAATGTGTGGCAAACATTACACAATTCTGTACTGGTGTGAGGTCTGCTTAAGATAGACAGCTTTTCCCGCTTTATGTAAATACCACACTTACACACCCTGGCTCTAAAAGGCCTGTGCACACGTAAACCTTGAAGGGCCCTCAAGCCGTGTCGCTGCCTGTAAAACACTGACTGTTTATGGACGCCTATACCTGCATCCTTCCTCTCATAAACACTTTCCTTTGTCCTTCTGAGATGAATGGATGAGGAGGAGAGAAAGAGGAAGAGCTTATGTTTTGTGCTTCAGGCCATGTCCATACTAATTTGAAAACTAGAGATGATCTTGAATTGGGATCACACCTGCCACAAGACCCTGGTCGTTACTATATACATGAGTACTCAGTAGTCATAGTTCGGAGCATGCACATCTTTGAACTTGGTCTTTATTTTGATCTTGATTAAATACTTGTAAAGTTTTGTGACTGCACCTTGCGCAGTTGTGACGCTATCGCACTGACAAAATCTGTCCACTGACATATAAATAACTGCCTAATTCCTCAAACCCCCTCTGGTAGTTCCTGCTACTATAAGTGACTCCAAAAACACACATACACAGACTCACAAAGTGAAAACAGTAGCAGCCCTGCTGTCGTGGCTGGTAATTTTTGGTCTGGTCTTATTTTTTGTTTCTTGGCCTTTTTTCAGGTGACCACATTAAAATGCCAAAACAATACAAAGGCACGTAAATCTCTTCAAGTGAAAGGAAATGTATTTTTTATTTTTCAAGCGTTTCTAACTGTTTTCAAAACATTGTTTGTAACCAGAGCAAAGGTGAAGACCTGAGTGCACCAGCAGGTCTCAATAGGCCCTCAATATCACGTAACAGTTAACACCTGACACGTGACAGTCATATATTAACATATATCAGTATTCTTAAAGGCTCTGTTTGACCTGTTGTTTATCCACTTAGGTGAAAACCTTGATTTTGTTTGAATAAAAGGACTTACTAGAGAAAAACAATGCATTTTCAAATGTATTTGCATTTGTGTATAAGTTGTTATTCTCCCTTGTCCATGACACTTGGAAAGTGCTGCTTTCAGACTTCCCGTAGCCTCTCCCCTGCTCGTTCCTGCTCTGAATGCAGACAGACTCTGTACTGCCCGCTTGGTGCCATTGTCATTGTTGAACCAAAGTTCTTTTTATCACACTGCTGCCCCCAACCCACTGTGATTTACTAGCTCTCTGCATCCATAGGCATCCACTCCAGCCAATCGCATTAAAGAGATAAATAACCAGACCAATAAAAATGTTCTGAGGGGGCTGAATGGGCCCTGGAACGCTCATGCCCATTTGGTGCAGTAAGCAATGGGGGGTGAGCCAGGGGAGGGGATGGGGCTTTTAGTGGAAGGTTTTTTAGGGGTGATATTGTGATTGGTGGTGGAGGTGATGTCATGTCATCCATCTTAGGGAGCCACTTCATTAGACTAATGGAAGGGCTGGACCGCTCACCGTTCATTACTGTACGTGAATGTGTGTGTGTGTGTCTGTGTGTGTGTGTTTGTGGTTGTGGTTGTCCTTCCACTGATGGCAGCTTCCAAGGCTAAAGTGGTTATGAAGACTAAAGTGATTTTATTATCCAGGCACATAGCCCATCACTGCGTATGGACATAACTTTGTGTGCGTATGTGTGCGTGCGTGTGCGTGCATGCGTGTGCGTATGTGTGTGCCAGTATTTCCACACAGTGCAGTAATGGCACTGTTTTTGGTGAGGGGAGATAATACAGTTCGCCTGAGGAGCTAAAGCACACCTTATTCCTTTGATGTTTAAACTACAATCACGTTCCTTCAGTGACTTGCAAAACTGTGAAGTGCAGAGAGGATATTTGCCACGCTTTAGGGTAATATCAGTGATAGACTTTGATTTGTCACTGACTTAAATTAGGATGTCACTTCAAATGTTCGTTTTGGGACGAGTAAAGAGGACAAATGGAATCGCTCTTTGAATTTACTACGCTGCTCGACCTCCTCTCTTTCTCTGTCACTCTTCCTCTCTCTTTCCGTCTCTCCCTCTTTGTCAGTTTTTCCACCTGAAGCCCACATGATTTTCTGTCTGGACATGTGCTGTCTTTATGAGAGTGATTCCTCTGATTCCACTCCTCCCTTTGTTGTCCAGGTCATTCCACCTTCAGCAGCATGTTTTATCCATTTCTTTATATTTTTCCAATGTCATATGAGGCCTGCCTCTGATGCCTTTTGTAACATCTACAGCTTATTCTGATCACTCTGTTCTGTCCTTTTCTATTCCCACCTCTCCATTGTCCAGTAGTAAAACCTTTGTCATATCTTTGCTCTGTTTATGGATCAAACTATTGTTAAATGGGTGGACGTCCGAGCTTTCAAGGTGCTGACAATAGGCTAGCATTTGTCTCTCATTCAAGTGTCTTATTGTAACTGTCGTGTAAATACATTAACACTGATAGTGGAATTAAGGTCGACATCAGACAAAGCATAATGTAAGTTATAAAATTGGATTACTGGATTTCAAATTAAATTAAAGATACACGTTCATTTGAATTAAAACTTTTATTTTTGTTTTTTACACGAGGGAGGTGAACCAGATGCAGAGTGTTCTGTCTATTCACAAACATCATTACAAGAAACATCAGGAGAGCCCCTCCACTGCCAAACTGTTTCAATTTCCCTTCTCTAATTTTGTGGCACCTATAAGATGTCTCCACGGGACATTAACCATATATTCCATTAATATTTTTATTCACCTTATTTAGACTATAATTTCAGCATAAGTGTACTATTTGTGCATCCAGACTTGCACTGCGGAGGTGTGAATGAAACAGAATAGCCACCCTGTGCCTAAGCTGTGCTTCAATGTTTTATTCAAAGCCTCAATTTCTCATGGAAAGTAAATCTCAAAAAACAACAACAATGAAAAAGAAACAGACTGGTTTCCTCTGAGCAACTTAAACATATGCTCTGTGTGTACATTAAGATGTGTAAAGGAAGGAATGGGTGGCAGGTACCCTTAGCAAAGCCACCTGTATCCCCCACTTATGGACACCTGCTACCAAAGCAAAGGTGCACCAGACAAGCTGTTTCCCATGAATATTCATTTCTTCACTATTAGCTTGTGTTACTAAAGCTCACAACCACCATTCAGAATAGAGATAAAAAATATTCCCTGCTTTTTATTTATTATTTGTGGCAGCCATTAATTTGATGTGACAAGATCTAAGGAATGAACCGTGTTGTGACATTTTTAGACAAACATATGTAGCCGTGGACATTTTCTTTGAACTCTGAGATAAACTTTGATGGTCTGATGGATTGGCAAAGGCAACAACCTGTCAATGCTTATTGGGTTCCTGTCAAACATGTTAGACATTAGAAGGCGGTCTTTCTGCTGTCAGCCCTGAGTAGATATTTGTTTGCTTTATATATTCCAACAGACAACATTATCAGAGGACTCGGGAATGTTGTTGTCCGACGTAACCTGTAGCCCACAGGTTACGTCAGGCTAGGCGTTGAGGAGATATGTATGAAGTGAAATATTGGTACAGGTTTTTACCCAAGGTATTTCAGCACCTTCTTCTAAGAAGATGATAAGTGGTCTTCTATTATCTGTATGAAGCGAAAACAGATAAGACGAAGCTTTTTGACCACTGACTAGATATGGCTCCTGGTGGCATGTTTGCTGAGTTCTTGTTGCATTAGAAAGCAAAATGTGTCAATATGTTAATCTGCAGCCATTTCACATGGCGTCAGACTCACACACTATAGTGCTCTTTCAGAGCTTTGTGTACATATGTTACGTGCCTATGCCTGTATTAGTGGGCTTTTGCATTTGCAAAGCACAATGCTTGTTTGGCTCATGTGCAAGTGTGCGCACTACACACCGCGGTGGCCTTTAACGCCCGTCCCTGGTGCAGATCGATTTTGTGCCTAGCCAGCAGCCCACTGCTAACCTTGAGGTAAGCTGGCGTAATGAGATCGCATCTGACGACATTGACTCACACCTGACAGCACTGACACTCTCCTCCCAGCTAGGGAGAGACACAGACAGGCACAGTGGGAAAGGCTAGGTCCTCTGTGGAAGACTGGAGACTGTAGAAGCTTTGATTCTTTATTCTCTTAATATCGCTGTAATACATATTTCTTTTTTCTTTTGAATGCCTAAATGGGTGACAAAAGGACAGGGAAATATTAAGAATTAACAGCTCTTGTCGCAGCAGTTTTTAATCAGATTACCCTTAATATGTTTTAACTTGCAAGTGACAGAACCAGTGTCTGTTGCACCCTTACACACTTCTTTTGTTAACCCATAATCCCTAACTTACCCAAAATATCTCTTGGGAGAGAAAGTGGTATGTTGGGCATGTTTGCTCTGTGAAAACAAGATTTCGGGGTGAACCTCCGATGTTCCTTGAAGCCTCAGCAGCTGCAGCGTCTTTCTGTGCAGCACAGTCAAATTCAGAGTGTAGATTTGCTGTTGCATTGTGTGCAATCTGTAGGCACTACTGGGTAATGCATGGCCCTCTGTCTGGCCAAGGCTGCGATAAGAAGTCCTCTGTCTGTATTTTCTGACCCAGATGAAAACCTTGCTACAGCACACCACGAGGATCATTTGTCACCAGCCAAAACACAAACACACACACACACACACACACACACACACACACCTGTGCACCTTGAACAATGTGGAATCTAATTTGAAAATAATTAAAATGTAGCTGCCTGTCTGAGCCAGCAGAGTGATATACCTGTGGACATAACATGAGATGACTCTTTCCTTTAGACCTGTGACAAGCATGCTGAAACTGACTCACACATACATGTATCAGGCTACAACTGGATGAGATGGGACTGGGATAACCATTATCTGAGTGGTGGTAATTGAAACAATAATAGACATGGTAGCAGCTTGGAAAATAGCATTGATCCATCATTTCAGATGAGCCCTCTTTGTGCATTAATACCATGACTAAATGGTGCAAACCGATATTGCTCTCGGTTATGGTTAGGTCTAGTTTGCTAATTGAAAAAGAGATGAGCAAGAGGAGGGTTTTGTGAGGTGTGGCAGAGGGATTCTTCCACCTTGCCTCAGTGGGGCTTTGTACCCCTCCATCAGCCCGTTTTGAAGAAAAGATTAGCCAAAGCCACGGCACGATTTTGGCGGAAGTGTGGAATTGGAATTCAATTCCTGTATACCTACGCACAGATGTAGACGAGTAAGCCAGTGGGAGCTGGATCGATAGAAATCTAACAACTCAGGAGCATCCTCAGTAGGTTACGTCTTTGTCTCAAGCTTGTCTACACATTCCTCCTGTCTTACTTTCTGCTGTGCAATCTGACCTTGACACGTTTTCCTCTTTCTGGCGTACTGCTTTGCTGATGTCCAACTTTCTCTGGGTTGAAATGGCACTGAGCTGCAGCTAGCCTATAGACTGAACACTGCTGGGCTGGATGAACACATGGAAAATGAGATCACTGACCTACAGCAAAGGTTAGACTTCAGTAAGCATGAGCAGTCAGATGATGGCTGGTATAGGGGTTGGGGGTTTAATAAACTACTGCTGGCCACAAGCCTATTGTTTTACTTCTCTGCTCGCAACCTGGATATGTGTGTGTTGTGTGTGTGTATTGTGATGTGACTGAATTGCAGCTCTCATTGTGGCTAGCTGTGTTAAGCTGAAATGCTGTTATTGATTACGCACAAAGGTTGAGATGGAAAAGCAACAGAGTGGGAATGGGCCCAGCTCCAGGTGTGTGTGTGTAAGTGTGTGTGTGTGTGTGTGTGTGTGTGTGTGTGTTTGTGTGTGTTAGCGTGATTGTGTATGTGAGCCACAGCTGTGCCATCCGTCAGCCTCTGGCTGATCCATTAGGGGAAGAGGGGGCTGTGGACTTTGGCAGGAGGAAATACCAGTGTGAGGGAAAGAAGAGTTTTTGAGGCAGAACTGGAAAGTAGCAAAGGAATAGAACTTTACTCAGGTACAATTGTGAAGTACTGGTACTTCTCTTGGGTATCTCTATTTCATGATATTTAATATTCCTCTTCTAAAACTATAATTAGCTAAATCTATATTTTTTACTTAGCAGATTTTGCATGTAAAATATGTGGTAAGCTTAAAATATGAGGCATTGTTGCAGTTTAAACTACCACTTCAACCAAATAAAACAACATAACAGTTTTTCATCAGTTATTTATCAGGGACCATTCTCATGAATGAGTACGTTTTGCTTTCAAATATTTTAGTTTTGTTTTAGCTGATGTCGTATTACTATTTAAACTAAATGAAGGATCAAAACACCTTTTCCTCTACACCAAGTCCTCATGCGTCTCTACCTCTCTCTCTTTTTCCACTCACTCTCTAACCCTCTCTGTCCTTGTCACATGCAATTACTTACAAACACACACATTCACTCTCCACCTGTGTGTACATCTCTATGTGTCTGTATGTGTACACATTAAGTATACACATAAAAATATATACCGTAATTACGTCTACATACACACACATGCGTGCACACACACACACATGCGCGCGCGCACACACACACACACACACACACACACACACACACACACACACACACTGTTGTGTGTCTTCCTGCCTTCCCTTTACAGACACCTGTGGTTAGGCACACAGACACACACACACACACACACACACACCTGGTCTCTCCAACCTCTGTGCCAGAGTGTGAGTCTCTTTATGAGAGGCCTGTCTGCACCCAACTGTGAGGCCCTTTTAATTAGAGCCCTGCTGTTAAGCGCAGGCCTCCTCCAGTTGTCTCATCCACTCCTCACCACCTCCTCACACACATACACACCCTCTGTGACACACACACCACCACCACTATGCTGCTCTTCTTCTCCCTGTCCATATGCCCTGGTTCACACATCCACATGCATAGAGATTGTTTTAACTGTAGATCAAATTGGAATTCACATCATCAAAATCCATGTCAAGAACCAGTTTATTAACATATTTTCTCCCCAACTTAAGTTTGGTTTTACTTTTTTAAAACTTCAACCAGTTAAAAAGAAAAAAAGCATATTTGAGTTTGGTCATACATTTATAAAAGACAATTGCAGTGGTTGTTTGCATTCTGTGTGAAATTCATTCGGTCAGAATGAGACAGAGAAGGTATGAAATGATCCTCAGTATTTCAAGCTGTGTGTCTTCATGTAGTTTTGGTATATTTATCTTCCAGAATATTAGAGAGTATAATATTTTGTTAAAACCTTTTTAAGCAGTCATAATATGAGTTAAGTAAATTTAAGCTTGAGGGAAAACATTTCTAAACCATGGTTCTCAGACAGAGAAGAAAAAGGAACTGCTTAGATTTTTATGATCAAGATTAACAATAATAACAATTCAATCTATATATAAACGAATCCCAATGGAACATAACTTAATAGATTCCCAATGTTATTATCAGGAAAAACATACCTGTATAAAAAAGAATATTCATGCAAACAACGATGTGTATTCCTTATGCTGATTGCTGGGTTGGGGATGAAGGATGGCCTGAGCAAGATCTCTCAGAGTGTGGATCAGTAATAGGACACAATTACAACACATGCACTCACACAACACTGTCAGCTGCGCAGCCACGATCAACTTCTCCACAAAGTATTCCTGGAACTTACGCTGTTCCATGGCACGCATAACCTACATTCCTCCATTTCCCTCCCGAGCAAGGCCAAACCTCTTGAAAAAAAAAAATAGAAAGAAAGAAAAAACAAATCTCTCTCATTCATTGATTCTCTTCTGCATGTGGTTACTATGATCAAAGAGCTGTTGTGTTGGGGGGGGGGGGGGGGGGTGGGGGGGGGGGCTCCCTCTCTAAGCTGCTTTCATAAGTAACCTCCACAATCAGGGGTAAGTTGATTAGAAACAATGGCAGGTGGGTTGATATTATGTTAAATCAGCTCAGGAATTTTCAGCTAAACTTCCTTAAGCTGCTGCAGTGTGTGTGTCACCCAGTTCCTGGCAGGAGAAGAGATTATAACCATAAAACATACACACAATGTATGCTAACCTCGGTCAGCCGTTGTACAATGGGGTAACTGTGGAGCTTTGTTAGAGGTTAAGAAAAAAAATGAAACAGTAAGGAGATCTGACAGTCATCTGACCCACACAGTTAATAAACCCCTAAAATGTACTGTCTATACATATGAAATTAGTTTGGACGAAACACAGAGTGCTGCCTGCATCTGTGACTGCTTGTCTTCAGCTTGATGTGGGAAGACAGGTTGTTTAGGACCGTGGGGAATGAGGGATGGAGAAAGAGCAGGGTGGAGGAGTAGGAGGAGGAGGAGGAGGAAGGCTGCAGCTGTTGTTGTGTGTAGTTTAGTGTTGGTTTGGTGGTGTTTGCCAGAAATCACAGCAGAGCCCAAGAGAGACACAGCCCAGGTTGCCTTAATGAAAAAAAGGATCTATAGATAGATAGATAGATAGATAGATAGATCTACTTTATCTTTCACCTCTTCCTTTTCACCTCACCTCCCTTGTCTATGTGCTAAAGACCAGTCCAATCCCAGAGATTTAGCATGAAAGGCAGAAACAAAGCACCTTTTCGGTGCCACCTTCCTTTTCTTCCTCCACCTTCTGTGAAGCAAATGTCGCTGTGCTGAGAGTCCTCCCCTGTCTGTATCTGTATCGACCCTTCCTCTTCCTCAGAGGAACAGACACCTAGCTCCTGCTAGGGCCCCTTTCCTTCTGTTCACAGGGCAGACGTTTTTATTATGATTGTCTTTAAAGATTTTTTTTTCCTCTTTCTCTCTCTCTCTGCCCAGGGTTGCAGATATTGCCGAAAGCAGAGAGAGAGAGAGAGAAAAAAAAAGAGAGGAAGAGCGAGAAAGAAAGTTATTTTGCTGAAGGACATTTGCAGAGGCAGCTTTTAACACCCCCACCCCTTCCTTTCCCTCCATCCCTCCTTAAACACACTTCTCCCTTTTCTGCTCTTTAAATATTGAGAATCATTGCAAATTCCTCTGGCCTCTTCCTTTTGATGCTACTGTCCTCCTAACAGCTCAGCAATGGAAATGCACTTGGGAAGGGCTGAGAAGCAACACCCCCCTCCCCCCTTGCAAAACCTCCTCACTCCCCTCTCCAGGCCCCAGTAAACGGGCCTGAGCTTTGTTGGTTTCCAAGCCGCACCTCTTCCCGGGCTCCCCGTGCTCTTTGCCTGAAGGCCAAGCTCTCCCTCTGGGCTGGCTTTGGCTGCTCATTTCTACTAACAGGGGGTGGCTCTCTGTGGGCTTGGCTTTTTAACCTACACAAACATGCATGCACACAAACACACACACACACTCCCGCTCAGCTGAAACCAATCGTAAGAATGACTCGGCTGACTCCTGTCACTTTATTCTTTACTTTTCACGACTCTGCAAGCTTTCACACATCACAGCATACTGTTGTCCTCATTCCTGCCTGATTGCTTTTGCTGTTTCTCTTTTAGCGCACAGATGGATGCATTTTAGATGCTATTTAAGATTTTGCTAACTAGTAGGATGCAGATGCCTGTGTTGTGGGTAGTACAAGAATAAAACAGCCTAGGTTTAGATATAAACAAGAGCTTTTCTTAAAGGCAGCATTCTTAAGCGTATGAAGTTGTTGCTGTTGTTTCTCCAAAAGGAAAACAGTAAATAGCTGCTAAATAAAGCCAATGCAGTTAAAGTTGCACTGTGCCGAGGCTAACCAACGGTCAAACCACGGCTGGAGAATTCTCCCCCGTCGCTTTCATGTAAAACAGGAGAGCGAATCCTGACGATGAAGCAAGTGCAGCAGACTGAGATCATAGACGTGTTACTGCTTAACAGCCAGCTTTATGGGACTGGCTCTCTTTGTGCTTTAATGAGGAGGCCAAGGATAGGTGGAAAGGCGAGGGGGGGGGGGGGGGGGGTGTTGAGTCTGTCAGGGAGGATGAGAGATTAGAAAAGATTGAGAAAGAATAAAGGATGGTGTGTTAGAAGAAGTGAGAGATAGGTTTTATGTCCCCTTCTCTTTTCTGGTCTAATCAGGAGTGAGAGATGGGGCTGAGGAGTCCCCCTTAAAGTGCTGCGGTTAATTTTTCACATCACAGGTACACTTGACAATTCTCTTCTCTTCTCTTCTCTTCTCTTCTCTTCTCTTCTCTTCTCTTCTCTTCTCTTCTCTTCTCTTCTCCTCTCCTCTCCTCTCCTCTCTTCGCTTCTCTTCTCTTCTCTTCTCTT
This sequence comes from Trachinotus anak, assembly GCF_046630095.1. Classification (NCBI taxonomy): domain Eukaryota; kingdom Metazoa; phylum Chordata; class Actinopteri; order Carangiformes; family Carangidae; genus Trachinotus; species Trachinotus anak. The sequence goes on along the minus strand of NW_027273866.1, from coordinate 6,682,479 downwards.
CTCTTCTCTTCTCTTCTCTTCTCTTCTCTTCTCTTCTCTTCTCTTCATTTTGTAGCCTCAAGAAATAAATCCACAGTTTCCCTCCAGGATATTTGAGTTGAATGGGACATTTTTTGCAAGTAAATGTGGACACCTGTGTGTGTGTGTGTGTGTGTGTGTGTGTGTGCACCATATTCCTCTCTATATTTACCTCCCTCTGAAAAGTGTTTTGAGCCCCAAGTGCATTGGCATGAGATTGGCAGTTTGCTGTGTGCTGATAAAGTCACGATGTGTGTGTGTGTCTGTGTGTGTTTAAGTGTGCCTGCTGGTTAAAGGGGGGAAGAAGGAGGGAGTGGAAGCTGGACACCTCAGGAATCTTTTTTCGATAACAAGTTCCCCCAGCACGCTAGAGCTCTGTTGTACAATTTTGTGTGTACTGTCTGTGTGTGTTTGTATGTGTCCTCTACGTAGGGGAGGTTCTGCAGCTCTTTTGCCGTATTGTTATTGGCCACAAGTGAATTATGCTTTTTATTTGCCATTGATCGGACATGTACACAAACATCTGGAAAATGCAAAAAACACAGCAAATCAAAGTTGGACATTTTGATGGTGTTAAGGTTGTTTTTGTCTCAGATTTTTATAGTAGTACAAATTCACACACTCAAACAAACAAAAAAGTGCACACACATTCCTACTTGTGGAGCATGAACCAGGTCACTGCTCATGCCTTGTGTGCACCAATGCAGAGTTGTGCAACAGCAGAACCGTCCACTGACTCATTGCTCTCCACTCTGCAGGCTGCCTCATTAAACTTTCAGCTGAACAGTTAAAAACTCTTCTGCTGTTCGGTCCCAACTGGCCACAGCATAAGAGGGGTAAATTAAATTCAGTCTGTCCATTAGGTTTGAAGTCAGATGGAAGGATGGCATTTGCCAAGTCAGTCTGCAGCAAAGCAATGCAGCGTGGCCACAGGTGGTGCTTTGTGAGCCCTGACATCAGCCTCACAGGCTGTGATGACCCAGACTGAGCTGAAATATACGTATCTCTTTTTTTGGGTATTTTTATTCTTATTATTCTATCTGTCTCTCTCTGTTTTTGCGGCCTCAGTCAACTCTGGAGACGGCATCGACTACAGCCAGCAGAAAAGAGAGAACATCGGTGATCTGATCCAGGAGACTCTGGAGGTGTTTGAGCGCTATGGAGGAGAGGACGCCTTCATAAACATCAAATACATGGTGCCTACCTACGAGTCCTGCATGATCAGCTGAGGGGGGGGCCTTCACCTTAGACATTGCACAGACTCTTGACTTTACCCCCTTGCCACTCTTTTTATCTGCCCCCTGCCCGCATCTACATGAAACCCTTATCTTATCCCTTTTTATCCTAGTTTGCCCCTAATCTCAACATCACTCCACTTGTCCTCTTTTTCTGTCTGAACCCAAGGCTACGTCGTATGGTCTGTTTTGCTCCACTTCATGAGCTTCACAACCGCCCCCCCACAAGCTCTTTGGCATCATTTTTAAACTCTTATTAAATTCACAACAATTCACAAAGTATTTTCTGTCTGTATTTATCATTATAACTTAATACTGGAACAAGTTTGACAGAGCAAATTTGCCTGATTAAAATATGCCAGTATGTTTGATATATTATCCATTCATTGTTATTTTGTTATTTAGCTAGTTGATAAGTAACCCCTGATGCATAGTGATGTATATTGCAAACAGAGTTATGCATGACATACTCTTCCAAAATGTAAGAAAACATATTGATTTTAGAGTAAAACTTCAAATGCTATCAAATGCTCATCCCCTGTAGACTTGAACGTTAACTGTAAAATGTTTGCTGTTTGCTCCTTCATGGAGAAGCATTTTAATTTTGACAGCTACGGTAGATTCCTCTGAATGGTGACAAGATTTCAAGGCGGAAAAAGGTCAGAAACAGGTCCAGAGAAACCTCTCAAACCAATCCTGCAGCACTCCTTTTTGTGTTTTTTTTTACAGCCACCCTTGAAATATGCAGGCTATGGGTCTTACTCTAAAGATGGTCACGTAGATCATATGTGATATTTTGGAATATAAATATCAAGTACTTCATTTGCCTGTGCTGAAACACTAAACAAATGAAAGGTGTTATCTCTACACTGCAAAGCTTTTAATTGAAAAGGTGCTAATGCAGTTCTGAGAGGTAGAAAAACAAGAGTGATTCTAGTCATGCAGGTCTGTCTTTCCTGTGTTAGATCATAACGTCCTGTTGCACTGTGTTTTGTCTTGCGCTACAACTGCCTCTGCTTACAACTGGGGTGGTGTTTTGTATTGTATTGTAACACTGTACCCATTCTGTCACAAACCCAGCTGGAGACAGAGCCTGTCTAAACATGCAATGAAAGATGCAAAGGAATGACGACCGACAGCATTCCTCTAGACAAACACACACTCGTATGCACAGACGTTTGGTAACCATCCTTTGAACTCACACACCCCACAGTGATCTTAGCAAACACTTGGTGTGCATGCAGGCTTATTCGTGAGTGTTTGTGCATGACAGCATCTGTGCGGTCTTTTTTTTATCAAGACCAGCCAGTAACTCAGTAAGCATCTTAAACCAACTTTGTGTTCTCATGCTGTGCAGACTGAAGGTGCTCTCTCCCTTTATCCTGTCATCCTCTACTGCGTTAAAGTCACAGTGGAAACTTCTACCCAGACATAATAGAAGTTCAGCAATGGTGCCCCCCCCACCCACCCACCCACACACACGCACAGACACATACAGACACACACACACACACACACACACACACACACAAATGGACACACACTTGTGCATATACATATACAATCCTGTGACCCACAGGGGAAACATGGTGTAATTGATTTCTGACACTCACAAGGACACTTGCACCGTCTCTTATTGTAAGTCATGTCTCCAGCAAAAGCAACTTTACAGGCCTGCGGAGGAATCTATTCTCAAGCAGTAGACAGGTTCATAATGCTCATATTTCAACCTTAGCACATCTTGAAAAGAATGTTACTGAATAGGTGTTCCAGACTACTGAACCTGGCCGAGCGGCTCTCTGCCTGCTGCTTGATCTGTGCAGTGAAAGACGAAAAGGAGTGCAGTGGTCCCCTTTCAGCACAAAATACACATTTCACCTTAATAACTACGCCTGCATAACAAAACAAATATAGCAACAGTGGAGGCACATGAACTGCTTTTAAAGGGGGTACAGTTTCACCCATGTTCTCACTTGATGAACGGATCGAACTCTGAATAGCCTGTGGTTCTGTCGAACTGTATCAGTGACACCCCGCTGTCCCGCTTCACCTGTCCAATTTTACTGAGCCACAGGCTAGCAGCTAGCCAGCCACGGAAGGAGAGCTTAGAAATACAGAGGACAACTAGAAAAAGGACAAAGTGGCAAATATTTTTGCGAAGCTTTTTTTCAGAGTGCTTCAAATATTACTCTTCAGAACAGGACTCATCAGACGTTTTACTCGCACCTCCCATCTTTTCATCAGAGCCCCTTGCTTCAAGCTAGGGTACAGTGTCATACAGCCCATAATGTGCAGAAATTGCCAAGAGTTCACATCTTCGCACTTCGAGGGCTGGGGCAATCTGATTGCTTTGGCTCAATTAGGTCACATCACAGGAGCTAATGAGCATTAAATGTTAAATGGCATCCGTTTCGACCTCTTCAGGAACCCACTGAAGCTCATTAAGAAAGGTGACAGTCTGGAAAGGAACATCAGACTATATGGTCTCGAATCAAGAGCTGCATACACACACACATGCACAGACCTAAGCACACGTGACACACACATACACAGTAACAGCAAACAATGCCAAACAACAACACCAAGCTGTAATTGCTCATGCAAGTAATAGAGTCAACTGTGAAATGAACAGGAATGGAGGCAGCCAATGAGGTTATTTGGCCTATCAAAGGCATCAACGCATGACTGGTCCAGACCTACAGGCCGGAAAGACCATGCATGACATTACTTGAATATCTGCCGTATCTCATCCCGTTCTCAGACATGAAAAAATAAATTTAGCATGCAGCAGAAATTGTCCTGATCACCATATTCTGACCCTTTTCTCTTAGTCATAATGAGCAATTGATCATTTTGTGACTATGGGTGCCATAACATACACAAGGAAATAAATGGCTCCCCATTCAGTATATTTCCTCCAGTCATAGAACACAGGTTATAACATCATGCTCTACTTCCCTACAACAGATACTATCTATCGCAGATAAAGTCACATTATTATTTTCAGTTGAGAGCATTTCCGAGTTTTTTTTTCTATCCCTTGTCTATTGTAAAAGATCTGGCTGATAGCATCTGGGTGATGTTATTGACCCAACATGTTACTCAGCCATTTTGCAGCATCTCTATGCTTGTCCATTGCTTTTTTGCTAAATTTCCCTCACTCTAGATACAAACTGGAGAGATTAAGGAAATTTTGGCTTTGTTAAAAAAAAAAAACCCATTAGCTCCAATCTTGCTGATCTTGTTTCTGTGTCTTACTGCTCCTGTGTGTATATTCAGATGTGTTTGTAGTATAGCGTAAAAAACACTTTTTTATCACATGGTTAATGTGCATGCTTTCCACAGATTACAAGGCGGTGCGTTTAGGGTGCTACGACCCCACCGTTAACCACTGAGTGTGTAGCATTCTTGCACACCTGCTTTCGTCCTTACAAGAGTGAAATAGCGTTCTCTAATCCACAACCTGGCCTAATCCTCACTCTCCATTGCAACTGGACTCCAGGGGTCAACCCTAGACGATGTGGGGCCCATGGGCACTCACTCAGCTCCGGGGTTATTATTAGCCTAGCTAGCTCAGCCCTTCACAACAGCTGCCACTGCCCTGCAGCAAGCAATAACTCCCACTGAGGAACACATGCAAGCCATTTCACTGATGGAAACACTAAGCGCTGTACCGACATGGGACGATTTATACCCAGAATTCATACAGCCACAGAGATCAACACATTCGACCATGCAGACAAGTGTTTACATGTGTGTCTGGCTCGCACCCCGCAAGCTACTCCAGCCTTCAGGTTGAGCTGTTATCTCAGAGTGAACAGTGAGCTGGCTCCACGGAGCTCAAGTTTGTCCTTGTGCATCTCCGTCTCACCACATCACAGTGGTGGCAGGCCAACAAAGGCTTTTGTATCGCAGTGAGCTGCGCAACAAAAGCTACACAAGCACGCAGATAGCGTTCTGTTGACGGAGGGGAAAAAAGAGATTGAGAAAAGTACAGAAACAGCTGAGACTGAGGAAGGAAGAAAAAGACAATTATGGAAGAAGGAAGTCAGCTTGAAATATATGTGTGAGTGTGTGTGTGTGAGAGAGAGAGAGAGAGAGAGAGAGAGAAAACATGTTGAATAAAGAGGAAGACAGGGAGATATGTTTTGCCCGAGCTCAGAGACAGACCGGCAGTCCAAGATGAATCCAGCATGGAGAGAAATGAAGGGAAGGAGCGACTGTGTGGGCTGCCTCGAGATGGATGGATGGAAGGAAGTGGGATGTTGTGTCACCTGGCAGAGAGAGCTGTCTAGCTCCGGCCAGACCGGAGATTTAGGAGCAGTCAGCTGCAGAGAGAGGAATAAGAGACCAGAGAAGAGGACGAGGAGGTGGAGAAGGTGGGGGGTGGGGGGTGGGTGAGTGAGAGGCAGGGCTACCATCTAACCCACTTGTTTATCTGGTTTTCCCCTCACAAGTGAAAAACAGAGGAGAACTGAAGGGACAACTGGCACTCAACCACATCACCACGCTCTCGTAGCTGGACTCACAAGTGCCAACGCCCTGCTTTGCGTTCAAAATCGAATAATTCATCCATAAGGGTCACATTTATGATCAAAGTTGGGTTGCGTGTTGCATGTTGTGATGTAACCCTGTGTACAGTGGGAGAATTTGTTAAGCATTCAGGAAATCTTTATTTGTCTTCCCCTTTATTACATCCTTCCTTTTTTCCTCTGTCCCCTTCTTCTTATTATTCCGATGTTACAGTCTCAAAAGGCAGATTGTTAGGACCAGCAATGAGGGGATTGTGCTGTGCAACAGAAATAAATGCCCCCCTGGGAATGATTCGTCTTGTTCATGTCTGCCTAGCGGACTCCAGGGACCGACTGAGCATGTGCAAGACAGGACAGCACAATGGAGATTTATCTATCTGCCTCTCCATATGCCAGGTGTCTGATTCACAGGCTTAATTCAAGAGTGGTGGAATAATGTAAACATTTTGAAAGAGGAGCTCATATTCTGTTTTCCCTGTGCAGTCCTCTGTAAAGCTCCCCTTAAATATTAATAATGTTTGCTAAAATCTCACATCCTGGTTCACGGCTTAGGTTTGTATCTGTGCTTATGTGTGTGGTGTGTCGGTGTGTTTAGATCCCAGAGCTGGCCACACCACAGGATCAATCCTTGTCTGAACAGATGTGATCAATCAGGATTCTCTGCCTCTCTCCGTCTCCCACTTTCTCTTCCTCTTCCTCCTCTTCCTCTCCTATAGGTCTTATCGCTCACAAACACTCATTTCTTTCCCTGCTACGGGCTGGCAGGCACGCACAAACAGACGAACGAGCAAGTAAACAAATACAGTAGGAGCAGGAATGGACCCACGCTGTTAACAAGTAGCGGGGACAGACGTAGCATCGGCTGGACTTCTTTAAGCTGTATTGACACTGGTGTGTTCTCCACAAGGGACAGAATGAGGAAGGAGGAGTGGGTGAAACGTGTTTATCCTCAGTCTGTGTAAGAGTCTCTCACTGTAAAATAGAAACTTGTGCTTTTGTGTGTCATTTCCTCCTGTTGATTGACGATCAGCAGGTTCGAGGTGAGAATCTGGAGGTGAAGTTTTCCCATCACAGCCTTCTATCACAAATGGCTGCAGCTGCGCCCCCCTCTCCCCCTCCCCAAAATCACCCTCTCCCCTCCCGTCTGTGCGACAACAGGCAGACCAACAGGCATTTCCATCACCAGATTGCCAAACCACTGGAGCATCTAGACTACAACACCCAAGGTGACCTTTAACAGAATAGAGAATGGTGGATAGAAGAGCGGGAATGTTGCAGCTTCAGCTTGAATTGTGATAGATTTTTCCTCATGCCACTCCACAGTGTAACACCCCAGTAGCTTCTCCCATACTTCTTCCTTAGTATGACTTGTAGAATGTGAAAAGTATGCACACTTTTCTCGTGTGATGAATAAAACTTTTTAAAAAAAAGTCTATAGTACTTACATTCTTGTCACTCTTCTTGAAAGTATTGTCTGTATGGCATGCGTACATCTTTTCTTCATCCACTTTTGGGATCTACTTTCCCTGCTCCCACAACCACAAATAGGCCAAAGACCTGTGGAAAAATACTGGTTTAAAAATATTGGTGTAGCTCCACCAGTGAAATTAAAATATATCTTTTTGTATGCCTTTTGCCCTTCCTTAACCCTGAAATCCTGTCAACAGGTAGGTGTCAAATAAAACATGAACAATACAATTATTGCATAATTGTATTGTTCAGTTATACAGTTACAACATAATTATGCATAACAACCAACATTTGGCAAGAAGTGCTCTCCATGATCACCTATTAAGTGTTTTAGTGAAGCCCAGCTCAGAATTTAGTTGTTTTCTCATTTAGGTATTTTTCAGTTTTGTTTTTTGTGTCACACAACTGAGCATAGGCCTGTGACCATGTGAGCACTGGGATGCTGATCAATCGTTGGATTTTATAATTGCAAAGTCATCTCACAAAGTAAACATTTAACAGACACAGCTAAATGGCAACACGGTTGAATGTCAATATTGCAATGTAGCTATAGTGACATTTAAAATGAGCGCTCTCGAAGACATTTAGAGGTCCTTAGTTTTACTAATAACACCACAAGATGAAACCAGCGGGATCATCCCACCATGTCCCACCGTCACTTTCACTTACACATCCTTTCATTGTCTGCAATTCTTACTTGAGGTGTTTTAAGACAAATAAATAATGTTCAGTGACTGACGATAACATACTCATGCATATTATTCAATATAAGCGCACAAGTGTGAGCGCAACAGTGCATGGACACATCCACACGAGCAATAGTAGGGCATTTGTCATGTCGTGCGGATGATATGAGTTAAAATGAATAATAGGTGCATTATGTATTTCTCTGCATATGCTGTGGTGGCTAGAAGGACATTTATTTCCGTTCCCACCTTCCTCAAAATGTAAATGACCCAGATTCTGCCAGCGCTTTTTCCCCACAGTCCCCAAACTAGTAATTCAAACGAAAAAAGGAAAGATGTTGTTCTTGTTTGTATGTATGTGTTATCGGAGCCTGTGGGCCTCTGTTTGCCTCCTCCAGAGCCACAGCCGTTATCGCAGACAGCCTTGCCTCGACAGAGTCACCAGCTCCCACTCAATTTCCTGCGGCTGTGGCCCCTTAGGCAGGTTGCAACCAGCTACAGGGCCCCTACTGAGGGCCGCATTGTTTCCATTAGCATACTTTCAGTTGTAAACCCAGGGCACTCTCCAAGCTCATTGTGAGTGAGCTAACAGCCTCTCTTCAAAAGGGGCTAAATGCATGTTCATTAATTATCTGGATCCTTGTTAATTGGATTAATTGTTGAATAGAAACCATGTTATTAAAAATGACGAAAACACAAGGGCAGGGGGAGCAAAAGGGGGGATTAATATCGTTTTCTGTTTACTCTCAGGCTGTCAGAAGCCACAAGCATGCGCGCGCACACACACACACACACACACACACACACACATACAATTTAGGTTTGCTCTGCTTGTCTATTGCTGTGTCTCTAACTCTGTGTTGCTATTTCACACACATATCAACACACCCACCGAAACCATATGTGACCCAACCCAGAAGAATGAGCGCTAGGCAAGGTGCAAATTACCATGCGCACCGTTGGAGATAAGAACTAAACCCATTTTCAAAGCTCAGAATAAATGCCAGATTCTTTTTTGATGCAAGAAGACTGTGACTTTTTCCATCGCTTATATTCAAAGAATAAGGGAGGAGAAAAAAAAAGAACCATAAAGTCGACACCATGAACAATTTAGCTATCTCCAAGTCATATGAAAAATGCGGTCCCTCATTCCCTCTGCCTATCTATTTACGCTTATCCACCAAAATCACTTATCAGTGTTTGACTTCAAGGGATGTGTTATCGTCCTGACTTCAAGATACTGCTGATACCGCAGACTGTGTGGACAACAGGACTAATATGACATGTCCTGTGTAATTGTTGGCGGTGCAAATGACAAGCCATTATGTAAAAACCTTGCTATCTGTGTTTTCCTTTGGTCACTGGTTAGAATTATCGCAATCAAATGGTGAATACCAGACACTCCAGAAGACAACAGACATGCCAGCAGGGCATTTGAGATATTAGACTGTTAAATCCAAACAAACAATATGATTTTCATGTTGATATGCAGTGCATGGTTACAACCAGAATCCAAATTGACATAAACGATTAATTATTGCTTCTTCACTGAATGATCTGGTCTTAAATTTTTGAGAGAAGTGACTTGATTCCAACACAGATGAGGACAGCAATTTATAAACTGCATTTTTGCCTTGATACCAATGTTTCTGCAGCCTTTCTCAGTAATCTAGCTCCAGTAATAATATAACAAAGCTCATCAGACCTGCAGAAGCCTGTGTAAAATCTTTCAAGATTAATGACTTCACTTTTTTAAGATTTTGTCTCATCTGAACCAGACTTGGTTTATTCAAGACTCAACTGAAGCTCCACAATAATTATAGTAATAATATACTGTAGCTATATGTAGACGCTGGCTGAAGGGCAAAGAGGCAGGATCCAGTAAATGCATTGCATTGGTTGTTAAGGCAACTGTATCTGTCTTCTTCCTTTGATGTGGAAGCTCCTGTCGCCTGCTGCACTCCCAAATGCTGTTATCTGGGGCTGGAGGACTGATTGCACATGTTTTTGTGGGGATATGTGTGATTTTTCTTTTTTTTTGGTGTGTGTGTGTGTGTGTTAGTAGCTTTAAAGTTTGTGTGTTGTAAGTGTGTGGTATATGTATGTGTCTCATAAGTTAAGGATACAACAGCGTTATTTCAGCCTAATTAAACTTGTCCGAAGGCATCACCAGATGTAGTTGATCAATTTATTGGACATGTTGCACACATTTTGCTTGGAAAAAAAAGCTTGGACTTGTTTTTCTATCCTCCATATCAACACAGTGGCAACAAACTTAAGCCAGAAGGTCATGGTGCAGCTGTTTGAGCATTCATGCACCCGGTGTGGGGACTACTTTTACAAAGACATGAGTGGGTGAGCAGCAAGCGGACAAACTGAATGAGGGCCAAGGTCAGGACTCAGATTTTGCTGGGCCCCTCTCAGCCAACAGCTGTTAAAATCAAAACATACCAGTTGTGGTTTATTTTCACACTAAGCAGGAAACCGGAGGTAGCTGGTTTGTGTGTGTTCCATTGATCAGGGATGTTAATCTTCTGAGGATATGTAGAAAGGTCCTCCCAAGGACAGGACAATGAAAAGGCTCTATTGATTACCGGAGCGTTGATCAATCGGTCCCAAGACAGATAACAAGATGTACAAGTCTTGAGTAACAATAGGCATTTTGTAAGGTAAGGACTGCACCAGTTGATCTTTTTTTCATATTTCAGCACCAAAGTGAAGCCTACTTATGAAATCTGTGATCGGTCTGATTCGTAGGCTGGTCTTGGCAAGTGCGCTACCGCTGTCACGCACTAACCTTGTGTATGAAGAGGAAGGCTGAGCGCACATTCAACCTGCATATGCCTGTGCAAACCAGATCACTAGTCCATACCAGATTAGCAGACACATACATGTCACAGTTAAACCAGAGAATTACACCAGACCTCGTAAAATCTTAAGTGACAAATAAACAAGGAACAGTGGTTTTGAGAAGTCACTGTAGCAGTCTCAAGTAGTCAATCTCCCTATGAAAAAGTTCATGCAAATTAATGCATGGCTTAAAGGGCTCCACACCCCAGACACTCAAAATAGGGTTACTGTAAGATTTGTAATTCCTGCTACAACCCAGGTCTCTAATGGAGGTAAAACAGCTGAAAGTGGCAGAAGGGTCATTAGTTGAAGGAGCAGATCTCCTGGACAGATTTGCAAGTACATATCATAATACATAATGCAATAAGAAAGACTAGCTAAAAGGGGAATGATTCCTGTGTTGGTTGGGTGTAAATTGAAAAAAGGATTGACCTTGCTGTCTACACAAAGATATAGATAGAAACTAAAGCCTCAGGTGAGTCCACTCCACTTTACACAAGTAGCCTGTGACACACTGGCTACTGGTTTTTACCCTTTAAAGTCAAAGCTGAACAATAACAAAACTACGACCAAGCTCTACGGTGGGACCCACTGTTAAAGTTATGAGACATCTGATGAGAGTGCCACATTCTTGTGGAACAAAAAGAGAGTTTGGGGCTCCACATTTTAAATGATATGACGTTGCTATTAGCGAGGAAAGGGAGAAAGGAGCAAACGTGTGCTGCTCGGTGTTGACAACGCTTCTGGGGCATCGTGTGCATTCCTGCGCACTGCGCACCATTGGCCCGAATTCCTGTCGCTCATTCCACCGACCGCTCCGCCCCGCCCCTCTCCCTCGGATCCGAGCGCTCATTGGCTCTCCTGTTAGTCCCCCGAAAAGCTCCGCTGGCCAATGGGCGTTGAAGAGGATGGACCCTTTCCGGTGGAGCAGTCTCTCGCGCCTACAGTTGTTGGAATCGAACGTCCCCGAGCGCACACGGCGCGCGAGTCTCTGGAAGGGAGATAACGGTTTGTGTTTTCGCCCCCTCTGCACCCAGACCGCAAGAGCGAACCAAAGCTGAATTTTTAGGGGGGTTTACAGAGTCTTCTGCTCACTAGGAGGAGGGAAGCGAGGGATTGGAGCTGCAGGTTTTTTTTTTTCTTTTTTTCTCCTTTTCCCCCCCAAAAAAAGAGGATTCTGCTGTGTTTCGCGGTGGTTTGTTCTTCGCTCTCGCCGCAAAAATGATGGTCGGAGAGGTCGAAGTGAAGGAGCGACCGAGGCCGAGTCCCGACTATTTGATGCAGTTGTTAAACGAGAAGAAGCTCATGACCAGTTTGCCAAATCTCTGCGGCATCTTCACACACCTGGAGAGGCTTCTCGATGAAGGTAAGCGGGCAGTCTGGAGCGAAGTGGAGGGGGTGGGGGGGCGCCGGGGAAGGGGAAAGCGTGACCACGGCGCAGTCCGGTGTCGGCACGGCTTCGCTGGGCGTCCCCGCTGTGTAACGTTAGCGGGACCCAGACCCACTCACTATCATCGGGCTCCCCGAGATTGTGCTGACCGTGGCAGGCGTAGAAACCTTTACAACTTCCACTGAGCAACACCTCACATCCAGTAGTACCCTGCTTGAGTTTGTTTTACCCTGGAGCACAGCCAGATGTGGATCTGAGAGTTGTGCTGCTAGCGTCAGGCTCCCCCGGAGTTTGTTACTGCACTCTTGACTTCGAGGCTACGAGACGAAAACTTTCTCACAGTCACTCAGAAAAATCTGAACTACGTATCACTGTCAAACTATTCAGAAAAAGTGTTCACAGAGAAGTTTCGAAGCCCACCTGAGGTTAATCAAATGTCAGCCTCAATTTATTTAGATGGGGCCCTGATTCCACATGTTCCAGAGCAATTTAGCTCGGGTTAGCCACATTTTAAGCTAGCGAGCCTGGGTGTCTGCGTTCCGCTGAACTCTCCTGGAGCCAAAACGGTGGCGTTAATTTAGCCACTGTCTGTAAATAAAGACGTAACCAGCCTCTGCTGCGTCTCAGACGTGTGTCAAGAAGTGTTACAAGGGTTGACTTTCGCTTCCCTTGTTTCTGCTTCGAGGGTTGTGTGAGTTGTTGCCCAGCGGCCGAGCTCAAAAGCACGGAGGAATGTGTCTGCTTGTTGCCCAAACAATAGCCAGTGAGTTGCTGCTGGGAGGGGGAGTGCACGAAGATTATTTCAACCGTCTAACTTTTTCATTAAAAGGGGCACCGTTTTGTTTGTCTCCCTCCTCTTTGCTGCTACAATATTTGTCTCCAAACGAGGGTATGTTTCTCTCGATTATATTTCCTTCCCTTGCTGCAGCAGTCGTCGTGTTTTTTTTTCCTTTTTTTTTTTTTTAGCCAGTCAAGCTTGCCCTAACAAAACTGCGTCGCCTTTTGTCGGCGGCGCCATCCCGCCGGGATTTGTCTGTCTACGTTTATTTCCCCCCCCGTTGTCACTGATTTTGGCACAAGCAGCGGCACAGATAAAGACGGCTTATTTGCCGTTTATGTTGATGGTATCAATAACATAAGCTGGTCTAAGCGGAAGGTTGGACCTATGCTTTATGTAACGGATCTGGGGACACTAGAGAGCGCCACAGCCCCCTAGCAGACTGTCCCCATGCTGTGTAGTAGCGTATTGGACACCGTGACACTGATTAATAAAAATAATAGGGCTTCTGTCTACATTCCGGGATGCATTTCTAGCAGGTACAGAGCAGTGCATACTCCAAAGTTTCGGCTGCATGTCTGGATGAGTAGGCTCTTTAGTATGTAGTTGCCAAACCGGTCTGCAAAGATTTTCTTGTTTCCTTGATGGGTGATAAACAAGACAGTTCAGGCGTTAAGTGGACAGTTTCCTCCCTTTCCTGCTCGGAAACTACAATAATTCAAAAATGTGTAACACTAAACTAAACAAAATACCTGTTTGAAGCACCAATGTTATGTTGGTGCAATGGATAAGGTCCCTCTAGTCTGGCTATTAAGGCCACAGAAACAGTATCATTATCTACAGTAATGTTATAGTGTTTATATCTGGAGTAAGGGGCACTTCAGTTTCAGGTTGAGGCTTGCAGAAATTTTAAGCAGTTAAGTGGCAAAACATTGTTTGTTTAGTTAGTTTAGAAATGAGCAGGACAAAGTGTTGCAGGGGTGTGATGATGGCATTTTCCCCACACGAGCAGCATCAAGTTTGAGTTGCTCTCCACACCCCATAAATGTCTTACAAAAGAAGCACTGTGAAGTTCTTTTTTTGAAAAGCCAATTGGTTTATTGTACTCAATTGGGAATGATGGGTGTGTTGATATTTTCATTGAGGGGGGAGTCAGGAAGCAGACTTGTTTTCTTTTTCATTCCCACTCCCATTTGCTGTTTCCCAGCCCCCATGGTCGTAGACTCCGACAGCCTCTGAATGGCAAAGACGAGGGCCCATGCACACAGACTGTCTATCACTCATTTGCTCTTAACTACTCAGCTGTGCTGCTGTTGGCACACTGTATGAGCTAACCCACTGGAAGTAATAAACTCTTTTTAGATTTTGTGGTCGACAGTGATTTTTTTTTTTTAATCAGATGTATTCTATTCTGCACTCTTATGGGCTTTTACTTTGTCAAACAAGAAAATCTGTTTGCAACCGAGAGTGACCAAAAGTTCTGCACTAAAAAGGTTTTATGATTGTGTTTTTTAAGTGAACTGTTGACCTTGAAAATTCTGAGTTCACATTGAATGTAAAATTACTTTCTCAGTGACTCCCTAAATTATTGAACCTTTCCAATACAGCCTACGTATTAAGCTATTTTCATTTTTTTCCTTGGGTGAAATTGCCTCACATTTTGTATATACAATCACAATTCTTTGCATTTTGTCCACGTTACCTGCTAATATATACCATGAAAGCTGTGCAATAACTGCTGGAGTAAAGAAAGAGAGGAAACACCCTGCACTCAGCACAGATGTGGTCTGCATGTGGCACAAGCAGTAAGTGCTTATAAGTAAACTCGACACATCTGAAGCCTACAGATTTTCAATTTTTTAAATCTTTTCTTTGTAAACACTGTCTTTGGCTATTGTAAATGCCGTTTAAATTAAAATTAAAATGCAGTTTAAATTAAAATTAAATAAATCTACTGCTGACCTATAAATTTAAGCCTTGCCTCATTTGAAAAATGTACGTAAAAGTCTTAAGTCAGAAATAAAATTGAGGAACTGATTTGCATGTATTTTTAGCTTTTAGTTTTTCTAACAAATACTTTGATGCCCTGCACCATATGGTTTTGTAGCTTTAAGGAAACCTGGCTGTTAGAAAAAACTGAACTGGTCTGACGCTTCTGTTCAGTACTTGACAGATAGAAAAAGGATAAAATGTTCCCTTGTCTGGTGTTGAAGAAATCATGGCTGAGGCGCTTGCAACTCCCCAGCCTAAGGTTTACAAGGGTTTCCACAGCACCAGCCCAAACTTTACCACGCCGCCAAAAATTGCATGTGTGTGTGATGAAAGCCACCCCAGTGCAGAAGAGGCCTGTCTGACTGTCTGGTTCCTGTTAGGGGCTGTTAGGTTTGCTTTCCCCCTTTGGATGGGGCTTAAGCCCTGATGCGATATTTGGGGGCCAACCTCCTCCCCCTCCCTGTTTGTGCTGGTGTAAACTGACCCCACCCAGGTCTAACCAAATGCACAATCCAGTGCGTGTAGTTTTGGAAAAAGAGAAAAATAACTGTGTTATTTTAAACACAGTAACAGTGTTTAAAATAACCTTTCCATTTGGCCCAGTCCTCCTAAGATTTTGTGTGTGTTATTTTGATTATGCTGCGTTAGGTGCCCTGTGCTTACAGATTGCTACAATTCCAGTTCAGAAAAGTATTTTTTAAATTGTTTATTTGTGGGTCGTGTGATGGTGGATGAAGCATATTCTGTGACTATGGTGTTTGCCAGCGGCATAGATAAACATTACACTTGATGTCCAGACGGCCACTTTAGAGTCAGACAGGATTGCCTCCAGAAGGGAATCTTTAACTTATGGTATTAATTACATTTAATCTAACAAGTTATTTTGTTTGGTGTGTGTAGTTTTCTCTTCAGAGCATTTTGTGAAATGTTTGACTCGGTTCTGTTTCATTGAAAGGAGGTGGCTTTTCAAGGTTACAAAAAGAAAGAAGATGCTACTTGAAAACCTATTGGTGCTGAAGCAGTGTTAGACACATAACCATCTCTCAGGAAAGCGTTGGCGTATTGTCTGCTGAAGGACAAAAGTTTTTTTGTTTATCGTTGATAAAAGCACCACTTCTCTTCTGAGTCAGTACTGTTTCGTAGCCTTAAATGTGATTGAACATCTTAAATACTTTCCTTTGTCAGACATAAGTGCACCTAATATGAGCAACACTCTAACCAGTTACAGCTAAACGCTTGAACTCTTTCCCAAATTATCCGTCTCTCAAACAGTATAGTCCTCCGACAGCTGCATATCTCTCCCTCACCCACCCAACATTTTGAGCATGTCTACACAGCTGTTTCCATGGTGGAAGAAAGCTGACACCACCCTTGTGTGTGACGACTGCTCCCAACTGTAGTGGTATGCGTGCATGGACGTCCATGTAATGTTGCCAATATGTATGTAGTCCCTCAAGGTCACTCTGGCCGATTGACAGGCCCCTTTTGAAATCCCCTTGCGTTGCAGTTGTTCATCTCCCAGAGGTGACACCTGCTATGGAGTTTTTTTTATGTCTCTTTACGATCTGCCAGCCAACAAGCTGCTTCAAATTGCTGTATTTTCTCTTGGCAGGAGGAGACAGCCCGTATAACATCTAGAGATGTAGCCTACAAGTGAAGTGCTGGTGTTGTTGTAAGGTAGTGGAGCATAGGAGAAAGGGAGGATTTTTAGTCTTTTGTTGTCATGAAGTGTGGTGAGTGTTACTATGGCGAACAGAATAGTCAGATTGACTGGAAAAATGTATTCCAGGCTCCCCTTACCTTTCCTTCCTGACTCATTTTGAGCTTTATTTATATAATAGATTAAATGGCCCATTGTTCCATTACATGCTGCGTGGTGGAGCTACGCGGTGCATCGTACCGCACTTGTTCTTGCCACAGCACCCCCCTTTGCAAATACAGTTTTTTGTCTGCTTGTTTGTCTCTGTGTGCCGTGATTTAACAGGACATTCCCAGGAGAGCTGTCAGCATTTGGAGGACAAACTGTCTGCTGTCCACTGTGGTGCGTTTGAAGGGAACTGGTCCTTTGGGAGCAGCTGTTTAGAGAACAGATTTTGATAAATGGGAGAACGCTAGACGTCTGCGTTTGGTTTTCTACCTAATGTCTCATATTTCTGTCAGTCTCTCTATGGTTCTCCCCCTTACTTCTTTCTCTGTATCTGTCTGTGTTTCAGTCTGTACTTTTCCTGTTGTAGCTTGACCCTTGGCATTCCCCAACACAAGGCCAGATCTGCACTAACCTCTGACATACAATCAATTTATCAGCTAACAAGATTGAGCACTGCTCGCAAAATAAGATACAGCTTAGAGCCGTGAGAGAGCACAGATAGAGACTGACAGGAAGAGAGAATTAGGGGTGTTAGGCCAGGACTGTTGTTGCAAGCAGAAACCTGTTATAACCCCCCACCCCAACCCTTTCTCTTCTCCCCACATTCTATCCCAAAGCGCCACTTATAAGCTGGAATTTAATTAACCGAGAGCCATTCTGTGAGCTGGTTTACTGAGCCGTCGCCACCAGTGAGAGAGCAGAATTGGAGGCTTTGTATTCTCTTTCTCTGTCTGCCTCTCTCTTGCCCTCGTGCGTTCCCTCTTTCCCAGCCTCTCCTCCCTGGTTATAAATTAGGTGGTGGCAGAAGTGTGACAGGGTGAGGTGTAGGGGTTGTGGCAGGACCCAGCTTTGCCTAGCCTGTCTTCCTCTGACTTGCCTCTGCATAGCAGCCGTCCTATCCATTAGCCCCACCACAGTGTACCCCCCACCTGTGTGAGCTTCAATCCCTGTTTTAACTCCAGCACCGGACCTAACTTATACCCTTGGCCCTGCTCCAGCCCCAGCAATGCCATCCCCCGGAGGGTGCTGTATGATAAAGTCATCCAACGGCAGCTCAGGCTCTTATCTCAGGCCTCAATCCCGTGAGTGCTGGGGCCTCCTTATCACCGCTGCCTCTGCCTGGCCTCCTGTCTCCGTGCCCTACCCTGACTGCCTGGCTGACTATCTAGCTGGCTGTCGCCAAAACCAAGTGTCTTTCCTTCTATTACTGCCGGCTGTTAGACAACACAGTGCTAGAGGCGGTTTATCTCCTTTTTTCATCCCTCAAGCCCTAAAGCGAGCAATCCTGTTACAATTATCAACGAATAATGTAACTAGATGCACAGTGAATTTCTCTGAAAGATTGTTAATGTGTAGTTTCTGTCAAAGGAACAATCATGGCTCTGTGTGTTTGAGTGAGTACCAGATGAAGAAAAGCAGGGTTAAAGAGGAAGATGTATCAGGGGATGTTGTAATAAATATATTACAACAGCTTGCTGACACTTACTTGTATGTTAAAATGTGTTGCTTACTCCTTTTTTCTGAAACCATGGCTCCTCCCATTGCCCTTGACCCATCTAAAGTCAGCTTTTACCATTTCTTTTCTGAATTTTTTTTGTGTCTTATGTAAAACATCTACGGGAAGTAACGCCCGTTTCAGACTGGAAAGGCCTATGGAGAAAGGCGAGTCAGTGGTTTGTTTTTCCTTCAGACAGACAGGGAGAATGAGGGGGAGCTGTTTTCTCGCTGTGGTGACAAGAGAAGCCTGCTCCTCTTTTGCTCTCTCCCACAGAGGTGGTTCTGTCTTCCAGCTTTCTTTTGACTAATTTAGATTACATCATGAATCATTTCTCATCTCGTTCCTCCTCCACACATTTGTGCGGATATGCAACACAGTCAGGAGAAGTATAGGCCCCACCCTGTCACATACTTTGAGTGCTTCAAATAGCTCTCCCACCCCACCTCACACAAAGTAGTCCCCCTTATTCACTCGCCCTTTCTCCTCCTGTCTTCGTCTTTAAAAGCGTATGAACTGTCACTGCAGATACAGTTTCTAACAGCAAGATTTCTCAGGGATCATACCAGTAACATTTGTCACCGTTTCCTGTTTCCTTCCCCATTTTTATCATAGAAAGGAGGTGAAAAACTGAGCTGAATGCTCACTCTGTTCCTCTCACTCGCCCACCCCTCTGCATTCATTTTCTCTCTCCTTTCAGAGGAGGAATGGTAAGCGAGCGTTGGCAGCCAGCTCAGGAATTTTACCGGGAGCACAGTCAGAGCACTTAACCTCCAGCCTGGTGTTTGTTTTCCCCACACACTCTCTCATACTGCGTTTTAGCTCAGATTAATGTGAATGCCATCCACAGTGA
Source organism: Trachinotus anak (assembly GCF_046630095.1). Taxonomy (NCBI): domain Eukaryota; kingdom Metazoa; phylum Chordata; class Actinopteri; order Carangiformes; family Carangidae; genus Trachinotus; species Trachinotus anak. The sequence continues at coordinate 6,663,313 of NW_027273866.1, read as the reverse complement.
GGCATAAGAACTTTTACTTTGCTTTAAAAATCTAGAAATGTTGAATGCACGATTTGGCCATAATTTGATAGGGTTTCTGTCACAGCTGGCTATACCAAACTCCACTCCACTTGTACGAAAATATTAAAGTCTAGAAGTCACTAGTGTTTTCCTTAACCATGTGATTTTGTGGCACACTCACTCATATTTCACTAACTGTTGATTGCCCCCCTCATCCTTGTCTAGACCCTCTAGTCTGAGAAGTTCACTAGCCTCATCCTCCCTCACAACACCCCAGCGGATTAGTGTGCTTGTGCTTCGCAGCCTTTGCCTTGGTGTCTCACTAGTCGCAGACTGGCCAATAAATCAAAGAGGAATAATTTACTTGTCCCTCAGGAAACTGTGTTGTTTCTGTGAGGCTTGGCAAGAGCAGGTGGTGCTGCCATAACCTTCCCTGAGGGCCACAGAAACTGAGGTGGCAAGGTGGTGAGATTCCTCTGTAGCGTTTTTCAATCCAATACCAAGCACTAGAAACTCCTACCATAACCAGTCTAGGCTGCTTCCCTAAATATATTCTTTACAGCATCTAAACATTTTTAGATGCTTCAGTCCTTACATGTCAAAATCCACGTTATAGTCACACTTCTCCCTGTTGCTCTCTTCTGCTTTGTTGACACTACACCGTATTGATTCTCCAGTTTCACTATTAATCGCGAGCAAATACATATTTTTATTTCATTTCATTTCTGCACCATTTCCTTCAATCCAAATTTTGGGCATATCCCATAATATGTTTGGCTGTGGTGTTTGTACACTGGTACGGTCACCTCTGATGCAACTGTCTCCTCACCTAAACTCTCCAACTGCAGCTGTAGCCTTGTCTTTGATTCATCTGTAGACAAGCTTTCCAGCAGCCAGTCCTTACTAGAGAAAATGTGATATCTAGACTTGTTTTTGGTACTCTCACAGTAATGCTGCAGTTTGCCAATCTTATTTTGTATTTTTACCTCGAGCAGTCATTGTTCTACTGGCGTTGTATCTTGAATGCAGATGATTTTGTAAAGATGTTTGCTGTGCTGTTTTTGTTTTTTTTTTTTTCTTTTTTAGATGATGGTGTCCCTTTAGATTTCCCTTGTCTTTCTTTGAAAGAAATTGACATTGTGTGAAAAATCTTTCTAGCATGTGTTGGACTGCCACCTTGGGATAGCTTCTCAGCGCTGACGAGAACAAACCGGTACAGATACAAGTATTGTCAACATTGCTTCAAACAAGTGTAAATATTGTTCAGATGTTTAAGCTTAAGGTACAAGCAATAATGATAACCATATTGTTGTATTTTAGTGTTGCATGGTCCCTACTTAAGGTTTATTTAAAAAAATATATATATACAGATTGATTTTCATATATTGTGAAACATTTAATAGTAGACAGGTACTTTGGGCTCCACTTCAGATAAGCACTGTTATAGTTGTATTTTTGTGAGAATTTACTTTGTGTAGGTAGCTTTACAAATTGTATTTTAGAGACAGTGAAACAGGTTTGATCACATGTCAAGTGTGTTAAGTGTAAAACAGAAGCACGGCAGTAGGAGGAAGAAGAATAGCCTCCAAGCATTTGTGTCTGCAAGGCTTTCTGTAAGCACAGTGTGCTCTGTTTTAGAGTGCAAAACAGAGAGCTCATTCCAAACTGCAGATATTCAGGTTCGGTGTTCCACCACTTTTACTCAGTCACCCATGACACTCTGTATGACTTGCAATGGGATGCTATTGCTTAAGTTATCAGATTAAAGAGGGGTTGCGAGTTAGCAGCACATTGCTCAACTTGTTTTTTGCTCCTTGGTTGTAGTGATGGAATTTATGCTGGTATCTATGAGGAAGTTTGCACAGATTTCTTTAGGCAATGTCACAGAGCATTCTCTTTTTTAAACCACTGCCCCCTTAACCTATTCAGCAGTGTTTCAATTGCTTGAACAGGGTCTTTTCTCTCCCACTGACACAGTCACACATAGCAACTGTGGAGCTGAACTGGAATTACATGTGTTCCACAGTTGTCTTTTACAGTGGCTGTCTGCCCTGCAGTCTTGTAATGTAAAACATGATTTGCTTAGCATAATTTATGTCCATGTGCAATGCTTCCCACCATAAGTGACGGTAGCAGTGCATGAATGAAGTCACAGTTGTACAACCACAAGTGGAATAGTTTTGTGTCCTGTTTGTTTAGCATTTGTCGTTGCTTGTCTGTTTGTGGTGAGGCTTAAGTCCGTCTGTCCTTATCAGTGCAGTGGTTGGGAGGAGATTACCGAGCAGAAACAATGGGTGGTTTTGTATGATTAGTTTTTAATTGGTGAAACAAAGGAGACTCTTTAGCACTGTGTGTAACATAGGAAAGACTGGCATGAAAAACCCACCATAACTGGCAGGGAAGAATGTGCTGTCTGTATGAAAGGGTTAGTGAGTGTGAACCTCGTCCCCGCTCAGTAGATTGATTGTGTTCGCTGAAAGGAAAAAGACGAGCAAGGCTGCCTAAAGCGAGGGGAGGATGGTGAGTGTGATAAAGAACAGTGGGGGGAGACAGAGGATTCCTATGTGCTTTGAATGAGGTCATCTGGTTGGTTATGAGGAAGGTCGCTGACCCCTCCCTCAGCTCCACACGCCACCCCTCTGTCTCTCCCTTCCTCCCCCACAGCTAATGATAGACAATGGCTTTTTGTGCTTTAATGGGCCAGACACACACACTGGGTCATTCCTACCAGTCCAGTTCACATAGAAGTATGCACACAAGTGCTGTCTGTCAAACAAGGCCACTACATTGCAATGCATTTGTCACTTGGTTTATTAGCTGCACGTAGCCTCCTGTCTTCACTATTCCTCTCACAGCTGAATGGTGATAATCGAGACAACTTGGAGCATGTCGAAGGAAGGATCTTTTTCTTATATTTTTTTGTTGGCAAGAAAAACAATTTCCAGGGCACAGCTTCTCACCGGCAACATTGCTTTGTATCATGAAATAAACAAGTGAATGTTAACATTCTTCCTTGGGGTGTGTTGATCGTTGATCACATCCTTTTGTAATTTGTGATCCAGGAAGCAAAAACCAATTTCAGGCAGCCATTTTCTCGACAACTATTGTGTATAGTGAGTGTAACAATGTAAACATAAAAATATTGAATATATCATTAATGCTAATTGCTAACCTATAAAATAACGTCTCTGCTGGAGGCATGCAGGATGGGATTGAAGAAACACTTCTGCGATAAACAGTTTACAGTTTTACCTGACTACATTTTTGTTGCTGCTCAGGCAGCTTGGCAAAGAGCATATCTTAAGTACAGCATAAACTGGTAGTTTTCATGGACACAACAGGCATATATTGTCCTCTTTGATAACTGGCGTACAAAATTTATTACATTACTTGACCCCAACCATGATCCTGATTACTGCAGCTTGATTTCCAGACGCACCTTTGACCTAAGACCTAATTGTCTTATCAATGAGTAATACACTGTATACTAGCTTACACCTTGTCACATAGCTCACATGTATTAAACAGACTAACAATGCAACAGTATTTTATGGGTCACGTAACTCCTAATGGAGCTTGAAAAAGATTCTATAGAGTTGTTTGGTGATTTAAGAAAGCACAACCAGCTGGTGCAGTTAAACAGTTTCTCTCTACCTTCTACATGCTGCTCCAGCACACTTTGGCCTTAACTTCTACCATCTCGGCTCAGTGTCATTACACAGGAATGTTGCCCATAAAAGACTTACAAGGTGTTTCTTTATTGTTGTCTTGGATAAGATTGCACCTGCTCCTGTCTGTCTGGTGTATATATGCTCTTGTGGAACATGCCAAGACAAACTTACTGACATGGAGTGCATTGATTTTTAGAGGGATTTGTCTCAAATTGCTGTAAAAGTTTACCTTTTGAATTGGACATATGTTTGTGATCACTTCCATTGTGTGGGTAAATGACATAATTTACTGTCAACGTGATTGGTCCTCTAGGGAAGGTTAAAGGCAGCTGGGGATGGTCGGTATGTAGACACAGCAGGTGAGACAGGTGTGGCGGTGAGCAAGGTGCCAAGGTGCCAGCTGTTGTTGACACCTTAAGGTGAAGAATAGTCTGCCAGGAGATGGACTTGTCTCTCTCTGTCCCATCTAATCCTTCTCTCGCCTCCCTTCTTCCACCTTTCCTCTCCTCTCCCCTACTCTGCTTTCCTGGAGAGTATTTGTCTGACGTGAGTTTAGGCTGTTTGTGATGGGAGAGCTTCCTGCAACCTTATTTTTATTGAACGTCTGACACTTTCGATGAACCAGACCTCGGTTCCGTCTCCACTCCTCCCTCATCACCATGTATAACATCCTACTCTCTGTCTGCACCCCAGACACACATACACAGTTTGCTTTGCTTTTTCCCTCTTTATCTTTTTCTTTATGCTTAAACATATACATGCATGTTTATCTTATATTGCCTTTCATTTTGCAGAATAAATGATAGGTATTGTGATGCTTTGTATGAGGAGTGTTCCATCATTTTACAGCGTTCTTCAAAGAAAAAAATCAGTATCTGTTCCCAAAGGAGTGACTCATTTTTCCTGGCTTTGTCTTTTTACCTATTTATTTTAGCAGAGTGACTGTAGCTCTTGTCACCCTCTTTTCCACTCCGTCTTTCTGTTCTCCTCTCTCATCCTCTGTTCCTCCAGATTTTTCTTCACTCGCTCTCTTCTTCCATTTGTTTCTTTCTCCTTTGTAGCTTCCCTCACTTCTCGAATGTGAGCATGTGTGGCAGAAATCCAGCCTTGGGGCTACATTGCCTCTTTCATGTGAGGACCAGTGGTGACATTAAAGGCCCACAAGGTGGTCCGTCTGTTTGCATCAGCCCAGCTCTCACTGTCTGCGCTGAGGACCTCAGTATGCGCTCGGCTCTCCACTCATTCACTCAAAAGGCTCAAACATCGGGTGGTCGACAAAAACATGCCTGTGCCTACTGGCTATAATTGTGCACATGTATATGCATTTGCAGATTTGTTAAGCCCTCACACCCAAGCGCATTGAGACAGATCGATGTTTAAAGGCTTAAGCACAGTGAAAGCCTGGTTAATGACAGATGAGTCGACAAGAAGGCTTCCCTCTCTTTTTCTTTTATCTCTTCCTCTCCCCCCTTTATGAAATTCTGGCCAAGTTGGTACGTCCCCTTCAACATCTTTGTTTTTTAAATGCTCTAAATGGTACATTCAACATGACTTGGCAGACAAAACAGATCAACCAGATGAACTCCAGGACCAAACAAAGGCACAGCCGAAGAGCAGCTCTTCTTATGATCCGCAGACAGCAGGGAACAAGGGGGAGCCATTTCCTCCTCTTTTCAGTGTCTGTCCTTCAAGACAAGCAATCTTAATATCTGGAAGTGCATCAGACAGCACGTCTTAACAATGCCAGGCCCGTTTGTTCTTCAAAGGCAATCAGTACCAGTTAGATTTACGACTACCAACACTTGTACACAATCCATCCTTGAATACTTGGCTTGAAACAGTTGAAGTTCTGGCAGAGGACCATGCATATCCATCCTGATATTTCTTACAGTATTGTTAATTTGTAATGTACTAAAGAAGATTCAGATCCTGGAAAAATGGTGTGTCAGGCAATGAAGACAATAAAGATCCAGCACAAAGACACAACAACAGATGTGATGTGAGTCTGTGTGTTGTCACACCGAGGGGCAACGACTAAGTGCCTGTTAGACTGGAACCTAAGATGGTAGCTACAAGCCCCAGCAGGCCCTGTTCCTGGGGATGAAACAACAGCGAACATACATACACTTTGTGTTGTAACCTGCATGGCTTCCTGTGTTCAGAACTCATGTCCTTACCATGTTTTTTTTTCTGCATGGAGAATCTAAGGGCGCATTGCTCAAATTAAATTGCTGTCACCTATAATTGCAGCTGCTAAATCACTTCAGGGGGAGCGAGAAGCTAACATTACAGGATGACACATTAGCTAATTAGCACTAGCAAGGAAAATTTTCTAAATTTCACATAAGTAAGAAAATACACAATGCAGGACTAGTACTGGTGTCACCAGTATCAGCTGTTAACTGGTGACTTTCACCTGAACATGTCAATCATGGCCTGTTGTGATGATAACACTACATGCAGTTGAGTGTACCAGTCTTTGTTGAGACGGTTTGATTAAACTTTGTGGCAATTTTAAAGGCTTATGTTTGTGGCGCTGTTGAATTATTGTGTATTATACTGAGAAGTATTTAAATATGTCATTCACCTCTTTTACATTAATGAGGGTACACTGCATTTGTTTTGGAAAGTTGTACCTGAGCTCATAAATAGTTTACGCTTTTTTTTCTATTAAAATGCAATCCAATGCAACAAGAACACAAACTCTGCGAAGCAACCAGGGAGCTTAATGAGTGCCTCTTTGGCAGAATCTTATCAACAGCTGAGGATGATAAAATTCATAAAGGTAGGATTTATTACAGAGTTGTTGGATTTGATTGCATCAGATTGTAACAGTATTTTCTTAGTAATATTTATTGTGAGTCATATTTTAACAGTAAATCAGTGACAATGCCTAATATTATTGAATGATAGCCATGCACATCTGCATTTTAACATTTATTGTCCCTTTGAATAAATCAAGTTTCAGTAGGTGTTTGAGGTACCACCTTTTTTTTTCTTTTTCATCCTGTCTGTCACAGAAAACAGGATTGAAAATTAATGCATTTAATTGCTAATGCAACACACTCTAAGGCAGTTTTCTCTCTGTTGCTTCCATCTCTGTTTCTTTGTATCAATTCTTTCCTGCTGTAATCAAGTGACCTTGTTCCCTAATAATGAGAGAGTGAAAAAAATGTGGTTGTTCCTCATTCTGTCAATCCCCCACCTACCAAACACATATTAAATAAAGAGATTTTTTTTTTCAATCTGTTTGTTGACATTCTCAGTGCTGCACTTCTGGCAGACTCCTGCTTCACCCATCTGTTCCTTACCAAAAATGACTTGAGTCACAGTTGATGTAAGGATTTGTCTAAGATCTACAGTTAAAATGCAGCGCCTGTCTCATCCTCCCTCTGTGTTGCCATTTGGCAGTGTTCAACTGTGATGAAAATGACCAGCTGAATAAGCTCTGCCGTAACCTGAATTCCTAGTTTGTGCACCATGCATTAACCTTTACAATTCCACCAAACACACCGTCGCACTGCATTTGCAGATTATTTTGGAAGCATGGGCGAGATATCCCTTTGAACAAAAATGGAGATTATATCACAGAGAGACACAAAGTTAAAAAGGTTTTTTGAACTGATGGTGGGGAGCATGAGAAATTATCCTTCCTCCCTGTCATCTTCCCCATTGGCTGTGAGCACTGTGGTCTCCTTAGTTACAGGGGTGGGGACAGGAAGCACAGTGCATGTTATCGTCTCCAGTCACATTGACAGTCAGAGCTTTTCCTTCCTTCCTCTCTTGTTTCCTCTTCTGACAGCTGGACCTTTCCTGGCATTGTTGCATGACGGAGGGGGCAGCTGTGTCTTGGGATAGACACATTTGAAATGTGTTTAGTAGATAAATAGTGGTCAGCTCTTTGGTCACCCCTTTGAGGCACAGTGTTTGTTTATATCTTAACAAGAGTGGGTGTCTCCTGACAGGAAACGTCCATTTCCTTGAGTCCCCCCAGGCAATGGACAAAGGAGAGGGATACCCCCTTTTTTCACAGAGCAGAGTACATGGTTCTAGGGCAACAGTGAACACAAATTGGGGCCAAGGACTGTTCTTCCAGTCGACAACGCAAGCTGACACACATCCCATCAGCATGCATCCTGACTCTTTATCCTGTTATTCTTCCCATACCTTATCTCGTAGTCTCACATCTTGTGGAGCTCACAGCATGCATCCTGTGCTTGTGTGTGTCTGTGCAAGTTCAGATACATGTCTGTAAAAAGTATGCCTGAGGCGTCAGTGGATAAGATTGTTGTGTTACTGGAAGCATATGTAGTGTGTGCACATCGACTGAAACACTGAAAGCAGCCTTAAATGGGTTAAAGCAAAGTGAGAGAGTGATTTCTTGAATAGCGGGGCGCAGCACGGCACAGGTCTCACTTTTGTTTGTTTACCTGATTTCTCTGGCAGGTAAAGTCTGTCAAATGAGTTCCCATGAGATGCAGAAAAACCAACAATCTGTTTGGCTGTTTGTGTGTGAATATTTTGTTCATGCTTTGAATGTGTGTTTATGTTCATACTAATTAATCCACCAGTTTTTATTGCTTCTATCATAACTAAACATCCTTTTTGGTATGCATACAACCACACATGATATACCTATTATAATACTATTATAGGTATTATAGCTTAGTTTAGGCAGGCTTTTTCCTTTTTTTTGACCAAGTATATCCGCTCAAATTTGTGAAAGCACTTTCAGCTCATGAGGCTTCTCTCTTAAAGCCAGCCTGTTAAATGACTATTGCTGTGTGGCTTCCAATTTAACGCTACATATCGTTCCCCCTTTAGATGGCGAAAGCAGCAGTAAAATAGCCCATCTTTGCTGGATATTTCAGAGGGAGTCTGAGTCTGCATTTGTGAGCATTAGGTTGCCTGTTTCAGCTGAGCTAGGGTATTGGGCTACTTTAAGGTGAACCGAGGAGAGAGGAAGTATTAGCACTGCTTCTGCTGTGCTGCAATTGCGGAATAATTAGCAATATTACGAAACTACTCTGGGAAAGAGCTTATCCCATTCTGTTACCTACCACACTAACACTCCCCAGTGCTTCCTGACAGAGGAACTATATCTGTGTGAGTGTGAGAAAGAAAGATTGTTTCAGTAGCTATGCACCTTGCTTTTTCGCTTTGGGGTGCCTCCCTCAAGTCTAAGAGCGAGTGTGTGTGTGTGGGTGTGCTTGTGCACGCGCGCTCACAAGTTTCACCTCAGGATCCTGTTGAAAGTCCCCCACGCAGAGAGTAATGAACGTTGGCCCCTCGCGGCAGCCATTAAGAGTAAGCCATTATGGTTCAGTATTGAGCCAACCCTCCCTGCCCGTTTCACCTCATTCTATGGTAGACCCCACTGAGTGCACAAAACTGGCACTCCTATGGCTCATTGAGCTGCCAGCATGCCCCCCACCAGCACACAGCCCCATAAAGCAGTTCCACATCATCAAATGTGATGATCCCTTGTTCTAATTTTAGTCTGAGGTCTTAATAGCTCTGCAGATACTGTCTGAAACACTAATTTCACTGTTTAGCTGGGGCTGGGATAGCATGGTGATGTGAGAAGAATATGACGGGTTTTTGATAGAACTTTTTTTTAGGAATCCTGTAAATTATTTACCTTAGTTGGGCCAGAGTGTTGAATGCATGTTGACCTTTTAAAATACTACTTAAATTTTTTGATATTTTTTCTTCCCATTTGATTATTGTGAGTAATTGGTAGAGGGTCAGTTCAAAATTGTAAACATAGCAAAAAAAAAAAATATGGACCTGCTAATCTTGTTACTTCCAGTTTACCATCCCCCAGTGAAGGGCCAGTGGATGACTTGCTTTGGCAACTTCAAACTGCTCTAGTATTTGCCATTTTGTCATTTTCTTTCTAACCCTATTGGTAGCTGCCAGTTTTGGGACCACAACAGATTTTCTCTGACTGTTAGCATTTTAAATACTGTCTTTGTGGTCATGCAATTTTGGATATTCTGTAACACTGCATTTCTTGCCACACGACAGATGTTAGATGACTTTGCCTCACTGTTTATCATGATCTCTAAATTGCCATCATAACTCCTCCTTAAGCCTCAGTTAACTTGGACCACTTTTGAGCCACATTTTCCAGTGCAATCACTGCACCTGTTCATCTGTCACTGCTGGTGCTGGAGTTGTTAAGTGACAGTTGTCGCTCTACTCAAATGTTAACTTGTTGTTATGAGAGGGTAAACACATTTCGCCATCTCACTTAAGGATAATTTCCAATACAGGCTCATGTTATATTTTTTCGACTATGCATTTCACCACCCAGCATATTCAGTCCCTTTTGTTCCCCTCTATCACAATTTCTGCTTTTTCTTATCTGCCCCTCAGCTCCGTCTTTGCTTTGGTCCCTCTCTCCTTGTCTGCTCTGTCGTTTGCTTTGTTTAATCGGCAAGCTAACGTGCTATGACACGTTCTTATAGCACACCGTCACCACTGCTGCCAGGAGCCACAGAAAGCCACATTCAGCTTGGCACTTCTTACCTTCCCCTGCATGCAGCCACAGTGACGGCCCCAGAAAACATTGCATTTGTCAACGGTTATGATTAATGGCTTTGCTGATTGCTGTTCGTGGCCATCACCACACCTACACATTCTGCTTTTAGCATACATATTCCCAGGGGTTCAGCCAGAGTAGAGGAACATGTAAACTGTGCCTCCAATTTGTCAATGTTTCTGACGTAATTAAGGTCTTTAACTCATGGTTCGATTTGATAGGCTAATGATTTAATTTTTTGTCAATATTTTGATTAAAAAGATCAAAGAGAAACCAAATTTAAACCAAACGTGATTTTAATAGGTTGCAAAAACAATTCTTGCTCTTTGTGTTGAAGCGGTACTGTGTATATATAATTCAATTTTCCAATAAGATATCATACATCTGTGTAATAGCCCTAATGAGCTTGTTGTATTCTGCTATTAAAGATAGAAGAAACAATATTCCCCCTTATGTTTGCCTTTTACAATCTACAACTTTGCTGCACTGACTTCCTCTGCTGTCAGTCATCATGGTGAATTTATGAAACTAGTTACCAGTTAAGGGAGAATATGGGGGTTGGTGCTTGATAAGGAACAGCTGTGTGTTTCTGTAATCTGTGTTTTTACTCACTAGACTAAATATGAAGGAATGGCTATTAAGGCACGATGGAGGAGAGGTGTAGCGATGTTTCCTGCTGTATTTGTTTAGCAGATTTTTCTCTAAGGCAGTTTCCCTCCTCCTCCTGTGAGCAGTGTTATTTCTGTGGGTTCAGTCTCTCAGGGGAGCCTTGCCTACAAACACACAAAAGCTTATTAGCTTATGTGTGTGTGGGTGTTTTTAATGTTTAGCCTAGTGTTTGTTTTTATATGTATTATATGCACTTGAATTTGTGTCAGGGCACACATATTCCTGTCCACTGTTCGAACATAACTAAATGTTGTACGAGTTGTTATCTATGTGTGTGTTTTCAGGCGGCGTCAGCTCATTATTGAGATCAGAGAGCGGAACATGCAGCTTTCGGGGAGGTAGTTGGCTTGGATATAAACGTGAACGTGTATACACACACCTTAGATGTATATACTTTCTGCAATTTCTGTACCATAGTGTACGCCTCAGACAGTTGCAAGTGTGCAGAAGCATTTTTCTGCTGTACAATGCATCAACCATCCATTCCCAATTTGGATGAAAGCACAGTTCCTCTGTGTCTTGGCTTGCTGTTTACCCATGAGATAGCTAGGAAAGTGTGTATGTGCATGTTAGCATTTTTCTGTATTTTATTACTTTTTTTACCTGGCTCAGAGAAGAGAGATCCAGAAACCTTGTTATGCCAGTCGTTTATTTAGTGACCTATCTACTTAAAGACCTGACGCTGGAGCTTTTTACCCAGCCTGCCTTCGGAATATCCCTGACACACAACATAAATCTCTCCCGGCTTCCAGCAAACCGCACAGTCATTTCTGTCTAGAGCCATTTAGACCCCTCAGCCTGTGGGGGCCAGCACTTATATCCACATCATGTCAGGGTTCAGGAACTATGTGGATGAGTCACTGCAAAGTAAAACTGAAATGTGTTTCTCTGTACCATTTTGATTTGGACAGTTAAAATGTACTGTGGCATGATTAACAAAGAGCTGATGGCACAAATTTAAAAAATACTTTCCAAGTCTGATTCACAATACTCTCAAGCCATATTTATATTGAAAAAGTTGTCATAAGTTGCTGTATTTATGTATTTCTCCTGTCCATGCTGGCCGAAGTGATCTCTTGTTAGTGCAGAGAGATGGGTGACGAAATCCTCTGTCCCAGTTCTGTTCCAAAATGCCAAAATCCCACCCTGTGCCAAAAGGTCAGCCAAAGCTAATATGATGCTTCAGCAGGCAGGGTTGAATCGAATGGGTATCTTCCAAAGTGTTTTTGAGTCAAAATTGCCTTTATGTGACACTATCCCTCTGTTATCGTTCTGCACGGAAACATCAAGAGGAAACACAAGCAGGGAACTTTGTGCTAAAAAGACTACAAATTTGGAAGATAACCAGCAGATTGAGAATTTACCTGTGGTGACGGTTGGCACAATGTGTGACTGATGTGTATGCAGAGACTTGTGCAGTTCAGAGGGGCAGAGCATAACCCAGGTTATTGTCTGTCGCTGTGATTTACAAATTTACCCTCAACGCCATCTCCAGATGCTAGCTAGACTGCTGTAGCTTATAGAAGCCTCTAGTCCCTACTCAACTACTGCAGCACATGCAATTCAGAGTGGTGAGTGGCCAAAAATGAATTGGTTTGAAAATGACTACACATGACTGAGTGTATTCACATATACACAGCAATGCACCCTGCACTATTCCTTATTACCCTTTCTTTCTCAAAGAGGATGACTAGATGCCATGGGGAGAACGACTAGCACCCCAGTGTGTTTTAGACTACTGCAAGTAATAGAAACAGTTGGGTAATGCTGTCGCAAATGAGTTGCTGTGTTTGATGTAGCTATTTCCAGAGACATAACATTACCTTAATTAGGTTGAACAATGGTGATCCACAGTTGTCGTCTGATCTACTCCTGCATGTCCAGCGTTGCTATTATTTACTGGGAAACCATAATGTTCCATGCCCCATAATTTCTTGGTTCATGGGGCTGAAACTAAAACAAGATAATACATGTAGTGTCACACTCCTGCTATTCACTATATTAATTTTTACAATCTTGCAAATTGTAAATAATGGCGAGTGAAATAGTAACCCTCTGGCTACAGGATGTTGACGTTAAAGTTGACTAACGCACATGTTCCCTAATGCAAACTCGTAGGGCCTCAAACCTAAACTTGTTATGTTCCTTGTAAGAACTGAAATGCATATGCTGTTCTGAGCTATGCTGATAGTACAGAATACTCATTAACAGCACAGGAATAGTTTGTGCGTGAACATCAAAGGATTGTGCAGTACAGGCCTACTGTTAAATCAAAGATTAGGGAGTAAAAATAAGACAGAAGCATGAGGAAACTTCTTTTTTCCTCTACAAAGAGGGAGGGGGAGAGAGACGCAGCTGTGAGTTGACGATAAGACCCAGAAATGCATACGTTTTCATGGCTCGGTCACCCCCACCAATGCACACTATACTTCGGCTCTCTGCTTTAAAAGAAACCTCCGTCTTTCATATGCTTGGCCTGCCAAACCCTAAACTGTTGAAGTGGAGTGTCGTCTTGGATAAAGTTGTCTGTGCTGTGAATAAAGGGCAGGAATGCATTAAACGTCCAAATCCTTTCGCTTGCAACGGGTACCCAGGCTTTGTGATTGCTAAAGTGCAAAGCTTTAAAGTGAAAAGGCTTGTTCCTCATCTGAGTCTTGTTTCACTCAGCACTAGCACATTTAGGTCTATCTGTGATTGCTGTAGTTTTTTAGACACAACTACCACATTTCTTATGCCTATATTTACCTCGGCTTCCAAGCCATTTCGTCACCTGTTTAAATCATTAGTTGAGCATGCATGCATGTGCAAGCAGAAAAAGATGGAATGATTCCTAACACTATAGGTTTTTGATCTTAAATCACCCTAAACAGGAAAGACTCATTCAGTCTCTTTGCAGAGTTGAACATTTGATCATTTTGGTTTTAAGTTTAATTGGTGTTAGACTCAATCTGTCTCAGGTGCCAGATATTATCAGCCTAATACCAGGCATCACAAGGCATCTAAAGCTGCTTTCCGTAGGCAAAGCTGATCACACACTGATTACTCACCCATTACATTTCTTTTGCTCTTTCACTCTCTCTTTCACTCTTACTCTCTCTCCCTCTCTCTCTCTGTCACTCACGCACTCATTCACACACACACGCACACAAACACACATAATGCGTATGAACAGATTTGCTCTGCATGGTCAGAGGACGTTTTGCAGTGAGCTACAGGGTGAGGACAAAGCAGTTATGGAGCAGGTCTATTTTTGGGCTCTTAATGGACTTGTTCCCATTCTCTAGTGGAGCAGGTCTAGCTGAATGATCTTCACCAGTCTTAAACCTGATTACAGTATCTCCTTCTGGACTTCTCCATTGTTTTTTAAATCTTACCCTGCTCTCTTTCTCTCTCTCTCCCTGTGGCTGGTCTCTTTGCTTTGCCTTTGATCTATCCTCTCCACTCCATTCCCCCAAATTTGTCCTCATGCTGTGTTTACATTCATTAGATCATGTTAGATCAGAGGGGCTGCAACATTATAAAAATATTCCTACCTCATTTGGTTGTTTTTCCGTCTTCTATTTTTTCTCTCCTCATCTCAACCACCCCTGAACTGTTCCCCTCGATTATTCCAGTGCTGCCACTATGTGGTCATTGTTTTTTGGCATCAGGCTGGGTGAATAGATTGAAAGCTTCTCTATCCCATGGTGCTGAGCTCCTGGTGGCTGCCTCTGTCAAATATATCTCATTCAGATGAGTAGATAGACTTAATGGATTTTCTTTTCTCTGTGCCTTCTATCTTTTCCTTCCTTGTGCACATGAATCTCTGGCCTAGGCAGAGTTTAACTGTACCCTGTCAAGGTGTAATGATTTGTGTTCAGCGCTGTTTTCATGGATGGCTTTTGGTATGGCAGGGAGAGTAAGCCTACTGAGGAACCAATTATGGTAGTGGTAGGAGCTGAGCAGAAGTGCTAGTTGGGCAGATTCTTTCATGAGCATACTGCATTTAAGCTTGAAAAATGTGTGTTATGCTTAAACATGTCATATTGCTAAATCAATTTTTGTAAAGGTTAGACTTAAGCTAAATGTTGTTCCTGGAAACTTAAATTATTAATCATGGGTTTGTATCCTAGGGCTATCTTTTACCTTTTACCTAAGTGTTCATTTGGTCATATTAACCTCTGTATCAGGCATTGTCTTAAATTTGAACAAGAAAAATTACCTAAGGTCCGCTTACTAGCTTTTTCCAGAGTTGTCAACAGCATCTTGGTCATCCTCAGCAGATGGAGTTTGCTCAGTTCTCATCACGTGACTTCATTATTGAACTAAGTTTAATACTTTCGTCACATGATGACAACTGAAAAACTTCAGACCTTGCAATGATTGAAACCTCCATAAAAGGGAAGAAAGTGAACCTTGAGTTAAGCTTTTCTGGTTTTACTGATTTTCCCAAGGTCAAGAATCAACGTTCACAGCCAACATCCACCCACCGGACCCCACTTTGATTCTCTTAGCTTGCATCCACATCTTCTCCCATATTCCTCAGTCCACTGCTCCTCAAACCCCTCCACCTGCCATTCTCCTCTCCAGCATCCTGTCCCTTGGGTGTTCATCTCTCTGCACTGCCAAGATCACGGAGAAGATGAGGAGAAATCTTCTCTTCACTTGAGCTCACAAAGGGCAGATGGATATGCAGCTACAGCTTGCAAATTTGATTTAAAAAAACAGAAAATGAGAGAAACAAAAAAGAGGGAGAGAAGGATAAAATGAAACATGTTTTAACTTACACTGAGGCAGAAAAGAGCAGTGTGAGTCAAGAGGAATACAGTTGCTTGCTCAGCACTGTGGTTATAATTCTTCCTCTTTCCTCTATCTTTGTCTCATCAAACCTTCTTCCACTTTGCCCTCCAACTACTCTCAAAGTTGATTTTCATTTCTTCCTGACAGATGTCTTGGTAAAAAAACTAAACAGAGATATTATTATCTCTTTGTGTGTGTGTATCTCTTTGTGTGTGTGTGTGTGTGTGTGTGTGACGCCACCCCCCACAGGTAAATAGACAGCTCTGACAAGAATGTGCTGTGTGAGTGTGTGTGTGTGGTTTGCTAAGTCAGATTGTGGATGACACACTGGCACGGAGCTGAGAGAAGGCTGAAGGGGAGTAACAGGGGATCTGTAACTGCTCCTCATATAGCTGTTAAACACATGTGTAATCCAGATTTCTTCCATCTAATGCCAGAGTTGAAGAAAAGTTTTCATTTGATAGCCTACCCTTCTCTTACTCCAATGGATCTCCCCCCCTTTTGTCTTTTCTTTCCAAGATAGTAATCCTCAGTCTCCCTCCCTTGTGACTCTCTTACAGAACCAGCCTTTTCTGCTGGGGTGGACAGCTAGACAAATGATTTTGTCGGTCATGCAAGGCAGGGGGTAATTTTTAGGTGAGCACAGTGCTTCAGAAAAGACTTGCTGCGCTTAAATTAGCGGTTGTCAAATGCTGCACGTCTCCACTGATGGCCCAGCACGGCCCCCTTATGTTAATGTGGCATTTCAGCAAGAGGAAATAGAATTAGAAGGAGGAGGGCTGCTGCTGGTTGCTGGGTTGCATTGTCACATGTGCATACTTCTTTTTATTTTCTCTTGTCATCTGAAGGACTAATGCTCTAAGATGCATTAGACTTTGCATATATATTTATATAACCTACAGAATGCTGGCTCCTCTGTACTCATCATTGATGGCTCCTACACACATGCTTAGCCCACCAGTGGAGTGTTAAATCACTCTGCGGTGTTTTATGAATGTTGCCTTGAAGAAACAGACACAGCGAAGGTTTACAGCCAGAGGATGGATTTTATTTTGCATTATGTCTTTTAATTGTGATAGTTATTTCAAGAGAAGCTAGCTACGAATATTCAGGCTGCATATCAACAGTTTGGGATATAATACTGTCCTTAACCAGTAGGCAATTGTGTTTAAGTTTTATGGATTTGAGGGTTCTTTTGCATAGACGGCGCACATTCATTTGCAATTAACTATCATGTTTTCTAGTTTCTCCCTGTGGTAAACTGTCCTGATCTCCTCCCTGTGTGATGTCACACTGCCAAGCCCCTCTGTTCAAACACAAAGCCTGAATGTGGCCTGACACCGGTGTCGGTTAGGCCTGATGTAATCTATCCACTGGGCTAGATACCATGAGGATGAATTCATCTTTAGGGAGGACTGGGAGTATCTATGTGGACCTCAGAGCGGTGAAGTCATGTGGTTTGTGAAGGAGTTTCCTGCCTTGTTTGTATGGTTCCAATGTGTCCCCTGGTGTTGTCCACACAGCTGCAGGCCAGATGTGTATGCTTGTCAGAGTCCATGAGCCCATCAACCACACCTAAGTCTGACATTGATGGTATCCAGTGAAAACACATTTTCAGCTCAACAAGAAATCCCCGCAAACTAATTCCATGGCTAAAATCCATTTTTATATCAGGTCTTATCACAGAGTGTCTTATCATTTGTCATTTGTAAGAATGTATAAATATTGAAACATAAAACAAAGACAAAAACTTCACTGCAACCTTATTATGTAAATTTGACCCCCCTTCAATATCTGCCTCAGTGTAAGGATAAGACTTGGAGGTCAGGCATGCTTTGCTAAGGGCATCTATAGTTGAGTGTCAAGTTCCCCTGCTAGAGTTTAATATAGAGCTCCCAACTGCCTGAAGGTCTCATGAGGGATGGAAATAGTGCCTAACAGCCGTCCCCACACCACCCTGGACAAATCACTCCTTGAGGCCTCTTCAGCCCTACCATTTTATTTCAACTTTGTCACCCTCAAATTTAAAAACATGTCTTTGTAGAAGCCTCTTTTTTGGTTGCGTTTTCTCCTACCCTGTACTGCTGATTAGCTTTTCAGTTCAGCGATGGGATGACTGTTTCATCTAGTGATGGCAAACGTGGGAAGTTTGAAAGTGTGACCAGTGTGTGTCCTTTATTAACGGGTGTTACAACTGCAGCTGTCGATCCTCATCCAACTGTGACACACTCAACACGAACATTATACACACACAGACACACAGGATGAACGAATACGTTTTCTCAACTGGCAGAGCACAGCTTCCCTTTGGTGTGTGAATTTGTGTATGCTAGAGAAGAAGTCAAAGTGGGGTGCATGTGAATTAGAGGCGTGTGTGTGAGTGAGAGAGAGAGAGAGAGAGAGAGGGAGAGGTCCATTAGTTTTATCTGACAAAGGGATCAGATCTGAAGGCATATACCTGAGCAATTCTCTGCGTTCATCTCCCCACCTTCCCAGCCGCTCACATGGGCTGCTCTATTAGAGAACGGCCGCTGGGGAGTAGAAAGAAAAGACAGTGGCCTTAACCCTTAAGTAATGCAATGTTTAACTTCTGCTCTGTCATACAGAATAACTTGCATACATTCACAGTTTTTAGTCAGAGCAGTTATTTCTGAAAAATTGCTGTTACCTGCAGGTACTGGGAGACATCCGTGCTCAGCTGTCATATATTTTTACACTCACAAGCTACAATAAATGTTTTGTGACGTACTCTCCCAAAACAAAGTTACCCAGTTGCTTTTCTGTAGAAGACATAAAGTATTCAAAGCAATTGACAAATTTCTGTTGTTTTTCTTTACTCTTTTACAGCAAAGATTTATATGCTACATTAAGCCTTTGCCCAGAAGTCAAAATCAATATGACAGTGATATATTAAATACAAAATGAAAAAAGAAAATCGCAATTGTACTGTAGTTTTTCAGTTGCTTACCACAATGTACATATTT
The DNA here is from genome assembly GCF_046630095.1 of Trachinotus anak. Taxonomy (NCBI): domain Eukaryota; kingdom Metazoa; phylum Chordata; class Actinopteri; order Carangiformes; family Carangidae; genus Trachinotus; species Trachinotus anak. The sequence continues at coordinate 6,644,663 of NW_027273866.1, read as the reverse complement.
GTGTGTGTTTCAGAGATCAACAGAGTGCGTAAAGACATGTACAGTGACACAGTGAATGGCCTAGTGGACAGACACCCGCTGGAGCTGCCTGAGCCTGTGGGACCCATCGTCCACCTGCAGGAAAAACTGTTTGTGCCTGTCAAAGAGTACCCTGATGTAAGTACCTGGTTACACATCTCACATTGTGTCGGCTGTCCCGCCATGCAAATAGTATCGGTGCATTTGCCTTAATTGTTCAGGACTAATGTTTACACTGCAATAAGCAGACAAATGATTTGTCTTATGAAAAATACAATAAAGAAAATAATTGTGAGGTATATAAAATCGAACATGTGGAGTGTCTATAGGAATCTGTGCATTTTTTCTTTTGTATTTTTATCAGCAGCTAATTCAGCAGCGGTAATAGATCCACAATTATTATATCTGTCGGCATGCACACCCACACACACACACCCACATGCATACAACACACATTCATTAACAGACAACTGCCAACAGTTCAGCAATCTGTCAGCAATATACCCATTGCTTCTTTCTTATTCTTTCTGTTTCAGTTTTACTTTCGCTGCTCTCCTCATACTCTCCACTCTTACCTCTCTCTTCTTTACTATCCTTTTTTGCTCCTATTTTTCATTTATGGTTGGTAAGCATGCTACTGTTGACCATCTCAACTGTTTTAGTTTGTTAAGTAATAGTTGCTGGACTCATAGCACATGTTGTTTGTTAATTGTTGTTGTTAATGGACTATCTTTTAAAGTTATATCAGGTGGCAGTGTAAGTCAGTCCTGGTCTCAGGAAAACGCAACGTGCTGCTTTGTTTATGAGCCACCTCAATGGTGAATTAGTGCTGGGAGGGAGAGAAGGAGGGGATTGAGAGGAGGAGCATCATGAAAGATGACCTGCAATTCCATCAATATTCAGTTGGAGGAGATGGAGGTCTTAGCAAACTTAGTGTTTTTTTTACATGCACACACAGCTGGGGGAAGAATGGTACATGGTGGAGCTGTCATACTGGTTGTAGAGATGAGGAGAATGGTGGCGAAACTGAGGAGGCGAGTCAGTAAAAGCCTTGTCTGAAAAATGACAGATGTGTTTGCTTGTATGTGTGTACTAAGCGCGTGTGTGTGTGTGTGTGTGTGTGTGTGTGTGTATAAGGTTTTGACCATGGTCAGTCAGCCACCGTCCTGACCCCGTGGTGGTCTGTGGCACACACATGAATGGTTGCGTCACGTCTTGAGGATCAACGTTGCTCTTCGTAATCCCAGCACCTTGCAGTGAGGAAATGAATGGAGGGAGGTGACGAAGGATAAGAGACACTGTGGAGCAGAGCAAGGTCCAGCCAGGCGTGGATTGCATTTTCCCCCTGACAGAATTGATAAAGGGCACCAGGGACTGGATGGGATAAGCTGAGCTCCAGCTGACCCTCAGACCAAACCCAGCCTCTGAGCTCACAAGCTAAATCAGCCAACCAAATCCCAGGCTTTTACCTTTCATCTGTAGTGACAGGACTTCAAGTCCTTGAACAGTTCACTAATTAGCTGTGAGAATAATATTTTGCAAGTGGTGTGGCTAATAGCTTTATTTTTGCTTTAATTATTATTCTATGATTATTATAATAATCATTGGTATCCTTGAAGTGTGTACCGAAAGTCATGAATGGTGTAGTATACCAAATAAAACAAAAGTTAAAACTCAGTTTAACCTATGCAACCATACCTTTGTGACATTATAAATAAAATATATTGTGTTAATTACGTACTGTAGATCATGAGAAACAAGAATAATATATATATATATTAACATGTTCTACTCTGAAAGAAAAACAGAGATGTATTTGGACTGACCCTGTATGGGTGATGGATCAGTTTGTTGATATGCAGTTGTCTTGTCAAAATTTCATTGGTCAACAAATTACCCTTTTTATGTTGTAGCCAGTTATTTTATTTAAAGGCTGTGTCTGAGACTGTGGTCTTCTCACCCTCTCTGTAGAACATGCTATTTAAAGATTCACTTATCAGCCACAACCATATTAAACGTGTAACTGGTTTTAATGTTGTGACTGATCAGTGCATGTGATTTATAGAAGAGTGAAGGAGGTCTGTAAAAATGTGTGAAACAGTGGGTGCCACTTGTGGCTTTTAAGATACTAATGGTATGACACTCTCTTTGTCTCCCACACATACACACACACACACACACACACACACACACACAAACTATTAAAAGTGTGGCATCCTCAGATGACCTTTGTGTTCCCTTTGCTGGATGTGCTACGCTGCTCCAAACAGAGCTGGGCTGTAACTCAGTATTGTGTTTACGAGCTGCCGGGAAAGCTACTAAATTAATTAGGCTTCCCCCTGGTGGCTGAGATGACTCACTGATGACCTTAGTAGACACAAATTTATACACACACTAACATGCACACAAGGATGTACAAGTACAGGCAAATAAACACTGATGGTGATGCAAAAGTAGCACATATTTCACTTTTTTTCCTACTCTTTTTTGGTACAGACATTCACACCCCTTTCTAGTCGTCATTAAGTCCACAGGAAAAAAAGGACAATGCCAGATAGTATAAAGATATGATGACTGGAACACGGGGAATTCAGCAACAGGTCCAAATGGATTTCTTTCTGTTCCTACATCTCCTATTTCCAGAAATTATACCTGTTAGAACAGTGTGTACAAAAACTGTTAAACTGGTTAGTACTTGAATTCCACCAGTGTAATGTGTACTTTTGCCTACTCCCCTTTTTTCTCTGCTTCTTCCACTGCCCTTTGCAATAGGGCTGCACAATATGAATATAAAAAAAAAATCATATTGCAATTACTTTGGAACATGTGATGTGATTTTTGCCGGGGCTTGTACCTAACAAGCATTGTCCCTTACATTTGGAGAGTCTGATTTGTAGGCTGGGGGCATCAATGTAGCACCACAGCACTCATGATGCTAACAATGCACAAAAATGTTGTGACTGCAGCTCCTGCAATTTGGATATTGCGTTTGGCCATATTATGATATTGATCATATTTCGATTAATTGTGCAGCCCTACTTTGCAAGTGTAAGCTAGTGGGGTGGGTAGAGAGGGAATGGGGATTCATTATTTGAACCGAGAATGTGTTACATAGAGTTCAAGTTAGTTTTGCCCAGAACTGAGCTCATCTTACTCTGTCGTTTGATAATTATTGTTTAAACACAGGGTGATGAGGAGGGGGGATGATGTCGGATCAGTGTGAAAACGGGGAGAGGAAAGAAATGATGAAGTAAGGGAAGAAAAATGTCACCTCCTATCTTCGATCTGCCCATAGCTAAAAGGAGAGGAAACTGTAATGATGATTATTAGACTGGGGAATATTTTCCCCCTCTCATATTTCCATCTGATTTCCCAGATTCCCCTCATCGAAAAGACATATGCATATATGTGTGTGTGTGTGTGTGTGTGTGTGTGTGTGTGTGTGTGTGTGTGTGTGTCACTGACGCAATTCTAGGCTTCTCCCAAGAAAACAGAGAATAATGGTTCAAGTCTCTGTTTTTTGTTCTTGGCATCAACTAACCTGCCATGTAAGATTTGTCATCGCTCATACTATTTCCGTGTCTTTTCCCTCTTTCCGCACTTATCCTGTCATTTTGGGACACCTGCCACCAACTTGCCTTCTTCTCAGTTTCCGCTTTCATTTAAAACTGAGACTCCCACTATATCCTTAGGCTGAGGTCACACTCGCTCGATGGGGCTTTCTCTGTCTCACCTACGACTCCCCTGCTCTGGTTTCACCGGTAGATAATTAGATTGTCCTGGTGCCTGGATGCAGTGCAGCATGTCAACTCTACCAAAATAACTTGCCTTGCCAGCACGCTTCTACTCTAATTCCCTTAAGTGTGTCCCTTTTCTGGCCTGTGTGTACTTGCCTGTGTGCTCCACATCTGTCTGTAAATGTGTTTGTGTAAAGGCCTGTGTCTCTATCATCCTGTCTGCCTGTGTGTCTGTCTACTCACTCCCTCACCATTCTTCAAAGTCAGCCATTTCCTGACGTCCTCAGTGGTGCAGAGCACTGTGAAGCGTCACCGTGGTGACTGCATCTTGAGTGACAGCTGAGTCGCAGGCTATCTGATAACTTCAACCTTCAATTAAATGCTATCTGTGGCTCCCCTTTTTTCCCGAGCACACACTCACACACACGTTGATAGGCAGCTGACAGACAGCTCAGCATGTCATTTCTGTTGACCTTCAGGCATCTGATAGGATGTGTGGCATGTCTTTTAAGTGTGTCGCTGTCCCTGTTTTATTCCCTGTGTATTTTATTTGCCAACTGTTAAATGCCCAGGTGCGCATGCACACTCAGACACCACCCTTTCTTTGCTGATTCTGTGAAATGCGACCCTCAGTAAGCCGTTGAGCAACTGGTAAACAGGACAGTCTACACTCTTCTTGCCAGTTCCTAGAGGGCAGAGAGAAGATAATGATCACTTGTATAGATAGGACTTTAAAAATTATGAGATAGGGCTCTACGGTTGGTGTTTCTGTGGCAGTAGTGTTCATCTTTTTTTAGGGGGCTGTCATGGTACTTAAGGTTGTTTACATGAGTAATGGTTTCCTCAGAGGAACAGATGTTTGATCCCAATGCATGTCTTCATTTTCTAGTTATTAGTCCGTATTTTGAAGGTAAATGAATCCAGTCGAAGACTGCAAATGACTTCTCGCCTGAAAAATAGCAGAGAAATGGTTGATCAATATTGGTTCTGTAAACTCTTTTGTCAGAGACACAAGACTGGTTTCTTTTGTTGTTGTCATCTGTGTATTGTAGTTAGAAGAAAAATCCTCACCAACTTTGCTGTTGTCTTTAAATGGTGCCTTTCTTTAAATACAAAAATCTTTATGCAACAAAAAAACTGTAATTAATACATGGAATAAAAGAGAGTGCAAATATAATAATATATTAAAAATAATATGAAATAATATGAACAGTTTGCTCAAATATTTAACAGAAATTGATAAATGCTTTATTGCTTCATGCTGCTTCACTTCTGCTGCAAGGTACAAAGATTTGAGAGTACCAAAAAAAGGGCTCTGGTGGTGTGAGCAGCCAAGTTCTCCTGGACCTTTCTTTTTCATTGCAGTAAAATTGTCCGGCCAAACCAGCCAGTTCCCTGCACAGGGATAGTCATTAAGCTTGTTCCCATGAGGGTGTCATCACTTATCATGCCAGCTCCTGATATCCTTCTGACCCCCTTAAGTCATTACCAGTCTTGGAAATGTACCGCCCCACACCTCACCTCACTTCACTGACAGAGCAGCAGAGTGGAGGATTTTGATATCTCCAGCTAGCCAGCCATGCATGATGATGATAATTTGATGAACGGATGGTTTTCTAGTTAGCTATTTGATGAGGAGGGTAATTACAATGATAATTTAAACAGAGAGGACTATTTGTTGTAGTCAGTTAACATGACGAAGGGCAACAGTATAAGCTGTTAAATGTGTATTTATAACTGCACCAAAGCCAGTGGTTGCTTGCATATTAGCAAATTGTGCTTGTATACTGTAAATGGATGGCGACTTGTGATACCTTGGCCTGTCTGTCCCTGAAGTCATTAAACTGAGAGGCACAGAGAGGTGAAAACGGAGAATGAAGGACAAAGGAAGTAGGTTTACCACACAGGGATCAAAGGCTGCACCGGGGACATAGTGTCAGCTTATACAGAATCTGTGAGCATAGACTAGATTCCTGATGCATGATTTTTTTCAACTACTGCCAACATCAATGTTTTTTAGTTTTAAAAAGAACCGTGATGATACACACTGCTGTATCAATGCTATCATTTCTTCTTCTTTTAACATGAATTCTGAGAAATTCTTGGCAGGGATCTCATCTATTAGGTTAATAAAAAGATGTGATAAATCCAGAGAAGTAGTTTATTTTTATAGTAGAACAATGAATTTTCAAAGTACTATCAGATGATGCATATATTCAGTGTACTGAACTGAAATCTAAGCCAAAACTGACCTTTGTTCAACTGGAGACACTTGCTCAAGGAATGGACCATTTATTGCAAGTAGTTAAACAACAAGAACCATGCTGAAAGAACTAATCCCCAGCATAAACACTTGAGCTATGGTATGCAAGACATAGTTGCAAACATACACAGGCACTGGATCTTAGCATTGTCAACAATACCAAAAACTTCAATACATTAGGTTATATATGAACCTGTCTTCCCCTGAAAACAACACAATATATTCCATATCATCCTGTACATCTGTTTGAATATGATTGGATTTTACTAGTCAGCTGGTAGTCTGTCAGCTGATGTATGAGTCAAAGATGATGAAGCTTGAATGAAATAGCTGATGCCTGATCAGATAATGCAAGTGCGACTTCAGCGCTCTGCCTGAACTAACACAATGCTCTATTAAAAGGATTGAGTATTGGCCAGATGTGACTAATCTAAATTAGATACTGTTTCCCTCCCTCTCTTTATGATAGGCTTGTGGATAAGGTAGCAGAGCATGGCTAACATTATTCCACAGCTTTATCAAAGGGCAGTCTTCTATTGACTTATGATGATTAACTAATGCTCAAGTGAACATAGAGGGATAGATTGAATGTTATTTAGCGTCTTCCTACTCATTTTTTTCTTTTTACAGTTTGCTTATCTAGAACTTCACAAACTTTGTCCTTTGCTTCTTTCCATCACGTCTTCCAAACTTTCAGCCGACATCAATCTTTATGCTTTCCACCTCTTCGTCTTCACTGTATTTCCACCCTGCCTGCAACCCCGAAAATAAACCCAAACAGAATTATCAAAGGAGCCATGGATTAGGCGCTAAATGCTGGATGTGCTGAATAGAGAGCTTTGAAGTCTATCGGGCTTTGAGACGAAGATGTCATCATTGGAATCTAAGTCTAATTTACACTCCTTCATCGTCCCAGCCTCACCACCTCTGTCCCTCCTGTAGATCAAGCATGCAAACTGCTGTAGGTTATGCACTTACTGCTCCTCATCCCCATATTCCCTCCATTTGGTCCTTTTAGAGTGTGGAAAAGATATGTAGCGCTACTGTGTGTGTGTGTGTGTGTGGAGATCAGGTCACAAAATTAAGGTAAGTAAGATGGATTAATTGAATGGTGGAACATTTCCACCCAAAGATGAATGAGTGATAAAAGACAGGCAGCCGGCTGGTGGCTAGGGAGGTTGTGTGTAGTCAGAGAGAATCATTGATTTGTGCTGTGAGAGACCCATGAAGTACGAGAGGATGACGGATATGCAGAAGAGGAAAAAGCAAGATCCTGTGTACTAATACATAGAGGAAAAGGAAGTGTGCTCTGTTTCCAGAACCTATGAATGGATACAGAGAGGAGAAAGTGTGGAAAGAGAGGGAGGTGTTTTTGGCACTCAAGAACAGTGTTCAACTCTGTGCCCTCTCTGAAGCCTCCAAATACCATAACTTGAAGTGAAATAGACAGAAGGTATCTTTTGACATGAGGGAAAGGGGAGTTTTTCTGTGATAAATAGTTAGTCAATACTTTGGTATGAGCCGTTTCGCAAGCATACATAAAGGGAGGGTTAGAGTCAAGTGAGATGAGGAGTGAAAAGATGGGTAAAGACTGAGAGATGGCCGTGTCTGGTGTAACCACAGATTCCACCTTGCTTTGATACATTGCACTGAATGAACTGTTCCTCATTTCCATAAGCCCAGCAAGGCCGGCTAATAAGTGATTGGTATTCTCCTCCTGGCCTGGCCCCGCTCTTTGATAAGCCCTGCGCGCACACACAGCCAGAGAGCATGATCTCATTTCCTGTCTCCCCACCACCACAAACAAACACCGTCAAAGGCACAATTGTTCTGCTTCTCTGAGCATTGTTGGTGGAACTGCTGTTGTTTCTCAGTTGTTCACACAGAAACAAACCACAATGCACATGCACACAAACCCATGCGACAATCAGCACTGGGTGCCGAGGGTGTCTGCAAGAGTTCACCCCATGTATTGTGGTTACACACACACACACACACACTCGCGCTCATATACACACAGTGTCACAGACGTAGATATGCTCACAACAAAACCCGCCTGTGGAGTAGCGATAACTGGGGCTAAACAAAGGCCCTTTAATGTCAGTGTAAGCCCTTGTCCTGAAGGGGGCTTTGTGTGTATGTGTAAGAGTCAGTGTGTGTCTATGTCTGTGTCTGTCTCTGTCTGTCTGTCCTTCTGTGTTCACACACAAACTATGTTTGTATATACTATATGTGCTTCTCTTTATTTGTGTTTGTTTGAAAAACACAAAGAAAACTGAGATAAAATGAGACTGAAACAGCAGAGCAAGGAAACCAATATGTCCACCAAAGGTCCCAACAGTCTTCTAATGCTGTCAGTGAGCAGGGGAAACGGGAGAATACAGCAAAGTTACAAAGAGAAAGAGAGACTGCTGGGAGTTTCCAAGTCAGCAAAAAACATAGTTTATGCACATATCCTGTTCACCAGATGGTTGCTGACAGTTTTTGATTAAACAGAGCTGTTAAATACACAATACTGATCAAAAGTTTAGACACACACTATCCAAATTTTGGATAGTGTGAGGAACTGTACATACTTTTTTTTTTGTTCAACCCCAAAATGACTTGTTGCTCTCTGTTGCTAGTCACAGGCAATCAGGCAGCGATGGAGAATATAGAACTGTTAATGGCAATTATCACAATTTTACTGAGAAACTTTTTTTGTTGATGAATTAATTGTTAAAAGTCTGTTCAGTTTGCTTCCAGGGCTCCTGGAGGGTGCAAAGCTGGCAAATTCAGCCAAAAAAAGCCATGGTGGTTCCCAGACATGACTTGTTTTTTTTTTTAAAAACCTCAGTCTGGGGAGCAAGTGCAGTTGATGTAACAGCAGGAATATAGAGGATGAAAACTAGCTTTTTTTAGTAGGTGCGGAGGAGGCTAGATAGTTTAGCAAGAGGAGGTGAAGAGAGGATAGTGTATTTGGCAATGAGGGCACTGTATCCATCCTACTCCTCTGGCTGTACTGAGTGGAGTTCCTGGCAGGCTCAGTGGCCCTGCACCCTTCTGATAACTCACCCGCTTGGCTCCCCATTGTTTCTACATTCCAGTGGCTTGAAATGGAGGGCACCTTTTCTAACAGCATATCAACATCCATGAGAAGAATGTCAAACCCTCAGCACAAACCAGGAAGCGAGGCAGGAGAGAGGGAGAGCTTTATTCCATCGCTGATGATGTTGGCTTCTTTTTTTTTTTTTATATACACCAGAGTTACACTTTGAGCTGTAAGGTTTTAATAGGATGAGGCAGTGTTGCTTGTTGATTGAGAGTGAGGTGAGATGCTTGAAGCGTGGTCATTTGATGTGTGTTAGCTATTAAATTTTCCTTGAGTGATGCCTGTGAATTAAACTTGCGGTGACTGCTTGGCCAGACACGGCGCCTGCTCTGTGCTGTGCCCTCTGCCCACATGTGTGTGTGTGTGCATGCCTCTAGCATTAAAACACATCTGACACTGGTGCACCAGCTTTTACCCAGAAGCTCTTACTCCATGGGAGGGCTGTCCATAAAACCTGAGCCATACGCACGTAAACCTCCCGCTCTAACCCTTTATTCCTAAGCAACCTCTCAGATGGAGTTCCACATCTAGAGTGGGAAAAGTGTGAGAATGCAGTGGCAGTGTTGGTCCCTCATGTTCACACAACCTCTCCCACTGCTGGAAAAACAAGATGTTCGTGACTTATTCCCCCCTCTGCTTTTGTGTCATCATCTCTCTAAACCCTCTTCTCTTTATTTCACTTCGGCCCCTGCTCGATGTCAAGTGCAATTGTCATCAGCATATTCATGTCCATAGAGAATAACATCCACTGTCACAGGGAGAGAAGTATTAGCAACATGGTGAGAGAAGGCCACAGAGTAAAATATTAAATGTCCTTTCTGTATCATTTTGGGATTTTCCAACCGGCAACCACCTCAGATCAGTCAGTCCTTTTGACATCTTGGGCTTGCTCTGTAATACATCTACTGTTATGTCTTTAATATATTCATGGTGTGTAGATCTGATGGGATTTGGACTGATGAAACATATTGTTGCCCCTGTAGCCTGTAAGGCTGGTGGGAAATGTCACATGGCCTATCTCCAGAGGAGCCTACATATAAATATAGAAACCTTTAAAACCTTGTAGGTATAAAACATTTTGTGTGCCAAATGACAGCAAGCATTTTTTCAAATGTGGCATTGCAGTTGCTAGCAGGGAAGCTGTATAACAACATGCTGGACTCTCGCCTTTGTGTAATAGGTTAGAGGCTGTGTATGTGTGTTGTATAGTAGTACCACAGCACCACCATAATGCCCAGAGCTTGGGGTCCACCCTTGTCTGCAACAGGACTATGATGCAGACAGACAGCCCCTCTCCTGTGCTCCTTGAGGCGCTGTGTTTGTGTGTGTGTGATTATGTACAACTCAGAAGCAGGCCAGCATGCACCGTTGGTGGCTGACCTCCAAGGACAGGTGCCCCTGCATCCTTGAGTAAGCACACAGTAAGCACCCTCACAAAATAGCCCCTGCACCCGTTTCCTCGATTAGAGATAACCAAACAGACAGTTGCCTTGTGACAGAGAAACACACGCATGAAGCCTGTGTAGCTGCATGCTGTGATCATCCGCAGGGACTCCAGCATCTCTGCAGCCACGGGGTGTGTCTTTCCTGCCGGAGACAGACAGGCTACGGATGCAGGCAAGCCCAGTGACAGGGACAAGGAAAACAACAGCCTGGAGTTTTTGACTGTCCTCACTAGTGTTAGTTTATATTGTTTAGGGGGAATGCACCAACATCGCTTTAAATTTGTAACCCCTCTGTAATTAAATGTGACTTCTCTGATGGCCTTTTGAATTTTGCAGAGGCATTGGTGCGGCGGAGTGCGTAAGCAGATGTGACTGTGTTTAAGAATTTAATGCAGGGGTGTCACGGCTCATTGTAACAGCTCAAGAGATGAACAGTTGTGCCTCTCATTGTCAAGGAAAGCTCTCCACTGTGCCATTTGAATATTTCAGGTTTGGAAATTTAACTTGAGTGAAAATGTCCCATTTTAACAGTGTCAGAGATCTCTCACCCATCACAGTCTCCACCAGCCAGTGTGTGCAGTGTTTAAACATGGGTGGTTTGTTTACCACTTAATGCATTACTGTGCTCCCCAGCTCTTTCCTTCTGTTTTTATTTTGGCTGAAAATTGTGTTGGATTATTTCAACACATTTTCCCTTTATCCTGTTGGAAGCCAGTTTCAAGTGGAGAGGATTACGTCGGTAAATACGTTTCCTTTTGGTACAAAGCTCCCAAGCCACTCACAAGTGAAAGGGGGCCTTGATAAGAAAATTGTGTCAAGCAAACTACCTCACGTCACAACTCGCCTCCCCCTCTCCACTACATTTTCCCCCCACCATTTCCACCCAGACTCATTCTGGATAGTTAGTTTTATATTTTCTGTTCAGGACTATTTTGATATCAAGTGGGAATGATAAAGTAGGGGCAAGCCAACCTTAGTGTGGCCTGTGCTTATATGTGCTAATATTAAGTCAGGCGTAAAAAAAAAACTTTAAAATGATTCTGTTAGGAAGTCTGTATCATTTGAACACTCTTCTTCCTTGTTAATATTTTATAAACTCCAGTTCCAAGTGATGAGGAGAATAAAAACAAACATGTAGCTGTTTTAACGTTTAATGTTGCAGGTGACTAGTGAAATGCACTATATTTGATTTGAGTCTTGATTCTTCAGTTACGTGAGATAAATACCAATGTAGTGTATAGTGCCTTTTAGAATTTATCCTGGAAACTTGCTTCTACATTCAACAAGTGAGCAACACTGTTGTTTACTTGGATATAAAATTACATGAAGTGCACATTAGAGGCTGAATTGCAAACACATTTCCCCTGTTATAAAACCTTGGACCAAGGAGCTGTTTTCCTTGGCCAATGGAAAAATGACTAATGACATATGGCTCAATATTTTTTTGCTCTACATGTGCATAAAAACCTGAACCACCACTGTTCTGAATATTTTAAATAATAAATCCAATCCCATACAGCTGCACATGGACTGTTAGTAGCAGATCCACTTTAATGATAACTTTGAGCATAGAGAGGGCAGAAACTCAAAGTCTGCTCACTAATTCATCTGTACTGTTTGTGTTGATAAGACACCAGCCTGATATCTGCAGAGTGCTGCTAGCTAGCATAAGCTACCCAGCAGGGAAAGACTGAATAAAGTAGAATTCACACAGTTTCACAACTCACATCCAGAGATAATGTCTTCAACAAACACAGAGCTCAGATCAGATCAGTCTTTTTTCAGTCTGTCTTTCTCATAGATCTCTGGGTTTGCTCCAAAATAGTCAGAGAGATAGCTTACCTTCTGTGTCATGACTGTCCCATGAACTGCAACATAGAGCAGCTCAGAGTGTTTTTGTTTTACAAAGGACAGGACTATTGTGGTTCATGGCCACTCTTATGGCCAGCTTTAAGATCATCTACGTTATTTGTAACTTAAAATAATCTTTTTGTGCGTGCTGTAAAAATTCCATATAGTAGGCATTTTAAACATCATACATCCCTAACTCACCCATTTGCAACAGGTAACCACTGCATATACATAACATTTAGTACAGATGAGAAAAGGCACACATGCAAAGATCAGTCTTGGTATTTTAAGAATCAACATTGGAGTATCCAAATAAAATTAATCAGAAAATTTATTTTTATTCATTTTTCAGTAAATTTTTTAATGCAACCCTAGTGGGGGCTAGCCATCGTTTTTGTCTGAGAAGGGCATAAAGTGACGTGCTGATGGAGTAGATTTGGTGTGTTGTGTGTAGTCATGGCCACAACTCACAGAAAGTGGAGTCTCTATGTATGTATGTCCATGTTTCAGCCATAGACTCACTGGTTCATTCCTCTCTCTCTGTATCTGCAGTATAACTTTGTTGGGAGAATCCTTGGCCCTCGGGGACTCACAGCCAAACAGTTGGAAGCAGAGACGGGATGCAAAATCATGGTGCGAGGCAAGAGCTCCATGAGAGACAAGAAGAAGGTAAGTTCATCAGCATGGCGGTGTGCCCACAGTTAATGTGTTTTACCTCTTGATAACAATGTTACTCAGTAGATTCCACTCACACAAATTAAAACACCTATTTTGTCAAACCAGCACACACCAAAGCTCACCTCTTTCTCTCTCCACAAGGATCTGTCTTGAAATATTACACAATAAAGTGAAACTTGGTGGGACTGCTGTCATTCAGTAACATCCCAGTAGCCCTGTAGAAACATGAGGCAGACACACGTTGAGTTGATGCCTGGTGGCTGCATTCTGACATTTGATAGGGCTGTTTGCACAAAGCTGTGCAGTGGAAAGTACAGAAGGCAGTAGTAAGCAGGCAGCCAAGGCCAGGGAGCTGCCTCTATTTCTGGACCTGCTGAGCTGAGGTTGGAGACATAAAAGGCTAATGTTGAGTGTCCACACATCCCATGACCCAAGGGGTGAATGTAGGCAAAAACCTATTTGTATTATTTTACCTGGAAAATGTGGATTTGCACAAAATTTTGGCCTGAACCAGCCACGGCATTTCAAAATCCAGACTGATAATGTTGCAAAATAATGTTGATGAACGTCAGTCAGACCATTTTTGGTAGTCCTGTATCGCACTTCGGTCAGGTCAGCCCTTTTAAGCCCACACAGTTGACTCCTGGCATATTACATATTGAATTTTGATACATTATATGATTCCGATTAAAGCAGATAATTGAATGATGAAAACCTGAACTTTGAATGCAAACAACTTGTGTGCTTTCCCAAGGCGTTCCAAAGTGTGTCAGATCAGATTTGTTGATGTTCTTTGAAGTTTCTGTGAGGACAAATTGACAGTTTTTATTTCAAGCATCTGTGCATTTTTTGCCCATGAGCTTCAGCCGTGCTATCATGGCTGCCTTTGGCTGTTTTGCTGGTTATTTTTTCTTCATTGAGTGACACCTTTTGGAGTTATCTTATTTTTTTCCTTTTGTCTGTACTTCCCAATTGCCCAGATTTGCCAGGCAGTGGTGCTATATTACAATGCATTATATTACAAGTCTGAAGTGTAAGTGTATTTCATCCCTCTTGGAATGGGAATCACCTTCTCTACACACACACACACACACTCTCACACACTCTCACACACAGTCCACAGTGCATCGTAAGAGAAACAGGGTTCATACACGCAGATGCACAGAGATTTTCAGCTGAGTCATAATCTTAGAAGCTCCAGTTTGCTGCAGGGCTAACATTTTCTTCCCTCTTCTTTTTTATGGCTCCTCCATTCGTATTTTAATGTCTATCTCTTCTCATTTCCCTCGGAGTGTGTTCATTATCACAGAACAAGATGAAGACATTCTGCTATGGTTCTTTCTTTGGAATTAGATCCAGAAGTAGTTAAATGGGAATGAACACGCTCAAGCATGTACAAACCCACACACACATGCGCACACACACACTTCAGAAGTTCTTCTTAGCTCATTACATGAATCTATGATTACCTTCATAATCTCTTACCATCTTAAAACTTAATGACATGTGCAAGTTTGTTATGCTGTGTGGCGCTGAGACGGGACCTGTGAAAGGCCCTGCACAATTAGTACACCAACACAGGCCCAATACAGTGAAACATTTATACAAAAATACAGAGGAGCGCTTTGTAGAAGGTATGAAGTTAATGGGAACATTTTTAAAGCAGCTAAACTGGTTTTCTGCACACATCTTTTTAATTAAATTATTTTCTTAATTATCCTCCATTAAAATGACAGATTCCTTCCTCACTGCCTTTCTGTCCCTTACCTTATAGTCCTCTGGTGTCTGGTTGAGGTATTTACAGTAATGGTGGGTTAAGCTGGGGAAAAGATTGTTTAAAAAAAAAAAAACATCCAATGGTCTGCCAGTTTTTACATCCTCTACTGTGAATAAATCACAGGAATCACTATCAGGTTAGCTCGCTGTACCCCAAAAGATTTTGGATGGCCCAAGTGTGTCATAACTGTGCCTCAGTCGCAGACAAAGCCACAGCCGTAGCCTCCAGTCACTGCATCCTCAACCTCAGTATTTTCAGCTTGATGCCCTGTGGCAGCAGAGGAAGCCGCGGCAGCAGCTTAGCCAGTGTGTTTATTCAGGATCCATTAGCGGCAGCGTTTTTATGCTCTCAATAATTCAGCTGGTTGCTCCCTCCTGGGCCGCACTGCCTGACGGGGAGTCGGCTCACTGAAGCTAAGCAGTGGGAGTGTGGGAGAGAGAGAAGCAGAGTAAAATAAAGAACAATGACAGGGGAAGAAAAGCAGATCAAGTAGAAAATAAGGAGGAAAGAAGCAGGTGAAGAGAAAAATTTGATACTTCACACTTTGATCATACAAGACCAAGTATAATTATTATGATTAAGGATGTCCTGATCACTTCTATGTTCACTCCCAGTCCCTTTCAAATTCTTTTAATTCTGAGTATCTAATGACTCTGAGATTTTAATTGTTATTGTTATATTTTATTTTTTCTACATAAAACAGCTCACAGTTTAGCACCCACCCCAAACCTTCCCTGCATTTCAGATTTCTTTTAATTGTATCCCATACTGTTTTCCGTGCAAAGTATTTTGGCTGGTGTCATTTAATTCAGCCTGCAAGTGCTGTTTAGGCATGCTGCCATTGATCCTGTTTAAACAAGCCTTTGCATTGATAACCACGGTCATATAAAGTATTTTCTCCATAGAGGGTTTCTCTTATTCCAGATTTACAGGTTATATTAAAACTTAAATGACTGTTTAGCACTACTGCAGTTGTAAAGTTTGAAAACATTGTCATTTTTAACAAAGATAAAATAACAGTAATTAGTTGCCATTAGCATCACATGAGTCATAGTCACTGTAGCGCTGTCACAGAAACTCTGTTTGTTGAACCCAAACAAACTAATGTCTATGATCAAATGAAGAGGTATCAAAATTTAAGAGCCATGAATTTTTCTACATTTTGCCAGCAGTAGATAAAGCTATTTATTTTAGAATATGGAGAGAACCTTGCAGAAATTTATATTTTTTTAATGTTGACTGTCATAATCATAGTATGAAAATGGTAAAATCACTAAACCCACGTGTATATGTGTGTGGGTGGGACTTGATGATATATATATGTATATGTGTATATGTATATGTATATGCATATGTGTGTATATATATATATATATATATATATATATATATATATATATATATATATATATATATCTCTTCCACTTCTTCCAGTTTCTAGTCCTTGAGTTTTTTTTTTCTTGTTTTGTTGTTAAATCTTGTGCAGTTTTCAGATGCTGCCCAAAGGGACGAAGCTTGTGAATAATGTCCTTTTTGATGATTATTGTCTAAACAGTTGGAAGGAAGAGGGACTCCTTCTGGAGCCTCATTCCACTTAAACTTTCATTGAATGTGTCAGCTTGAGTCTCCCTGGTTTTCACTTTTACAGTTATGCTTAATGCAAAACAACAGCAAGAACAACAGCAATTAAATTACAGACACATTATATCGACCACTGCATAGACAGAATAGGGATTTCCCTTGCTTTTGCAAAAACAATTCCCTAATTCTATTTTGGCTACCACACAATGTGAAATCGCAGATGTCACCATAAACTGCTGTTTTAGTTCGAGCCACACTAAATATCCTTTCAGACTTGCACTTTGAGAAATGCTCTATATCAAATAAATTTGCTTTGATTTGTTTTTTTTTGCTGATTGCCCCGACACATAACAGCTGAAATTGTGGTATCAGCACGGTCAGCATAGGCCCCCACCTCAAACTACATTCAACTTCTGCCAGCCAATACAGGGTGCATTGCTTAAGATCTAATGTGTGACATTGGCAGTCAATATGTTGAACTTGATTGGGCTGTTGGCACTGCTGCAAGCTTGCTTGTTTTGTTTAAAGTTTAAGCTGACTTTTTCTTTTCTCATCTCTTAGTGACAAATTACTTGACACAGCACAACTAAACGCTTGTTTCTTCTTTATCAAGAATTTAGAGGGTGCTATTATGTTGATGAGAAAAGCAGAGCAATGTCCATGTATTACTTTTGGTGCCTCGATTTTATTGTCTGGAAATGGCTTGAGAGGGCAATAGAACAATGGATAGCTTAGGACATGCAGGCAAATGGCAAATAGCAGGAGGTGTAGCAACCACTCCAGGAAGTTTTATTGGTGCTATAATTAACTTAATTACTTCTGTTGAGATATGCTTTCCTTTTTCTACACAGAGCTAAAAATCCTGACATGTAGGTGACCTGTTCAGGATGGCCTACTGTCAAAAAAGTAATCTAACCCAATGTAATCGTCAGAGTTCACTAAAATCATCTTAATCATCAAGTCTTATTAAGTCGTGTTTTATTTAAAGTCTCAACAGCCTTTTCCTCAGTGAATGTGTTCATATTTAAGTTATTCTGTTTTACTTGGAAAGCCAGTTCAGTTTTGATTTGTTTTATATTTGATTTATTTATTGTATTTAATATTTTATGTCATATTTCTTCACAAGTGCTGATCCCTCTTTCTCTATAGTTGCGCTTGTCCTCTCTTGTCCTTCAATGCCACAGGAGCTCCCTACTGCACCTGTTTTGTCTGCTGGCATTTAGCCTCAGTGGCATTGACCCCAGCTGGGAATGTCTGATCAAAGGAGAAGGGACTGTTCAGAGCGGGAGAGTTGAAACTGTGCAAACAGTTAAATTTATGAGTGTTAAAGTGCAACATTGCCAGGACAAAGTTGTGGCGCCACATAATCCAAAATCCTATTGAGGTAGCAGTGTGGTATATTAAGTAGGAGTGACTTCCAGCCTCAACACCAAGGATTGAAAGCTCTGTGTCTGCAAATGTGCACCCGGTTATGTGTCCTTGCAATAAATCCCTTTCACCTTCAGGGGTACACCTGACCTCGTAGTGTGACCTCTCTCAGGCCAAACAATGGTACTAAGAGAATCAGTAAGATAAAGTAACATGAACGTGAACATGTAATCAGCAGGATTTGTACTGCCACTCTTTTTTTTTAAAGTACAACCTAAAAAGATGATGAGAGCCAGAAGAAATAGAGTCCTCTATTTTTGTAAACTTTTTGTATGTGGTGTCATCATGTTGAGTATTGAGGCCTTAAAGTTTAATGGGCTCAATCAGAGGGGCGTGAAAGCCAGCAGGCAAACAGGTGTTCTACAGGCGACGGGAGTCAGGCAACATAACCAACACACAGCCTTATCCCTCTGATCCTATTCTTAGATGTCGTTTCTAGATACAGTGTCTGTGCTATTTATTCGTGCTACATATTTTGCCAAAACCGATTACCCTGGTATGTGGTTATTGCCATGGCATTTGATGTCGGCCAGCATGGACATTCTCTTCAAAGGCCTTCCCAGTATTCCCTTTAGCAGTTGCCTCACCTCCCGTCTCTTGTCACCCTCCCACCCTGCCTCCCCCTCCACCCTTCCTCCTGTTTGTCATGCTGTCACCTTCTCTCAGAGGGCACACACTGACCTTGTTCACAGGCAGTCATGCCAGTTTGAGGTGTGTGTGGGTGTGCGTGCGTGGATGCATGTGCCATTCCTCTTTTCTCAAACTGACTTTTTTACAATCTAACCAAACCAGATCAAAATCTGCCAGAGCAAACAGAGGCACGTTATTGACCATTCTTTTAGGATCCAACTTCTACAACAGTCGTGTCAGTATGTACTGTATCTACCATGTGTATATTATACAGAGCCCTGCATGCAGAGGCAGCCCTCGTGGCCTGTCTTTCTGTGTCCCTTGTAGAAAATGCTGAATCACCTTCCAATCCCCATGTCCCCTAATAGGCCATAAGCAAACAGCCATGGTGAAATAATGGCCTGACAGCTGAAACTAGGCCCTCCCCCTGTGTGGAAAAGGGGAAAACGAGAGTGGAATATTGAACTTTCTTCTCTCTGTCTCTCTCTCTCTTTGTGTGTGTGGTGTGTGTGTGTGGTGTGTGTGTGTGGTGTGTGTGTGTGTGTGTGTGTGTGTGTGTGTGTTGTAAAAGAGCAGTGCCATGGCAACAGCTCTCTGTGGAGTAGAAAGCAGGTGGGTGGCACTCAGCTCAAGCTCTAAGCTCTATGTGTTTGTGTGTGCGTGCGTGCGTGCCCCCCTCACTTTGTGGTGCTGGTTGAGTGTACTGAAATCATGTCAGGTGGACCCCCCGTAGAGCACTGCAATGCATTGTTTGTAATTAGACACCCTCACAGTAGCTCACTACTCAGAAATGAGCAGTGGTCTGAAGTTGAGGTTGTTTGTATGGGCGGGGATAAATGACACAGTGTTCATCAGTAGTCTGCACAAACCTGCAACAACAGCAGAAACTTAGGACACAGTTGACTTTTTCAAACTCTGACCTCCTTTGTAAAAGGAAATCACAATTGTGATGTTGAACTATTTTGGAGTTATATCCATTTTGACGTTCCTGTAAAATCTGTCAAATATTAACATTGTTACACTATAATCCTGTTTTGATGTTTGAATGTGGTGTCACACATCAGAGAATCTGAGGCTGTGTCTTTTTCAGACAACCTAGACCTCAACTCCTCACCTCAGGGGGAAGTAGTCGGCTTTAAAACCGCCGGCTGTCATGGTTGTACAGTGACATGTGATACAACCTCAAAAGCTTTTTAGAGCGTTCTCGGTGTGTCCTCTCTGCATTTACTGTCAGCGGTGCAACCAGAAGGAGCTATGCTAAATGGAGAAAAGTGTTAATAAAAAAAAAAAAACTTCTGTAAATGTGAAGCTAGTGCATATTTGTCTTCACATATCCCATTTTAGTGACTGGGCTTTTCTTAAAAGTATCTGAAAAACGTAAACTTTGTGCACCATTTCCCAAACACTGCCTCCCCAGTTCAAATCTTGAAACGGCTTCCCATGTAACTGTGTTGAAAGGCTATTGAACAGTGATGGTTGGTTTTCAATACAGCCCATTTTGCCTTTGATGTAGCACTAGTGCTACAATTTGGCACTCTCTGAGTGCTTTGGTGCTGCCTTTTCAGGAGAGAAAAAAAACAACTCCCTCAGAGAGCTATTGTTACTTAGACAGTATTGTCCACATAAATACAAGTCAGAGACAGAGGTACACACTTGTGTACCTTCACACACATTCCTGCGGCACTTTGAACTATATCCATGCATTCCTACTAGTTAAGTTGGTGTGGTTTTAAAATCCCCATCCATCTCTCTGATCTCTCCATCCATCCATCTTTCACTGATATTAATTGCTGCAGGGCTAGCTGTCGTCTTTGTCTTTGTGAAGCGAGAGATCTATTAAAGAAAGGTGTCCTTTCAAAGTTAAAGCTAAATAGCTGACTAAAGGGCCACTCCTGTCATCCTGCTTCTCTTCACAGGGCCCTGTCGTCCTCTGTGTATGCCTGACTCTCGCCTGTGCTTCCTCTGATATGCTGTGTGACTGTGCTGGAGCTCCAGCACACCCACACTGTTATATTCACTTATAGTCTCTCTCTCCCTTTCCCTCTTTTTCTGTGCAGGAGGAGCAGAACAGAGGAAAGCCAAACTGGGAACATCTAAATGAAGACCTTCATGTCCTGATCACAGTGGAAGATACACAGGCCAGAGCTGAGATCAAGATGAGGAGAGCAGTGGAGGAGGTCAAGAAGCTCCTCGTACCTGCTGTGAGTATATACCCTGCACAAGGTCATATACACATATCACGCATGTAACGGTAGCACCCTTGGCCCAACAAGATATTTAATGTTCTCCACAAGTACAGTCATTTGAGTTTACAGGGCACTCAACATAAAGGACATGGTTTAACTCTGATTTAAGTGCAGTAATGCTGACAGAAACATCTCAGCTATCTTAGTCCGAACAACAGGATAATGGGGCTACATATGGCACACCACCTCTATCCCACTGTTAGCATCCTGTTTACTTCCATATATAGAGCAGGGGAACAGGTTGGCTGTACCCCCAGCAGAGTGGAAAAACATAGCTAGCTGCACACACCTCCTGTGACTGCCACATTTCATCTCCGCATCCCCTCTGCCCCAACTTCCTCATACACTGCCACTGGTGATATGTGCTGGTAGTTTTTTGGCATGTGATGTGTATTTTCCCTGTTAACTGTGGTGACCAGGTGGGCAGGGCAGCTGAAGGCCCAGATTTGCCATCAGGTGGCAATGCACAGGGCTTGGTGGTCTGCGGAAATAAGACCAGCCAATGCCAGGCATGCAAGGTTAAACAAGGGAATGCAGTGTCATTTGAATGGTAATGTCGTTAAGCGGCTTTCCTTCATGCACTTTATCCTGTAAATGCAGAATTATGCTTACATGTGTGCTTTGCATTTACATCCTTTCACTTTGTGGAGAAATAAATGCAGCAAGGAGGATGTTTGCCCTAGATCTAGCTGCATCACAGTACAATTCATCAGCCTGTCATTTTTCAGTAGCAGAATTATGATGCTTTTTACAACCACTGGGCCAGTGAACAGCACAACACCCTTTAATTATAAACAAATAATCAATGATTAGAGGAGAGCAAGAAGACTGAGCAGTGATGTTGAGGAATGATGGCACATCTGTATGACAATGTAAGAGTTCAATCTGAAAGTGTCAGAAAGCATCTGAAAAGGATAATCTGTATATCTACAATATAGGATAATATGTCTCTGTTATGGCTATATCTAACTTTTTGTCCACCTAAACTGCACATGTAAAATCCGAGAAAAGGTGCCATCATGCTGAGGTGCTGCTTTCTGTCTAGTAAGAGAGTTCCTCCCCATCTGTCTCAACAAGCCCTTAGCCCAACCTGACAATGTGGAAAGCGCTACAATTCATGTCCTCTTGTTTAAGGATTACTTGTCTCTATTCAGCCTGCCTGTCACTTCCTTAGGCACTTGTTTTGTTTCTGAGTGCAGGAGTGTTTCAGATCTCCACAGCCTGTATGTACACACAGGATGTTGACACACTTATACATGCACCCATGAACACAGATATGTGCCTGCTCACACAAACTTGAGGACAAAGCCGTTTCTGGAAGCGACAGTATTCTAAAGAGTGATGCAGAATGAGTCACTGTTAACACACACGTGTAGACACATACACAACAAAACCCCTTTTGGCGTCCATTTAAGTCAATGACAGTTCTCAGCAGCTAACACTCATCTGAATGGAGTGCCACAAAAATAGCTTCCTGACTCTTCTAGAAATCTCTGTGCATTTCACAGCCTAACAAGTGCATTAAAGATGGTCTGGTGATTCAGGCCCTGAACCATTTAGTGGGTTAAGAAGAAGCTCTCCTCTTTTATTTCTCAAACACAAGAAAGCAGCTTCTAGCTCTTTACAGGCACTAATGAAATCTTGCTCATAAAAAGTTTCACTCTACCCTTAATTCAAATAAGAGTTTTATAGAACTAATTAATGACCGATTGCAGTCCACCAGAGGCCATTTTTCCTTCAAGCAAGGCATCTTTGCTCAATTAAATATAATGAAAAGATCCTTCCATTAGATACGTATTATGTGTTGTGTGTTTTTCTGGGCCCATCAAATGAACCCATAAATTTTTTGATCCTTGAGGAATGAAATGTTCGTGCCTTGTTTTGTAATATAATAATATCAACATCACATTTTTCTCTTGTGTTTATATATTCCAAAATGTTAAAGCCAATTACTCAAAGTATATTGTCAATTAGTAATTGCTTTTGACCACAATACATAACATATTTCATATTGGTCAGAGAAATAAACTAAATTGTGGACCCGACCTTCCATTCTGCTTACATCTAGCTCATAATGCACATTACCACAGTCACTTGCCAAGGGTATGACAAATTTGACTGTTAATAGAAGTGACGTAGTTTCAGTGTGGCAGAATAAGCGTCAAGTTGCCCTGTCCCTGAATGTTAGGTTGGTGCATTATTTACCCGCGAAACCCCCAGGGGACTATATTTTTTTCCATGTCATTACTTGCATGTGCATGCAGACGTCATGAGTGGGTGGGCAGTAGGGCTGGCTGGCAGTAATGCCCTTTATCATGCTAAACTAAATTGGATTAAAGTATGGACGCACTGGGTACGCACTGTTCTAATGAAGGGCATCTTCTCTGCATTTGGCAGCATAAAATCGCCTTTATTAAATCGCACAGGAAACAAAATGAGGTCATGCTTTTTATTCCCTTTCAAAGAACAAGCTTTACTTGTCATTGAGGAGGACCCAGCTCCAGAAGTGAAACAAAGAGGGGGGATAACCAAAAAGTTGTTTTGACTGCAGACCTGGTGGTAAATTGAAGTTAAAGGCTTTATAATGATAGTTTTGCTTTGAGAAGATCTCACGATTGACTCACAAAGGATTAGAAGCCAGGATGTCTAGCAAGGAAAACCTGTATTTAACCAATTTAGCTAAACTTGCAGTAAAGCTTTTAGAGTATATTTATAAGAAAATTGTACTGTATATAGAACATTGTTTAACAAAAATGTTTTCATTTGATCATTGAAAGTTGTACATTAAAGATCTGTGCAGAATCACCAAACTCAACAAGATGAATTTTGCAAGAGCAATATGCACTTATGACAATGTGACTTACTTTATGAAGTCTCTGTCAAGACATACGACAGTAGGCACTGTATGTTGTAAATACATATTGTCTGTGTCTGAATTCATTATCATCTTAGTGGTTGACATGTGAACAGAGCAAATATTGATTATTGTGTAACACCCCTTCTGTCGCTGCTCCTGACTGACATTGGTTGACAGTTGAAAGATGATCCTGATGGGAAGTGTTAAAGGTTCACACTTCTTCCTCTTTGCCCTCGGTAGCACTCTTCTGCACCCGAGTCCTGTGAACTTTTCAACTATCCATGAACTAGGAGCAGGGGAACATCAGTGAGATGAGAGAGACAGAAGGAGGGAGGGAGAGAGAGATGGGTGGGAGAGCTTGATTGAGCTACTCTTTCAAGTGTGGATTTACTCCACTGATCCTGCCCAAGTACGCACACATATTCACAGACTAGCTAACACCCACCAGCACACACACACACACACACGGATATGCATGCCCAGAAAAAGGCTTCCACATGCATGCACATACGCACACATACTGACTAAAATGCTCCACTTATCCCTTGAGTCCTTGGTTAAGGCCCTCAAACGAAGCTGGCAGCAGGGCCCCACTGCACTTTAGGTAACCTCCACTCAGATACGTTCAGAGCTGCATGTAGAAACCCTGACTAGCCCATTCCACTTCCCCTTTCTGTCCCCAGAAGCTATGGACAGCAATAATCACTCACATGTAGGCAGCTATTGATGACAACACACCCTAGTCAATTGTGAAAGAGGCAACAAACCCAACTTGTGTATATGCTATGATTATGTAGAATGATGTTGCTATCACAAATGTGAATCAACTCTCAGCTGACGATTGTAAACAGCCACCAGCTGAAGTCCAAATCCATCTGAATTACCTCCATATGTTATTAATGGTATTAATGTGAGTTGTCCCCATGTCAAACAAAGCTTGGATAGCAAACGCAGAATTATTCTCTTGTGTGTTAAGTCTTAATGTATACACACAGGGTGCAACATATCGACATGACGTAGTATCAAGCTCTCTTTTGTCTTTAGAGCACTTTGTATGTAATCCTCATTAACATGCCAAACATGAAACATGGAATACTGCAGAGGTACAGATAGCAGACAGCTTTTAAGAGGGTATCTCAACCTAGAGTCACTTGGGACCAAAAAAACCTCTGCTTCGTTCCTCTATATGGGGTTGAAACATTTAAGCATGTTGCATCTTTGGGCATACACCTATTAAATCATGGCAAAATAATATTTTCACCTTTGACAACTGAAAGAAAACACCAGCTGTGGCATCAATGTTGTGGATAGGAGCAGAAGTGAAACATTCCTTAATGTTTCACCGCAGAAGCTCCAAGTGATTTAGTATAGATTTACTGTTAAATTGCCAATAATTATGTTAATTGAGATAGGCATTAAAATGGTATTAAGTTACATTAAAATGTACTTTTATACAGAGTGGGTGACTGGTGGGAAAAGGAATGAGGCATCATTTACTTACTTACTTACTACTCTGTGTGTGTGCTCATTTGTGTCAGTGTGATAGACAGGTGAATGCACTGGACATTGTTATGGATGTAATTGTCATTCAGGTCACAGTAATGTTTGAAGGGTTTATGGGAGAATGACAGAAAGGCAGACGATTGAACAAGGCCATCTGACACAGGACTTGTCCTTAGGTAACGCTTGGTGATTTTGCCTAAAGGCACCCTTCCTAATAGATATTAAGAGTGATAGAGAAGTCTTTGTTCTTAAATTTTGATTTTAGGCACTCATGCTGAATCTCGCATGTATAGATGTTGTATTACTGTTTTCAGATAAATTACAGTGTCTTTAGACTTTTATCATGATGAATTTTGTACACACTAGTCCAACATGGACACCAAAATCATTAACACACATCTTTGTGCTTCACGTGCTTGAAGATTTAAGACGTCCCATGAGCCTTTTTTCTTTTCTCTTTGCATTTGTCTTTTAAGTGATAATTCTAGTGTGATATAATTGTCCTTTTACTTATAATGTTCTTGATTTAGAAAATGAAGCATATAATTCTGTCGTATTTCACTGCAAGTTACACTGTAAAAATCCCAGGCAGAGATAAATCCTAAAATGTAAATGTAAATGCGTTACCCTGGAAACAAACCCCCAGTACAGCACCTCATGCTTTCTGACAATCAAATTGTTATGCTCCGTTAGTGGTAAGTCAGCTACATTCAGGGTTTTTACCCTGGCGAAAAGTTTGTTAATTCTGGTCTTTTGTGATTTCTTTTTCCAATATTTGTGAGTTAATTTATTTGGCCTGCAGAGACTGGTAGATTATGGTGTAAAGCAAATCATTTTAATTTCATAAGAACTTAGTGAGTAGGTTTTTAGGCATAGTCCTGTAAAACTAGAAACTAAAGCTGCATGGTGTTGAAGGTATGAGATAATTTGGTAAAGGAAGCACAAGACCACACTGACCACACTGCCCTACATCTGATTCAGTGCAGTGACGGCTAGCACTTGCCGCAAGGTACCTACAGTACATTAAGAGATGCCTTTACTCTTTTAACAAACACACACACACACACACACACACACAGAAAGCAGGAAAGGTTAGGTTTGAAAGGAGAACAGCACACAGAGAAAGAAAGAGTTGGCGCTGAGGCACTTTGGCTCTAGGGAGCCAAGTGCATGTCCCCCTGAATGAAACTGTCATTGCCGAGAACAAAGTGAGCATGCTAGCAGCCCGAGCAGACCAGCAGCCTCGAGCACAACTCTCCATTTGCAGCACAGTGGGAACCCAGTCGTGCTTCCTGGCTTCAGCTCACCGCTGCCTCTTGTGCTCCAACCCCCTCTCAGTTCACTCGATCTTTCTATTGCACCTTTTTCAAGATCTATTTTTGGTACTTTTTCACTTATGTAGTTCTAGTCCACATTATGTAAATTAAGAGATGGTTTGATTGCTCCATTTTTCTTTTTTCATGTTTATAAATGCTTTGGCAGTGGCTAGCAAAGGGAGTTGCCATGTCTGGCTAACCAGTCTCACTGTAGTCCTTCTAGGCCAAGGCTAAGTTTCTCTTCTGGGAAACCTGTATGCCCCTTTGTTCTTATTCCAGTCTTATACTTCCCTGAGCCTGAGTCTCTCTTCATCTCTCTTTCTCTCTCACTCTGCCTTGGACCACCTTTGAGGAAGAACATACAGTAGATGGTGTTTTTGTAAAAGGCAGACAGATGGACCTTAATGGAAGCCAAGTTTGGTGATCTGCGGGGTGTTGTGTATGTACTCGCCAGTATGCATCCGGCTTTACAGAGTGTTACAATAGCAGCACCATCGGAGCCACTCAAACAGGAAAGGCACAGGCACGGAGAGAAGATGATGCAGAACAAGCAGAGCTAGATTTAAACAGTGGAAGTCCGTTTGAGGCAGCAGTGTACTGACTTTGCAATCAATAAACATCCCTTTTTGTTTTTCTTTCCGTTTTTCTAGCTCTCACTCTCCTCTCTCTCTGTCAGCAGTGTATGACAAATGAGTACAAAACACCATCTGGCTGCATCCATCCATGTGTGCCTCCCCAATTAATGATGTTTATTCTCTGTTAGGCCTACCTATCACTACCATTTTCCTCTTATTTACTCTTAATCTACTCCCCTCCCCCTCCCCCCATCACGTCCTCTGTCATGCATGATATCCAGCTGTATCCATGGACAGAGGCTTATGTTTCTCAGTGAGCCTGACTGATTGGCTTGGGTGATGCATGCCTCTAACTGCTTGATGCACATGACTGTAGTGGTTCTGAAGGCAGTACTCGTACGACGTGATAGTTTGTCTTTGGTTCCTGAAAACAAACAAGCTGAGGTGTGATGAAACTAGCTTGTGTGTTTCTATCATCCCTGGACATCATAGGTTTTTCTCATACCCATAAAGTGTAATCAACCTGTGAGGGCCTGTGTTACAGCTGCTGAGTAAAGGTGATGACAGATACACACATCTCCCTATGTGAGCAAGGCTACAATATCTGTTCTTGTCAGCTCAAGTAGGTTTAGAGGCCATGCATATAGGCAATAGGTAGATGGTTTTAGTCAACCTGGTAGCCTTTCTTTCCCTCTTGGCTGTTATTACCTTCATCAGGCTAATGAAGGAGCTGGATTGGATCATATTAACCTCCTGATCTCCACCTCCCAGGACACCGCTGTTACAACAGGCTGGACTGCACTGTTCACTGCTCCCATTATATATTTGTGTGTGTGTGAGAGAGAGAGAGAGAGAGAATGGTGAGCCCATAGACACTGCATCTCCCACATGAATGTTAATCATCTTTTTAATTGGCTTCCTTGACTTGGTGACCTCTACTTGAGATGGAAAGACTGCATCACTGTGCTCCTCCTTCAGTGCTGTTTGGCTGTTTTCTTACTTTGCCTGTAGAGTGTGAGTGTGAGACTAGAGCTGGCCTGGAGGCAGGGTGACCTTAGACTCCCAACAATCCTCTTGTCCTCCACTTTCATCATTATCCATCTTGACATCCTCACACTCTTTGCACTCATTTATCCAGCCTTTTGGTCCTTTTTATACCCTGCTAATACATTTGAGACAGGTACTTCACAGACACCTACTGAAACCCTGTAACCGGAAGAGCAGAGGAGAGCAAACACTAAAACTATGTGATGTATAAATCACCTCTGATTAATGATCTAAAGGTGATAAGTGGGTAATTGGAATTGACCACTTAAACTGCTTTACCACAGGAAACAGATGTGGCATTTGCGACATGTATGCCAATAATGATCACTACTGCATGTCATTTGATTGGTTAGTGTGTGAGAAGTGACCATGATTGGCCATGTCAGGTTAAAGAGTATTTGCTCAAGCATGCACCCTGGAATTTATATATCCCCTGCTAACTGCCTCTTTTTCATGAACTTTTCAGTTACATAAATAACTGGCTAGCCGAGGTCCAGCAGCCCCTCTTTAACTGCACTCCAGACATCAAAACAACAATAAGATGCTGAATTCCTCTCGGTCGAATTTTGGCATTAACTTCAAACACCTGAAAGCAGGCTCATGTATGGCCATGTCTGGTATCCCAGTTCACCAGTAGAGAATGTACAATAAATGGCCACAAACCAGTTACATCACATGGGAAAACCACAAGTGAAAACCCACAATCATTGGCAGAGAATCTGAAAGCTATTTTTACCTGGGCCTTGTTGCTTTCCAAGAGGAAGAGAAAATGAAAGAGAATATTTTGGTATTCATCACCTCAGATATGTGGGGGAAGGGAAACCACTATACTCTCCTCTGAAGACCAGGATTGATGGCATATTTCACTGTTTGCATACTTTTTATTTCTTCTTTTTCTACCACCAAAATTTTTTCTCCCTTCATTCGAGTGGTCTCTCTGAGTGTACCTCGGAATAAAAGAAAAATAGTTTATACAAGACTGCCATTTGTTGTGTTCATAGTTACATCAGGATAAGTTATTTATCAGTGCATAATTTGCAGTCAGACATCTCACAAATTTTTATTTGCCTTGTCTCATTCTAATGCCACATAGAGTATCTATGCAAGTAAAGGTGTACATTTATTCTCCTTTCCTACTCTCTTCTCTATTTTCTTTCTGTTTTCTTTCTGCCCACCTTTCCTCACCCTCTGTTCCCCTCAATGTGTGTCCTTTAGCTTTTCTTATTTGGTTGTGTTGTGTTTGCCCTGTCTCTTGCTGTCTGCTGTTCTCTTTCTCTCTCTGGGTGATTGAAGGGACGAGCGTTTCAGCACTCTCTTCTATTACTGTATCTGCAGTGGCCTGAAGGCCACCACATCCTGTTAACAACACGCAGGTTACAAACCACAGACCAGGCTGGAGATGTCTGCCTCTACTATACAAGTCACAAAGTCATGAAGCATGACAGTGTTATTTTAAAAGTATGTTTTCTCTAGTCTGCAGAGGATGTGCCACAAAATGTATCTGTTGTTAATTCTGTGGACCAAATTTAATGATTCTCAAGTCACACACCATCCTCCACTGTAAGATTTTTTTTTATTGCTTTGCCACATACGGTAACTATTGAGCTTCTGTTCCAAGTCCCTCCTGTCAGCCTAAACCCAACAGGGGGGACTTGGTCTGGTCTTGGCTTGAGGGTTTCTCCCCTCCACATCTCCATCTGCCCATCCCTCCTCATATCCAGCTCCATGGCTCTCCTAGCGGGCAGACAGGTGGTACTGACCCTAAAGAAACAGCACCCCTGTGGGGAACACCCTGCCTAAGCCTGGCAACCTTCCCTGGTCTTGTCCTCCTCCTGTTTCATTTCCTGGTCCTAGCACTGAAAAGCAGGCAGACTTCCTCAGCCAGTTTTAGTCTATAGAAATTTGGCCCACCCTGCCTCCTATATGTAGCTGAAAAACACATAAAGAAAAACAATATACAGCAGGTGTGATCAGATAACGCTGCATTTGTGATGATAAATACTAATTATCATCAAATAACAGTCAGCCATTCAGAGCATCCAGACAAAGGAGAATTTTAATTCTGTGGCCTTGTAATCACAGGGTTGTTTTTGATTAATTTAGATTTCTTGTGTATGTGCATCTATCCAGGGGCATACCTATAGTAAGCTCATTAGTTGTTGTGGGGGTTGGTGTTTCAGTAATGCCATAAGGGCAAAGAAAAGGCAGTGTGACTTTGAATTTCTCTCTCCTTTCTGCTCCCCTCATCATCAGGAGTCTGCTCACGGAGCCAGCCACAGAAAATGGTGAAAACTTCAAGGCGGGGAAAAGATTCAGATTGCAATAACATTTGTGCTGAATGGCATGTTTCATCTCCTTCCCCACCTTCCCTCACTTGTTTCATCCCTTTGTCATTCATCAGCTCGCTGGTGTGGACAATTGGGGAAGAAAGAGAGCAGCACAGTAACATGGATATGCACTGTAAGGTACATACTACAGATGCTTAAGAGTAGAGTAAGTTATATGAAATACAGAGACAAATATATTCTTAAGCCATCTTATTCATAATGATGATTAATCAGCAATTAATTACTAATACAGAATAGTTGAACAAGGCTAAAGGTCATGATGCTAGAGTGAAGAATATTGGTGCTAAAGCACTTATTGTCTGCGATGACTCTGTGTCTTTAGGTTTGGAAACTTGTGATCTGTGGTCCTGAGCCCAACCTCATCATGCCACAATTAGCACTTTCTCTCATATACTCTCTCTTGAGTTCTTCCTTCCCTATTTTCTCCTTGAAACATCATCCTGTTGCTAATCCATCTCTTTCATTTCTTCCCTCTGAGGGGAATTAATCCTGTTTCTTCTCTTGTCCCATTCATTAGATTTTTAAGTCAGCTAAGATCCCCAGCGAAGGTGCGTTCTATGTACACAGGCCCTCTGCACCACTTACAAAATTGCCTCGCCCGCTTGTACTGTCATTTTAATTTCAGTTCACACACATACACATGCACTTCAGTCCCTAGCCACTTAGGTCCCTCACATTGTAAAATAACCTCCTTACTAATCCACCTGGTTGTGCTTGGCTCCTCTGGGGGTTTTTTTCAAGTGTCCTAATACAGTACGCAGGAAGGAGGAGGCGGGTAACAAGGCACACTGAGAGGCCCAGGCAGTTTTAATCTGCCTTGGTCCTCCGGTGACGAGGGGAGGGACCCTGCAGGCCCCTGGCCAATCTCTCTGCCTCTCTTTGAAGGTCCACTTAATCCCCTTACCGAGAAGCAAGGAAATGCAGAAGTGTGCGTATGTGTGTGTGGATGTTTTCATGTGTGCTTGTGTGGGTTGTTTGTTGGGAAGCTGCGGCTAGGACCCTGCAACTCCAAAGGCTCAGTGCTGATCAAGACTTATGCACATTGTCTCCCTGCCACTCTGTGTCATTGTCTCTCTCTCATACACACACACACACAAACACCACTTTATGCATTGTCCACCCGCTGTAGTTTCTGAACTTCCCCCAGGTCCTTACCACGGCCAAGCATCAACATCTGTGTAGTGGGAACAGACACACACACGCACACACAAAGACACACGCACTGTGCTTTCATCTCTGCCTCTCCAGTGACTGTGTGTCCCAGTGTTTAGGCAGGAAAATAGGATTGTGTAGAGCTCAGCGTTTAGAGAGCCCAAAGGCCGCCCGTCAAATTCAGCTCCTACAGTCTGTGATGCTTCGCTTTGCCAGCCATCGCTCAAGTCATTTCAAACTCCATTCTCTCAGTCCCACTAGCCAACTCTGAACTGATGGCTTTCTTTGTCTCCTCCATGATGACTCGAGTGTAGAGGCTTTGCTTCTTTCTTTTTTTTTCTCTCTTCGCACTCAAAGTCCCCTTCTTTTTCTTTCTCTTTCTCCTTCTCTCTCTCTCACTGTTTTCGTTTGTTAGTAGTGATGTTTGCAATACTCCACTTGCCGTCTATTGCACTGACTGGTTTTCCCATGGTGGAACTTGGGCTGTGTTCATTGGGGCACAACAAAACTAAAACCAAAGATTTTTTTTTTCTTCAATAAGCTCTGTTGAAATGCCAATGTTTTTGACTTGCCAAGGAAGGCACACAATATCTGTAACAATAACATGCTTAAAAAATAGACTATACTTTTCAGCAATGCAGAATGAAGAAGCTTTACACAGAACAGCTAGGGTGCATCATAGCTCTTGAAGTTAGTCTGCTCAAAATTCAAAATTATCATAGTAAAAGTTCTCTCTTCAGTAACACGGTGACATATTCTTGCAGTATAGAGAGGATTCAGTTTTGGGTGAATGAATTGAATTCCTAGACCTAACCCCTTAATCAGCCTAGCGTGTTGACATTGATGATGTGAATAATTAGAGTAAGTAAGAATCGAGGATCTTAGAAGGTTTCTCCACAGAATTGAGGCTTTCACCTTTGCAGAGATTTGTCAAGTTGAACGGAGCTAGACAAGTCAAGGACACCCAAGGAAGGTGTGCCTAAATAGGTTGTTTAAAAATTGCGGGCTTTGGCTGACTGCACATACCCAGCTAGATCAATCCAAGGGGTTCCAGGTTTGAATCCCATGTCTTTCTGGAGGTACTCAGATCTCTGTTTTAGGAGAAGACTCCAGTGATCAGCTCTGAGTCAGGATCTCTGAATCTGATGCAAATCCCCTAGCAGCATTTAAAGCTCCCAAATCATCCCTGGCCAAATCCCTTCAAGATATTCCCTGCTCGATTGGATGGCATTAAAGGATCGCAGCGACAGAACAATACACCGTCTGGCAGCCTGGTGGAATGAGGGATAAAGAGAGGGGAGGAGAGGGAAAGTGGAAAAAGAAATGAAATAGCAGTGGGTGAATAAGGTAGAGATTGAAGGTGCAAATTTGGAATATGGGCTAGAATGACGCATGAAAGAGATTAATCGGTAGGTTATTGGTTATTGGTTGGTAGGGAACAGATAATGGTGAGAGAGAGGGGACAGGAAAAACTGACAGCTGTTTGTTGGGCTGTACAACATGGTGGAACTACATGATCCCTCCCTCCCCTGCTTTTAGCCTGTAACATCATCTGTTTGTCAAAGCCGGTGCAGGCCAACAAGCTTTAATAATGTATCTAAATCGTGTTGTTAAATCTGTATATATTTTTCTAGGTTATTTATATGAAGTTTAATCCGCTCTTAATGCTGTTATGTTACATGGAATACCAGCCCAGTTTCTGAGGATAAACAAGATCACTCAGAATTTCCGCACAGCTTTCCCCCTGTACTACTGGAAATGCCTTTGATGGGAGAGAAAAACTGATTTTTTTTTTTCTTTCAGTTCTAGAGTGTGTAGTGAACTGGTGGGAAAAACATATTTTCTCTTCTTCTCTCTTTTGCCTCCCCTTTCTCCTGTCGGTGACACTGTTGAGTCTGTGTATTTGTGTGTCAGTTGATATTGATGGGGTTAGCACAGAGCATCAAGGCTGCCCACTTCACTGTTGTCCAGCACAATAAAAGGTTATTATGAGCCCCATAGACCCAGGAGCCAGACTCAGTCTACCACCCATATTTACATTATATGTTATGGATAACAGAGAAACTGTGCGAGTAAACCAGGCTCTACCAATTGAATTAATGCTTGTCTGTGAAACACTCTGAGCACCCACCATCGCTACATCAGACAGAACAGAGGCAGCTCTGTTACTTTGAGGCCTTGGCACTTATGAGCTTTGTTATGATTCACACAGTCGAATATTAACAGAAGAGTTAGTTCCTGACTTTGTAATGTGCCACTTTAAACTGTACCTCAGTAAGCTGTGTGATTGACAGTAATGGGGCGGAGCAGCCGTGATGCGTTTGTAATAATCTGACTGGAGTCAGGTTTGCTTCCATGCTAATGAGCTAGTGTGTTGGTGGTTTAGCATGACTAATGGCGCACATTGCTAACAGAGCTGTCTGGGAGTGAGGAAGGGAGCAAATGAGTAAAGGAGAAATAAAGAGGCTTTACAGGAGTGTTGTGAAGGTAGAAGACAGTCAGAGAGGAGAGGTTGCAGGAGATTGCGTTGTTAGTCTTTGGGGGAAAGGGAAATACAGTTGAGTCCTGATTCTCTTGGCAGATATGTTCACAAAAGCCGAGGAGCAAGGCAGAGGAAAGAAAATTGCCTTTGAAAGTGCTGCAGTGAATTTGGGAAAGGACATACAGCACTTACTCCCAGCACAAGGTGCTTTTTATGAAAGAGAAAAGGTTATAGTTGTTTGTGTAGTGGTTTTATGTTGTTTTTCCTGTAGCTGATTGATGCATGGTCTTGTCACTGAAAACTGAAAAGGGTTTAATGTGTTTATGTATATATGAATTATATGCAATTATATATATAATGTCTAATTGTTGTTAGTTAGTGCTTCATTGGTGCATGGTTTTTCACAAAAAAGAAAAAGGTGTGCATGTGTCCGTTTGTGTGTATGTTATTTGATTTATAGTGTATTCTATGGGAATCAGATTTGCTGCGCATCGCATCTGTTTTCATTCCTGTCCACCAATCCAGCTTCCAAGTTTGCTTTAGTTGACTTGAATTGATTAAACTTTCTTGTCATTTATTTATTTAGTGTGGAGATGTTTTGAAGCTTGCTACAAGTACTCATTCCTTCCTCTTCTCTAACCCTCCGCTTCTGGAGAGTGTGGAATTGTTGATAAGTCGTCTTGGCAGAGTGGCGAGAGTAATCATTTTCCTCCAGATGTTACAGTTTGGGAAGGAACCAAAAGGGAGTGGAGAGAGGGAGGGGAACGGGAGAAAAACCAGCTGCCGCCACAACAGTTCCACCCCTCTACATCAAGTCATCTACTCCTCCCTCCCCAAGGCTCCAACTACCACCTCCTCCACTCTGGTGAATTTTTCCCCCTCCCCTCTCATTCTCAGTTCTACACATTCTGCCTCTCCCTGTATCCCAGGAGGCAGCCAGACCAGGCTGTGTTTACTGCTGAGGTAATTGGAGTAGTTTGGAGAGAGCCTGACCATGGCCCTGCTAAGGCCTAAGATGTGTGTGTGTGTGTGTATGTGCGTGCCTGCGTGCGTACATGCATACACCAGTTTGTGATGACTGACAGTGAGGCCACGGAAGGAAAGCAGGCCTTAGCCAGTGTCAGCCCACTAGGGAACAGACAAATTGGTTTTCACTACGCTGTCTGTCTTTTCTTGTCTCATATTCTCAAGCTATCCCTTTCTTCTTCCTGAATATCTCTCCATCTCTCCACCAACTCAATCATTCACGCTTTTTGTTGTACATGCTCTGCAGCGCCTTTTCTCCTCCTGGTACTCTTTTGTTTCACCTCTCTTTCTCTCTCTCACTGCTCATCATTTCATCTCTCCAAGCTGAGCTGTTAGCTGAGCTGAGCTGCATAGACGGTAACTCTTGCCAGATATGAGCAAAGACGCCCCCTCAGTTGCAGCCATAGACATGAGCAAATTCATCCAACCTAATCCAGGCGCCTGTTGTGTTTATCTGTGGGTGAGATGGATAGGAAAAGGCCCAGAATTTGGGTGTCAGGGGGAGAGTGAGGGTGCATCTCTATAAACTCTCTCAGACAGCCACTCATCTGTTGCTTATTGTCATCCACATGCACACACAGCATATACGTAGAACTGAACATAAGCTCTATTGTCTGTAACAATTGGCATTAGCTGCAGTTTGTATTCATCAACATATGGGCACAAGCTTTGATCAAACGAGATGCACAAAAGAGTGAAGCATGACAGTGATTTAGCATGCATCTAGTGACCTCATCGCTGGGTTGTCAGGTAGGCAGTGGGACACGGCTCACCTACTTTAGCTCATCGCACTCCTGTCTCCCTCCTCCTCCTTTTCCCTCCTTCCCTCATCCCTCTGTCTTGCTCCTCCCTGATAGCTTTTACCGCTCTGCTGATTTCACAAATAGGCCTCATTGATTGAATCTGATTCTTGTGGATAGAGCAGCTTTATTGAGTGGCTTTTTCGCTGATGGACAGGAGTGTGTGGATATGTGTGTTTGTTTCACGCATGCATGTGTGCATCTTAGGGATGATAAAGAAAAACTTCCTTTCCTCATTCCTCTCTCAGTCTGTAATCCAGCAGCTATTCCTCTCCAGGGAATTCCAGCAGCCAGAGCATTACAGACACACACATGCAGTATGCTCACACACACACATACACACACACATGGTCCTAGTAATGACTGTGTCTGAGCGAATGTTTTATTATGGGTGGTGCGTGCTGACTGAAGAGTCTGTTAATTGTGGCGACACCTTGAGCAAGGCAACATTAAAGTGTTAACTGCTCTCTCTGGTGCTGTTCATCAAACATTCATATAAGCTGTGCTTCTGTGGTAGGAAGCGGGCCCAGTACACCCAGGGCCACAATTTCAAGCAAGAAAATGTAAGTTTTGCTGAGACGCGGTAACAGCGGCCTCTGCAGACACAAGCAGGATGCTGGTGCATTAAATTTTGTTGGGCTCCAAGTTGGAGCGGTTAAGGGTTCTGCAAGCAGCATACCCCCAGAAGCTAACAGCTCATTTCCAAAAAACGAAGCCTATCAGTCGCTCAGGCAGTGCTGTTGAGCTAGCATTCAGCTAATCCCACTGACTAAAAATGACAGTTGGGGGCTTAAATGTAGATGCTAGGAGCTCGTAGCCACTGCCATGATGTCCATACTGAGAATACTAAGCTAGCTTCTTCTTACAGCTAGCTGTAAGATGACCCGTAGTTAGTGATGTGTGACGTAGTTTTGCAAAGTGGTACAGACCTATCAAGGGAGATCTTACCTGCTCAACTGAAGTTACATAATGCAAGAGGCGTTTTGGCTGTGGAGTGGGAATGAAAGAGCTGACATTCTCCCTCTTACAAGTCTGTGTACGATCAAACTGATTTAGAGGCTGTTTTTAAGGTAAAATTGTTCCATAATGTTGCTTTAAATCAATCCTTGTTTGCTCTAGTTTCCGGCATCATCATCTGCTTTCTCCTGATCTCACAGCTCGTCTGCAGCCATTTTGGATCTGCCATTTTATTTATTGTGTAGGTCAAACCATGGTGGTGATATTGTCAGCGCTTCCGAAAACATCAACAGAACACTACAGAGAACAAAAACGGGGAAGTATGGAAATGCTGCAGTAGGGAATTTGTATTTTGATGGGGAAAATGAGCTTGTTTCAGATGTAAATCAGAAATGATCTGTTGGGGTTTGGGGGCTTTAGCTAACAAACTGTGTTAGTGAGAAGATGGAGCTATATCAGCAGCACTCCACTGGGGATACACACATTTCACACACAGCAGCGCACACCTCATCCTAGCAGCAGCATCTGTGCTCTTCCCCTCTTGCTGCCCTCTATTTTGTGCCTCTCTCCTCTCAACAGGCAGTGTGCCACCTAGGCAGAGTTGGATGGATGGTGGCACCCTCTTCCCCTGCGCCCATTTAACCCTCACAACCCTGCAGATCCATCATTATACAACACACACAAACATACACACACAGCCCTAACATTCATATCCCGGCATGTATTTGTCCTGAGCTGCAACCTGCTGCCAGGTCCCTTGTATCTTGTGAGAGACCCGGCCATCTGTAATGGCCCCAAAATGTGTTCATGTTTTTCTGAGTTTTAAAAGGTTAGTCTTGTCGCAAAAATATTTTAATTATAGCAACAAAGACACCAAGGATCTGTGCTCTTATTTGAGAGGAAAGACTTAGGAGTCCTGTAACATGGAAGGCCTATGTGTTAGGGAAAGCTTGTGACTGGTACGTTTTTTTCAGAATGGACAGTGTATATATAGCTCTCCAAACAGTGAAAGTAAAAGGCAAAAACAAATGTTTTTGTTGTCACAATAAACATGTTAAGATGTGAAAGCATAATGCATCCCCTTATCAGCCCACTCCCCTGATGATTTGCATCTGGTGAAGTTATATTTTCTTTTTGTCTAGCCTTTTTCTCTTCCCTTCCCTCAATTTTGTCTAGCTTGTCGGCTTGGCCTACTTCCAAAAGAACCACTGACACAGTTTTTAGGGAGACACACACATACACACAGAGAAGGAAGAAACAGCTGCTTTGATTCGTAGGAGTCATTAGTACATTTTATTAGACTTGTGGGGGTTATGTTTGTTTGTTTGTTTTGCTTTGTATTTTTACTTTTTTGTATTTTACAAGGTTGTAGAGGTCATGGTCTGATTTAATTTGTGGTGTAGGTAACTGAAGAGAAGGAAGGAAGAAAAAAAAACAAAGATAATGACAAATTGGATTCAGTAGTGTTGTGCTTTGCAGTTTTAGATGTGATAGGCAGCTATTTCAGGGCTTGTTCATTCATGTGTGCGAGTGTTTACATAGAGGTTGCAGTATCTAATTAATGATTTTGACTCTCCATTGAGGGAGGTTTACTTGTCCATGTTAGCCATCGACCTAGGCCATGTTCAATTAGCCTAGTATGGTTATCATTGTTAACGCTGTATGTCAAGTGGTTCTCTCTTCACTCACAAGGCTGATGGTGAAGGGACAGAATAGGGCTTGGCAACAATTTAGGAGGAACGTGTGTGTGTGTGTGTGTGTGGGGTTGTGTGTATGTTTTAAAAAATGTGTTTCAATTATTGAGGAATTTTTATTTATTTTATTTTTTTTATAAGTACTTAATTGTGTTAGTTAGGACCATTCTATCACGATTTGATATTGAATACTAGGCTGACAGATGTGCATTACCATGTTATTTGAGTAACAGATTGAATAATGAATTTATAATCTGTAATGGTTCATAATGTAAAGCTGATTGTTTAACATTATATTTGTGATGACAGGCCACAGTAAAATTGTGATTTTCTTCAGCTTTGTGATGCACACCATCAAATTTTGATAAGTAGAAAAATGTGAATCGTGTATGTTGCATCGCTAGTTTTTGCACTACTAGCAGGGAAAAATGTAGCTTTGAAAAATGTTGGTGTATCTTTGTGCTTTAAGACTTCCCCAATAAAAGAAAAGAGAGACGGAATACTGTGGAGGTAGTGAAGGAGAGAGAGAGAGAGAATTTCCTCGCTTCATTAATTGGCAGCTCTGTGGTACACTAAACATTGCATTGCACAGGCGTGCGCTCTCTCTCTCTCTCTCTCTCTCTCTCTCTCTCTCTCTCTCTCACTCTCACTCTCACTCTCACTCTCACTCTCACTCACACACACACACACACACACACAGCTGAAAGCTGTGGCTGCTCTGAGGCCAGTGCCTTATATTTAGTCAAGGGAGACCAGCCTCTGTCACTTTTTCTCTTGCTTAACCTAGCTCTTTTTCTTCCTCTCTCTGTGGCTGTGTTGAAGAGGAGTCTCAGGGGAGGGCTTAACTCTGAGCCCTCGTTCTTTTTTCCTTTCTTTCTCTCTCACCCCTTCCACGTCTTTCTTTCCTTATCGTCCTCTGAATGGAGCGGCAGACTTGTTGTTGAACTGTGAATTAGTCCAGGAGACAGACTCTGTGCAGAGATAGAATAGAGAAAAGGGGGAGGTTCAGTATCTGCCTTCATGCTTTATTGCTGCCACCACATTACGTGTGATGCAGGTGATGGGTTTACATGCAGATGCAGACGCAGAGTGGATGTGCATAGGCCTTTGTGTTCATGAGGTGAAATAGAGAGTGAACACAGCTGCATCTTTTAGTAGTAAAAAGCATGAAATCAGTAGTTCACTTAAGGTGCATCTGAGGTCAGCAAGGTTTCGCAGGCCTGTCTTTGCACCCTTCCTTTTGGAGAGTAATTCGCACATTGCCCTGCTTAAATTATGATGTACAACCTGGAAAATCACAGGGGCTTTTGTGTTGTCATGGTTATTGAGTGTTCAGTAGCTTCAGAGGAAATGGAGTGGGGGGGGGGGGGGGGGGGGGGGGGGGGGGGTGAGAGTGGGAGGAGGGGTGCTATCTTAATTGCTTTCCGTGAATAATTTCGGTCCCCTAATTTGGCGATAATGACAGTGGCTGCTGCTTTTGTATTTATTTATCCAAACATTAATTGACAGGACTGACATTAGCCAGGGCGGTTATTGCGCATTTGATTGCGCACAAGGGAGCAAAGAAAATTATAGTAATTATCATTCTGATATGGATTATGAATATGCATTCCCACACTTAATGTTTCTGTCAGCATTTTAGTAACAACAAGGCACTCTGCCATGACAACAGCACTTTAGCTTATCTCTATCTCTGTTTCCCTAAACCCAGTGCAACCGGTGCTCGTGGAGAACAGATGACATGTCCAAATGATTTAGCTGCTCCACTGTAGCTTTTTAACAACATGGTCATGTAGTTAGGTGTACTGGTTGTCATGTGGATCGTTTCAGCTGGCCTGTAAACGGGCCTCAGTCGATGTGGGATTTGTGTGTGGTGTGTTTTTGTGGATAGATGTAAAAATGTTCTGTTTTTTACAGGCGGAGGGAGAAGACAATTTGAAGAAGATGCAGCTGATGGAGCTAGCGATTCTCAATGGGACATATAGAGACAACAACATCAAAACACGTAAGTGAGATGCCATGAACACTCACATACATATCTACACTTAATGTAGTCCATCTGATTTGCACCATACACAACTAATCTTTTGACTGCATAGACCATACATATTTAGTTATATAAGAAAAACATAATCATTTTTTCTGTATTTCTCATTAACTAATACTGTTTACCTTCATCAAATTAATGTGTAGTCAGATCTCCTGTGTACATACCATCATAATATCTATGACCACTGGAAGACCTCTCTCTCTCAAGCTCTACAAACAATTCATGTTGACCTACCCCTCCATGAGTAGGACAACTTCCATTCCATTCTTCTCCATACTTCTGTCTTCCTCAACCCTCCCTCCATCCATCCTCCCCCCCTTGCAATCCAGATGCAATCGCTATGTATCACTTGCTCTTGGCGGACTCTAAACCTTCAGCACAATGCTGTATTCCACCTGCTCAACTCTGCATGTTAGTCAGTAGTTCACACATCTACAGCACTCGCTCCTTAATCACAAAGTGTCATTTCTAAATGCGTAACCACATCTGGATATAGGCTAAATAAATCCAGATCTTGTGCAGTAGCTCTGAACTCTTGGCTATGGTGTTAATTATTATTCAAATTTGAATTTAAATGTGATCAGAAACTCATCAAATTTGTGAAATGAAACTCAAAGTGATTAATTTCACTGTTTAATATTCCTTATTTAACATCAGCTCAAATGGTAGCCATGATGAACTAGCCCACCACCTAACCACAGTTACCGGAGCGTTTGATTTAATTGACCTGCCTTTGGGGAAGCTTGTGTGGCACAGCACATAGCACATGCTAATGCAGAAGTACTTGAAAAATGATTTTTGTGTGTTCATTTGCACACCATCCAATCTAAATGGACTGCTGACTTTGTAGGGGATCAACATTCCTTTAAATCCCTATAAACTTGAGTGTAATATGCTCCCACAGCAACCGTCATGTGGAGTACAAAAGTCTAACCAGTTTTTTGTAAAAGCTGCTCCTTTGTGTCCTCCTGCATATGTAGTCAACTGCTCCATTTCTGTTGATGTGTGTGTTTTTACCTCGCCTATGCCATTTCCACTAGATGAATGTGTAGCTGCCATGGGGATTGGTATGCTTTGAATGCACTGGGATGACAGCAGCATTTTGTGCTTCTCATGTTTTGGTGTGAGGGGTTATTTTTTTATTTCATTTTGCTATGTTGATTTTTTTTTCTTTGCAACAAATTGTGGCTTTTGTGGTTCACCACCATGATCATTGCATGGACTAATTTTCCCTTTTGTCCCCGCTCCTCCCCTCTCTTCTGCCACTTCCTGTTCCCCCTTCTTTTCTTCCTTTATATTTTCACCCTTCACTGTTCATATGTGATTATGATCAACCACACTACACTTTATTTCTTGTCCTCTTTCTTTCTTTCTACTTCTGTCCTTTGCTCTCTTGCTTATGGCAGCCACCCTTGCGTTCTCTCTTGCAGCGGCGGCAGCAGCCGCACAGGGCCCCCGTCTCATAGCAGCCCCCACGGGTCAGGTGTTGCCTCCCCAGGCACTCCGGCCCCCAACACCAGCTGGGGCCCCCATCATGAACCTCATCCGGCCCACTCAGATGGCTGCCATGCTGCCCAATGGCACCCCCACCCTGGTGCCTCCCACACCGGATGGCGGGCTTATCTACACCACCCCTTACGAGTACCCTTACGCCCTGGCACCCACCTCCCTGTTGGAGTACCCCATCGAGCACAGTGGGGTTCTAGGTAAGAGAGCCTGGGGAAGCATGGGTGCAGCAGGTACAGCGGCCAACTTTAGCCAGCCTGGACAGGAGGGCAGCTTGTTTTACCCCGGAGCTGGGGTGCTGGACGCGGCTGCCATGAGCCACAGTCAGGACTTGTTGAAAGGTAAATATGTCGTGTCCACCTGAGGATCAAAACAAACAAACTCACAGGGTGGATGTTCTGGTGAAGCTCTTGGTAATGGGATGACCAGCTACCGTATGTGGCTCATATGGACGCTATATTAAAATGGCAAAGGGGGACAAAACTTACCTTGTGAGGGCTAGACTCTTGGAAAGTTCTCTTCATAATTTAGACTGAGGTTACTCCCCTTTTTTTAGTTACGCTCTCGCCAAACAGTTATGCTCTCAGGTTGACATTGCCTATTTTCTGCAAGGTTTATATAGGAGGACTTGGCTCAGTGTGAAATGAGGCACACTGACAGAAACACACTCACATACATGCAGCCTGCTCTCTTACCCTTTCATGCACTGGCCTGGAGGCATATTCAGTCTGGCGGCAGATCCCCTCGGATTTCTGCAGCTTTTGAAATCATTTCTCTGCGCTGTTCTCTGCAGGCAGGCCTTGATGCCTGCAGATAGTCCCCCTCTCACTCCCACTGGGGATGTTCATTAAATTCCTCCAGTCTTCCCTTTTTTCTTCTCCTTCCCCTCTCTCCATTGTCTTAGCCTCACCCCTCTTGAACTTGAGGTCTGTGCTAGTACCTGACATTACTCTTAGTGTCTGTGTCAGGAGTACAGTTCAGCATCAGGCTCTATATATTGTATTCATTCTCAATGAATGGTCAACACATCTGCTACCAAAGAGACATCTGAACATGTATGGATAGAATAGTCTGATATGAAAACCATATTTTGGATTGAGGCTGTAGGAAACAAAATTAAAGAACAAAGAAGCCTTTGTCAGTTGCTTTTCAGCTTTAATTTGACAATGTACTTCTCTAATGTTGTCCACGGCGTCATCTGGCAGCAGCAGACACAAGCGTGATTTTAGCTGACCTGTGGATTTGAGGTGCCTCTGGGAGTCATGTGTAGAACAGACAGGGGCAGCTGACTGGCTTTTCTCTCTTTAACTTGCAGGGTTACACCAGCTTAGTGCATTTTATTTACTCACACTATCGATTGGTGCCTTCAGCAACACAGGGCCCTGTGGAACCCACTCACTCTCATACTCACACAAGTACTCGTGCACTTGGCGTGGCTGCCTGCGCTGCTGTATCTAGCCGCCATTGGCTTCTCTGTGAATAAGGAAATTTTAGGCCATCTGCTGCTTCAAAGTAGTGTAGGTGGCTTCGTAGTCATCAGCCAAAACTTGCTTTTAACTTGACAATGCCAGAACAAAATCCTTTTTGAATTATGTAACTTATTTCACATATCCCCTCTTGATTATTATTATTTTCCTTAATTCCTGCGCATATCACATTTTTGTAATACTTGAACATACATGACACACACAATAAGCAGTTTGCTTGTGTCAATTATATGAGGCAGTATCAGGCGCTGCAGCAGGACGAAATCACTTGTGACAAATATAGGAGGTAAATGACAGCCTCTGCCACCATTGAACAGATTGACCTGGAGAGAAATAGTGAAAGAAGGAAAGAGAAAATGAAAGAGAGAGGGAGAGGCAGGTGGTATCTGGCACTATTCAATTACCATCAGAGCTGTATTGGATTTCCCCACCTTTCAAAATAAAGAGACAAATTTCTCTCAATCTCCCTCTGGA
Organism: Trachinotus anak; assembly: GCF_046630095.1. Taxonomy (NCBI): domain Eukaryota; kingdom Metazoa; phylum Chordata; class Actinopteri; order Carangiformes; family Carangidae; genus Trachinotus; species Trachinotus anak. The sequence continues at coordinate 6,600,644 of NW_027273866.1, read as the reverse complement.
TCCCACAGGAAGCGACACATTATTTTTCCAGACAGCCCAGGAGCCCGTACCCTTTACCTGCCCCCTTTTCAAAGAGTCCTCTATATAACTCTGGCTGAGCACTGTGGAATTTTATTACTTAAGTTATGCATTTTTAAATACCAAGAAAAACTCCAAAAAGGTGTATTACTTTTTTCTACTGCATTTTTCTACACATAAAAAAAAGATATGTGTGGTGTGTATATGTACTATAATCTGTATTATGTTGCTATTCTGTGTATTGTTGTATTATCCAAGCATTATAATGATAATGGTTAAAATGTGAATGTTATTACTGTAAAAGATGACTGTTTTTTTCCCCTCCTCAAAGTGAATGGTTTCTAACCTTGTGGACCTGTTACAATCTAGGTGCAATGGCTACTAAAGTGAGACGGCATGACACGCGGGTCCATCCTTACCAAAGGATTGTGACCACTGACAGAGGTCAGTTTAGTCTCTTAGCTACACTCTGCTATTGACTGATGCATTTCAATGATTATTATTGCCTATTATGCCTTGATGCCTTAGTTGGGAATTTGTATATTGTCTATATCGTATTTTTTTTTTGTTTGTTTTCCTTTCCCCCCACCACCTTTCCTACCCCATACATCCACACACCAGCTAAATGGTTGATTGTGGTCTGCACATTTTGTTTACATTTAGTACTTAACATATACAATATATGTTGACTGTGTATATGTCAAAGCTCAGGCAAAAGTGATCTTAACAGCATTTGGTTCATGCAGCTGTGAAGCCAGGACAGGTAGTACTTTGCAGGCAGTGTTGAAGGTGTATAATGACATTCCTCTGATGTGAGATTAGAGCCTAAAATGGGGCAGGCTTGTTCCCATACATGATTTATCTCCTTAGCTCATAAGGAGCAAAGAAAAAGGAGAAGCATTTCTATACTGTATCTGAGAGAGCTAGTAGGCAGACGACAAGTAGCCATGCTGCTACCAGGCACCATTTCACCTTGAAATTTAAATTTATTTGGGATTTTATTTTTCTATGGAAGACAGACACGCACAGACATAAGCTGAGGTAGCTTGCATTCTCTCCAGTGTATTGCAAATATATTGAAATAAAGCTAAAATACATTTTTAATATTTCAGTTGAACATGAGGTACTGTCATTTTATATTTGAGCATTTTATATCAAATGTATTTATGGTTCTTGTGTATATTTATATTATATAAAAATATACTGCTAAATAAAGAGAAAGAATCGGAAAACATCGATTCATCTATTCATTGTACATTTAACACTAGTCACAGTTATCCCCCACATAACATCAGTTACCACTAATCACACTGTTTGTAACTTGCACTCCAACTTGGAAGACACTAAAACACTAGATTCTTGTTTTTTGTTACTTTGTTTGTCTGTTCGACCTCTCTTTGCTTCTGTTTTTTGTTTTTTCTTTGGTTTTGGGGGCAATTTGCGCTTAAATGAAAACCGCCAAACAACATGATTCAGGGTGGGGGCTTAGTAGTTGGGATCATGATGTGACAACGTCATGATTATGATGAGATTAGCTGGGTTCATCTCATATTGGCAGGGGAGTTAGGAGCAGGGGCAACATGAGAGATTGCATTCATTTTATTGTTAAAATGATGTCATTCCAGTCTCTTCTTGCTGACACTAATATCCTTTCTATCTTTTTTTTCTGTTTGTTTTGTTTTTGTTTCTAACCACCTAGCCGCCACCGGCAACTAACACATGACCTTCTGACCTCTGAACTCTTCACCCAATGACGAGCCGCCCCAAGCCTGCCTGCTGATCAGTTAACTGGTAATTGCCTTTTGCTAGCCTCTCGGACGCAAGTGAGAGAGAGAGAGGCGCCTGCCCGTACAGTTACCCTAACACGTTCTGACAAAAAATAGAAAACCAACGCAGAAACTTCACAGAAACACAACAAAACCCAACAAAGTTGTGTAATATTCATTTTTTCCCTCTGTTCATTGAGTTCAATTCCCATTCTTTCTCTTTCTTTTTCTTCATGAATCATATACTGGGTGGATGTGTTTGTGGTATTACTCATAAATCTGCACTGAATTATATAGCAATAAAGACCCCACCCCACCCTGCCCACCCACTCTCCTTTAACTGCTCTGATTTGGTGATCTCACTCGTATGAATCAAACTTCAAACTTCTATTTGACGCAAACCATTTGGTTTCACAGTAATGACATAATCCCCCCTCAAATGTGCACCCCCCCGCCCCTACAAAAAAAAAAGATTACTTACCTGCCCCCACCCTGTTACACCACCCATCTATTGGGAGAGAAAAAGAAATAGAAGGAAAGAGAACAAACACTCACATTAACTTGTTTAATTTCTGTCATTTTCACATGTAGTGCAGTTGTTGAGCTCTAAGATGTAATAATGAGCTGACACATTCTGGGTGTGCCCCTCCAAACAGCTTTCTGTCTGTTTTTTTTTTTTTAAAAGCATGGCTGAAATGATTGCAAAAGGAGCTTTTTATGATTTATGTGTTTTTTCTTCTGTCTTATTTTTTTGTTTTGTTTTGTTTTAGTTTGCTTTACTTTTGAGTCATTTTCTCCACTTGATTTTGGTTTCTCTGTTGTTCATATTTGACTAATTAGCTTTGCATAAATTGGCTAGGCAATCTGAGGCAGGTGGTTATCTCTGGAAAACAAAACGCAATCTGATGTTTGAAGCAGGCTGCAGAAACTAAGAAATGATGAAGGGCAAGATGGGAAGGTCAAAATTGGGCTGACGGGTCTGTGTGTGTTTTTTTTGTTTTTTGTTTTTTTTTTAATTAATACTACAATGAAAGTAGGGTGTGCTGAGGCTTCGGGGACTTTGGAGCAGTGCTTATTAGTCACTGACCATTGCTACGCCCCCATCCACACTACATTCATTTTACAGTGCCTGATGTATTTAGTAAAATATCTCAATGAGTTAGCTGAGCTGTGATCAAAAAGACAAAAAAAAAGTATTAAGTGTGCATATTTAGCCAAAGGGTTTTCCAATGAATTATTATATCTGCAATTATGCATCTGTCTCACAGAGGGCTCTCTTTGTGATTTTAGCGTTTGGGGTGTGAATTTGTGGTGCCTGCCTTCAGCTGGAACAGACAGCTGCTCAGTTAGATGATTTTTGACCCATTAATGCTCTATTTTTTCTGAGGAGGTGAACGCAGGCAATTAACACTAAGTCAACGTGCTCAGTTACAGTACATTGCTAGGGAGAGGGGCGCTTAGAGGCTCGGTAGATAAAAGCTTTTGTCATGATACCTGGCTTCTATATTGAGTTGTTTCATTGGCCACATTGCCATTGTTTATTTGTATTTTTCATTTTTTACATCTCAACATTTGGCCTTTTTTTTTTTTTTTTTTTTTTTTTTTTTTTTTTTTTTTTTTTTTATAAACCCTATTTTACTTTTTTTTTTTTTTTTTTAACCCCAGTGAAACATTTTCCATTAGTTGGGTATAATTTGAACCCTCCTGCAATTTAGAAAAATAATTTTGAGTTTTAATTACTATAGTGATGAAACATTTATTTTAAACACACACCAAACCATCCAAAAGCGCATCCACAATGTGTCACACCTCCCTGTGATCGTAGTCTAGCTCCTGAGCCCTACAATCTTTTGTTTAACTCTCTCAAGAAAAAATAGGATGTGAAAGCCATGCCTGCCTGTTCAAATTGCTTTATACATACGTCTTATATATATATATAAATATATATAAATATATAAAAATGTAGATATCTGTCATTGCATATACAAATACAGAAGAGAACAAAAAATAGATAATTTTACAGGGTGCTGGAGAAGAGAAAAAAATTGAAAAATTCTATTTTTGGCAATTTTAGCTTTTGATACTTTACTTGCAGTTACAAAATCTGAAAAAAATAAAATAAAAAAAATTTAAAACAGTATATGGAGAAAACAGAAAAACTGAGAGGAAAAAGTGCTGTTACTTTGGATATGATTGGAAAGGAAGACAAAGACCAAAACAGTCATAACCCGTGGAAGGTTAGCAAGGATCAGAACGAGACAAACACCCCGAGAGTTTTAAAAGGATCAAATCAAAGTGCCTTATCAACAGTGGTTTCTGTTTTCTGAGTATTCCAGTTGTGTTCAATAATATCCAGCACCCACCAAGTGGCGCAGAGAGGAATGGCTAGTGTTACACGCTCTGAATAGTAGAGCAGGGTAGCTCCCACCATATCGTGGTGTTACCGAAGTTATTCTATGCAAAAAGAATAGCAGTCGTTTTGACCAGCTAAAATATGTGCCATGGTTTTGTCTTCCTGAAAATAATTTTATTTTTTATTTTTCCTTTACTTGATGGCCCTTTACTCTGCTGTATGAGCAGGTTTTGTTCTCTTTTTATTTAGATTTTAATGATCATATGAAATATTGTCTTGATTTTTGGTGACTGTGACTACCTTCCTAGAACAAATTGAACTGCCAATAGCAATGCAGTAGTCTGCCAGAACATGTTTTGATCATGAGCTGAGAAAAACACATGACATTCAAGGGAATGGAAATGAAAGTGGGCGTTGTCCCTGTTGGCGTTACGCCTGTTTGTTTCAACAGCTGCAAACTGATAGCACCCTGTCCATGTCGGTGTTTCTCGATGTCATTTTAACAACAAGCTATCAATACAATCATGAGATTCATAATGGACAAATGAAATACTGGTTAATGAAATAATCAAGTCTATTTCACAGCCAAATAGTTTTCAGTTATTGAAACAACTGACAGTTTATCACTGGAAGGTGAAATAAAGTCATAATATTAAATTGAGGAATTGTTAGATCCCAATATTACCCCTGGCAGTTTGTTTTTCTATTCATAGCTCTTTCATCATGCTGTTACACCGAAAGGTCAATGAATTTTTCTTTTTCAGTGTTATTATTTTAAATTGAAATGCAATATTAAAGTGGAGCAAGAGATGGCTATTCAGCATTTGACAGTATTAAGAAAACTCCCTCTGCAATGTTACAACTTGCTGTGTCATTGTGAAAGGCTGGATAAGTCCATCAGGTGAAAGGTTAACTCTATACCTACCGTATTCTCTCTGGCCTGCCTACTACATGTATGATAATGTAATTAACAGCCATTGTTACAGGTTTATAATGTATTTTTCTAATCTCATTTTATATGTATATTAATCATGTTTCTGAGTGCTTTTTTTTCTTTTTCTTTCTTTTTTTTTTTATGAATCCCACTACTACTTTTTCTCCCCTCCTAAACGGCTCTCTTCCTCCCCCCTTCTCTTTTACATCTTGGAAACTGTCTCTTGTGGGGAGTGTTGCCTTTTTCCTGTTATATTTTGTTTTGTTTTCTTGCCAATTCCCAGCTTGTTTAACTCATTAGCTACTTTATTAGTTTTCTTGTCATAAGTATTTTTACATGCTTGCATTTAGTTTTCATGGTGTATGCTGTTATTTTTCTTATTAACCTCTTGGCATTTATTTTAATAAAACATTCTTAGTAAGAATTTTACTAACTTGCTGATATTTTGTCTTGTGTTTTTAACCAGTTTCATGAATGTATTACCTTGGTCTGGTTCACGGACTAACACAATTAAAACTGGTGTCTGGCCACCACTTACACTGACTGATGACATGCACACCACATAAACACACACACTATTCATCTGTTCACATATGCTCTACAGACCATCACACCACACACACACACGCACACACACATACATGCACACACACACAACCTAACTGGAAACTGCACGAGTTGATCCGCTCACGCACTCTCACCTCTGTGCTGGAGAAATCTGCTGACACTCTTCATACTTGCCCTCCCCGCTCAGTTCCAACACCGCTGCTGTGTCTCGTCGTCTCTGTTAGAGACAACTCTCTTGTTAGTTGTCCTGTCCTTCTGTGTCACTGACCTCATGATGACGGCAGGAAGTGTCGGGGGGGGGGGGGGGGGGTGTTACTTGAGGTCACTAGTTAACTTCTGGGTCAGCTGCCCCCTCTTGAACAAAGCATCGCTCTGATTAAAAGGGTGATGTGCCTGTACACAAGGGTTACTCTCATAGAGTCAACAAAACCTAATCCCTAAAGATAAAACTCCTCTCTAACCATTAGTTAGTGCAGGACAACATAATATGTGAAAAAATACTGCATAATAGTCATCTCAAAGGGCTTAATTTTACTGTGAATATGTGGAGCAGAACATCTCATCACCACACATTATAGACGTAGTGAATTATTTGCAACAGATACCCGGGGCAAATTTATAGATGACAGTTAAGTGTGATCGTCTAAAGCTTTTCTCAGTCTTTTTCTTTTTTTTTTTTTTTCTCCATTGCTTCAATGGCTTGTTATGCCTGGATAGCAGCATTACAGTTATCACCAGCTGTTGTCTGTTTGGTGAACACTTCTTCCCCATTCAGCTTATTGATATAACTGCTAATATTGGGCCATTTGGGAGCATCCATAATGCTTAGACACACACCAGTGCCACCAAGCCAATATGAAGTACTTTGGGATCAAAACAGCCTTACTATTCCTTTCAGTGTAAAATGCTGATATGGCTTTCAGCTAGCAAGTATTTATGATTTTTTGGGGAGAGTTTTTTTTCTTTTTTCTCTCTGAAACACTGCCAGTTTGTGTTGTTCATTCTACTACTGTGTCAGTGAACTCATCCCTGGGTTCCTTCAGCTGTCTTCTCTCTATTCAGCTTTCTTCCTCCTCCCGCTAATTCGAGGTATTGACACTGACACACGAGCAAAAGATTAACTTCATTAATCCTGATTATTACTTTAACCCACTGAGTGATGCCTCCAGATTTTCCCCTCCTTTTTAAATCTGCACAACAAAAACAACGTGGCCTTAACTGTTGCGATCCTCTTCATGTCTCAGCAAGCAAAGAACAAGGATTAAAAGTGTCTAACATCAAACTTAACATTTTTCTCCACTCTGAAATTAACATTTTGTGTCTTTGATCTGAAAACGGGTGTTTTTCGCCAATAACACCTGCTTGTACACCAGCAAGTAGAGACGGAGATTAGATTACTGGCAACCAGCCCAAATTGGTTGGTTTCTATTCTCCTTTGTACACGTGGTGTTGTCAGCCATACACTTTTTTTATTTATTAATGTAGGATTGGCCTTTAATGTTTTTCTGTTTTTGATTGGCTCCTCTGTGCTGTAATGAGCAACTTGAGCAAAAATCCGTCCATTAACGGTCTTGCCTTTTATACGTCAGAGATGTTTTCAATGGCTCGCCTCAAAAACCGAGCTGATGGGGGGGGGGGGGGGGGGGACGACATTATGGGCAAGTTATTTTCCAGAGCACAATGTGTTACAAACACTGCCTAAAATATCGCTTCTGTGAGTTGAAAAGTGCCTTTTTTCCTGAAATTGGAAAATTCTATATTTTTGTACTTTATCATTCAAGTGCCAATTTTCTGTCTCCCTTTATCTCACCAAACGCTTTTTTGTTGAGCACAGAAAACTAAATGCCCACGCTTTTTTCTTTTTTCCTTTTTTCTTTTTTTTTCCCAGCACAATGTACATACACTTTGAAACACAAATTTTGGAAAGGATGACCAAAGTGGGGAATTTGGTCGCAGGTGTTTCCCTCCATTAAACTTTGGCTTAATGGGTCCTGATTTCGATTTGATCCACTGAGAACTAACTTTCCTCCTGTGATTGGACCACAGTATGCAGTAAATGGCTGTTTGCATACTGCTGCCACCTCTGGCCGAGTTCTCAGTGCGTTTCCAAATCTGTCGCAGGGCATTCAGTGTATTTATCTACTAACTTCCTTTTCACCTGTCAATCTTTTATTTTTCTTCTGTTCTGTTTAACAAACATTCCTCCAATGAGTTAAACGGCAGGTCAACCAATCAGTATTGGTCTCAGCGATGTAGCACTCAGGTGGTTAAAGGGCAAATGCTACCAAAATACAGAATGAGAAAAATTTAGCCCCACTGGATTTTTGTGGTTTTTTTTCTTTCTTTTTTTGGACTGTGATGAATATGCATTAAAATATTTTTTTTCCTAAAATTATACTAGTATGATATATACTGTAAGTTCCTCATCCATATAGTGGTGCACTAAAATCTGTGAGATTTTTATTCTTTTTTTTTTCGTGGAGTTGTAAGTTTTTATGTGAAGTAGCCTTTATCTTGTTTTGTGTTTCCTTGTTTTTATAGAGGATTAGACTGAGAATTTTGAATAGGGTGTAAAACATGTAATACCAGTTTTTGTTGCTCACACCAAAAAAAAAAAAAAAAAAAAAGGAAAACAAATGTCATGTGTGCAATAAAGAACCATATTTGCAAGCTTCCCTCTGACTGCTCTACCTGGACTGGTCCTTTGCTTCTCCGCTTCCTCTTTGTCGATGACATCATTTCTTTGGCTTTGCTGTGACTTTTGGACATTTCAAGGTAGGTGCACACATCTGCAGGAAGTAAAATGTAACAGTTCAACACTGGCAAAATTACCCTCGCCTGAGCGCTCAAAGAGAGGTTGAGCCCTCTCCTGGATTTTAGTGTGAAGTTGGAAACATGTTGGAAATGTTGACCCTCAATCACTAAATAAATCAATAAAAACAGTTTTTATACTCGGAGATATTATAATAATTTAAATTCAATGTTCAATGTTTCCATCAGCATAAGGGAACTGATGAATCACTGATGTTACGTAACATGTTTATTACCTTAATATTTCATGGCTTTTCCTCATTTTATGACAACTGCTTAGAAGCAAGATTTTGAACATGACAGAAAATAGCACGCTACCTTCTGTTCTGGGTCTCAGAGGCCTCGGCTGTAAAATGTGATTAAATACAGTTTGTTTTTTTATATGCTCTATATCTGTGATGGGTGAACTTTTTATGCAACACTACCCCTCCCAAATAAATCTGTTTCTGTTATTGGAGTATAACATAACACTGCGTCTGTGTCTGAATATATATACGTTCATGCATAGCCAATTTAACTTTTAAAACATGAAACATTTCCTCATTTGGTGGAATAGCATTGCTTAATGGTCACTTAGGTGTTTTGTCACATTCATTTTAAGGCAAAGGGAAGGGTTACCACTACATTATTTCTTTTTTACAAGGTTAGTTTTTATTAAACTAAAGCATTTTAATAGTATTAAAAGGATACTGATATTGTGGTTATTATTTTTACACATAGGGGGAAAAAAGCAAGGGACAAGGTAGTGGGTTAGTACCCATATAGTATCAACTGACACAACAGCGTCTGACAATTAGAAATGCTTCACTTAATGTGTATAACTAAAAATCTTTACTGTTGCTGTCTTCACCCTAAACACCATCTTTGTTGTTTTAAGGCAAAGCACAGAAGCGTAATCCCATTAACAGACTGATTAAAGGTATGTATACTCACACTTCAATCTGGTTTCTCTTCCAGATTTTGATGCTGCACATATGCCAACTGGATGCAAAGTGCTATGTCTATGCTGCTTTTAGCTCATGGCAAGCACAGGTAGAAAATTAAATTCATCAAAACAAACAGCGTCCCTCTGTTTTCTTCTCTTATATTGTGGTGTCAGTTTAAGGAATTTGCTGGAGGCTGCTGCACATCCTCCCAGACATTTACCTCGATTATCAAACACGCCACGCCAGCTCTGGGTTACAGGGGGAGTTGGGTGCATGTAAATGTACCGGCAGAGGCAACAGAAAATGGATTTCTCTGGATCCCATAAAAGTAAGTGCAACCTGCCATTTCACTGGGTAATTATCACCTCCTTTCTTGTTAAACTGATGAGTCAGTGCTGCAGGTTCCTCTCATTTACACCAGTGTGCCATGTACAGCTCCTGTGGGCTTCTTGATGACTTATGACCTGTGAGGAGGCGAGATTAGCCAGCTGTTGTCTCACTGTGAAAGCAGAGCAGTGTGGGTGTACAGTTACATCTTATTCACAATTGGATTCACACTTATGCGGTAATAAAAACAAGGGACTTTGAAGTGGACATCTCATTACGGCTCAAACTGGCAACTCTGGAGGAAAAAAATTCCAAGCGGCGGGGAGGAATCTCCCTCTCTCCGCCTCTCTTATTCTCTCAGAGCTGCTGAATAGGACAGTGGGGAGTAACGGTTCACGAGGGGGCTGCTGGAAGTGACTTTAATGTCATGCAGGAAGCGGGGAGCGGGAAGGAGCGGAGGAGAGAAAGGGAGGAGGAGGAGGGTGCTGATGGTGGCTTTGGCCCCCGGGAAGATGCTGCATCAAAGGAACATTTGTCGCAGAGACCAGCTGGGAGTCTAATCGGAGAAAGAGAACTGCAGTTAGTGTGTGTGCATGTGCGTGTTTTGAAGGGGGGGTGTGGAAGGGTTGCATCAGTAGTGACAGATGAACCAGCTTCCTGTGGAATGAATATAGGGCATTCATCAGAGTGCAGCTGTTTCTCTCTCTCTATCTCTCTCTCTCTTGCTGTGTGTGTGTGTGTGTGTGTGTGTGGGAGAGTGAGTTGTTTGAGAGTGCACAGTTGTTGCAGGTTTGAAGCTCACTCTGATGAATGAAACGCTATAGTTCTTTGGGCACCTGTGCCGAGTGACACAGTCTAGCAGCTGGAGTCTGTGTGTTTGCGTCTGATTGTGAAGCGTGTGTTGTGTGTGTGTGTGTGTGTGTGTTTGAGAGACTGAGAGAGTGAGACAGAAATTGTATTTATTTTGTGGCAAGAGAGAGTATTTCTCCTTGAGGAATCATAACAGAGTCACTCCTGACTTTTTCTGAAATTCATCACTTTGTATTGTAAAGCACAGGTGATTATGTCCTCTGAAGAGGATCTGTCTTTCTGAGAAAAGCTCTGGAGAACGTTGCCTGCTTCTGTTTGTCAGCTGCAAATCATATGTCAGGGTCAGAGGCAGGTAGGTGGCTCCTGGTTCAAAAGTCTTCAGGAATACTCTTATTTTTACATTTTATTGTGATTCGTCCATAGCAACATTTCATCAGACAGGTCAGTTGTCATTTCCCTGGTATGACAACACAAATATCACTATATGAAGTGAAATTGTTGATCCATCAGGAAACTTAGACCTACATTCCTAAGTGTATTGAAGGCAACAAACCCAACTTCTTTCTAATACAGAATTTAAGACAAGTAAATGAAGACAAGTAACAAGAGTAACGATAATTCCACTTGTATGAGTTAGTAAATTGTGTAGTTAGTAAATTACTGTATTCTGTATGTACAGTCACCTTAGTATGCTATCAGCTGGTAGAAGAATTCACTCCTGTTCTGCTTTGTACTTGACAAAGCAACATAACATTCACGCCCCATTCAGAAATCAGCTGTCACCAAAGTTTGGAGTTCATTTGCAAATACAGAGAAACGCTGCTACGGTTAAAACAGGTTGTTAGCAGGCTGTATTAAATACTTAACTGTTTCTGACTGCTTTTCCCTCCTCATTCCCTCCCAGCCCTCAGCCAGGAGATGTTGTTGACAGCAGACAGTTTGACAGATGTCAGCTCCAGAAGCACAGGCGCAGCTAATAACACTAGTGATCACTTTGTTGCGTTTTAGTGTCACAGTGAACCAAGCCAGCGAGTCCGCATGTAAAATACCGGAGCCCTGCAACTGAGCCTGAACTGAGCGCAGCAGTTAGTGTTATTAGTTACACCTGTGCTTTTTCCTGCTGTGACACGTCAAAGTGTCTGCACTGAGGACGGCCTGCGGCCAAGGTTACGTTTCTGTTTGCTGGCTTTAAACAATGAGCACAGAGGCAAGTACCAAACCCAAACTACAAGAGATGACATTTTTCCATGTTGTTAATAGCTGGTTTGTGGTGTGAAATCAAGGCTCTAGGCTAACATTGCGCCGCGAGCTTGCCGTAAGTAGAGACCATAGCAAGGAGTCCTGCTCGTCTAGCTAGCTCTGCACTCTCCTGTGTTTTCCTAAGCGTCACTGTGCTGTACATTTCCCCTATTGTTGTCTTGACTTGAATGGCTTTTATGATTTGAGAACAGACTTCAGTGATGTCAAGGTGAACATCAGGAAAGGCGCTCACTTTAAAGCACAGAAATACAAGCACACCACGTTCATACTTTGCTTACAGAACCTCAGGGCTCTTTGAATGGAGCTGACCTTCCTCTGACCTGGCTCCCCTGCAGTTTGAGCCATGAACACAGCAGCCTTATAAACAGTATGTCCTCACTTATACATAAACACAAAGACAGCCACAAAAGGAGGATAAAAAGCTTCCCACCCTCCTGTTCTGAAGATTCAGACTGAGAATCTTCATCTGGTTGCAAGAATAACTTCAAATCCTATTTATCTGGAAAGTGTTCATGTGTGTGTACATGCATGCACACTGTATCAGCGCGTGTGTGTTCTCATGCATAGCATGTGCAGGAGTGTTTGCATCAGGGTACACTATGAAACAGCATAATTCTTTGTGTGTGTGTGTGTGTGTGTGTGTGTGTGTGTACGTGCGCTCACCCTGGGAAATGAAAACGCTGACCCAATTTAATACACCTGTGTCTCGCTGCACTCTGGCCCAGTACTCAATCACACACACACACACACACACACACACACACACACACACACACACACACACACACACACACACACACACACACACACACACACACGCTCACGCACTTAAACCTGACTTCAGTGGAGTTCAGCTCTCCAACACCACATTATCCTAAAGCACTGCCTCGGCTGTACAGATATATTCACCCAATTCAAATACAGAAGGGTTTTTTTTTTTTTTTTTTTTTTTTTTAACCACCATTTTTTCCATTTTTTTCCAATTCAAAAATCAGAAAATAATAAAGCTGCAACATCAAGATGTAGTTATAACTTCTCAGGAGATTTTTATTAGTTTCACATTTCTTCATGTGCACAATTATGACACATTGTGAAACTTCTGTGGTTTGCAGTTGTTTCAGAATTAGATTTAGAGTTTTAATAATTATAAAAGAAAAAAACAGTTCGAAATGAATGATCTCAAGTCATTTATACAAAACATTAATCTGCAGGTGTACCTGAGCCCAGCTATGATATTTAATAATACACAGAGTATTAATAATGCATAAAAATATACAGTGGAAACAGCAGGTGTGAGTTATTCTGGAATTATTTGTTTTCAGATTTCTGCTTTCATGTTTGAGTTATACGTCTGCTTCCAAGGATGTGCCTCCATACTGGCTACGCTTCCCCTCAGGCTGAGCTCCCAGCATGCCATTCAGGTCCCGGTGAGCTGCTCTGTGCCGGGTGGCCTCACACTGAGCGGTAAGGCAGTAATGAACTTCCTGCTATACCACTTCCACACACACACACACACACACAGACACACAATCTCTTCCACATCCTGAAGGCATGAAGAGATGTCACATTAGCATGATGCTATCTTTTCTTGTATGTATGTGTGTGTTTGTATGTGTGGGGGTGCATGTGAGTTCAGGGAGACAAATGATTATATTGTCCCTGAATGCGTACTTCCTGTGTGTGTGTGTGTGTGTCTGTAATTAATCTGGGCACACGGTGGGTGTAAACATTAGGAAGGACAGTTTTTTTGTTCTGTTTATTATTTTTTTCCCAGATTAGTCTGTCTTGTCAGATTTGCATCTGCAGTAAATCTCCACACTGTGGCCTGGCAGGGGACTCATGAATGCTGTATCATTACACACACACACACACACACACACACACACACACACACACACACACACACACAATAAAAGTGAGACTTGTTTATTATTGCTTATTGTGCATGCATGTTGTCAGTAGTCATGTTATCTTATCAAAAACGTTTCATGTTTTAAGTGAAGTTCTGCAAAATAAAATGTGAATCTGGGCCATTTTTCCATCAACTACCTTTGTACAAATAAATACAAGAGGACAATATTACATAATTAATCAAACACAAATTACCCTGATTCATTACAGCATTTTGTTGCTGCTTTCCATCTGAGATGACATCTGTATTTTTTTTTTAATTAGTTATCTTCAGAAGGTGGAGTTTGCCAGTTTGCCAGTTGTCTTGACTTTTCCCTCCCAAAACTTCTGGCATTTCCACTGAGGCAGGAATAAAGATGCAGCGTCTTTATGTTTCTTTCAAAAGACGGCAAAGAAGCTGAACTTCTAGGAACGTTTTAGTTTTGGTTTTAGTTGCATCCATGTTCCTTCCTTATGTTTCCAGTTTTTACTGTGTCATAGGTTTTCCTGAAAATGGTCCATCTTTTCTCAAGGGTGAGATTTCTTGGTTTACCCGTTGACATATCTGTAGTTATTAGGTTTTGTATGGGGACAGGTTTGGGGCTGGCAATGGCAGAGTTAGACATGAATGAAATTGCCATGAAGAAGGAGGACACCTGGGGACAGCTGGAGAGGTTCGCTCAGGACCGGGATACTTGCACAATCCTTGTTGACAGCCATTGTCCCAGGAGGGGTTTGGACTTATGAGGATTTACATGCATCAGACTAGCAAAAAGAAGAATGGGCCACCCTTTATCACCCATCCCTCCCTCTGTCCTTTCTTTGACAGATCAGGGCAGCTGCATCCTAAACAGGTCACTGCCACATGCAACGCTGGAGTTTGAACCCTTTCTGTCATCATCAGTTTTGCTTTTCTGTCTGTAACTAAGCACTCCTCCCAAAATGTTTACTCCTCGCTCACCCCCAGTTTCTCCCTTGACCTCCTTGAAACAGCCATCACCCTCTTGCCTTACTTCCCCCCTGGTTTCTGCCCTTTAGCCTGAGTCACAATACTTCCTCCCTCTTCTGACCCTCTTCCTCCTTTGGCCCTTGCCCAGGCCAGTCCCACTCCTCTCATGCAAGACATTACGTCTCTAATTGAAGCTGACAGCCTGGTGCAATGTGGCTGTCACTGTTGCACACAGTATTCTACACAGGTGAAACCAAAACCCAGTGAGTACTTGGAAAGCTGTAATATTAGCCTATTAAATCATTAGATTGGCACATCTGGGGTCTTCATCAATATGGCTGTAATTGGCACAGAAGGGAGAAATAATTGTCTGGTAATTAGTGAGATGAGGGAATTTGGAGCTTCATACCTCTTGCTGTTTCGGTACCAGAGGGATGTCTTAGTAACTAATGACACCTCCATGTAAGCAACTGCATCACATACCTGTGACATCTGAGAGAGTCCTTCTGATAGCAGCTGAAGGAGATCAAGGCTCTGAAATGTGCACAAACCCTGATGCAGTTGTGCTGTGTTTGGAAACCCGCTGGTGGCAGTGGCAGCAGAAGATGTGGGAGATGATGTGCACATGTGGAGGGGAAGAGTGAATGCTGAGGAAAGTAAGGAAGGGAGAGAGAAGGAGACATGGGCCTCTTCAGTCAACTGCATCAATAAAATGCATTGCACTGTGGGACTTTTTGCAGAAAGCAGTGTACACACCATGGATGAGTGCTTTCTCTGTTCCATTGCTGGAACTTTAGACAGAAATTAGGTCGAAATAAATTTCACAGTTGTATCACACACATATGGCCACTCAAATACAATGACGCACAATAAATAACTGCACCATATGGAAAATAGATTTTGGACACAGCCATGGCCTTGTAATTCCAAACCCTGCGTCTCCTAGAGAGGATTGTTTTGGACAAACAAACTCCTTGCAGTGGCGCCGCAAGGTCTGGAACGACTAATTCACCTTTAAACCTTTTTTGCGATGTCAACTCCATGCTTGTCTGTTTTTGGAAACTACTCAATGTGGATGTCTATGAATGTAACCTGTGTTTTTTTGTTTTGTTTTGTTTATCAAGTCATTTTTCTTTTTGTTGTATTTGTTGGTCTCCTTCTAGGTGTAATTGTTTTGCCATTTACTGTTTATTGCAGGATGTCTCCTTTAAAAGCTGATATTTGCTCTGATGAAAGCTTCACAATAAGCCTGCAACTAGCAGCTATTTTCATTATTCATTACTTTGCTCATTAAGCAGATTTTCTGAATAATCGATTGAGCATTCAGTCTGTGAAATATCAGACAATAGTGGAAAATGCCCAAAGAGCCTTGGGCAACATCAACAGATTGCTTCATTTCCTCCAGCAACAGTCGAAGATAGGTCATTTACAACTATGCAAAGCTGAAGAAAGCAGCACATCTTCATCTTTGAAAAGCTGGAGGCAGCAAATTTCTTGCTTTTTTGCAATTATGAAAATAGTTGCTGATAACAGAATAAAAGATCAATATATGAAGTTACTGTCTCACGTGACCACTGGCTGTCTTTTTGAGGAAAACAAACACACAGCAGTTTTTTTTTTTTTTTTTTGAGGCAGAGCACCCAGCTGACATTCAGGGCAGAAGAAGCACACTGGCTTCCTCTCAGGGTGTCATGATAGTTAGAGGTAAGTCTGGGTGATGTCTGAAGCCACAGAGGACCTTGTACATGCCTGCTTTTATCACAGCCTGCATCTCCCTCTCTCTGTGTCTCTGTCTCACATGTTGCCAATTTCTGCCCAAGCAGCTCTTTTTATATCTGCTAAGTACAGCCTGTACAGCATCGCTGTCTTCTCTTTCTGCTGTGTCTCTCCCGCTGTTCCTCCTCTTCACTGTAAGACTTTGTCTAATAGAAAAAGGAGGAGAAAAAAGACAGACACAAGAACTCCTTCAAACGTGCTTCTGCTGTCTGTGTTTATTCATTTTGGTGCCAAGGCTGAGATATTTCTGCTTTGATTAACTGACACTGCTCTGCTTTAAAGAGTGGCAACGAGTGAATGCGCATGTAAACTGGTCTATAGAGACCAAGGTTGGCTTATTTTATATTATCAAGATGAGGACAAGCTTGAGGAATAGAAAGGATGAGTCAATCTTGTTCACAGTTTTCTAAATCTTTAACAACAGGTAACGTTTGTCTGTTCTCTATATGCTGATCTCCTGACAATAAAGGAGGAGTTCTCTGGATAAAGCCTGTGTTGTGTACACTTCATTTTTTATATTTTTGTTGTTCTGCATGATGTTAGCCACTCCATCCTATATGTGGGTGAATGATCTTAACCCTGCAGGAATTCCATCTGTAGCTTCATTTGACATTGCAATAAGGCTGCATTTTGATAATAAAAACCTACAGATGGGAGAGTTTTATAAGAGAGGAAAGAGCTGCTGCAAAGAAGAAGAAAAACAATTTGACAATAGATGTTTTTGAATAGGCAAGTTTGTAGAAATATTAGCATTTACTGAGCTGAGCAAGATCAAATAATGTTACCAAGGTTATTAGAAACTATATGAGATAGAGCCCTGGCAGTGCAGATAAACCAGCAAACATGAAAGAGTTTAATTAAATGCGCTGTCTTATACTCCTGCATTTAGTGTCTTTGAACAAACTTAAGGAGAAAATGTAAATAAAAGATTGAATACATACATAGATAAGCAGACCTTAGCAACACCGTGTCTGTCTGACACAGTCAAATCCATTCATATAGCATGTGTATGAGCAGTCCAAGTAATCTTGGACTTATGCTAAAAATAAACTACAACTTATGTACATGATGACATCACCTGAATCACACACACACACACACACACACACACAAAATCAACAAAACAAACAAAACAACAGAAGACAATAACATCCGCTCTCACAATAGCTGGGCGTTTCCCATGAGCTATGTTAAGCACAGCTTATCGGCCAATCTGCTTTCTCTCTCTCACACACACACACACACACACACATGCACACACACACCTCCACACCCAATCACGTAGGCCTGGGGCAACTTTTCATTAACGTTGTGGTATTATTTAAAACCCATTAAAATAGGCCCTTCGTAATCTAAATCCAATAATTTGTGCACTGCTCCCTCCCTTCACTGGCATCATGCTTTCCCCTATCTAACCCAATACTAAAAGAGAAGATTCATTATCTCTTGTTTGGACAGGGATTATGCTGATCGGGGTGGCTTAAGGCAGAAGATATAAAGACTCTTAATAAAATTCTTCAGCCGTTGCAGCAATGTGCCATCTAATTTAAAGCAGTCAGACCCCTTAACACTCACACACACGTTCCTTCCATCACTTCCCTCTTCTTTCGTCTTGACGTACCTTCTTCTCATCTCCATTTCCATCTCATCTTTTGTCACTAAAACCTGCATTGAAATGTAAGTCAGGGTCCGATTTATTATCATACTGACTTTCTACGTGAGATTATCTGCTGTGACTTCCCAATTTTACTCCCAAAACCAATGCATTTTCTTTGTCGCTGCATGTCTGCGTCTCCTGCACAGCCCATGCATGTACTTTATTTTTGCTTGTAAAATTCAGAGTCAGTATTCAATATGTATTGATGATGGATGTTGAAAAGCATCCTTTCCAAAAGGAATCCTATCCTTCAGCATCTGAAGTTCATCATCAAAAACTTGACACTGAAGGGCATTCTGTTTATCACACCTTTCTTTCCACTTTTTCAGCAAGAGACTCAAGCTTAAATTATTTAAATTATTTTATTTTGAGGTTACCTGTGACTGTTTTTCATAAGGAGATGTAGAACAAAACAGTGCATTTTTTTATTATTTTGAATGTGTTGGAGTCAGAGCCCCGGAGGACAAGTGCATTGCATTTAGATGTAGCAGATGAAGTCATGGGAGTCAGCGCAGATTAACCTATGGAGCAGCACAGAGAGCTGCCAAACTGGCGACTCTGCAGATGTTTCCTCAGCCATCTAATATACATGCAGAAATTAGTCTGAGGAGATGCAGTGAACTTGCACGAGGCATGAGGACACTTCTGGGGGCTCCAGGGGTAACAAACACAGTCCTTCCATCCATCCATCCATCCATCCATCCATAGTGATCACACACCTCACCACATCACATTATTTTGCAATTTCAACTCCAGTTCATTTCCTGCTGCTGTTTATGTGGCAGTGAAGGCGGTTTTTATGAAGTTATCCGTCTTCTTGATGTCAGCGCCATTTGACAATTCATTGTCAGCTGAATTGGTTGGAAGAGTAACTGTTAGCCACGGCACTTTGCAGGCATAATATCAGAGGATATTTTTCCTCTGGCCTGCACTCCCCTTGACTTTGTTTATTTGTTATTTGCTTGTTTGCCATTATAGTAAGTAATCTGCTTCATAGTATCTGAGAGCAGTTGAGCTGATGCATCTATTTCCTGCGTGTTTAAATTTTAACTACGCGAGTGAAATGTACAGATGTGAGTAAACAAAATTATTTGCAGAGATGGCTGAGAAGTGCGCTTAACAATAATGGGTGGTGCTGGGGGAAATAAGTATGCACACACACACACACACACACACACTGTAGGGTCAAATGAAAGCCCGGAAAACACCACACAATCATTTGCAGGCAGCTGGCCATACACCTGCATACACACACGCACACACACATCCAATTACGATTCATTAAGTGACCAGATTTCTGAGGTGACCGGGGAGTGAGTGTGCGTCTGCTTCAGTCATCATTAATGTTAATTCACAGGCATAAGTCCTCTCTCCCAGACCTGAAGAGCACTGGAGCACAATATCAAAATCTTTAAAGCAAATACATAAAATATGACCTGTTCGGTAAGAGAATCAATATTGCATGTTTGTCTGGAGGAAAGCTGCTGATGCATTTGCTGTGCTGACTTTTCCAATTTCTACATCTGAGATTACCATCGCTTTTGAGTATGCTGCTCATTTTGAAAAACAGAATTTCATTCAGTTACTGCTGTAGCTGTATGCCCTGAGGCTCTGTGAGAGAGGGAAAGTGTATTAATGAAATGAGAGACAGACAGTGTTATTTAAATCACCTCAACTGCATAACCTGAGGCCTAACATGGGCTCTCTGCTGCTTTCCAGACCTGTTTTCATCCCTCAGCCAGCCAAACCAAACTTAATCATAACTCAGCCAAAGACAACAAAACTGAAACACACTTCGCAAACTTAGCAACATTGAGTCAGAAGGTACTGAGTCTTTGAATGAAGTCAAATCAAATCAACCATACATCGTACTGTGTACTGTGCTACTAAAATACACCAAACCCAATAAACCAAAACGCAAATAACTAAAAACCAAATGAGCAGAAAAACTTGTTGACCATTGTTTGACATTTTGGAAAAAAGACTTACGTTCTACTTTCTCACTGAAATTTAGATGAGAATATTGAGACCGCCCTCACTTTGTATGCTAGCTATGCAGCACCTACTTAGCACTGAGGTTACACTGTGGGCACCCACCGAGACAACTGGGTCGGAAGTATAATGTTACCATGGCAGCAGTGAGTTGGCCGTGGGCTGCAAGTTGAGCCATATTTGTTAACATTTTGAGAAACGGGCATCATGGGAGGTTACGTGGGGTAATCTGGGGTGGGGTTTTTCTTGGCTGCTGCAGTAATTTTCTGGAGTCTCCACTGGTTGTCTGGCAACCTCATGGTGACGACAAGAGCCCGAGACATTACTGCACTGGAAAGAAAGTTCTTTGCCACATAAGCCTGAGCAAAACCACAATGTGTTGTTTTACTCTTTGGTTTTTGTACAGGATATTTCCAAAATGTTGAACTATTGTTTTAAATCCTGTGGCTTTCAGCGAAGTTTTTGATACAGAAACCACAACAAATTGCTCTGTATCAAACTCGGTCAGTTCCTATAAAGTTTTTAAATCTCAAGCTTCTAAAAGCTTTAAGGGTTTTCTTAAAAGTGAAATTGCTGTCACAAAAATGAAACTCCAGTCTCGAATAACAGATTTTACTCAAACTTCAGCATTTTCAAGAAATAACAGACTTGTGAAAGTGGAAACCATTCTCAAATCTATATTTGACAGCTTTGAAACATTTAATTATTGGTAATGGTCATAACTTGTTATCTTGTGTAATCTTGTTATCTATTGTTCAAATTATTTACACTCAACTCACTACATGCATGACTTGTGTCCTCAAGTTTTATCATATTGGGAGTAGCAACTGCTACAAACTTAGCCTGGCCTACAGCTAAATTAATATATAGTGCATTTGGAAAGTGTTCAGACCACTTCACTTTTTTCACATTTTGTTATGTTGCAACCTCATGCTGAAAGAATTAAAATTTGTTTTCATTCTACACACACTACTACATAAAGGCAATGTGAAAACAGCATTTTAGAAATGTCCCCATTTCTCTTGATGATCTTTGAGATGTTTCTACACCTTGATCGGAGTCCACCTGTATTAGATTCAGCTGATTGGACATGATTTGGAAAGACACACACCTGTCTATATAAGGTCTCACATGTATATCAAGGCAAACACCAAGCGATGACGAGGAAGGAACTGCCAGCAGTGCTCAGAGACAGGATTGTTTCAAGGCACAGATCTGGGAAAGGACATGAAAAACATTTCTGCTGCATTGAAGGTTCCCAACAGCAGAGTGGCCTCTCAATTAGGGGAGAAGAGCCTCGATAAAAGAGCTGACCAAGGACCTGATGGTCACCCTGGCTGAGCACCAGAGATCTGTGTGGAGATGGGAGAAACTTCCATATTTTACCACAGATGGACTCCAATTAATGTATACAAACATCTCAAAGATGATCAAGAGAAATAGAAAGCATCTGAGCTGAATTTCAAGTGTCATAATACTTCTCAATGCCAATGTGATATTTCAGTTTCCCTTTTTAAATAAAATTTACAAAAAAAAAAATCAAAAATTCAGTTTTCACTTTGTCATTATGGTGAGTGTTGCTTGATGAGTCGTTTCAGCATGAGGCTGCAACATAACAAAATGTGAAAAAGTGAAGGGGGCTGAACACTTTCTGAATGTACTGTACGTGGTAAACGGTTTACATGAAGACTCAACTGTGGACTGAGCATCCTGTTTGGAACTCATCCAGTAAAAGCACATAGTGTGTGAGTGTGTGTGTGTGTGTGTGTGTGCGCGCATGTGTTCCTATGGTGCCTTCTGCATGCCAAGGCTTTAGAAGGTACCTGTTCTCCCAGAACAATTAAGCCAAGCCTCTTTACAGTATCTCAGCTCCAATTAATTTTAATATTTAAACAGCCATGCAGAGACTTCTGAACCCACCAGCGCAAGATTAGAGTAAACTCAATTAAATATTGATGGCCATAAATAAACATTCTAATTTGGTGAGCCGCCATGGTGCGCCGTAAATCAAGAGGAAAAAAATGATTTCAGTTGAAATGCTATGCTTATTAGCTGAGCAAATGTTGAACTGGGGGGTCAGGAGAGGAGTTGAAAGGAAGGACAGGATTCATGTGGAAGGACGTTGTAGGGGGCAAGTGGGGAGAACAATAGGAGAACATACTGTACTGTAGGTGTTTTTCCTCACAGGAAGATTACATCGACTAAATTTGTAGATGTTTATGTATGGATTAAACTCCTACTGGGTTTAAAGAAAATCCAGTACTTTCCAGATGCTTGAGATACATGTTTAAATTACAGCAAAGATGATGGAGGTAATATATCTGCAAGGCTTGACCTTTTTCTTTGTCAGTATATTGTGAGGTTGACATTGATGGACCATTCATATAATACAATATAATATAATAAAGTTGGATTTGCATTTGTCCATCACCAAGGTGCACAACACTCTCAGCTTTAATAACCTCAACTGGAAAAGAAAATGACAGTTTTTATTGTTTCACTTCACTCCATTTGAATAAAAACATCTGTTTGCAAGTGTTTGAAAGTTACAGGGTTCAGATTTAAAGCAGCGAATCAAGGACTTTTCCTTTCAGCACTCTGAATGTGACTGCATTACACCCATGCATTTCATGAAAGCTTCTTACATTTGCTGCTCTATTAAAACACCCAAGGTCTTTCTTGTTAAACAGATGCAATGGAAGATATTTACATTATGGTACATTACAAGAAGCAGAGATGACATTTTTTCTAGCATCTTTCGTTTTTGATGTTTTCATTATAACTACATTGTGGCTTTTTGCAGCCATAATATATGACCTGAACTTTCAGAGGATTTAGCAGCAGAGCTCTGGCCTCATATTCCAGCTTCATTGACCTGCAGAGCTCCACTGTGGTAAAGGTTTATCACAGAAAAGTCTTATGTGACATTATAATATGCCCACTTCATCCCTCAAGCCCCCAGAATAATTTTGTTTTATCTAAGAAGTCTGAAAGATGTTATAGAACTTCCAGATAGAAAACAACTTTTTGAGAGGCTGTCCACGTGCTCAGCTCCGACTGACAGTGAATCATTCATGGAGCGCAGGAAACATGATGAGGGCTTGATTAAGGGCAGGGAGAGATGGGCTCCAATGTTAAATCAGTCCAGACTGAAGGCTGATTAGACGAGAACTTTTACATAAAAAACTAAAGGAGCTGAAAAATCTTCTACCAGACAGGTCTGTGAATCTAACTTTCCTCCAAATAACTGGCAACTTTTTAAATTGTGAAGGTCACAAGGTGCACATATTTATTCGCCAGTGCCATGTACATAATTCAACTAAAAACTGTACAATCTGTGAAGATTATTTCTCATAATGGCCTGTATTAATTTTTTGCTGTGTTATGTTTACACAACATGTCATCAAAGCTGTGCTACCTGAATGCAAATAGGGAATCAAAGGCAAACATATGTACACACAGACAGTGAGACACACACACACACACACACACACACACACACACACACACACACACACACACACACACACACACACAGACATTTACAGAGATTTTTCTACTTCAAGCTCATGAATTCATAAGACAGTGTGTACGCCGAGTGGAGCAGACTAACATGACAGCCTCCTGACAGCTCCTGTACACAGGCAGCCTGGTCTGTGTTTTAGATATACAGTATATTTTGAAAGTTATTCAAGAGCGAGGGGGTGGGGGAGCAGACACGCCACATGAATAAATAGAAATCAAACACTCAGCGGCGGTGGTTTTGGCACTTTGAGCGGGGATATGGGGGAAAGGTGTCAAGGGGTATGGCAACAGGGTTTGACAAGGGGGCCACAACGGGCAGCAGCCGCTGTCAGAGCGGCAGGTGGTGATGCGTGAACTGGGGGAAAGGAGACGTGACGTGGTGGATTCCTCTGCTGGTCACTGGAGAGGACCTGCAGCTGTGATGGGGACCCTTTAACACACTGTCCACCTGTCAGAGCTCTGGCCAGCTTCATACATACTCATATGCATGGTAGCAAACATGCAAGTTGCTCCTTTTTGTGGATGCAAAACCACACTATCATTTGACAGACTGGTGAAAGAGCATAGAAAATACCTGTAAGTGGGTATTTAGAAAAGGTGTATTCAGTACATCTTTAAAACAGGACACAGGAATTAAAAGGTCAAACATTTAGAGACACTGATCATCTGTAGCTCCAGTCTACAGATAGCCTGACTGAATGAGTCGTTCCTGTAAAATTATTCATAGAAAAACAGATTTCATTCATAAAATCTTATCTAACAGGTATACTAGATGAACACATCTCTCCCACTTATATCTACACATTCAATCTGTAACATCTGAACATGACTTGGGCTCTGTGCCTGAATGTTCAATAATGACCTTGGACATGGTAATGGTAAAGACTTAGCACAAGGTTCATCTGCAGGAAGTTTTCCAAACCTTTCAGACACATGCAGTGGCCTTCATCAACAGATGGAGTTATTGTTATTTGTCATGAGCATGGATCAGTTGTTATCAGTGAAATCAATTTTTATTTATATAACACCAAATCACAATCACAGAAGTTCTCCTGGTACTTTTCATAGAACAGGTAAAGACAGAGACCCAGTAATTCCCACCATGAACAAGCACATGGTGACAGTGGCAAGAAAAAAGGGTCCTTTTGAGAGGCAGAAACCACAAGCAGAACCAGACTCACGGTGGGCGGCCACCTGCCAATCAGGTGATTATGGAATTTCAGTCATGTGATAACAGGTGTTCCCTCCTCTCCAGTGTTGTGACCAGTTTGAGCCCAGCTGTCACATACAGCTGATGTCTGTATCTGGTGTTCATTCAGGTCTACTGCCATTTCACTGAGGTTAAGTGAAGGTGTTGAAAAGTTTGTGGTGAGCGCTGACTTCTTATAACTTGACAATCATCTCCATAACTGCATCCACTGATGAAAGCCACCAGATTTGGCTAAAAGCTGTGGAAGATTTGACTTGAGTTTTTAGATTTCATACACTATTTTCTCAGTTAAAAACAAAAATATGTGAAAGATTGGCCGCATGACCAGAATAGACAAATTCACTTGTTTTGTATTTAAGTCAGTATAATACTCTACAAATCATTTAATGGCTCTCTAATCCTGAATATAAGCTTTAATGTGGTGTTTGCCTCCCTCCCCTCTCTCTCCATCTGTCTCTTTGCATTTCCTGAGGGAAAAGCCGGACAGTGGGCAGAGTGTTTTTGGAGCAGGCACGGGAAGCAAAGGCAAAAGGGAAAAGAGAGAGAGAGGGAGGGAAAAAAAGATCCCATTCACAGCCCCATAATACTCTATTCATGAAGCCCCATGTGCTTTTATTATTTAAAGCATTCTCCCAGCACAGAGAGCTCCATCCTGTCTCATTGTGAAGCCATCATCTGAGGAGCTATTTCCACAGAAGCAAAAAATAGTTCTATTTGTGAAATACTGATTATCTAAAATGGGATCCCAGGGCCTCGATGGAAGGGAATACCGGATTCCACAGGCTTCCACGTCCCACTGGTGGATTAGGTTTTTTTTTCCCTAACCCTCCTTTCAGTCGTCCTAGCTCTGCTTGGTATCATTACACAAGCCTTGGATACCAACTGTCAGAGAATGCAGACTGTAATGCATCACTTGTCAGCGTGAAAATATATAATTATGCTCATCTAACAAGTTTTCAAGGCCAAATGGAGGTAATATCTCTTGTGTGAAACAATAATCTTGCAATGCATCAGTGTAATTGAAAAAAAAAATTGCAACATTTGCTTATTTGTCACCCTGCAGCAAATGTGCTGTTTTGACAGCCAAAGAAAAAAAAAACAAAATCTCACAAAGGATGTAATTAGCTTTGTGTAGGTGGACTTGTGTGGATGATGCACATGAGTGTGTGTGTGTATGTGTGTGTGTGTGTGTGTGTGTGTGTGTGTGTATTTGTCCTGCTCATTTGGATTACAGCATATTGTCTTACCTGCCTGCATTGTTTGTTTGGTGAATGGTCCCATCATCTCTGGTACCCTGACACAGGCCTATTGTTGCGACAATCAAATCACATGAAAGCCAAACTAATTGAACATGTATTGATGGAAATGCGGTGCTTTGACTCGCCCCTTTGGCAGGCCTGGAGCTGACAGCTTCATCATTTCACAGGAGTGGAGTGCTGCAGGAGGGTGAGACGCTTAAAATACATGTTGACAGACACACATCCAGAGAAGAGGACAGACAGGGACCACTGCAGAAAAGCGATAAACATGAAGTTAGAGCTCAGAGATAGAGATAGACATATACTGTAAGAGAAGGAACTGAAGGGATTAACAGCTACCTGTCACATGTACTGCATATGTGCAATCAGGACAATAGTTCTAAATACTGGCAATCAGGACAGATTCATCAGAGTCTTATTTTCCTGCCCAGGAAGGCAGCACACTGTAATTATGTAGGCATCAGCCTCTGCGACAGCCACCCGCGCTAGTTGTAATTTTGCCCAATTTACGTTAGAAGGCTTCAAAGGGCCTATAATTTGTATCCCTTCAGCTTTATGGTAATGTGTTAGCATTGACTGTCGCACCTTTGTGCTCACATAAAATGAAAGACATGCTGGAGGGAATTTTTGAGAGGAGAAGAGAGTCGTGTTGACGTGAGGGGAGTAGCTGTAATGACAGGGAGATTGAGGGAGCGTTCATGCCTTTAGTTCAGTTCAAAGGGTCCAGAGCAAGGATACATTTATGCCTTTTGAATCTGGTCCAGATCATGTTCACACTGACTTTTTACAAACAAACCCAGAGCTGTAAACATAAAGTCCCAGGAATGACACGTACCTCACTGATTGGACAGTTTTGCCGAATACCCTGCATCAACATCCCCACAAATAAAATTATTCTATTAGTTAGTTAATTAGTTTATTTATCTTCTCTGGTGTTGCAAAGAGCTCACAAAGTGAGCTTTGTGCTGCTCTAAGTGATTGTGAGCATTATTAGTGGAAACTGTAAGAGGACCCAGTGACAAACAGTTATTACTGGAGGATAACTGGGCCTACTGTGAGGTTGCTACAGTATGTTTCATTCCTTTCACTTTTTATTGGGCAACTGCTAAAATACACGAAGGAAAACAAAAGCTCAACACACCTCTGATTTAACTCCATTTAACACATTTAGACTTGCCTGGTGAGACATATACATGTTACCATGGTTACAAAAAGATATTGTAGTCTGCTTGCACAGATCAGAAGATCCCTTTCTCAACAGTTCAAGAGCAGAAAATTGATAAACAGCAATATAGCTTTTGAATTTATGCTAAAATCACATATATACTCTGACCCAGTCCTGTAGTTACTCCCTTTAGCTTTCACACCACATCAGAGTCTGCTTGAACGTAGACTAAGACCCTACTTTTCAGGTGGTCTCAGTTTATTCCACACCAGGTTTCACCAAGATTGACAGGTTTCACACCCGTCCAAATAAACCTAAAAGGGCGACAAGTTAGGTGTGAACGCACCCTGAGAGATGTTGGTGGTTTGAAGACACACACAGACAGAAAAATATACACACAAGTGATGAATCCTACCCAACCTCTGTTCCTCTGCCCTTTGTGCATGACTTTCTGTCCATATGGTCAATTACAAGGTGTTAAAGGCAATGACACCAGCAGAAGACTATTGGCTGAGGTGTTGAGAGGTCACAAGGTGCTCTAAGAGCTCTTCTTTGAATTTCACACAATGTGTCAGGAAGCAGCCAGTCAGTGAAAGGGAAGAAAACAAGCGGTTGGGGTCAAAGGTTGCTGTGCTTCACAATGTGTCTGACCAGGATTAATAACAAGGCTACTATGCCTTCTCTCATATTCTCTGCTCTTTCTTTCAACCCCATCCCCCGCCCCCTTGCTCTGTCTCTGACTCCTCTCTAAGGGCTTCTTAATGACTAACCTGTCAGGATTAACATCTCTCCCTATTTCACACTGTGGTATCCGGCTTCCTCCCCATCCTCTAATGAACAGGCCCAGCTCCAAGGACAGAGCAGACAGGGGTGAAGACAGATGAAAAACTCAAAAGAGCCCATCACCGCCAAGCTTCACATTTCCGAACACCACACCACCCGCGTCTAGCCAAGCCGGCTCTTTTCCTCTTTTCTCGCTCCCTTTTAACATCCTCTGTCATTCCTGCCCTCTGATGGTTAGGACAACTTAATTAATCACTGTACAGCTCTAATGAATTGACCAGCCGGGGTGTATTGATCCCTGGGGTATCAACGACTCTCCTTTGTGAAGTCTAATACCCTCTTCTGCACTTTGAGATCAAACATCTTCAGAAAAAGTGGGAAGGAATATCACACTGAAACCTTTTTTTTTTAAGACTGAGAGGAGGTCAGCTCAAAAGGCACTGGCTGAAGCCACTTCAGCAAATATGTGCATTAGGCAGAAAGCAAATCCTCATCTTCATCCCCCCACACGCTCCCCTTCTCTCCTGCTCTTGCCTCAGCTTGTGTTACATGTGTCACATTTATAGAAATAACATTCCTTTCATCAAGGGAATTAGTGTTATATTTCAGGTTGTCTTAAATCAGAAGAGGAGCTTACAGCTTATTAAAGTGTCGTCATGGCACCACCACTAAGGATGCTGGGGGATTTGGCAGCCTTCTTCAAGACTGGATCGCTCAGATCTTTTTCTAGGCCGAGGTTAGATTAGGCATTGATCTGAAAGGCTAATTTGATGCCACATTACAGCTGTGAAATTACAGCACTGTACAACTCCCATTTAGGAATATGAGCTGGACAACCTCCTCTCCACTTCTCAGAAATCAGTTATGTAAATGCATACTGAGTAGAAGTAAAAGCTCGGCCATGTACAATTATAGCTCCAAAATTGAGTAACCAAAGAATTCAATTATTAGTTGTCAGTGTTAATCTAAAACATGTTCTACACCTTTATCCACACGGCAGGTCTTATTTTTACTCACACCGGATTTCATGCAGGTAAAAGCTTGCAATTTATAACACAACTTCTTTTTTTTATATCTCTATACGCTGAGAGCCAAACAATGTCGTAATCAGTGCATTCAGTAGGTTTGGTAAGGCTATAATTTCTGGCTGCTACAGTAGGTTAACACTCAGATGTAGCTCTCTTCACCTGCTGATTAATGCTCCTTTACCGAGTCTCCCCCCTGGGAAATTTGAACCAAACAATACCCTCTTAGTTTTTGACCCATAAAACTTTTTACTTTACTGATGAGGAATTAATTTGGCCGATTGACTGTTTAGACTCTCCATGAAATAGTATGTTTCAAGGATTAGATTGACAGGAATGTTAGAAACATGAGGTAAGCAGTGTATGGTACACCATAATAGCAAAGCATAGCAAAAAAAAAAAAAAAAAAGTGGTTAAAGTATAAATTCCCATCTGTAATTATCATCATAATTAGAGCCCACAGGTCACTTAGAAGTAGGCCCTCAAAGCAGTAATTCATTGTTTGTCTCCAAGATGTCTGGGAAGACTGGTACAATAACTAACTGGCCATTACCCCCATTAGCATTTGCTGTAGCAACCAAGGTCATAGCCCAGACCCTGGACATGTAGTAGAAGATATGATAAGCTAAGCCTCTGGTTGTGGAGTAAACAGCCATAACAAACAGCCTAGGTCTCAGTTTCTCAAGGTAAAGTAGTAACACAATGCTTCTCTTAGTAGGACAGACATACAGTCAATGAAAGTCCTCACACAGGTGCTTCCATGAAGAATAAGATTATTTGGACATGTGGTAAGTATAGGCTTATAGGGTTAAATGTGGCTGCCAGGAAGGAATCCTTCAGAGTTGGGGTGGCATTACACAGTGTTAAGTATTATTGCCCTTCTCTTGTCTCCTTGATCGATCAAGCTTCAATAAATGCTTCTGGGTCTTTCGAATATTCTTGCATCAGCTTACAAGATTACCATCACACAAACACAAAAGGGAAACAAAAAATGCAAAAGTGATAATTCAGTCCTTTTCCTTATACCTCATATCAGAATGACACATTTGCACTGTACACATGAGGTAAGAGGTGAAGACATGAGGTGAAGTTTATTCCATAAAAAAGTACTTTTTTAAAGGCAAAGTCAAATTGCAATATAGGTCTACATATACCTTTTAAATACATTAAAGATATGTATTGACTTGGGAATGTATTATTAAGTATTAATAATGGCTTCACTGATAGCTTATAACTGATTAATGAATACCTTATAGATAAAGTAATTTTGGGCATGAAAAATTAAACTAAGGCCTCAATTCTAGGACACGTTGCAATGTCTTTATAATTCTCTTTAATCAATCAGAAAGATGGACAGTGTGGCCACTTAGGTTAATGAATAATGCATTAACCATTAATAAAGCACATTTGGTAAACCCTATGATGTACATATCATACATCTATGGTGCTGATATTTACAGGACAGGTTCATATTTAGTTGAAACAGTTACTGACGGTAATGTTTTTTTCTCCTGCTCATACTGGCCATGAAGACGTCCCCTTCTCACATGATGTGGGACAAAATCCACTGTCCTCATTCTGTGCAAAAATGCATTTCAACATTCAGCCAAAGCTAAAATAAGGCTTCAGTTTGATCTTCTGATGATAAGTGCCTGTTAGTACAAAATTATCTCTATTTTTATCTCCGGCCAGTGTTTCCTTGGTGACCTTCGGCAAAAGCATATTAAAACAAAGAGGGTGTTTCACAGTAAAAAGGCTGTTGACTTTGGAAGGTAATCAACTTGTCTAACTCAGATTACTGAAACCTCATGTTAGCTTCAGGTGAAACTTAGAATGCATTTTTTACACTAAATTTTTACACTTAGGCCTACACTACACACAATAAAGGTGTGTGTGAAGTGTGCCTAATGATAAAATAAAGGTGTAATAGGTAAGGGTCCATCACAGAGCTGTTTGTGTGTGGTTGTGTAACAACAGGACTGACTCGTTAGCAATGGAGAATCTAGCATAGACAGCGAGGTGAGCATAAGCTACGCATCTACAAGGTAACGGCTAGCATACAAAGCTAAAGGCTAGTAATGATATGGAATGAGCCAGCGATGAGCGATTAGCAAACACTAAATAAGCATTCAAACTGCTGAACATATGAATGACAGTCACTGTAACAGTTACTAGACGACAAGCATTCATTGTTCAAGTATACAAACAACAAGAAAACAGAGTCCAAAAAACACTGAAACCATAGCTGTCAGAATACAGTAACACACGCAACAATGGTCCAAGTTATATCTGAACTAAGAACATTACAATTGTGTTGCCAAGTCTAGAATACCTACGCCCATTTAATGCCTATCACTCAAAAACCTAAAACAGTGAAGTTGTGTAGGAGTGCATGTTCATATGTTGTCCACTAGGTCTGTGAGTTGTATTTTGTGTCTTTGTCCGGGCGCGAGGCTTTTAAAGCATTATTTACTGTGACTGAGTGAGTGACTGCCTGGCTGGAGATGCCAGCAGATTTACGCGGAGAGGACACTCTCTCCGTCTCTGATCCAGACACCACAGAGCATCTGCACAATGGAGTTAGTCAGTGAAGTCTATCTGCCATAAACTAAATCCCTCTCACTCTCTGCAACTCCCTCCATCCCCTCTCAACTGCCCTGTCCCCCTTCTGTAGCTCTCTCCGTCACACACACACACACACACACACACACCACAGATCTGCACATACACACACTCACACAATGAAATGCTCCTCAACTTTACTGAATGCCCAAGCGTAGCAACCAACCTCCTCTCTCCCCCTCAACCTCTTCCCATCCCTCTTTTTTCATGCTCTCATGCTGATGCATTGGGTGGGATTATGCGCGAGGGCTGTGCGCCGTGCCGTCCCCCTGCCACGCTGGGCCATGTGCCGCCGGGCCGTGTCTGCATGGCTGACTGTATTAAACATAAGCAGCTTTACTTGATAGGGCTCTATCCAGCTTTAATTACCACAAACTCACAAAGTCTGTGGACAGCACTCCTCGCTCCTGCCACTCTGCAGGACAAACAGGGCAAAAGCCACTCATCTGTAATTGTGTGAACAAAGGAGCATAAGGAGAGAGGTGATGGTGATGGAGGGACAGTGACAATTCAAATGATAGTAGAACATATGCAATTCACATCTACCATCATTACAATCATCAGCTGTAATACTATGATGATGATGATGATGATGATGATGATGATTATGGCGATAGGACACAATTCAGTATCGCAGTCATTGTAACAGTGGTGCTGCCTGAAGGTAAGGGTTACCTGAATTTGCTCATTGTATCTGCAATGTAAATACCGAGTCTCAGCCACATTGTGCTCACTGCATGTGAGAGTTGGAACGGATTTGGTTATGTGCTGTGAGGAACTCTCTGCAGCCAAATTGGATTTGTTTCAGCATTCAGGAAGTTGGGATTTTGACCATGTAGGACAAAAAAGAGCGTAAGGATAATTTTACAGCATTTTACGGTAAGTTTAGTCCAGTTTTCTCCAAATGACAGCCAAGCCTGGGTCTGCCAACAGAGTGTCATGGGCACATTTTGTCTGTTAAAATGGTAAAAACAAAGCTTATTTCAAATTCCCTGCATATTCACTCAGGTGTTTTCAATTATTCTGGTTGATTAGGCTTCTGCTCAGTTTGAAGAGCAGTGCTGGGAATTGACCCCCCCCCCCCCCAGTTCCTGTTTTTATACCTTTTAAGCTTTATAATCTGGCACTTTACATACAGCATGCAGGCTAAAGTGATAATGTTGGCAGATTTGCCACTTTGAATTTGTGGTAATTTTTTATCTTTGAATTAAAAAAAACAAAATATCTGTTATACAAGTAATGCGATGCTTAGATGTTGCTTTATTGTGGTTTTAATTCTTGGATCTTTAAATAGTACTTTTCACTGTAACATGAGAATAGATATTTAGGGAGTGCTGTCCGTTCCTGCCCACACAGACCTGAGAAGAGGACCAATCAGGCTAAGTGCAAACACCTGTGTGGATGTAACTTGGGTGTGGCCCTTTTAAGAAAACCTGATTCAATAGGCTGTGATTGGCCCGTTGAATAACTTGGGGCGTAGGCTACCAAATGTCTGAGGTGTCTAATTGGCTTATTTCACACAGATCAAATGTCAGTGCTCAAGGTCACAGGAAAGTTGTGGTAACACAACAATGAATTGTGGAACATGCCAAAAGAAAAACTGGAATGATGCAAACAGTGTAGCATCACTACTAACAGCTTTAGTTATCAAGTAAAGAAAGAGGAGAGCAGCCTGTTAGTTTACTAAGAAAAGTTCTCAGTAAAGTTTATAAGAAAGTTAGAGGTACAGTACACTAACAGCAGTAGCAAAACTGGTCAGGAAGCTGGAATTTCAGGATTTCCTAACACAAAGAAGAAAGAACTTCTAAAGGTAAGGATTAACTCAGTAATTAATTTGATGTTTGTGTGTTTATTAGACAAATTATTGATGTTTTTTGGATTAAATACCTAATTTGGAAGAGTAAACTATTAATGGGGGCATTGTGGATTGGGTTTTTACCTGGAGATGCATGGATATGGTTCTCACTGAGCAGCTGTGGCCGATTGTGGTGAGGTTGTTCTTTCTGTGTTTTTGTCAGTGTTTCTTTCACCGAGGTCAATAATGGGTCATATCTATGTGCATATGATGTATGTCTAGTGATGCATTGGGACACGCAAGCTCCACAGAATGTGGTATGACTGCATATGTATGTTCTGTGATGCTGAAGTGTCAGCAGATGTGTTTTGACATAGTAGGTGGCCCTCTGACCTTAAACAGCCACAGGCTTGTGGAGGTCTTAATCCAGCTATGCTGACAGCCTGTCTGGCACTATCTCAACGTCCCTGTAAACCCACTGTTGTAAAAGAATTAAGGGCATTTAAGTTGTCCCTCTGACAAAAAGACCAAGTTGACCACACACTGTAATTGCTCAAAGAGGACTTTAGGTTGTCACAGTGCTGTGCCATAAATTAATTATCCTAAAGCGCTTAGTGAAAGTCACTATAATGGCTTACACTGAAGGAGAACGGGTGAATGGAGGTGAGCGTTCAGCCATGAGCACAAGGGGGAAAAAAACATGAGTGACCATAAATTCATACAGTAGTTATGAGTCTCATCAAGGCAGCTTGACTGAGTTATGGCCTGCTCTGAAAGTAGTGTCCTGGCTGTGGCCTGCGTTGACTCCCTGAATGCCTTAAGAAAGAGGACAGAGAACCTGAGACTTATTGTCTCTTTTTATAGAAATTTAAAGGCAGCTGGTAGAAAGAAAACAAAAAAGGAGGAAAGGCTGAGTCTGAGTGTGTATTTGCTTTTGTGTGTGTGTGCAGTTGTCACAGTAGCCCTACAGCCTCCTGGGAATGACCTGGCTGCCTGCTGTCAATGGAAATCATCCATCTTTCCTCTTATATTCCCTGCCCCTCTTTTATTCATTCTTTGGTCTCTTTCTGTCTTTTTTCTTTCCTTTTCCATATAGTCTACCTGCTATTAATAGTAGAGATTTGCAGATAAAATGTACTCATGTAAACACAGCTTCTGTGAGAAATATGTATTGCATCATTTGGGTTGTAAATATTTAATCTGACTTTCAGGTTAAAAACAGATCTTGACACTCAGTGTTTTGCTCAAGAACAACTGAGCTTTAAGGTGCAGGGATCAAACCATTAACTTGTCAGTTATACACACCAGTTGCTGTGATCACTTGACCACGCTCTCCAGTTTTTGAGCCACCTCCTCATGCGTTAGCACTGAGAAGCCTCTGCTTTTCAAGGCTGTTTTGCTTTAAATTGGCTTCATGCAGAGGACTGTGAGAGCATTTGTGCTGTTTGATGTAACAAGCTGACTTAATTACCCACTAACAAGTTACACTGAGGCACAGCTGAGTACCAACATCCTCTCCAACATCATCCTGCTCACTCAACCTACACTGTGATAGGCTGTTGCTAGGTTACCTCTAATTGCAATTAAATTCATTTCAGTTCGGTTCAAACCTTTTATTGCTTAATCAGGGAAATTTGATTTTCAGGCCATGTTCAGAGTCAAAGCATTTTCAGGGATATAAAGCAAATGTTAAGTGCTGGCCACAACAAAATACATCAAATATTTGTTGTAATTTGTCAGGTTGTTTATTGTTGTTTTAATGTTTTGTTTGCAAAAAAAATGCCTCCAGACTATGAACTGATTAGTCTGTTTTCACATCTCCATACAAAATTGAAGAACTAGAACAGGCAGCCTTTCTGTTTCAAACTGTCATTATTTTGCAGAGATGTTGCATTGAAGCCTCTTTCCTTAGCTTTTAGAGAATTCGATCAGCTCTGATTATTGCTGCCACTTTGATACTTCTGCATCATTTCACTCAGATAGGAACCTTCCTAAGCAAAAAATACTTTTCAACTGTAGCCCAGGTTCCATGGTCAGACAATTTATGGCTCATATTGGGGTTTAAAATACACATTTTCCAGACAGTTTTTACTAAAAACTTCCTTAAATGTGTGATGAAAAATTACAGCCTTCTGCAAATTAGATAACTTATTTAAAAGAATAATTATCCCCCATTAAATTTTCTTAACCCACTGGTTTCATCAACATAATGTGAATAGTGCCAACTTTCTACCTCCATCCCAGTGTTTTAAAGATATGTATCAAAAATGAGACATAAGTAAGGCGTGTTTCACCAACATGAGCCCAGGATTTAAACTGCATCTGCATGAGAAGTGAATCCTTATGACAAGCGTCAAATATGGTGGAGTTCCTGTTTTGACCACATGTGCCAAAAAAACTTGTCAGAACAGCAGAGAGGAAAAGATTTCCCATCATGTCTAAGTTATTAATGAGCCTCAGAGTGAAGCATGCTGGCTCAGGCGGAGGATTCAGATACGTTCTCACTTTACTTCCCCCATTCATTCTCAATTTTACTCCCATCCTTCCCACTCTATATCAGTAGCCCCTGACAGTTTTATCTTTATGTTGTCTATCAACATGCTCTCCCAGGTCTTATACGCTCCTTTTTGCTAGAGGATGCGGATGTCTTCTTGGCTGCAATCAAACAGATGCATTGATTTATTTCACCTTGTCATCAGGAAATATTAAACTATTCAAGAAAAAAAGTTCCCTAACAGACATGGTTCACACAAGTCAAAAACTGTAGGATTTTAAAAATGTGTCCGTGAGTAAATCTGCTCTGACATAAGGATTCACACACACAGCACACATATGCTCCCAGGTCTCAGGGGGACTAAGCCCAGTGCAGTGTAGCTCATCCTACTCCCCCCCCCCCCCCCCCCCCCCATGTGCTCTCTCATCCCTCGTCTCCTCAGGGATTTCCTGAGCCCGTCATTTCATCAACTCCTCTCTCCACCTCCCAGTAAGGATATTCCATTTCTCTATTCTCACCCCATGTTCTCCTCGTTCTACCTATCTGTCTCTGTCTTTCAGAATCAATCCCACAAATGCGTCCATCCTATTCCATGCTACATCTTTTTTCTCCTCCTTTCTCCAGCAGACCTCACCGTCACCAGTGAGGTTCTGTGCACAATGCACTGCCACCTCACAAAAGTTTGCTTCCTGCCCTCCGATGCCTCATCCTCTTCACCCTCAGAGAATAGAGAAATTCAATATGAATTGCTGTCATAATTACAAGGACAGAGTGAGAGAGAGGGATAGAGAGAGTGTGAGAGACGGAAAGAGATAAATAGACCAGAAAGAGGAAAAAAAAAACAGAGGAGGTGGGAGGTGGCAGGGATAAAATCTATATTCACTCCCTCTAACGTGCCAGCGATAACCACAGAGGCCAAGCTCCTCTTTTCAAAGCCGTCTAAACGAGGGCACGACTAAAAGCCCTGAGAGCCTTTCAGCCAGGCCGCACCACAGCTAGCCTGTCAATACAGCATGACCACAGGCTCTGAGAGAATAAAAAATAAAAAGATAACAAACAAAGGAAAAACACACACACACACACCCTGAGGCCAAGAGTGATTCTGACATACGTTTCTTTTATTCTCTTGTCTCTAACAGCATGTTTGTGTCCAGTCTGCATCCTTCATTGATTACTCAATCACTTGAGTTTGAAACAGAAGAAATGTAGGAGGGTTTAGAGGGCAGTTTATTTCTGAAATTACACACGGACAGAAGGGAAATGGGCTAAACTGGGCTAAGAGAAATAATGAAATGATGGCAGGGACAGGGACAAAGAGGGAAATGCATGCATTAATGTAGGCGGGGAAAGAACATAGAAGGAAAAGGTGAATTTGAAAGTATAACCATGCATGGAAAGTACGTCATTGCCTTGTATTAAAGACATGATGTCCTGTACATTCCTCGTGAATGAGGACATTTCTTAGAGATTGAGTGAAGGAAAAGTTGTTTGTAACACACAAGGATCTCTTGCCTCTCTCTAGCTATGCAGAATTAGAATAACTGCCAGCCTACTGCTAAAATCTGACATAATGTGAAAGTGCCTGTATAGCAGATATTTTACATTATGCTCGAGTATTGTATTTTAAGTCATCAATAATGTATATCCAACACTGTCCAGCTACAGTGTGTACATGAAATAGGTTTGTAGGAGATTTATGACATGATGTAAATTTCCTTGTCATTGCACTTTAGTTTTATTTGTTTGGCAGCACGTCAGCTCTCAGAACAGCTTGACAATGAGAAAAGAATGCATTGAAAGCCTGTGATCTCAAAAACTGGCATCAGTATTGTAATAGTGACACTAATTATCAATCATGGTATAAAAACACAATCATGCACAGTTTAAAACACCAGAGTCAATAATTCAGTTTGTCAAGATATCACTCTTCAAAGCACTCCTATTCATTTTGCAAGCATGCTGAAAAAGACTCATAGAAAGCACCATATAGCAATACAATTTAAAGAGGAAGTCCATAAATGAAGGTCAGTTTAGTTTTAACTGGGACAACAAAAAAATATCTCCGATGTCATCAGGGTTATCTCATCTTGGGCATGGAGATAAAAAATTTACAGGAGCAAACCCATGTTACAAAGTTGTTTGAAAGTACATTACATGGAAGGTGCAATGCCATGGAGTTGCCTTATGGGTAGTGTAGGATCCAGCATTTTTGAAGCTCGACTCATACTAAGTCACAATATCTCCTCTTCAATTGCACAGATTTTGATTGTTCTTTCTGAAATCTGTCTCTTAGTCCACCAGTTTTATGGATGTAAAAATATTAAATTGCTGCAGTATCCCTTTAAGACCCCAGCCTGTTGCATATTGTCACTCGGTCTACAGCTAAATGGCAGATTTGTTGTGGACTGTGGTCTGAAGACTGTTACTGATTTTGTATCAGCCATTACAAAATCTGGAACAATGCAACATGGCGTAAGATGTCATTTAGTGAGTCATTTGAATAGAAAAGAGTGAATCTCTTTGAATAGTTTATTCACATCTTTAGCCAGGAAAATCTTAACTCATCTAAAACCACACTTTTAGGGCAAACAATGGACATAATTTATTCAGTATCTTGCTGAACTGTATTTTGAAATATGTAAATGTGTTGAGTTTTTAATATTATTGTTAATGATCATATTGACTGCACTGCTGAAATGTAATCATGACTCTGTGCTGAAGGCGATATCATACATCCCACACATATAAGCATGAGCCAACACATTGTTGTGAGCACCGGTGAACTGACCTGATCAATAATAACTAAATGATGAACTCTAGACCTGCTTTTAGCATGAAGATCAGTGTAATCTTACTACTGGCATTACACTGAGAATATCTTGTTGCAGTGCCACTGGCAATAAGATGCAGATGGCTGCTGTGGTATATCTTTAAAAACAATATTGTGACAGGGCAGCTGCATTATGGGTCAGTGATTCTGTGATGCTGCTTCGATCTACAACAGATGGGCCCTGCAGCAGTGCTGGAATTCCCCTGGTATCCCCACAAAAAACAACACTGAACTCTCTGCCTCCAGTTTACATCCAGGAACCGTGTTTATTTGAATAACTCCTCCAAACCCATTATCCAATGACATGACTCAATGAGTCACTATCCCCCAGATACCACTGAGGGAGAAACACTGAGTTTTTGGCAGAGACCAACTCAAATGCAGTGGGAAAAAAAGAGGATTTCAAATGAATTTCAGAGCAACAGAATATTGGAATGATTACAGTGCATCAAATCTGCATATCTACAGAGGGTATATAGGGGTCTGAGAGAATTACCTTGACATAGTTACTAACTGCCAAGGCATCTCTCAACAGTGCTCACTTTACTGCAGGAGGATTTGGAAAAGTTAACTGATTTTACCTCAAAACATCAGAGAACCACAGATGATCCACCACTTGACAACTTAAATGCTTCATGCTTACTGGACCCTGAACACATCCGGTTGGAATTTACCTTGAACTCACCAGAGAGTGTAACTGTTCAGCATGACCCTCTGGGGATCCATGAACAAGCAGATGTGTCTGAGGAAGGGCCTAATGAGAACACAAAATTTAGACAATGCACAGTGGAAGGGTGCAGTCGCTATTTATTTCACAGTGACTAAAGAAAGTGTTGCTGAATTTTAAGAGTACTTATCTTACATTAACATTTATGTCATGTTGAAAAAAAAAAAAAATTAACACTGATTACCTGTTGACAAGACGCAAATTGTGGTCTACCGAGAGCATAGGTTTGGTCTCAACATTGGTATGGACACAACAACTCCTCAAAACAAAGAGGACTTTTTGATGCTGTCAACCAAATTTATTCATCTATTAACATATCATCTGTATTTACATTTATATAAAAACTATACAAAGTAACAGGTCAAAGATTAAAACAATGTACTTTAGGAAATTACTTGCTAATGGAAAAGGGAGAAAAAACACAATATTTTTGTATTTTTTTCCATCCAACGTCAACATGTTTATATTCAGTTGTCTTGCCAGTGTTGCAGTTCCCCTTTTCCACTTGATTTCACATTTAAAACTAGCTACAGCTACAACAGTAAAATGCTGCAGTGATGCATCAGTATGAAAATTCTAATAATGTAAGGTTGGTGATGTTAGGTAGCTGGCAGGTTTTCATTTTAAATCATTGTGGATGCTGGCTGGTTAGTTTACTACATATTACTTACACTCTGAGTGGAGAAAAAGCTCCTGATATCTCTTTAGTGGCATGATTTCTACAAAGTACAAAACCTGAGCAGAAATCAACAGCTATGCTCTCCAACATTCACATGGGTAATGTTGGTGCATTCATCATCATTAGCGTGTGAGAGAATCAAAAACACCAACTCAGAATACTTTCTCTGATATTGCTTAGTGAGACATGGCCGCCCCCTCAGCCCTTCCTTATTTGCAGTCACAATCAAACCTTGAGCCATTGCCCTTCAATCGAGTCCCTGCATCAAAGGGGTGGTTAGAAAAGGATTTTGGGTGCACAAAGTCTCTGTATACGGAGAACCTCCTCCTTTATGTTTCTGATATAACTTTATCCATCCTGGCAGCACTTTTGATCCTTGAATCTTTTGACCAAATTTCAGGCTACAAAATCTAAAGTAAAAGTGAAATGTTTTTTGTTAATAGGGTGGCTCAGAGTGCGGTCTCCAAAAATATTAATTCAAGATTGCAATATGCAGCTTTACATACCTGGTCACAAACTCCTTCTAAGGTCTTCACAAATGACATTTTCCTCCCTTTTATATCATGAGCAAAAAGATTTTCGATGTTGAACTCTAAATAACTCTTTTGCAGCATGTGTACTTTAAGTTAAAATGAATGTGCTTCCCAATCAGTTTGTTTCAATCTATAAGACATATAAAACATATAACAGATCTTGACTATGCAAAGAATTCCATCAAAGACCTAGTAGGCATATGTAATTTTAGATTTTACGATGGGGCAGCAAATATCAGTATTAAACAATATTGGCTTTAAGATCACTCAATAGACGGTTCTAGCTCACACTCCTATTAAATGTGCCTTTTCACCTTATGTTACAAACACACACATCAAAACATACCAGTGAAACCAGTTCAGGCATCAGTTTGGTCTACAGCCAAGCTCCACATTGGCTGCCTTCTCCCTGATCCATTAAAGATTTCTATCTGGATGGCACTTTTCTCTCTTTTCAGATAAACACAGATTCCCTCACTTTCCTAATCTACCATTAAGTATGTGATATCTTTTATTTATAAGCATATTCATGATCTGTCACAAGTCTCTTTTGATGTATTAAGGTCCTTTTGGGAGTCAGAAAGGCTCCTCAAAACCTTTCAGTCAAGAAGCTGAACCGCAGCTGTCCCTGAATGAAATTGTAATCTGGTCATTTTATATCCATGTGCCCAAGGCTTCACTTGTTTCACTGCTTGTTTATTCATTTCAGTGTAAAATTTCTGGCTGACTGTCATTTGTTTGTTTGTTTTTTGTTCATGGTGGGGAGGAGGTTGTTTGGCTCAGGTCCTATCTGTTGGTGGCACATGGAAGCCACTTGGTGTCCTCCCAGATTATATTCTTCATTAATGTTTACAGTCTATACTGTTGTCGTCCTGATTGTCCATAATGTAAATCAGCCCCGCTGCTCTATTCTGTACACATGGCATCTATTGCAGGATCCAAGGGCAGAGGGTTTCTTAATGCTGTACAGATTGTTAAACCCTTAAGGGGACATTTCTGATATTTGGCTGTATAAAATAAAAATTTGACTTGGGGTGGTGTAAGGTGCTTTGGACAAAGCCACAGTCAAATGACAGCACTGAAGAAAGTGCTATGGTCGACTTAGCCAGATTTTTGCCATATTTTAATGGGTTGATGCTTGTAGAAAGCCAAACACTAAAGGATGCTTTGAGTCACAATGTCTTTTGCCATCTGCTAAACATGGAGGAGCTGAATGGGCACTGATTGCTGTGTTCTTGCAGCCATTAGGTCCAGTGATTGCTCTGCAGGGTCACATAACAGCAAAGCAGTGTGAGGCCATTTTATTGAACCAGATGCACCCTATGGTGCCAATAATGTTCCTCCATGATGTTCCCTCCAAGATGATAATGACTCCATACACACCGCTCATCGAGGGTGGCGTCATAAAACACCAGGATGATGTCAAAAACCTCACATGGCCCCAAAATTACCATATCAGCTCATTAGTGAGTGTTCTTTGAGGTGTGTGGTAAAAAACGTAGATAGTGATCTTCTTAATCCTCCCAAGATACAGTAGTTTCCCTGCTTTTAAAAATATCCCAGTGTTTCATCAAGGGGCTCCCAGGAAAGTTTAAGTCAAGACACATTAAGTGTGTTTAAGGGGAGTTTTAATATTTATGTAATGTTAGGCATTTGAGTAGAGAGAAATTCAACTGATGGTGTCCCCTTTTTTTGTTTTAATCTGTGACATTTAGAACCACTTGATAAATCGTAAAAACAGTGCTTTCTTGCTTTTCCTTCATCTCTTGTTAACACTTTTATTAAAAGAACAGCAAACAGATGATATTTGAGGGATTTTATTTTTCTAGCAACCTTTTTTTTTTTTCTTTCTTCTCAGTTCAGTTGGAGGCAAGACTGAAAAATCCATGTAGGGATAAAACCAAGAATTCATCTTGGGTCCAACATGTTGTGTGTACATGGCACCTTGACCTCCCAAGAACAAAACTGAGACCACAAGTCCTAAGATTAGTCATTTTCAGTGGGAAGGGGGGCAGTACATGTTTCAATCGATGAAAATATCATCAGGGACAAACCTATTTTCCTCAGCTCTGTTGTAGATAAATATTGTCCAATCCTGTGCTGTCAATCCCCCTCTGCTTTCAAATGGAGACCCCACCATCCCACAACTCCCCCTCTGCTCCACACACACACACACACACACACACACACACACACACACACACAATACCATAGATTTCATCAGGAATGAAACACAAAAATCCAAGGAAGGTGTAGCTGCTGGTGGTGGCGGTTGTGTCAGATATGGATTTGTCAAGTGCTGATGAATTACATGTTTTGAAACGATAACTCCTATCAATCTTCTCAGCTCTGCTTTTGGCAAATGCAACAGACCTGACAAACGCAAACACACAATAAATGACACAAAACTAATGCACACACACATCAGAAAGAGGGTAACACAAATGGATATTTACAGAGAGAATGAGATATGGTTTGTAATTCCTACCTACCCCCATACAGCAACCTATCTTATAATAACTGTGATCAGCGATAGTGTTTTGACAC
Organism: Trachinotus anak; assembly: GCF_046630095.1. Lineage (NCBI taxonomy): Eukaryota > Metazoa > Chordata > Actinopteri > Carangiformes > Carangidae > Trachinotus > Trachinotus anak. Next base: position 6,557,414 of record NW_027273866.1, on the reverse strand, counting down.
CCCTCCCGCGCTGTAAAAGAGCAGCGGCTTATTAGCAGATGATTTCAGGGCCCTGCAACATACAAACAACTTGACATTTTGCACTGAATAAAAATTGAGACTCAGAACATAGCACAACAGCTACTCAGTGGAGTAATGCATGATTAGTGTTCAGTGGTAAACACAGAGAGAGTGCTGCAGGTAATAGGGGCTGTAAAATGGAAGCACTTCTTCCACAGTCCTCTGTCAACAATGATGGTGTCGGGTTTGTCAGCTTCTAAACTGTGTTTATGAATCTTTGGTCTTGCAGAAGCTGATTACAAGAATCTTCCCACCAAAGATGGCTGATTTTCTTTTTTATTGAATTAAAATGAAGAATTTTCTTTGTCAAGCGTTGCTGAGGAAACAGAGTCGTAGCTTTCAGTCAAATGAATTTCAATCAAGTGAGTTTTCATAGTTTCCACTGTCAGTTTTATTGGAAATGAAATAAGTCTGTATATCTGTGTTATTGTGTGTGAGTGATTAATATCTTGATTTAGACTGTGGATACATTGTACGGGTAAACATCTGTCCTCTAGCAGCGCACAATGACATAAATGCAAGGCCCCAGCTGTAGCAAGCTTCACAATGGTCCCATCATGTGTCAGTCACACTGGTGTTATGGCTGGGCCAGGACCGTGTTTGTGTGCGTGTGTGTGTGTGTGTGTGTGTGTGTGTGTGTGTTAGTCTGTGGAGGCAAAAGAGGGACATCAGTTGAGTTCGGGACATGGATTTGTGTGTATACAGCTTGCATGTGCATTCATGTTTTTGTGTGTGTAAATCGGGCAGGTGGCCATCACTGGCAGAGTCTCTTTCCGAGGATGTGTCTGAATACAGAGGGCCGCTGTTATTGGAGGGTCTGCCTCTCTGTTCTCCACATCTGAGGGTCCATACAGACCCTCACAGGCACCCGCTCCACAGTGTGTGTTGGCAAGACATTCAGTCCCATCACACTGGGACGCTCTTCCTGTCGAACACCAGGGTGTTGCGGCTTTTCACACCACAGATCAGAGTCCAAGCCAAGAGGAAGAATAGGAGGAGGTCAGAGTGGTGTGCAGACAGAGGAAATGGTATCAGGATAATGGATGCATGGCTGAACAAAACATGAGGCTTTTCAGGCAGGAATAAAATACCAGGGGAAGTAGTAAATTGGCCTCCTCTTTTTTTTTTTTAACAATTACATTGTCGCTTTTGTGTGTGGACTGAGACCGCATATAACTATTAGAGCTTCAAATTACACTGAATGACAGCGTGCAGATAATGTATTGGTGAAGATTAGTATTTTGACATATGATTCATGCATTAATCAATCAAAGAAGACTAAGACTCAGCTAAGACTAGAGGTGACGCTTTTATTTTGAAAGATTTAGGCTGGAAATCTTATTGGTGTTACTGCTAGTGAGATATTAGCAAATATTTATTTTCTGAGGAAAAGGGGAGACGTTTTGCAAAGATGCCAGTAACCACCACTTTTTTTTCCACAACTTAAAGTTCAATAAAAGCAATATTTTTCTCTTTGAGACATAAGAATCACCAATTCTCCCACGAGCACATAAAAAGACGTTTAAAAAAGATGAAAAAGAATAAAAAAATATGTGGAAATATTGTGCAAGTTGGAGGGTGAACTGTGGTGAATCAGCACTGATTATCCCTTACGGCTTGTTACCCCCTGCTGCTACAGTATGAGTCTCAGGCCCACTCAATTGTTGGAGCAGACCTTTCTGAATCACAAAGTTCTACTGGAAAGTAAACATAAGTCAAAGCTCACAGTACCGAAAAACCTACAAAACATGTTTTCATTTATTCTGATGAGTCAGTCTGAATAAGCTTGTGACAGGGTTAAGACTTTTGTGATTCCACAGAAATGTAGTAATTGTTAGTTCTCTCCTTGTCTGTCTGTGTACCTATTTTTTTCTACTTCAATGGCTCGATCAGATCAAGAGGCAATTCACAGCTACTGTTCTCATCTTTAGATGCAAAAAAACAGTTCTATTATAAATTAACAGGATACCAGTTTTGAGTATTTCAGAATTTTGTGACATATTATTGAACTGGAATCCTCAAATGAAACACTTCTTGTAAGAGGTTTTATTTATTTATTCAAAGCAACAGACAACAGGGCATTGTGTGTAGTCGGGCCAGGGAGCATATATACAGAAAAATATTTGAGTTTTAACAATGGCCACACGGTACCTTCATTTGTAAGCAAGTTAGCTTACCAGACCACACAGAAAAAATGATCTCTCAGGCCAGGTTTTTAATTAGGAAGCTAGCCAGAGGGTTTATTGTTTTTTCTGTGTGGCTGAAAATAAGTTGAAACTTTTCCATGTTCCCTTCATCATCACCAGCCTTCTAAAACTGTTTGTAAATTGCTTTGAAACACTTTTTTCCTCCCATTTTTGCTGTAATTTGGAGCATCAGACTGAATTTAACAATCTGCCCATAAGATTTGGTACAGGCGGTTTGAGTTCCTCAGTGGGATGATGAAAGCTCAGTATGATCCAGGAAGCTGACATGGGCTCTGAACATTGGTTGTTATAAATGAAGATTAGTATTTCTCAAAGCAATTATGATTTGCACCAAGATAAAAACTAAGGAAATTAAATATACACAGCTACTGTTATGCTACAAATATGTAGGCCTGCAAACAGAGTTGACAGTCAAACTTAATATTCATGTTTTATAAGAAAGAGTGAAGATACAGTACATCCTTGGTGTTTGTTTACTTATTCGGTCAAATTACCCACTGATGCCCACTACATTTTGTGTATGTGCTACCGGTTGTAGCTTTGTCCAATCTGTGATTTAAACACTCCCTGTGTTACTCCATGACTCTACCTGTTAGTTATTTTTTGTGGGACTACCTCTCAATGACTACCCGTTGCTAGGAGTTTTGACATTTATGGTCATTAGCCATCATCACAAAAGGGCCCTTAAAAGAGCGACAGGTAACACTGACTAGAGCCCGAACACAATGCTGATGTGTGTATAGGAGCTGCCTATGACTCAGCAGGTGTTAATAAAACATGACCAAAAAATAACATCTAGTCTGAATCAGTGCAATTGCTGGTGAACCTAAGCTAACTAGCTTCCACTTTCTTGAGTGACATACAAACTTGATGGGTCCTCCAAAATGTTGAATGTTGAAAAGAGACACACAGGTTAAATTGCTAAGAGTATATAACCAATGGCATGTTGGGAGAAAAGAGAAAAAACAACATCTTGTGTCAGTGGTCATTCAGTACCATGATGTGACCAGCGCACCACAGATGTTAACAGTACATCTTTGAACAGTGTTATCTCTCAGTCCAGACGCTTGAAGCTTAGATGTTGTTTCCACAAAAATATTCTTTACAATATGTTCTTTGAATGATGAAAACCTTTGCTCAGTATTATTTTATATTTATATATCTGTGTATGGTGGCCCTGAGAGCTCAATGCACTGCAACTTAAAACACAGACAAAACATAAACTAATTCAGAAAATATCTTAATCAGTTTAACAACACATGCACTGCAAATTCTTATGGCCAAATACACAAACACACTGCAAATATTTACAACATTGGGAATGTTTTCAGGCTACATTTAAAAAAAAAAAAAAAAAAAAAAAGTGATGAACCTGGCTGAGACACACTTACATGGGTATACTGTAATACGTCCATGTCCACTTATTTTTCAATGCATTTAACTTCAGAAGTCACAAAGCACTGAGCAACAATTGTGTTGCAGCCAGACTTTTTTCTATTTGCATGTATTTTCTTAAGGTGCCGTGTGTTCATCTCTCAGGGCTGTATCTGTGGAAGTAAATATAAATTTTGTGCAACAGCATACTTTACCTGGTAATAAGTGTTTTCCTTTATTCTAACTTAATCTTTATGCATAAAGAAACCTTGACATGTTCTTTTTTAATTCTCCCACTTCTCTCTGTTGATTCATTTCTCACTTGGTGTGTGTAATTTTGTGCACCCCCCCCCCCAACCTCTCACCTCACTTCTAGCTTCCTTTGACCATTTCTCCTCATTAAATGTTCCTCCCATTTCACTGACAGTTTGTTGTGCACTTGTCTGACTAATCAGAATCTCCTGCTGTTTGAAAGGGGTTTAACAGTGTTATGCAACATTGTTTCATAACACTAATCATTATGTTCAATTGATTGGCACATTAATCAGAGGAGTTAATTGAACAAGCACATGAATGCTAATAAGTGTCTGATTTGACAGAAGTAGAAATCTGTTATTAGATCGTACATCATCATTACCCACAAACTACTGTACCCTCTGCGAAAGTGTGAATATGTAATGTCGTGTATTTCTCAGATAGATGTAGTTCCTTATAATTAAGCTTTAATTGGACGTGTATCACTGAGAATTAGGGGTGGGAATAAGTGGGGAAAAGTTAATCTCGGAGAATATAAAATTGGATTGAGCTGAAGGGTAGAAGAAGGTCTGAGGTTTTTTTTTTTTTTTTTTTTCTTTTGGCATCAGCACGTTCACCCGCTGGCTTTATTTAGGCAGTTAGCGACATCATTAGCGAGAGTCTTGGACAATGTCTGACCTTTTCACCTCAGCCAGCAATCACACCCTGCATCATTTCCTGCAGTCTACCGAGTTTGGTCAAGTCCCTGAGGTATTGTATAAGTTCATTAGTATAGAGACGTGACAGCACAGCAAATGGCTTTCAAAAAGTGCTTGGGAAAAAATGCTCTCCAGTAGAAAGTAGCTCTCTGTGTTTGCTTTAAAGTAAGTTATCCAAACAACCAATGACTGTGATGAACCTTACATAACGTGTAAGTGATTCCTATCCTCAGTTCAATGTGTTATTAGTTATTCTATTTATGCTAACACCATAGCACTATGGATGTGGCTCAGTCCACAACTTGGTGTAGACTGAAATATTGCAACAAATATGGTGATCATGGCAACCCTTACACCTGCTTAGCATCACCATGTTAGTAAGCTGATGTTTGCATTTAGCTTGAATCTTTGTGCCTATCAGCCTCACAGAGCTGCTAGATTGTCATGCCTTCTTACAATTTAAACATGGTTTGTCCTTGTTTAATTAGTTTTCTTTAACATTCAGAACACTCTATGCCTATGTCACATTGCTGGCTCTCTCTGTGTCCCCTGGGTTGTCATATAAAGTGACTGCCTTGTGGTCCAATGGTTGGACTGATCAGCTCTCCCCTCCAAAGGGCTGGCACTCTGCCCAGTGGTAAACTCCATGCCCTGCAGAAATAGCAGGATCAATTGATGGATTGTCAGCATATGCAGCTACAGCGATCTGAGCTATGCTTGGCAAAATCCAAACATGCGCCACCCTCTTGAATAAGTTTAACTGATCCAATGGTCTGTGGCTCTTTCGATTACTGCTCCAAAATGCCATGTGTACAAACAAATAAACTGGACCCAAGGCCCACACAGTGGAGGCACAGTTTAGGAGATTCATTTCTAAATGGAAAATGAAATATTAAAAGCAGTAAATGGAAAGTTAGTTCACTAAATAAAAGAAACATTTAAAAAAGAAAATATAGGCTTCATAGCATCATGTCTCTGACAACTATGCAGAGGTGCCACCTACTCATCTGACACTCACTTGTCTGCAGGTGCAATGACTGACAGTGAAATGTTCATGTAAATGCAGTTGCACTGCAAGTATTTATAAAGAAAAGATGAGTTATCTGGTAACCTTTGGAAACTACTGCGAGCCTTGGATACACAGTGCCGTCTCATTAATTTTGCTAGATTTATGCAAAGTACTTTGAGTGTACATTTCTATTACAAGCAGCTCCAGTGAGCTAAATTTATAAGTATCAATACAGTGATGCTCTATCTACTGACCTGGACAATGTGTAAAAGTGGAGAGAAATACGTAATGAGCAGGAGGCGTATCTTCAGCTGCACACATCCATCATGGACTAAAGCTAATCTTGCAGCCAGGTTGTGTGTGTGTGTGTGTGTGTGTGTGTGTGTGTGTGTGTGTGTTTGAATGTTAAAACAGCCTATCACACCATATCACAGTCTGCGCAGAGAGATCTAGAGAATGTAGGTCTGTTTTTGTCTCATTTGGCTTTTCCATCGTCACATTCCCTGGTGATGCATCCACTTCTGTGTGAGGGTATCTGTGTCAGGCGGTTGACTCTCATTGCCACGTGGCTGATATGACTCGGTTTATTTATGGCAACAAAACATTGTTCTCATGCCAATGAAAAGGGCACATGCTTTGAAAGGTGTAAGAGCTGTATTCTGGGCATCACACCACGGCTACCTGAGACTGTTATCAATGAGACCACATGTGGGAAGGACAGAGACGTCCAGACAGTCCAGTAGACTACATGTGAACAGTATTTAGGGTAAAGACAGATCTGCTGTTAGCAGACTGGTTGCTTAATTTAGCTGTTGTATGGAACCACACAGAGATATAAAGTACAGTATGTGCCGAAACAGAGTGTGGGCACAACTGCAGGTGCTTTAATTAGAAACTAAATAATGAAACAGAATAGACGAGTGAGCCTAAAGCAAGAGAAAAGGACTGGTGGCCAGACTGAGGGGGGAAGAAATGTTTCTTAATCATAGCTTTGTGCCTTGGAGCATAGTAAGTTTTAATGAATGATTGAAAACCAATCATCAATGCCTTTTGAGCCTGTACATTAATACTGCAGGATGCCAGATGACCTTTTCCTTTTGAACCAAGTGAAAAATTACATTCTAGTAGAAATTGTGCAGCCTTTTTTTTCCTTTTTACTTACTATGTGTTTTTCTCCTGTTATACAGCCACCCAATCCCTCAGGAGATTTCAATTAAATTGTCCTACTGAGTTCTTCACTTACTTTCCTTAATCTCTCTCTTGGCTTCTGGCAAAGTGTGATTTTGTTTTTTCCCCGATGCCATTTCCAATTTAATAGAAGTGCATTTATGTTCGCCTGTGTTATGAATTAAAATTGAGTTTTTTATGGGTATAGGTGCATGCAGCCATGGTTGAGCACCCCTTCATTCAAACTCCCTGTACCTTGAAGGTGAATAGTGCAGTGCCTATGTGAACTCCATAAATTGAGTTGTAAGAGTTCTCCTTTTGGTGTTGTTGAAGGTAAGGCTCCAGACTTGCCCTTGAGAAGGTGTTGGCTCCTGCTGAATTATAGATGCAGTCAGTCAGGATAAGTCAGTTGACTCAGAGGGTTATATTTTCTCAGGAGACATTAGACTCTCTGTGATGAGTATCCTCTCCATTAGGAGAGACAATGTCATGCCCATTTATATGATTCATCATACAAAAATCCGAATTCAAACGTTTGATGCTACTGCTTCGGAAATGTTATAAGCAAAATAACACAATCTTTCTTCATATTTAATGACTCAAGTATGACTCATAGCACCTGACAGATCAGAAATCTTTTTTCTTGATTTTCTCAGCAAGGCCTTATGTTTGTGGGCTTCAGACATTAGAGGCTGTAATTAGGACAGCCCAGAGATATATGGACTGTGCAGCCCGTCCTCTTATTTCTCCACAACATGAAAAGACAAGCAGAGAACCGCCTACAACCCATCCCCGCATAAACGATGAAGCTCTTTGTGCCTGTAACACTTTTTTTGGAACAACCCAACACTGGGAGACAGAGCAATCTTTCACATCAAACTAAAAGACGTTTTATTCATGCTGCCCCTAAAATTATTCCCAGCTGACACACAGCTTGTTAGCCCCCCCTCCACCCAGAAGCCATTCCTGGGACATTTGGAATGAGGAGAGACACAGACAGTTACATAAAAGCTGATGAGTGCCCGGCATTGGACTGACAGAACCCATGGGTGTTCTCGGCTGACTTTCTTTGTCTGTGTGGATGTGTAGATGCGCATGTGCATCATTATTGCCCTAAATTAGTTCATGCATCTGCCAGTCTTCAGGCCTCTGCTGATGGCTTGTCATTCATGGTTGGTTAAACTAAGCTGGTCAGTCAGGCTGTGCCCTCTAGTTGCATTCAACCTTGCTTTCAGTCACATCAGCCTATGGCTAACAAGTTGTCACCCTCTGCTGTTTACAGGAAATGCCATGGTACCACGACATGACTCAGTCATGCTCTGCTGTGATATTAGAGGTTTGCTGATATGCTAATTGATATTTTGCTAAACTAAGGCAAGCATGCCTTAGAAAAAAGAGATCTTGAATTTTGACAGAAATGGACATAAATGTTGGCTGAAATCACACTGGCAGATTTTAATAGCTAACTATTAATTGATTTGGTAGCTAGCTAGCTTACTAACATTAACGCCTTGAGTTGGTTGAAAACTGTGTCTGACTGATTTTTTTTTTTTTTTTTTTTAAACACTCTCCAGCTGAGTGTGCAATGAGAACACAGCAAAGAGTATTAAATATCTATTTGGCTACTGTATGGTTTCAACCTATTTCTCTGCCTTGTAATCATGCAAAAATGCCTAAAGTTAAAGCTACATGCTGCTGGACAAAAGTCAGCAGCTGATGAAATGTGAAAAGAGAATCTTTTGTCACTCATCCTACAGTCCCATGACCACCACTTTAGCATGGGGAGAAATCCAAAGCTTGACAGGCTTGACAATCACTGTCAATCATAAAAAAGCTACCAAGTCAATCAAACTGTTTATACAAGGAACAAAGCCTGGCAGAGTAAGTAAGTTTCTGTAAAAGGAAGTTGCTCTAAGAGAGAAGGAGAGGGGATGACTCTGATTCTCCAGCAATAATCAGCAAGACCATTTGAAATGGAAAAACAGATTGAGGTAATAATTCTTCCTCATCCTGCAGTTTAACTGCAGTGAAGCAGTTCAGAGAAAAAGAGCAGCATCTACATTTTACTCTCGAAGATCTGAAGCAGGGGCAATAATTGACATGAGTTAGTTCTTTGGGAAGCGTTGTTTCCCAGGGTCAGCATCTTTGGTGGCCAGATAATTTTAAAGCTCCCATGGGTCTACCATAAGATGCAATTTTTTTTTTTTTTTTTTTTTTTTTGGCTACAATCGTTTTGCAAGCATTTCATGTTTTTATTGCAATATCCCTCCTAAGTTTCATCGATTTGTCACAAGAGATATTAGCCTGTCATGACCCAGGTATATATTTTGTGGAAAGATTAACATTCCCGAGTGCAGCTGCCATTTTCCGGAGTGCTTTATTTTTTCTGGATGCTTCCTTTGCTGCAGAGTTAACACTCAAAAGTCTCCAGCTGAATATGTCTGCTAGTGTACAGATCATGTACTGACTCTTTCCACCATCCTCCTGTTTAATTTTTTTTTTCTTCACACCTTTTACTCTATGTGTGTTTTCTCTCTTCCTCTACTACAACTGCTGCTTCCAAACATTGGGTCTCAAAGTCTGTGGAATAAATTGCAAGTTTAATGTGAGCTTTAAGTGGGAAGAGGAAACCAGTGCTGATATTGCAAAACCATAAAATAAGGAAGAAGCATATCCAACCTGGCTAAAGAGCTGTGATCTAACAAGTATATATCACAGACTATCTATATATATATATATATATATATATATATATATATATATATATATATATATATATATATATATATATATATATATATATATATATATATATATATATATATATATATATATATATATATATATATATATATATATATATATATATATATATACACACACATATATACATACATACACACACACACACACACACATACCAACAGATTTTAAGATGTACAAATGAAGGAGAGGAATAAGTGAATTTGTGATGAAATAAAGAAATAACAGAGGGAGAAAGAAAGTGATGCATGAAGCAAAGGTGGGGTGCAAAAGATCACGATGTTGCATTGAAACTGCAGGAGCTTAGTGTAGACACAGCAGGAGGCCAGTGGAGGGAAAAATCATGTCAGGGAATATCATGCTGTCACAAATCGCATCGCCAACTCCCAGCTGAGATTGATCCGCCAACCTTCTGTTACCCAGCCTTTACACGCCCTTAGTTTTTCACTTCCTCACGATGCAGCTAAGACATTTCTCTGCAAGGAAGCACTGTGTTGTCACCAGCAGGTGACTATGGCACCAGTGTGGGATCACGAGGTCAGGCCTGTGACTGGAAGTGGTAGAAGAGGATTAGTGGCCCAGTGGAGGGAGAGAGGGGCCTCCCTGCAGTGGAGAACCAGCTGGTCAGCAGGCCGGCCAGCCCGGCTCCATCTGTCAGTCACCTGCTCGACCCTCCGGGAAGCCTGGTAAATCTCTTCACCTCCTGTAGCTCCCAGAGATTATATCATTCAGTTTTGGTTGTACCATACTTCATCTATGATCGAGGTCTTACAGACATTATCAACGAAATACTGTAGATCTGCAACCTGTACGAACCTCACAAGACAACTGATGTTTATCCTACGTAAGACTTAAATGCTTTTTTTGATAGTCCAACACATTTTTATGTGGAATATATTTGGGTGTGCAAAAGCCTCTTTGCCTGTGCAGTGCTGTGAATATTCTTTGCTTTAACAAAGGATATGTTTTAAACAAACATTACCACCTTGTGGTTGTATGCCTCTGCCAACCTGTCACCCCCTCTGTTCCTGAGTTACAGCGTTGAATAATGGCCAGAAGTGTTTCTGCCTAGCATTATGATGTCACATTGACCTTTGATCGCTTGGATATGAAAGGTTAGCACTTCATTATTTTATCCTTTTAGATAATTGTGTTATATTGTGTCATAATTAGAGTTTGAATTCTTGAGTTATGGTCAAAAATGTATTTTGTGAGGTCATGGTGACCTTGACCTTTTGACCTTTGACCACCAAATTTTAAGAAATTCATCCTCAAATCCAAGTGAACTTTTGTACCAAAGTTGAAGAAATTCCCTCAAGATGTTGACAAGAGTGGGATGGATGGGTCTCAAGGCATGCTCAGTAGAGTCACTTTGGGTGGGTGTGTGCCCTTGTTGGTGGAGTGAATGAAAGTGCCGAACCTTGTGGCAGTTGCCATGTTGATGTGCACAGGCTGAAACTTTCAACTTCAACTTTGTTTGACATTTTAACAGACAGTGATGTAGCTAAGTGCTGTTCTAAGTGGCCACACTTGGCTTTACTCTGCTGTTCATCCAGTCCCATCAAGCAAGGAGCTCTATGCTATACCATGGGCCAGGACTGTCACTGACAATGGTCCACCTGGATAGTGAAGCAAGATGTGCTTGCAGTGTTCATCATGTGATAAGATCAAAAGCTTCTGAATAGACTTTTTGGTTATATTGTTTTGCTAACAGCTATCATCAGAGTGATCCTGTTTCACATATTGTTATATTCTGACAAATGCACTGAAACCAGATATGACCATTTTCCAAAAGAACCCTTGCAGTTAACAGTGTTCATATAGGACCCCACAGTTTACAGTAAGAAGCTGATTAGGAACATAGGTTTCAGGGCCTTTAAGATTCAAGTGGAATACTTGCCATGACGAGAGCGCTGTGTATTGTACAATGTGTGCATGCTTCCCAGTGAACATCTTCAAACTGAAATCAAAGTTTCTGTTGTAAATTTACATTAGAAAAGACAGGCTTTGTTAAAATCTTTTCTGTATTTCATTTCATGTTGAGTTCAAACCAGCTGTTTCTGGAATCTTTCAGGACTTCTCAGGAAATGTTATTTTCCCAAACCTTCAATCACCCCAGTTCTGTCACAGCTTCTGTTTTCTATCTCATCTATACCCAAGTCAGGTACCAAAAACAAAAGACGCTTTTTTTCCCCCTTCCTCCCTATTCAAAATGGTGCTGCATTTTGTTTTTACTGCTGAATCCCTCTGACAGCTGTTGTGGGTTCCTGTCAAAAAGTGTTGTTTCTTCTTTTTTTTTCATTTCCCAGTCTCCGTCACACTAACAAGGGGCGAATAAACAGAAGGTAGAGTAGAAAAAGCAATAGCATTAGAAATGCCTCTGCCCAAGAGAGTCAGCAGAATTCGGAAGCTTGGAAAGGTTAATCTTTATGACATGATCTTTTTCCTTCATCTGATATACATGCAGAATTATCAAGAGAAAATTATACAGCACGCTGATAGTTGGGGTAGCAGTTTTCAACAATGGCTCAGTTTCATTCATTTTGCCGCCTTTGTGCTCAACACTGAAAGCTGCTGTCGCTCCGCAACAATAACAGATGTCAAAATCATGTTCCCCTAAAAGTTTATAACTGCTGTGTGCTTATTGCTGCCATCTTAGTAGAAAGCCAATTGTATTTGATTGGCTGTGACTGTGATTGGCAGAAACTTGGCTCTATTGTTTGGCCACCCATGTTATCATATTTGAGAAGCCCAGCTAGCCTACGGCAGTAAAAGCAAGAGGGGGATATTGGCTCCTGAGTAGCTGGCATCCAGCCTCTTTCAGACAGGCAATTCCAGGGGAGCAATTGTCTGGTTTAATTGCTCCAAAAAAGAAAGACGGAGAGGCGGTGAAACTAACAAGCTGTCAACAGAATCAGTAATTTACAGGCTGTGTGATAAAAACAGATTTCTATTTTTCTGGGGTTTTTTTTTTTTTTTTGTTTTTTTGTTTTTTTTTTTTCTCTCCGTGCTCTGTGCAGTTGTGATTTGCACAGTGGGATAGACACACACTGATTTCACTAACTCTCAGCTCTGGCCCATCAAATCAGTCTGTCTGCTGCCTCATCACCTGGCCCATTTCAAAACTAGAAAGCACTCAGAAGGAGCGTACGTTTTGCCAGAACTGCAAAGTCATCTAAATTTGATATTTTAAGAAATGTTTTCACGTGCATCTGGATCTGCATTAAATAGACATACGGAGAGACAATTATGTACAGGTGCCATAAATGTAGAAATTCAAGAGAGATTACAAAAAATGTCCAAAAATGATGTTAAGAAAAAAAAAACCAAACAAACAAACCTGGCTCTGGATCTGCACCAATAACTAATTTGTTGCTTGGCCCATCTCCTTGTTTCCACTCCAATTCATTAAAATCTGGAAAATACTTTTAGAGACATTTTAATAAATAACAAAAAGACTGAACCAAAAACATAACCTCCCTTCAGAAACACAGGGAGCTGTTTCTTTGTCATCTTTATCAGCTTCATTGGTGTAGCCACTTTTATTTTATTTTTATTTCCTTATGTAGCCTACATTTTACTGCTGCAGCCACTGCAGACTGTGACTGTCTGACATTTCAGGGTAATTCTTTGTTAATAGTTACCTGGATTTCAGCAGCACATAACTTACTCTATGTGGAGGCACCAGGCACCAGAGTGTCGGCCAAATGAAACACAAGCCTTTGATCCTACCACAGATATACCTTTCCCATCTGTTGTTGTCACAAAATAGCTTCACTTTTACACAAGATCATTGATTGATTTTGCAGAATTAATGACCTATGAAATCTGATTTTGAATCTTAGAAAATAGGGAAAGAAAACAACAAACAACAAAATAGGGAGGGAAACAGGTTGAGAGTAAAATATGTGCAGCACTAAATCAATGTGCCACAGACACAAATAGGCACAAATTATTGAATAATCATATGAGGGCATGCACACAAATGAAGCTGAGCAGGGGGAAATGGACATTAAGAGGCACAGGCACAAAAACAAAGTGTGCATGTTGTGTGTGAGGTTGTGCTCCGTGGCCTATTCCTCTCCCCTCTACAGCAGCCTCCATCCATATTCATAACCTCCCAGAGCGATAGTGGAGGGAAGGAGGGAGGGGAAGGAAGGAGGAGAAGGAATGAGGGTTTCAGTACGTATAAGTTAAATTGAAAGGAAAAAGGAACACTAGGTGGTGTGTATTTTTGTGTACATATTTGTCTTAAAGATATCTTTTCCTAAGATAATGGAGAGGTTTGTGAACATGAACCGAAATGTTAATTAGAAGCTATAAACAAAAGAACTAATGACTCTGTTGTTATTATCAATCTTTCAAATACACCATTTGCAGCTCACATGAGTTTGACTTTGTGGACTCAGCAGCAATATGCAGGGTGATTTAACAGGGATAAGGGTACAGTTCCTGGTTCATAACCATTAGTGCTGCAATTAAATTCGAATGGATGTAAAAGCTCAAACAAATAAGCATAGAATGTATGAAAGCAAGATCCAATAAATCATCAGTGGAGGGGCCTCAGGGCCTGGTTTCACAAAGATAGATTTTGACTACAGCTTAGATATGACAAATAGCCAGACTTCAGACAGACGTCTTAATTCATCCGTTGCACAAAGCACTTTAGTTCTTAACTATCGTAGGCCAGACTGTGGTACAATGGATTCAGGGTAAATTAATTTTGTTTTTTTCAAAAAATAAATAAATGGTTGACCTGGTAAGAGCAACATCCAACCGCTCAGCTCCATTTACCCGAGCAGTAAATGTTTGTCTTTCGGAAGAATTTAACAGTTACAAGGACAAGGAGTGTAACAATAAAAAGAAAAATCTGATTTGGAAAAAAAGTTGCTGCAGTCTCTAACAACTCTTTCCTGTCTCATTGCTCTCTCCATAACAATGTTAGCAAATCCAAGATTTACTGTTTTTTGTTATTGGCTGCTACAGCACAGGTGTCATTGATTGTTACCATGGTAACATTGATCTAAAGTCTGAGTTAGCCTGGGGGCAAGGTGTCTAATTTTGTGGCTTCAAATTTTTTTCTCTGTTTTTGTGAAATGGTCTGACTTTCACTAGACAAAATTTAGACTGGGCCTAACATAGACCAATCTAAGATATCATTGTAAAATAGGGCCCAGGTTTTCTCCACACACAGATCAATGAAGTCGATGAATTCTGTTTTTCTTTTTGCTGAGGGAAAGATTGTTGTCTCTCTCAACTCTGCCAATGGTTAGCATTAGGTTTAGGGTAAGCTAAAAGGCTTGGTTATATCAGCTGTTATTAGCTGTTCTTGACTCAGAGACGGGATGAAAAGCCAGCTGTGATAGAGATTGTTTAAATATGGAGAAAACTTTTCAGACAGTCTTTTGTGGAAGGCACTGTAGCTTTGCACCTGGTTGTTCACACGCCAGCCGCAATGCCTGTCAACATGCTGACGTTCCAACCCATGAGCAGTAGTTATTACTGCATTATTACACGAGAACTCAGTACTCATGGCTCGGACAACACCCATCTTTGAACCCAGACTTCACTTTGATCTGAACTACACACCTGTATAGTTTTGTGACTGTATCTTGCAGTTTGTGAGACGGTCGCAGTGACAAAATCTGTACACAGACATGAGCAACTGCCAAGGTCCACTGTTTCAAATAATGACACACACACACAAGAGAAGTGATACAAGCTGAAAAACACAATACCAGCCCCGCTGTCATGGCTGGTAATGATATTTGAAGTTCACTTGTAAGCGTCAAGCAATGGCAACTGAAAGTGAGGATCATGTTGGAGTCAGAGCTAACAAATGTTGAAAAGGTGTCAGAGAGGATGGTGTGTACGACCATTGAACTGGCAGGAGGGAGAGTTTGTCTGGGCACTGAGGGATACAGATGAGACATCCAAGTGAACCAATCGGTTTTTGCGTTGTGTGTCGCAGCAGCATGTAGCCAGTTACATTTCTAGGGAAGGGCACGTCAGGCTACAGTGTAGGGCTCGCGACTACACCGAACCTGTGCTGTACCTATGCTGTGCATAACACAGAAGTGTAAACCAGACTTTATGGGGCCAGTATGCTCCAGCAGAAATGGTTGTTGCACAAAATACCTGGTTTTCAAACACCCCTCCCCCCCCCACACACCTCCCGTTAGACTAGGGCCAAGGATAAGTATTAGCGTCTTCACACAAACAGGTATGTGTGTGTGGTGTGTGAAACTGGAAAGTGAAAAATCTCTCACCTGCTTGCCCACCTCCTTTATTCACAAGCTTTTCACACGTCTGTAATATACACAGATACACAGCTGTCATTCTGTCTAAAGCTCTCTGTCCTATCATTCTCATCTCCATTTATCCATCTACTTCTTCTCATTCACATCAAATCTCTCCCGTCTCTCTTTACCCTTATTTAACTGTGTATTTCTTTAAAAGAACTGAGCCTGTGAAAGGGAAGTTTGTCATTATCTCAGTTTGATCTCTTGGAATCCCAACCTTTCAGTGGAAACAGTGAGACAAGCTTGAAGTTGGTTTGGCATTGATTGGTCTAATACTATCACATGTACTAATGGCACTAGTCTTTCTATGCTGATTTTAAATTATTCTTTTATGTTTGATTTCAACAGTTATGGAAATGATATGATTCATAGCTGTGTATCCAGCAATTAACACACACGGACACACAGTCTCACACACACACACACACACACACACACACACACACACACACACACACACACACACACACACACACACACACACACACACACACACACAGACTCTATCCATGCAATCCCAGAGGACCACTTGATGGGTGTATAATGTGTTTTCATGTTCAAAGCATTTTACAGTAGACTTTCTTAAGGGTTTTCAAGCAGCCCCGACTGTTTGATCATCTACTTGACACTCTGTGGAGCTTTAGCTCTAAGAGCCCACACATCCTCTATCCACCCTGTACAGCAGCCTCACAGAGTGACGCTGTGGAGGGACAGAGGTTAGTACACATATTTTTGACAGAAAATGGCAAAAAAAAAAAGAACATAAATGTTACTTTTGGGGAAAAAAAGTCTTCTTGTCCAGGGTGGTTTGGAAAAAATTTAAGCTGAGTTTGTGCCGACTTGAATGGCAATTGAGATGATTACTAAAACTTAATGACTGTTCTAGCGTTGCATATAATTACATTTAAAAAGCATTCAGTACAACATGGCACACTGCAAACACTTTATTTAAACCACCTCATTAAACATTTATAAGCTGTATATAAACAATTAATGAAAAGTTTTATGAGAATCTACAAAACACTATAATGTATTTATAAGCAGACGTAATGGAATTTTAAGTATTATCAACAAGTACAACATTTATGATAAGTTTTAAATACCTGTTAATGATTTGTACATGTGCGTAAACAATTAATAACATTGTAAAATATAAGTCCATATATCAGTAAGTCTCCTCCACTCCCCGTCCTCAAATGTGGGGTGTTAACTGGTATATGTATAGGCTTGTTTTTAAAAAAAAAAAAAAAAAAGAAAAAAGATAAATTATAAAATGTTATGGGGTGGCCTCGTGGTCTTAAGAAGTTCATTCAGCTGCAGACTATTATTGCATGTCAGTACCTGCTCTGTGATTTCTGTCATCTCTTAATTATCCACTGTTGCATAATGGCAAAAAATATTCATATCCAATAGCCAAAAATAGTTTACACTATATTATAAATTCTACATTTTTAAATGCATTTATGACTGATAGACTAAATCCTGAGAGGCTACAAAGGAAAACATGAAGAACAAATAGTTGTGACATACTGTGTTAAATTAAAACTATATTGTGTATTTGCAAATCTGCATTCTGACCATTTTATTAATCACTCATTTCTGATTAACACTATCAACCGCTAAATGGCACGAAACCAAACATTACCTCAAGTGCAGACTGGTTGATTGACATAAAATTCATCTACAACAATTTTCTAAACCATTTCATATTTAGTCATAAAATTTAAATCAGTTGTCAAGAAAAAATGTCAAACACTGTGTGTTGAATTCAGCTAAATAAAGTATCTTTGAGTTTTGGACAAAACAAGCTGTTTAAAGATGATACCTTAGGCTTGGGGACACTGGTATTAATCAGTAAAATAAAAGTTAGCTGCAGCCCCAATTACTTCCTTATAATGAGTTTATTACTTACTATTTTTGTGTTTCCGCGGGTGCAGCAACGCATGAGTGACCACGAATGCATCATTATTACTTAACTGTCTACGGGGAGAAAGTAAAGCTGACACAGCCACTGTCTAATTAGTGTATTTATGTAGCTGACACTTCAAGTCGAATGTCTTCAATCACTTTCGGATGGAGAATCCAATTCATGTACAGTATGTTCTCTGCCCACACCAGCTATTAGCTACCTCCGCTTGCCTAATTACTGTCATTCATCCTTTATCAATGAGAAGTGGTGGGAAGCAGCTGCTACCGGGTGGCTGTGTTCTTATATGCATGCAAATATACATGTGTGTGTGCGCGCACACACACACACATACACACTGATAAACATGCAGACACTTCACAGAAAATGTCTCTCACCTAGAAAAACATGATGGGGAAGTTTTTTTTGCATATTTTACCTTTTCTAAGTGATCTTCAGCTGATACTGTTCATCTGTATTTAGTATTGCAACACATTTTTCCACATCTGATAGTGTGTGTGTGTGTGTGTGTGTCTTGTGGGGGAGGGGTTATGTGCAGGAATCTATTTGAGGCTGTCTCTTTGACACCGAGGTGATGGCATATTTTATTAGCTCCTGCAGGGACGGGCGAGAATCTCACCTGGGAGCTCAACTGTGACATTGTGGATCCTGAACTTCTTTGTTCCCTCTCATCCCTTCTCATCTGTCTTCCTTTCCTGTTTCAGCTCCTTCAAATCAACCTGCTTCCATCTCTCCCCACCCAACACTTCCACCACCTTAATCCCTCTGTCATTCTTACTTCACTTCTCTGCTGCTTCAATCATCCAATCCCTCGCTCTGCTTGGGCCTTCTCGTTGCATCTCCAACAACAGGTGCGTGTTATCTGTAAAATAATCCGGCCGTGCCGTGCCTTCCCCTACTAACCGGCCTTCTCTCATGACAACTGGCTAATTAGATGTCAGCACAGAAAATGAAAGGTAAACGGAGAGTAGATAAAACCATAAAGCTGTCAACTGTCTCACTTTTGGCAAGCGAGGAGGAGGAATAGAAGAAAGGGAGATGAGGTAGATTAGCTATAGAGGTCAGTAAAAGAGTGGAGAGCGCTGGAAGGATGATGAACGGATGGGGGACTGAGCGGACTGAAAGCTGGATAAAATATGGGAGAAAATGAAAGGATGAGAGAAGAATAGATATGCGCTAAAAGACGTGGGAGTAAAGAAGGTGAGAAAGGGATGTGAGAAGCAAAGGCCACAGCTGCTGTTCCCTGTGGTCGCTATTAAAATGCTCCAGTCAGACCCCTTGTATGTACACACATGCACGAGAAAACACACACACACACACAAAGGGCAGTTATACTTCCTGATCGATTGAGCCATGCCCTGCTCTGACGTCTCAGCAGGCCTCAAGATGAATGAGCTGACCTACGAGGGAAAAGAGAGAGAAGAGAAAAGAGGGAAAAGCAAACCTTTGGCTTTTAAATCTCAGAGCATTGTGTCACCTTGGTTACAGGATGGGATGGTACGGTGTGTTTGTCAACAGTCGGTGGCCACTTTTTGTCATGTATGTGTAGGGAGGACAGTGTTGGCTATGGTGTGAGATTGAACATGTAAACCTTTCTCTCTTGTTAGAGTCACACACCTTAATGACACATATATCCACTCCAATGTCCTCTCTGAGACCCTTGCAACACTATAACAATTTCATGGTACTCCTGGCTTTGCTTGTCAGAGAAGACAATCATTTACCTCAGCCAAGGAGGTTATGTTTTCACCTGTGTCTGTTTGCTTGTGGGTTTGTTTGTCAGCAAGAAAAAAGTACTGAACCAATTTGCACTAACCTTGGTGGAGAGAAGGGGAGAAGCCAGGGAGGAACCTATTCAATTTTGGCGCTGATTCGTGTAAAGGGGTGAATTTTTTTTTTTTGAACTTTCCTAAAAATTGCGAGATGTGAGGGTATTTTTACGCATAAATTTCTCAGGGAATAATGTATGGATTTAGATGTTAAAGATCAGACACACTAATAGTGTTGAGATCTATGAAACTGGATCTCATAGACGTGCAGGACTGTTTGGCTTTGGTGTAGGTATGTGCTGTACCGAGCACACACCTTTTGACTATTTTTTTGCCCCTTTTAGCTTTTCTTGTCAATGTACAGGCATTTTTTTTCTGCAAGATGCAACAGTTGATCTTGGACACATCTTTTAGACAGCTTGGATTCATGAGTGTAAAACCTTCTCCAACTGTTTGTCTGGACAGTTTTTTGTATAGTGAAAACAGTCTTGTTGTACTAGCTAAAACAAAAATGTTGCTAAAATTTGCAAGCAACTTTGTAGGAGACTGGACTGTGACTGTCTGTGTGTGCCGAGTTAGCAATTCTTGAGTGTCTTTTAATGGCTTTACCTTGTATTATAAATCCCTGCATGTGTTTGTATCTAGTTGTGTGTTTCTATGTGTTAGCAACTGTGTACATCTGTGACTTAAACTGAGCCATAGGCAGAGACAGATTTGAGCTGCTTCTGTTCAACCCAGCGCTTGAGAACCATCCATCACTTCTCCCCTGATGGCCCACCACTGGCCAGCCCCTCACTGCCACTCAGACAAGGCAGCAATCACACAGCAGCCAAGAGAATGTCTGGTGTTCACTGAAAAGGGCACATCAACTAATAATTGGAACTGTTCCCATGCTGAGCTTGAGGCTAATTAGCTCTGTATCACCAAAAGTGTGACCTCCATATTAATAGAGGATATTTAGTTTGCAGCTATTCAGTCTACAGCGAGTAGCTGACAACAGACTGCTCCCCTTCCATTCACTTTTCCTTAGGTACAATCATACAATGCTAACATAATGTAATCACTCTCACAAATATTCAGTGGCGATATTAATTCTTCATTAAGCCCATTAGGAACAAGAGGATCCAATCAATCAATCTCATTAGCCTCTTTGTCAAATAGTGCGTCTCCTTTCCCTGCATGGTATGCAGTATTTATTGCCATGATGCTCATTTAGCGTCACTGCTTATTTAAGTCATTGCATGAAAGTACCTGCTCACAGATGACTTCCTATTACATTTCATATAGAATGTATAAATGAGAATATTAGTCAGGGAGGTGATGATTATGCCGTTTCATGAGAAGGACGGTAATTTTCTGTGCACAGTAATAATGCAATTCCTTGCTTAAGAGAACAGCAGGTACTGTGGCTGACAGTAATTCTCCAGCTGTAACAATCTCAATCCATCTCATATACACACACAAGCACACAAAGCCCTTAAACCATCTTTGAAGCAGACCTGGGTCCAGAAAGTAATTGAGCTGCGTCTGAAATTAGGGGGTGCACTTGATCGTAACTGCAGCACAGACTGCATGGGGAAGGAAATGGCTGTGAAGATAGCGTGCAGCATACAACTAATCCAAGCTGTATGCTAAATGACAATTCATGCAAGAAACTACTGACAGGTGGATCCAGTCCAGCAAAACATTAGCATTTAAATATTCCCTCTCTAAGACAAATAAATATGCCGTGGTTCGAATAATAATTTGGCTGACATGGTTTTTCTACAAACAAATCTTCAATACAGTGCTTCTCATAAATGGAAAAAAATGAATCACCATCATTTTAAAAGTTTAACAATTGGACACAGGACATCTCCTTCACTTAAAAGTCCATTCTGAGTTTATGTGCACTGATTGTTCCAGTTTTTCCCTGTTGCATATTAGACCATAATTTCAAAAAACAAAAAACAGCTCGTACACATCTTAAACTCCTTAAAAAATAATGTAATTGTCATATTTATAGCAAACATGACAAAAAGCTTCATTTCAGCTGCTCTTTCTTATTGAATCGAGAGCTACTGAAGGCCTAGTTACTACCAATAACACTGGATAAGCAGTCTGGGTTGTTATGACACATGTACATGGTTTCTTTGGGCTCAGATTTAAGTGTGAGACGCAGGAGACCAGTTCAGCTGGTTCTAGCCAGGCTTATTTTAGACAGATGCTCTCCTTCACTATCTAAATTATCCACATTTTCCTGTATTACAGAGGACAAGATGGTGTCTCTTAGCTACACCGTTTAGCTTTCTGAGTAATTTTCCAAGGCACATGATTTGCTTCCTAACTATGTGCTGTAGGCTACATCTTATGATCATTGTGAACACACAGCAGCACACAAACGAAGATGGCTTTGTCAAGAAGCACTGCTAAGTCTAAGTGTGTTACTCAGTGATAGGTATAGTGCCAGTAATCATATAGACCAGTTAGCTGAGGGTGCTTACCATCCTCAAACACCTCTGTAGAAGTGACCCTGCTTTGAAGCTACCATTTTTAGACATGCGTGCACAGCAAAAAGACTAAATAAACCTGCACACCATTGCGCACACTCACACATTTTGCAAACTTACAGCCTCCCTCCGTACACATGCTTCCACGTACAGTAACCTCAAGGGAAAATCACTCAAACCACTGAAGAGCAACAGGGGGTGATTACTGTGGTCTAGCCGTACTCTCCTTGTACTCCAGTAATGGAGCCGGCCACAGTGATGCCTGTTGAGTTGATGTTTTAAGAGCCTTAATGGACTGGCAAGCCACAGATGACAGCTGGGCCTCTGCTGCTCTAGTCTAAAGATGCACTCATACATATATACTCTGTGATATGATGTGAGTCAATTAAATCTATAAAAAAAAGTAACCTATAGAAATGTGAGGGTTTTGTGTTTTTTTTAGCCCTGCAATTGAGTGTGTCAGCAGTTTGGTCACAGAAATGTAAAGGTGGCACAGTCTCTAGGAAGGGCTAACAAAGCTCATAGACTAGTCTGGAGTGTTGATGACTGCATGAGTTATACACAAACATGCATTTTAGAGTGTTTTCAGGGACCCATTATTATATTGTCTGAAAGCTACAATCACATTATCGCCAGAGTTGGAGACAGTTTAAATGTGCTTTTATAAGCAATGTTCTGAAAGAGCCATGGCTGGTGATTTAGTCTGTCTGTGGTCTATCTCTATAGATAATGCTGTGTAGCTCTCCCAAGGGGCTGCTTTAGTAGCTCAGATTTCTTTGTGTCTCCTTTAACTTCACAATCCACCTCTTCAGTACATCTGACTTCTGATAGTCTAGTCTTTTTCTTTTCTCCCTTATGTCCTGCTTCCCTTCTCCTTTACCATTCCCCTCTGTGCTCAGGCTCTGTGTAGTCTAATGTAACAGATTCAGTATTGATGAGGTGGGTCGATCTGGAGAGCACCGCCCTCCCCATTTTGTTACTGTAGGTCTTGAATAATCTATCTCTCATCCAATATTCTGATACAAGCAATAAATGGCTGCAGTTTAAGATTCCTCCCACTATTTAATTTAATATTTGAACTACTATTCCCTTGAATTATGGGACATTCAGTTGATGCAGGTGCAGACATGTATTCACCTCTGAATGCATATCTGTATATACCTACGGTGTATATATATGTAGATATTGTAGGTTAGTGAAGTATTTGAGTATGATGTCTAAAGTGAATGGAAAAAATGGTAGAAATTGAATCACAGCATCTTTTTCCTTTGTTTTGACTCCTCTGACAGTGTGGCATGTCCCTTTTGTATCTCGTGTCCAGTGACATCATTTTGTATCAAGCCTCTACTGTTATGAGTTGGGGTTTAATCTCATCTTGTGGCCTCTAGAGACTCCGCAACAGAAGTGATCCTTGACTGCAGCACCTCAAGTATCAGTCATCATCACAGAGGATTATGTGACTTTTGGTCTAATGCAGAGCAATATCGATATCATAGTTTGCTCTACATCTGTCTCGTCTGGAACTTAACTTGATATAAGATACACTGATGATTGCCTTTTCCCTCAGGGACTCCAAACTGAGTTACATTTTTAATATTCCATTGAATCTAAGCACTGTGACTTACAGTGTCTAAATTAAATGAAGGGGTCTGCTCCAGCAAAACTGACACAGTGAAACAGATCTGGCAGAGAAGTAATTGTGGGAAATGAAAGTTGTTCTCTTTGTACTGTGTTGTTCTTTGTGTATAAAAGAAATGCAATTATTCAGACACTGTACTGTACAAACGCAGTCTGTGGCCTGTAGGCAGCAACAGTTTGGTTGAACAGTATTCAAATGATTGACAATTACCCACAATTCCATAAAAGCTGCTCCTTGGGGATTTTGACTGAACTCAAATGAAGCATTTTTTTTAAACCAGCAAGCAATTATTAAATTGATTATAATACCATAATGGCAGCCTGGTTGTTTGCTCATACTTGTTAATCTGGCCACTAACAGTTTGTTTGTGTTCCCTTAATCCTTTGACAACAAACCGGTGATGATGGTAATCAGCCTTAATTGTGAATATGGTGTGATTTTTGAGCTCTTTTTGAGTAAGCCCAGAAGAGCTCAAAGCTTGGGGCATATCTGAATAACTCTGATTGTTATTGATTGGCTTGAAGCATTGCACGATTGTGTTGTGAGATATTTCTGTAACGTGGTCACACACACAAGTATAAATTCATACACACATCCACCCCAAAGACAATGTTGTCAGATGAAATGTTAATCATTCCCTTCCCTGCTAGGACTTGAGAGGTAAACAGGGCTTGTATAAATGTCCTCGTGCACTCCAGTACTTGTTAGCACTTGTAAATAAGACAACAAGGAGATAAGCTCAAATAAATGCATGCTCTTGGCCCTCTTTTTGTCTCCATAAAACTGTAGCCAGTCATGGAAAACATGCAGAGGACAGTGGCACAAAAAGCCCACATACTCCTTGCCAAATGCACACACACACTTGCTTACACACACCACACACACACACACACACACACACACACACACACACACACACACACACACAAACACACACAAACACTTGCACTTTTACCGCAGCCTGGCTAGAGGTCTTGGAGACAGGAGGAGTGTGATGATGGATGTGTTGTATCTACTTCCTCCAGACAGCTGGTCTGCAGAGTGGACAGTGGGACAGGGAAGGCCAGTGGTCAACACACATTTTAGCCCCTATCTTAGCTTGTGTGTGTGTGTGTGTGTGTGTGTGTGTGTGTCAGTGCATATCCTGGCTGCTGTCCTGTCCCTGTCTCTTACCATGGTTCCTCTGGTGGAGGACTCCGGGCCTCATTCTCCCTTCCCATCTGCCCCAGCACTGCCTTTTCGTCCCTCAGCTTGCAGTACTGACAGGCGGAGTTGCCACAGTGATGGATGACTGTGCGCTCAGTTTCAGTGTCAGAGTCCTGCACCTCTGCTACCTGCAGTGTGGGTCCCTGTCAAAGACTTCCTGTCAGGTCAGCTATACCCCCCCCCCCCCCCAACCCTTTTTATCCAGCTCTTCATCTTCATCCTGAAGCTCTCCCAGCTCTCCTTTATTTAGCTTGCTACTGGGACCTTTTTCAAAAGTTGGAGCAGAGTGTAAAATTTCCCAGAAATAGGTTGTCAACCTGATAACTTCTGAAGAGCACCAGAACAAAGACACTGATTATGCCACATCTATGCACTCTCACGTCACACGGAGCGTTCAAAACAAATCTCTTACAATCAGTTAGATTGCTTGAGTCTATTAAGGCTGTATTTACATACAAAGCATGTTAATGAAGGCATTTTCCTTAATGAGCTGCATGATGTGAAGTCACTGCTCCCTTTCCTGTCAGCAGATTGTGCACGGCAGTGTGTGAATTCTGCACTTGTCTGTGTGTGACGGCCTGAACCTTCATTTGTTTGTGTGTGGTCGTGTGTTCATTATACAGCCAGCTTCCTTAAGAGTGACCCCAGTTTTACACCACGCATTTTAAATACTAGCCCTTTTGAAATGAGGTCCATAAGCAAGGCACTCATGAGCTTTGTCTGTGAATGTAATTAGCCAATTAGTCTGTTCTTTATTAGAGACCAGCAGCAGCCATGCGTCTCTGCTACCAGGGACTAGTTAGTGTGTTCTAATGAGCCTTTAGCTTCCAACCAGAAACCCTGTCAAGCATTATTAATAAAGAGGCTATTTGTGCAGGCCTTCCAGTTTAAACACTGTTAATACCAGAGAGCCATGCTTATTAAGATTTATCTGCAAGATTCATGAGAAAGGTTGTACTGTAAAACTACATTTAAAGGTATTTTGTTTAACAATGTGAAGTAATTTACATGTATTCATCATTTATTCGTTGCTAATGTGTGAATGTTTGCAAACATAACTTAAAAAATGAGACCTTCCCTGACTTTCTCAGTCACCTATAACAGCCTGTGCACTGATTTCTATGGAAAGGATTCAGGACGAATTTTCCTGGAAAATCCAAAGGATGTGACTAGTGCCTTGTTTCAATTCAATTCAATTCAATTCAGTTTTATTATTCAGTGTCTTTCTTCCACTCCCCTACAACCGCCAACAATGTGCAACACAAGCTGACATTAGCTTAGAAATGGGGACTGCTACAGTCAACAAATGGCTTATGGCACAACATAATCACAAAAGACAAGAAAAAGCTTAATCTAGTGAGGCCCATCTAGCCGAACAGGAATGTGACGTCATGGGGGGAAATCTAGGGTCAACATTGACTGATAATGATATAATGCTTTATAAATCTAAACATAAATATAAATGTTAATTAAACTATAGTATCCACACTTTGTTTTGGCACTGTTCCAGTGCTGGAGAGTCAGATATAATCTAAACTATATTTTTTTTGTCAAACTACTGTATATTAATGGTGTAACTTTGGTTACCTCATCTCTCAACATATTGCCAGTCAGTCATGCTCAGTCTCAGTGTAGTCGGACTGGCCAATGAGACTACTTGAAAAATCCCAGTGGACACGCACACA
Source organism: Trachinotus anak (assembly GCF_046630095.1). Taxonomy (NCBI): domain Eukaryota; kingdom Metazoa; phylum Chordata; class Actinopteri; order Carangiformes; family Carangidae; genus Trachinotus; species Trachinotus anak. Next base: position 6,530,864 of record NW_027273866.1, on the reverse strand, counting down.
GGTGGGCCTGTAGATTAAATCCATAGTTTTAACATCACTGTCAGTCACTTTACCGGCTCTCTCTGTGTGCCTGTCATTCAGGGTGTGTATGACAGCGTGTCATGTGCGTGCGCCAACAGGCAAGTCCAGAGCGTCACACCACTGCTGGTAGACGTTCTCTCTGTGCACTCACTGTAACGTTGCTGCCAGCCTTTCATCAGTCCCAATTAATCCCATTCAAAACTCCACACGGTCTGGCAGAAACGGAAGGGTAGACTGCTCTCTCTTCTTCTTAAGGTAATCCTTAAATTGGCACTATCCAAGCACCATACAGGACTAAATTTCATTCCCAGACCAACTATCATGTCACCGTTTTGGGCAATGCACAGGATGCTACATACGGAGTGTGAGCACATGCAACAGGATGCTGACTGCAGTTAACTTAACAGCCACTGGTGTCATTAATAACAAAGGTTTCCTAAATGTTACATATAGAACATATGGTGAAAGTGTGCAATCTATCCATCTCCACAATATAATGATCAAAGATATTTTTTCCGCAGCAGCGCTTAAAAATATCTACAGTCTGTGTTGCAATTACATACATATTATACCACATTTTCCCAAACCACTTTATTACACTATTAAACTGTCAGTGGGAACAAGGAAGAGCAAAGACATGTTGAATTACTTATTCTTTATGTGGAAAAAAGGAGACTATATTTAAGATTCAATTCTCTGTGATGTAGTATTGCACTGCAATCATAACAGACTTGATATGCTAATAACAAAAGCAATTTGTGACAGGTTAGTTTCAGAGTAATTGGTGGAGGATTTCTGGGAGCCTTGAATTGATCAAAGACACACTGGGTAAATAAAGACACAGGAACTGCCATCACCATGCTTGAAGATGTGCTTTGAAGAGGTTTTAAAACACCAATACCGAGCACTAGTGCTAACATCACGATCTGCAAGTTGTACAGGATTGGATGTTTACATGTGTTAGTAATCCAGCTAATATCAGCATATCTCCAGATGTCATATTTGTATCATATTCAAACTAGGTATCACATACTCACAGGCTTATCCATGTGATTACAAACAGGATAAACAGGGATTTAATACACCAGTTGGAAGACAATAATGGGCATAGTAGAATAACAATAACAATGTCACTCATTTTAAGAATAATGCAGATACTAAAGGGAAAGGTTTCACAGAACATGGGATTTCAGACACAATTATGATGCCAACAAAGACTTAATACCATCTGAAAAGATTTCTTGCTTTGATGGATTAACAGATTAACAAACTACAAAATTAACAGTTGAGTTTAAGGACTGTATACAATATACTTCACACTAATGCATTGCAGTATGGATTTCTTACCACTAGTAGCTGCACTGAGCACAGCAGAACAGAGCCACTTCTGCTGAGTGATGAAAAAATGTGCCATCTTGTATTTGATGTGGGTTATATAGTATTTCCATGGAAATAAGTTGTGTTTTGTTACTTTACACGTGCCTGACTTTGATGTGTATTCTCCACTGTTATTAAGACATTTACCTGTCAGTCCAGTAAAAAAATTTATCACCACTAAATGCCTGAAATTGGTGCTTTGCTTGGACAACCATCCAAAAGTATGATTCACCCTGCATCAGGCAAACAGCCAACTCTTAACTCGTTAGAAAAAAAAGGTAAAACAAATGGTCAGTGTCTGAAAATTTCTCATTCCACACTTGCAGTATTTCTATGCAGGGCTGGATGATTGACAATATATACCAAGAGATGAGAGATGAATCAGAGGTTATGCTATAACATTGATATTGTGGTTACTACTATAACTCTTTAATGTATGTGGTTGTATTAGGCCTTTGGGGGCAGTGTTGCAAATCAATGAACACGACTGCTTCATGGCAATACAAGATATTTATGAGCTTTGGATCAATATGAAAAAGTAATGTGATTTTTCAGGTGTTTAATTTGCTGGATTTTATCCAAATAGTTTCTCAATTGATTTTTTCTTAAAATGTACTTTATCATGACCTGTAGTGATAATATAAAATAACATGTGCCTTGAGAGAGCATTTCGTCCATATCACCTGACCTTCTACCTGCTTTGTTTTTAAAAGATCCTTTATGAAATAGTCCAAAGGAGGAGTAAGTGAAGTGGTTATATGAAGAGGTTACAGTTTGGTCAGTCCTTAGACGATGCTTCCATTGGATGAGAAACCACTCATGAGTATTCCAACTGTATGGAAATCCTGCATAACAGCAGTCAAGACCCCGGCTTATCTCACACACACAACTGTGTAAACCACCTGGGACTGTTTACAGTCTGAAATGTGACTGCTGTCTCTCTCTCTCTCTCTCTCTCTCTCTCTCTCTCTCTCTCTCTCTCTCTCTCTCTCTCTCTCTCTCTCTCTCTCTCTCTCTCTCTCTCTCTCTCTCTCTCTCTCTCTCTCCCACCCACCACAGCCTCCCTCCAAAACACAGGGATGAGTGATGCTGTCTCTGCCTCGTCTTTGACTGGCAGAATAAACGCAGTTACCACAACAGTAATGCTGGGAGACAAACTACAAGTAACAACAGGGGTAGACAGACACACCACAACTGTGACAGTATACGGCAGGAGAGATAAAGCTGTGACAGTGTTTGCAGAGATAGGTGTGTGAGCCCAGTGATGATAACAGAGTTAGGAGGCAGATATACAAGCACGATACTATGAGAGAAGATATACATGAATATGAAAGTACAGGAGCAGGTCTGGGCAGGGAAACTTTGAAAGGGGATCATGACAGGGTGAAAGGTTGACTTGGAATATAATCATAACTAGTTTGTGTATTAGTGTGCTTCTGTTCTGAGCACATTATTAGTGGGGGAAGGTGGAATAGTGAAAGATCTATAGAGGCACAGACAGACAACATTCAAATGGCGTTTAGAGCACAGACAGATATGCTATTAGAAGACCCAGCCACTCAGGAAAACAAAATTAGCATTAAAGAAACCTTTTAAGTCCCACCTTGCTCTTTGCTGCCTGTAATTAACACAAGAAAGAGAGATTGAGACAAAGGGGTAGAGGAGGAAATGAGTAAACTGAGGTGGCGGGGGGGTTGGTGAACAGGAGTGAAAAGCAAACAGAAGCGAAAGATGGAGATGAAACACTGGAGGCAAAGCAAGGCGCGAGCAGAAGGAAATTTGCACATGAACAGTAAAGCATGCCAGAAAATGGAGCAAGCATGGAACGACTAAAAGAAACAAACAAAAACGTCAGGATCGAAAGGGAAGCGGTGTGAAGCAGCATAAAGAGAGAGATAAAGAAAGATTGACAGGCCAAAAGGGAGACTGCAGAAATGTATATAGCATCAGGCTGATATTGTCATTCTGTGCAGCAGCCCAGCACCAATGCGCTGATTATGAGAGCATCATTTGAGACTGACAACCTTGTTGCGATAGTACAGCATGCCAAACACATTCCCAGCCCCCATCTTTCTCTCTCTGAGCTCACACAATAGCCGTCTGATGAAGACTGAATGATTGGAGGAGGAAGGAAGTGAAACGTGAAAGAATAGCAAAAAAAAGAACACACACACACACACACACACACACACACACACACACACACACACACACACACACACACACACACACACACACACACACACACACAGAGGGGCTGGTGATGGGGAGACTGCAAAAAAACCAAAATAAGAAAAAACGGAGAGACAGAGGAAAGAGTAGAGAGGAGGTGTGGAGAACATGGGCTCAATGCAGCTGCAATTAAGGGAGCGATTTTGTGCCAGGGAATATGCTAATTCCTCCTTTGTGTGAGCAGTTGATTGGCCATTGCACAGCGCACCAGGCGGTGAGGGAAGGGGAAGCAGTGGGCTTGGACGCCTCTGTCTGGCACAGTGTCCATCACAGGCCTCATTTAGCTACGCCATCACAGTTGGCAGCATCGAAGTAAAAGAGACACACTTGTGTCAGATGTCTCTCCCTGCGTCAGCATGTGCATACATCCAAGGGATGTAGGGAAAGAGGTGCTAGCTCAATTAGCAAGCTCCAGAGATGGAGACCGGAACAAAGGTACTCATTAATAGTCACGTATGACCTTTATATATGAGCTGAGGCTCAATCCACTGAAGACCGGTTGTAATTTTGGACCTGAGGGATGCTGGGAGTATTGAAGGAGTTCAGGCTGCATGGGAGGAAACTGAAGCCACTGTATCATTTCCACTGCAGGTGGTTTTGGAGAGACTGAATCAAAAGATATTATATGTTGCATTTTACAGAGACATTTATAACCAGAAAGCCCTGGTATGTATTTTTGATCTCCATATGAAGAAGACATTAAATAGATCATTGTTCCTTATTAAAAACAATACATTTTAGTAATAATTACTGCTTCCTTCCATCTCATTTCTTTTTACAAACGAATCATATATTCATTGTGGATGAGTAGGCTTATATGCCCTCTTATTCATAGTCCATAATGTTGTTGAGACATGTTGTCGTTCAGCATACAGCCTCCACAGCATCACATACAATTAGACCCTTTTTTTTTTATTTATTTTATTTTTTGTTGGAGGCAAAGCACCACAAGGCAGCATCAGTGTGTCAGCTGAGCAGAGCTGGTGATTAGCACACATGTCCCCATGATAGTGCACAGCGTGCCCTTGAACAGTGAAGCAATGGGAAAAGTAGGTTGCTATCACTCGATACTGATCAAACAGCCCAAATCTTTATTCTAGCACGTACTAAGGTTTTCCTTGTCTCCCTGATCTCAGACATAACAATTTCTTTTAACCAGGTTGAAATGTTGTTTAAAAAAACAAAAAAAACAAACTAAAGTTGCTTTGTTCTAATCCATAATTAATCAATAATTCAAGGAACACAAGAAAAAGGACAATATGGAGTTGTAATCCCTGACTGAAGTTAATTGCTAAAGCGTGAGCCTGCTGCAACATAGGATGAATCAGGTCTGGAAGAATTATCAGAAGTGCTCTCCTTAATTAAGTATACAGTATACCCTCACTGAGCATTTCATTAGGAACACCTTAATAATACTCTGTAGGGCTTCCTTTGCTCTTGAACATGACATATATTCCACAAGATGTTGCAAACATTCCTATAAGAGACTAGTCATCACAAGGCATCACATAATATCTGCAGATTATAGCTGCACATTCATACTGCTAATCTGCTGTTCTTGGATGGATGGATGGATAGATAGATAGATATTAAAATGAGCAATAATAACTATGCAAAATGAAAGTATAAAATAAAAATCAGTAAAAGTACAATACATACAGTATGTACAGGTGGAAGTTCATGGGTGCACATGGTCAGCAACAATACATTGGGCTTGAATGCTACAGCCAAGAAAAAATTCCCCAGACCATTACACCACCACCAGACTGCACTGTTCACATAAGGCAGGTTGGGTCCATGGATTCATGTTGTTGATGCCAAATTCTGACCCTACCATCTGCGTGCCTCAGTAGAAATTGAAGTTCATCAGAACAGACTACAGTGGGCATTATACCCACGGCTGTTTCACCTCAGTTCTACCCTCCATACATTACTTGTTGTAATTATTCCCTTGCTTTGTCAAATCATTTGGTTTAAAAAGGATTTGAATTCATTTCCTTTCTGAAATGCTTTGCATTCTCAGGAACAGAATAATCAGCATGTAATGTACATTTACAAATCCAGCCCTTTTACTGTATACGAACAAGGGAAGAATAAATAGCTGAAACACCAAATCATCACAAACTACAGCCTCAAAAATGACTGTAAACAGCACCTTTCTAAAACAGTTTAAAAAGAACAAAGTATTATAAACTTTATACATTATATTGCAGGACTGTTGTGTTAGTTAGCATAGCATAGCAGTTAGCATAGAATTCAGGACTTTTACTTGCCATGGACCATAAAGTATTGATACTTTTATTCAAGTTAAATAAGCTACATGATGCAGTGTTATTATAAGTTTAAATTTTGGTCCCCTGAATAGAAAAATTAAAAAAAAGATGTTTTGACTGAAGGTCTCAGAGTTTCAACAGTGTCTGTGGATGTCAATCCACACGTCTTGAAAAAGGTTTTGGTTGGTCAGAGTCCATTTAAATCACAACATAAGCTCACATATTTGAATTCTCTTCCTCCCTCTCCCTTTCCCTTCCTCTTCAACGGGTGGAGCTACTGGCTCCATCACCATCTGGTCCCCAGAAGAAGGAGGCACAGCAGTGCTCTCACGATGTACACCCACTCACCAGCCCACCACACACACACACACACACACACACACACTCATCTTTACTCCAAGGCAAAAGCCAAGATCCTGCAGAAGCACCTACGTGAACACAGACACACGCCAACACACACGCTGGCACCAATAGGAGCATTCACAAGCACACATACAGGGACATGCTGACTTTACCACCCACACTTTCTACAAGGTGCAGTCCATCTGCTCACGTCTCTCTCCATGGATTTAGATGGTAGAGTCCAATATGTGATACAAGTTACCAGCTTGCTTTAAATGACAGTCCCAGTAGGTACAGGTGACTGAGGAACCCATAGAAACCAAGAGAGGGCAATATATTGGCCGTTTGTAATCTATGACAGATGTGTCTATCATGTATGTTTCTCCTGTAAATGTCCTGCACAGTAGTCTACACCTCTGCATACATGTGTTTATGTTAAAAAATGGTCCATACCATGTAGAAGTTTTTTAACTTTCAAATATTGATATTGTAGCAGCCTAGTTTCACATTGGTTGTATGCATCACCACAAAAAGACACACAAGCATGCACACTAGAGGGGGTAAATACAGATATTCACTGGAAACAGGCAGGCACTGTTTAAGGTCATAAAAACGCCCTGAGGCATGTTAGAAAATATACAACATACAAAGATCCATGAATAAAATATACAGCTCCACTCTGAAAAGGACCTGGGACGTAGATGGTAACACCTACAACAGTGTAAACATCACTGAGACATATATACCAAATGTGAAAATGTTGGATGAAAGGATTGTCACATGCACAAACACGCAAGGGTGTGTGTTCACAGGAAAGAAAAATGAATTCCCAGAGCAATTTAATTGCAACACTCAAACCAAAGTGAAGCTGAATGCCAACTGAAAGCAGACTACAGAGAAGATCAGCCTACGGTTCAGAGCCCTGAGCGCTCAGGTTGCTTGCTGCAGCTTAAAACATCACTGATGGCTGTTTCACCCTCTGACTCACTAAATTAACTCCAAATCCATTTACCAGCGTTGCAGCTTAAGCCCTCCAGTTTGGTCTTGGTCTTCAGCGGTTTCTTCTAATTGAGTTTCTAGTAATTACCACAAGGCTAATGCATTGTAAGTGCCTTCTAAATCAGGGGTAAAGATTTTGTTTCAAACTACAAGTGCACACTGTGATCGTATGCATCGGGATGTAAGAGAAGCTTTGGGATGTATGTTGAAAAAACAACATAGATCCATCACATACCTTTGTGACAAGCAGCTCCAACCCAAAAAAGAGGATGATAGTTTGTCACATGTCCTTGGGCCCCCCTCCCCCCCAGCACCCTTTTTTCCCCTTAATCCGTGACTTTGATTCAGAGTGCCAAGCAGAGGTAACCTGGCTGACATGCTGCACATGGCCCTTTGATCTGTGCTGGCAAATTTGACAACAATGAGCGGGCTGACGCTGGTTGGCTAAATACACTGGAAGCAGAACACATTATCTACTTACCTTGTGTTGCCCATTTCTTGGTACCACAAAAAATACAGAAAAAAAGTTTGAAGACTTAGTAAAAAACAGAAAACGTGATGGGCTTGTGCGTACAGTTCTTCAGGGTTTTCATTATTTCACCCCTTCTTTTTAACTTTGTTCTGGTGAGAGGGAGCATGCAGGAGACACAAGTAAACACATCGCTCCCTTTACCATCGCGAAGTTGCCTGGGACCTTCCCACTCTCTGAAGACTCCTTTAATTAGGCTTTAATTGCCTTATTAGTGCTGGCTATCGATGGAGGAGGTAAAGCAGAGAGAGAGAATGGTCAGGCAAGGAAGAGAGCTGAAGAGGAGGAAGGATAACAGGGCAAAAAAAACAAAACAAGGTTGGGTAAAACACATATGAACACCCCCACACATAGACACATGCATGCAGAAAACATACGCACACACATATATGTGCAAGAAGCAAGTAACTGCAGGTGAAAGTGAGGCCATCTCCCATGGAGAAAGAGTTGTCAGGTGATATAAAACACGAATGATAAGACAGCGCACAGATACATGACTACTCCTTCAAGGACAGGCTCTGTGGTGCACCCAGGCAATTGACCCTTCACCCTGACCCCAGTACGGCAGGGGAGATGGACGAGGTAGAGGGAGCTGAGAGGGAGAGGAGGGGCAACAAGCGGTGATGAATGAGAGGGGTACAGAAGAGAAGGAGATGAGCAGGTGGAGGGGGAGTTGCAAAAGCAGGGTAAAGAATCAGAAGGCCGCAGTAAATATTCTTCAGAGGACACTCAGCACAAACTCAAGTATCCCACAGTGCTGGGGCTGGAGTCACTGAAATGAAGACTATGGGCATCAAATTAAATTAGCATATGATATAGATGATTAATGATATTAACAAAATGTCTGGCTTGTTTACTAATGATTCATGATGTCAACATTTTAAAAATTTTGTAATGAAGCATAAGTGCAAGTTCAGGATATACAATTTGTGTCTGCTACCCTGCGTCTTACATATATGCAGCTCATACCTGCCTTTTAAAATTCATAGCCTGGACCTGGGTTGCTAGCTAATTTCATTTTCAATTTGTGTTTTGTTGACAGTGATCTTGCAAACATCATAGCTGGCATTTGTTATTTTCATTAGCCTGTGGCTAGTAATATCCCTTTCAACTTTCATTCCCCTGAGACGGAGAACGAAAAAAACTTTAAAGATGTGAAAGTTAGTGGAGTCGAAGCCAAGCATACACCACAACACAACACAACACAGAAATAAAACTAACATCTGTTATACAGACCCAACAAAAATAATGACTGACATTTTTTTTATCACCGCTGTAGGCTTCGCCAATCCATCTGTTGCTATATCAAACTTTACCTAGTGAAGTGATACTATAAAAGGATGCCAGTGGGAGTGAAGCTTTCACATAGGAGCATCTGCAGAGGCAATACAGCAAGTTACCTTTCCACTGTAATATCTCCTCTTCATCTGCCACCCACTGCACTCACTCACAGATGCACACAGGACACACTTTATAGCTGCAGCCTGGGAAAGAGGGCCGTTGTTTGCATTAGTGTTGATTTGCATGTGTCTTCACTGTAAGTATTCTCCCATGTGCATGGCAATGTAATTGCACACCTTTGCACTGTAAGTGTGCAGGAACGAGTGTGTTTCTACCTGCTTGCGTTTGTGTATGTGAGTGTGCGGGTGAATCAATCCATCAGGGGAAAACGGAGGAGTGTTTCTTCCTCTCCTGCACGTCGTTCCCCAGCCTCATTAGAACCCATTCAGTCAATCAAGCATGAATCCCTAACACAATAACATGCAAAGTGCTTTGTCTGGGTGTAATTGGCCTTGCCAGAGCTGTTTTTCTCAAACGGTTAGCTTCACTTGCCTCTCTCAGGCCGCAGCCAGGAGCTCTGTCCAAGAAATGCAGCTGGCAAGGGGAGGATGGAAAGATAAAATGAGTAGGAAAAGAAAAAGGGATAAAGATAAGAAAGGAAAGATTAAATAGAGCAAGATAGAGGCTGAGAAGGGACTATTAGCCTCCTCTGTGGGTTCATTTTAGAAATATAGTATATATAAGTATTTATAAAGTCATTTAAGCCATTTTTCATTAGGTTATACTTGTTCATATGTTCACTCTTTGTGCTTTTTTTGTGTGTGTGTGTATGAGAGAGCGTGTGTTTGTGTGTCCACGTCCATGCATGTGTGTGTGTACATGCATCAGTACTGTGTGCGGTCATCCAGAACTCCTGTCTGTCACAATCACACATGTTCCCCATTACCATGACAAACCAGTTGACATCCCATTTCTCCCCACGCACACACACACACACACACACACACACACACACACACACACACACACACACACAGTCCACAAATGCTAGGAGCTGCACACATGCACGTAGACAGAAAGGCATGATGGGAGATGGATAACACACAGGCGCAGAGACGTGGCCCCATGTGTACCCCCATAGGAGCGACTGTTTGTTCGCTATGATGGGTGACACGGCTGGCTGACACTTTCCTCCATACCAACCCCGCAGCCAATCTACCGAAATTGTGCGGTGACATTGTTGATTAAGCAGACATTCAGTGTACGGGATGTGCGATGTTACAGTGTAATGGGTTCACTGGTGCAGGGAGATGCAGCCTCAGTGTGTGTGTGGATGTATAGATGTTGTGTGCTGTATGTGTGTTACATGCCGATTCCAAGGACATGTGACCAAATCTATCAAAGGAATACATTTGACTTTGAACCAGAGCTTTGCATGACTGAACCCAGACCATGGTGCCTTAAACCGCTGAGATAATCATCAGCAGTCAAGTGCTGCCATCTAGTGACATTAAAAAAGAGCTTCAAGAAATGACCAACTGCTTAAAACATGAAGTCACTTTTACTGGAAAACTAAACTTCAGATGTGGATTCAGTTAAAGTCTGAGCTTGCAATAAACTTTAATTACTGAGTTTTAAATTGACACAGCAGGATCATTTGGGTGTTTTTTTTTTTTTTTTTTTTTTTGGGGGGGGGGGGGGGTTGCCTTAAAAAAAAATCCAGATTCATGAATTTATCATCCTCCCATGCTTCCTGTGTCTCCTTCTCATTCTTCCCTGGATCTCTCAGCCTCCCTCAGATCAATAGCTTTGTTTGTTCCAGCAACACCTCCCAGTGTTTTCACTTGTCCCTCTCTGCAGGAAGTGAATTGGACAATCTATCCTGTGCTGTGGTTATGCTGTGAATCAGAAAAGCCAAATTAAATTGCCTAATTGGTTTCCTTGGGAAGGGTAAAACAGATTTAAATTGATTACCGGTAATGGCCTTTTGTAGAACCACATTGGCTTCTGCTGTTTGAGGAGGATTTAGCAAAACCAATTAATTTGCTTCACCTCTGTTGCACCCTCCCTCTGTCTCCTTTTGTCTCTGTCTTGGAGCTTTTTCATCGTTTTGGTTTTTGCACTTTCTGAAGCCCTCCATCATACTCTCGAAAATAAAAAGGATGATGATAAAAACGTCACTGGATAACAATCATTCAGGCCTAATTGGCTGAATACTGTCATACCATGTTGCTGATGAAATGGAAGAAATGTGTTTTTTTTCCCAGGTCTACCGGTACGAGACTTGCCTGACAAAAGATAATTTAAATCTCTCTTTCAATTACGTAGGCCGTGCCTGTTTGCTTCCACACAGCAGGTCTCTCTGCTGCTGCTGCTGAGGGTGGAAAAACTAAGATGTCAAGGTCACATTTTGTCACACAAGCTGATTAAATCCTTAATATGCCCCCCCCCCGCCATATCCCCGACTCTGTGTTTCTCCACCTCCCATCAAATATTATCACAACCAGACCTAATGTGACATTTAGAATGGGCAAATTACAAGCACTTAATGTGATTTCATTAATTACATTGGGGCAACTATTCTGTATGATTAAAACAGATGTCACCCACCTCATGGGGAAAAGAGAACAATTATTTTCTCACCGACGACTTTTATTACCAAAGTCAAAGTTTTTTTCAGCACATTATAAAATGTTTAAAGCCAGATCATGAGCGCAGCATCATCTGTTACTGTGTTTTGCAACTACGCACAGTCAGACTAGTGGGCTGAACTTTTTTCCTCCTCATTGCGTGCAGTAAAATTAAATGCAGTTAGGCTGAATAGCCCATAACAAATGAACAAAATAATTTGAAGCATTGTAAATGTATTTCTAGCTGACTTCATGAAGTACACATGAGTGAAGCAACCTTCCTTTCGCCTCGAGGTTCAATGGAGATGTAAGAGTAATGACTTAAGTACTGCTGTTTAGGTGGATTACACGCAAAACCCTTAAGCATTACAAATTACAGTTGAAAGAAGGCCGGATTCCATTATGGGATTACTTTACACACATTTAGTGTGTCTATAGCAAATCTGTATTAAGAGTTGCTACATGTTACTCTGGACACAATGTTAGGGCACCTCAGCAGGTGAAGTTACACAAGGATGTTATACACCTGAGCAGGTTAACTGTACCTGGAAGGTGTGAGTGGGGAAAAACTAAAGCAGTCTCTGACAACAAAGTGATATTTTAACCAAACAATATGGATCATCTTCTTTAACAAAATACACATCAGGGCCAAGCAGGGAAACAAAGATGCAGGTTCTTGAGTTCAAAAAGTGGGTTTTTTGTTTTTCCAAAAGATGAGAAAAAACAAAGCAGGACATGGATATAAACTAAATCAAACTGGAGGTCAACAAAACAGAAGTGACTGCAAAACACAAAGACTGCAAACTGAGCTGCAACAGAACTAAACTGACCTTGAAGACACAAAAGGGGTCAACAAAACACATTAACTAAAATAAATACAAAATGAGGCAAAGTGATGAAAAGGTTAAATTAAAGTAAAGATGTGGTCGTGGCACATCACAACACAGCACTGTCTCTTTCAGTGAGCGTTTTGTGCTCTGGTTGTTGCTTGTGTCTTATTCCCACACCCCAGCATCATATTGTAAACGATAAAGCGTTTTAGTATTCTGTCAGTGATTTTGCAAGATGAGAATACAAATACATTTCCTTCATTTCTCCTTTTCTGCTGTGTCGTAATCACAGTTTATATGGAAACCAATTGTCAAGAATTGGAGTGGATCAAGTGTCAGGATGGGATGATGTGATGAGAGGATGATCTTGAGAGCAAAAGACAGTCTGTAAAATATGTTGCCGGTAATAGAGGTCAAAATACCTGCCTCTGAGATATGTCCTTAAAATCCATATTGGCTTTTTACCACATCAGACAAGAGTTTCAACCACAAAAGTGTATAATTTCAGACTGGCTCTGTCATTGTGTTTCACTACATGTTCACATTTTCCAGCCAGATCTCCTTTCACTCTTACCTCCTCTTTGTCTGTGCCCCTACATTCATATGAAGAATGAGTCTGAGATAACCTTTTACAAACCACAGAATGCTAAAGAAAGTAAAACTGTATCTGAGATGATTAAAAAAAAAGAACAGAAAACACTTTCCATGTGAACAAAAGCTACAAGGACAGCAGAAAACACTAAAGAGGAGATAATGTTTTACCAAAAGGAATTTTCCACTTCTGAAACTCTCTACCCACCACTTTCAACTATTGCCTGAGGTTTGCATGCGGCTACATCAGCATCAGAGGCTGCATCTGAGTCTGAACATCAGACTTTTTGAACAATAAACACTGTTGTTTTTAGTGAATAATTCATGTTTGTCGAAACTGGTATAAGCATTGAAGCTCTGATATGAGGATGAAATCAAAAACATTTTATCTATAAATGTTTAACTAACTTCAAGCAAAGTTCCCATTCAACTTGATGCACACATATTTGAAAAACTATGAATAAAGCAAGTATATCGGTAACGTTAAAAGCCCTTTTTATACGGTTTTGCACAGAGCACAATTTATTGTTAAAAACATAAGTCTTGACAGAGGGCAAACAGTTTGATAAATTTACTGTGTGAGAAGCTAAAGCTACTTCATGTACACTGGGATTCTTGATGAGGTTGAAATTTTTACATTTGAGATGTATCGTTTTTATAAATCATGTAAATACACAGTGGGAGACACTGGAGACAACTGAACCTCCTAACACAGTTTCCCTGAAGTGCAGTAATTTCATTGCACCAGCTGCAAGACTGATCCTGTACGTCTGCATATGACTGTAGCAACAAGCCACATCCTAGTACCTGTTGTGGTTTGCAAAGATGTAGCGAGGGAGATTTATTTTTTTTACCGACCTTTCACTTACTATGCCTAAATGAGACAACAAAACATGTTACCAGTACCACCTGTGTTCCTAATATATTTTTAGTAAAGGTGGATAAACTGAATTTCACATTAATACGTCTACATTATATTAGTCTAAAGCAGCAACGTAATGTGTACATAAAAAAATAATACATATAATTCACTTGCTGATCCCTACACACGCTTACAAATAAAATAGTATTGGTATATATCAGTATATCACATTCACATGGCAAATGAGCAACTGTAGTTGCAATTGCCATGAGACCTAAAATGAGGTTGAGAAACTGAGCTAATGGGTTAAAAAGTGCTGACTTGCTCAGCACCTCAAACCAACGTGTCTTTAACAAGTACAAGTAACGTATTAACATATTTATTATTCTGTGTTTAGCAGCACCTCCTCACCTTTGTGTCATGGCAACAAATGACTGAAAAACACTGCACTATTTATAAGCCACAGAATGTCAGCACAGACACAGCAACAGTGAACAGTAAAAACCAACAAAATCGTACATAAATGTTTATTTTTTTATTTCTCAGTGTAAAACATTTCATGTCATTTATTTACAATCTTCATATATTTTTTTTTACATTAAAAGTGCACTAGGGAACAGAGAGACTCTCAGATTAGACCCCACTCGCTCCCACAGAACAACAACAGAACATTTTGTGCCATAACTCAGTTTCTTTATGAAATTAAAGTAAATTATGTGTTGCTGCTCTCTTCCTCACCGAGGAAAGTCCTGCACCTGAAAGTCAAATAAGCACGATCAACAACCAGTTAATTCACAGTAGACACACACACAAACAAACATACATACACACACACGGACACACCTTGAAGAGTTTCTTCTCACCTGCTCAGACCAGGGGGTAGCTGGCTGCAGTAGCAATGCCACACTGGTTGTGTTTGTTCCTGGTCATCATGATGTATCCTTTGTCTCCCCACTGTAGACCCCAGCTACAGAAACACAGCACTGTATATTATCAACTATATTCTGCTGCTGAATATAAAACAGAATCACTGTCTCCACAGAAGCCACAGCAGCATTTAGAGAACACATGTTCGGTCTTCTAACAGAAATGATGTGACTGTAATAACTAATAATGACATGAGATTTAAGAAGCTGACAACATCCTGGCTGAGTTTCACTTGTTTTTGGCAGCTCTAAAGAAGATGTCTTGACTTAGCTCACTGTCTCGGCTGTAACACTGCTTCAGTGACTGTTAACAGGAGAGCAGCTAACTATTTGAACTCTATGGGTATTCACCTGTTCTTGACCAGCCAGTAGTCATGACCGTTCTCACTGCCATATCCCACAGCCAGTACACCGTGGTCCAACTCTGTGCTGCTGCACTCTGGCTCATCATACACTCCTAGAAACACACACACACATGAGACAGAAACATTGATAGATTAAAAAAAGTGTATTTCTGATGTCTTCTAATGTTCGATAAGGATACTATCAGACGGTTTACCTGATTCGTAGAGCTGGAAGGATGCATGAGAAGCATCAATGCCCACAGACACAGGTCCGATGGTGGCCACAGCCTCCTTCAGGGCATCTTCATCGCCTTGTGTCACATCAACGTAGCCTGTGCATTTGGCACCAATAGTAGCAGGGTTGTAACGGCACTCTCCATCCTAATTCAGAGACAATATTTATTATTTATTTCGAAGATTTACCATGTTGACACATCATTTACATCTGCCATAAATCAAAGAACAGGACAATTTCTATTATTGCTGTATTCTCGACAGATTTGACTTTTGAGGTTTACTTTTATAAAATGTTTATTGTAGTCCCTGTGCTGAAAGGCTGCCAGGGTCAAGTTGTAAAATACATTATGTCCACAGGATGGCAGTATAGTACATCTCTCACAGGTAGGACTAAAATTCACACAACCCACACAACATGCTCCAAGTCTGTTTTTATCATGATAATGACAATTAGTTGACTGTAATTAGACTGTATGGAGTAACTGCATTTAGATGTTATGACTTTTCTGTTTACCTCAGCCTCATAAGGGTAGGAGTCCTCTGTATCAATACCTCCGTTGGCTTTGATGTACTGGAAAGCTTTGTCCATCAAGCCTCCATCACAGCCCATGTTACCATAGTCACCAGAGCAGTCAACCAGCTGCTGCTCACTCAGAGACACCAGCTTCCCTGTCTTCCTGAAGTTCTGACCCTCCAGAGAGCCAGTCTGGAAGAGGGATAAGTGAACTTGTTACCAGAAAACATTGGTGTAAAGTGCATTAAACCTGCAATTTCTGGTACAACAAGTGAGGTTTTACATACTGTACTGAAGGCCCAGCAGGAGCCACACTGCTTCTGATCCTTGACATCAGTGACATATCCCTTGTCCCTCCAGTCAACAGCGTTCGGCAGATCAGTGACTCCAGGCAGCCGGAGGAAGGCAGAGCCTTTGCGAGGCATGGATGTGTTGAAGGAGCCCAGGCAGCCCTGGGAGATCAGGCGTTTGTACTCCTCATTTTCCTAGTGAGGAGAGACAACATTCAGAGCGTCAATTCCTAGGGTCTTTATCCAAAATGTCCTTCACTGTATCTTCACAAGCTGCCAGCAACCAAACGACTCCAGTCCAGACTTAGTCCATAAATTTAACAAGTGGTTAAATTTCAGAGCTAAATGATGCCAGAAACAGCTCCATTTATGTGTTTTGTTTTTTTTTCTTTTTTGCCTACCATGTCAGCAAAGTAGGTCATGCCCAGGCGGTAGGACTTGATGCCCTGATCGGCCATGATGTTGTGCACTAGCACTATTCTGCGGTTGCTTAGCCAGGTTTCCTTGCGTTTAGCCTCCTCTGATGGAGAGTGGTAGGACCTTCCTGTCAGTCAGAGAAGGAAACAATCAGAAAGAGAACAGAGGAAAATGATCAGTGATAAATTATGAATCAATTAAATACTTTTCAATTCAAGATATTTGCCTTAATTAACTGACAAACATGTTACAAATCACTTGAAACATTTATATGTGCAGTTATGTGTAAATGAGAACACATTTCTACCCAAATCTAGGCCTGCATGTAACCTGCATACAACCACACAGCATCTACTGCACAAGATAAAAGACCACAAGAAAAGAACACAGTCAGACAAGAATCACTACTGCCTCACCAAACTTGAGTTTCCAGGCGTGAAACTCCAGGTCTTCCAGGGAGATAGTGGCACAGCTGGCCACGGCCAGAACAGCAGCAGCAACCAACAGCAGCTTCATCCTGACTGACACACAAACAGCAAAGGCAAAGAGATCCCCCATGACTTGCAGGAAACCGTACAGGTTGCGACTGAACTCTTTCACTTCAGCTTTGTTTCAGAAACATTTTCTGTCCTGACGTTGGTTGTCACATGTACACTACCACAGCATCAGCTTTGTTTCCCCGTTTCTTTGAATCTCTGTTTCATCCCTCCCCCAAACTCTCTCTCATCTTTATGAGTCTTTGCATTAGTGCACCTGCACAACAGGAAATGTGTGTGCACATCTGTTTGTGTGTGTGTGTGTGTCTATCTGTGCCGCAGCTGCTTACCTTCCCCTATGTTGATGTGTGCGATGAAGTCTGAGCTGTAACCACCTGTAGGAGATGTAGGGCTGTCCCGGAGAGCTGTTCTTATATAGCTGTCTACACTTATGACTTGCAGTATGTCCAGTCAGGTGGCTGTCAGCAGCTCATAAAGCCACAGAGAAATAGAGTGAGAGTAAATCATTGAAATAGGGAATGAGGGGTTATACATTATGAGCAGTTCTCATGATGACATTCTTTTGGGAAACATATTTTTCAGTCTCAGCAAGATGAGGAACATCAGCATCATGAATTACTGCTTCTAAAGTGCTGAATTTTCTATGAGGGCATGATCGGTTACTCAGCAGTTTGTTGCTGAGTCAGTCACATAAAGTGGGAACACAGGCTGTGTGTTAGTTAGCGTGATGCCCTCATGTGAAAAACTGTTGGGTTTTGTGTTCCCTCCACTGATTCCTCTGAAAGAACAAAAACAAAGCAGATATACAAAAACAACATCACCTTCCTGTCGCAGTTGGAACCTCACTGTCTCAATTATTCCACACTGGAAAATATGCAAGAAATTGATAGAGGCGTTTTAATTTCTCAGAAATGTGGGTGGCACTTTATCTGACACCCATTCATTGAAAGTTTGTTTGAGTGATTTACCTGAATGATCAAGTGTTATTTGAAATCATCTTCTTTAGAAGACACCTCCACATCTGACTCAAGTGTTATTGACTTTTGTTTAATCAGAGATAGAGACAAAATGACCAGGTTCCCACAAATAAGTTGAGCTTTGACAAATCTTTGCATCAAACCTAAAGATTTATGGAGATTATTACTGGATCATTTATCTTAGATTATTGGAGAGTATTTTAATTGTGTGGCAAAATAATTAGTTTGTAAAATACTATTAGACTGCCAATCTGTCATTTCTGTAATATGCATACTGCACACACAAACAACCATGTTCACATTTCTAATAACTCAAACCTTTCCCTACATTTGATATCTTCTCATTCATGATTTGTGGCTGTTTCCATTGTCATTGTCTTGTTATTTAAGACTTCCTTTTGGTTTCCGCACACACATCCTGTTTCCAACTTGCCTGTAAAAGTTTGATTTTCTTCTGCAAATGTTCTCCGTCTGTGAATACAAATGTTATTTCTCAATCAAATACACATAAAGGAGACTAAGTAACTAGGAAGAAGCAGAAACCAGAACTGAGAAATAGAGATGGATATTCCATTCATTTTTCTATAGTAGTTATGTTGTGACTGTGTCTCTCTCTCACGCTTTCACCAGCCGGTTGTCTCTCCGTCTGTCTGACTGTCACAAGGCTTTCATGTCATAACAACACTTCAGATCATAAAGACACTGGGAAGTGAGTTAAAACTGAGAGCTAAGCCAAAGCTTTTACAGATGTCATTAACCTCTTTCCAGGTCATCTCATGTACCTCAATGTTAATGTTTGTGTTGTCTCGTGCATATGTGCAGACTGTAGTGTGTATGTATACTTGCGTTCCTTCCTATAAGAAAAGTATGGATAATTTGTCTGCCACTGAAAACAGTAGAAATGTTATATTACTTGTTAAAACTGGCAAGGAATAGAAGTATCAATACCACAATGTAGAAATAGTCCATTACAAGTAAAAGCCCTCCCCTCAAAATTATACACAAGCTAAAGTACATACGTATTATCAGCATATTATACGAATCAAAAGCAAAAGTATGTGTCTGTCCAACGGAAAAACTGTCCCTGTGATATTATTATATATTACATATGAGATTGTTAATTCTGATACATTAATGTGTAAGCATCATTTTGTGTTGCAGCTGGACAAGGTGGAGCTGGTTCATTTACTGTATATACAGTAAGAATCAGGCCCACTCCAAAGGGTCACCACATAAATCGGTTTTTGGACTTTTTCTTTGCTCTTTTTTTGTCATAGTTTGGATTCTTAAACCTATGTGAGATGCAAGCAGTTACTTTGATGAAACCATGTGAGAAGTTTAAAGGATAAATCACTCTTTGGTGGAACTGCTTACATCTAAAACGTGATGAAGGCCCCAGATATATACTGCTTATGGGGTGACATTATATGCTTATCATATGATTTTTATGTAAACTCTTATTCTGAAAGTAACCACTAACAACAAAATGCCATATAAGTACAGTCGTGTTAAGCTGCAACATTTCCCTCTTTCTGAAGTGCAAAGGAGTAGTTTGCAAGATGGTCAGCTACTTTTAAGTTCATAGTGAAACTAGGTCATTCTGTATTTGCTACGTATGGTAAACATATTTGGATGTGTCTGTTTGAAGCTTTGTAATGTTTGCCTTTAACCGAGCATAGTGTGTGTGCTGTTACTGGGATATTGTGAACACAGATAGCGAAGAAAACGGTTGGGGAATGCTGGCGTACAGAATGAAAAGAGCAGCTCATTTCGGTTTCTGCTTCCAAACCAAAAGTCAAGTGCAGATTTATGCACACATTAAGTCTGTGGCGTTCCCTGTGTCATAAACCATTTACAACAACAGTCAAGTGACAAGAGCCAGTCATGAGTCAGTACAAAACAAGTACAATAGAATTAACTTTCTAAGTTCATAGATCAAGGTTTGCGTGTAATTGTGCCTGTGCACATGGCCTTGAGAAAGAACTTGAAGTAAAGCATGTGAGCATGTTTTTGTGTAGGGACTATATGCTTAGGTTTACTAGTACATTTGCATGTGTGTGTGTAGGGGCTGGCAAGTTATTTGATTAAGCGATAGCAAAACAGAAACTAACTGCATCAGAAAAAAAGAAAAAAATATTTTTTATGTCATTTACATTACCACTTCCATATTTGAGCATGGTTGCCTGTGTTTGTGTGGGATTATGATTCTAAGTTTCTAGGGTGTTTGTATGTGGTTTTTATGTGGTTTTGACTTTTATGTATATGATCTGCTGGACACAATAATACAATAAATAAAGTATCTATCTATCTATCTATCTATCTATCTATCTATCTATCTATCTATCTATCTGTCTGTCTGTCTGTCTGTCTGTCTGTCTGTCTGTCTTATATTTTAGTTGCATGTCACTTTGTTCTAACTTAAGTTTTAACTTTGGAAATGACACATTAACTATTTAAGATGCAGACATAGAATACACAGTTATGTAATGCGTCTGAAATAAAGGTGAATAAAACACGCCTTTGTTTAGTGCTTTATACAGTCAGTAAACAGGTTCACTGTCGGGCTGCAGAACACGGGAATTCATTTCATAATATTTAGTGAAGACGTATCATAAAAAGTTTATTTCATAATGATTTCAACACTGATTAAATCATATGATCAACAGGAGAAAATCTAAAGTTTAAGATCACATTCATTTCAGAAATGTGAGAACTGAATATTTCTAAAACTGATTCTACGTCCTGTAACAGTGACTGGCAGTCACATGAGCCCACTGTCTATTTGAGGATGTTTACGGGTCAACTTAGGAGTTTGTCTTACTGTAAGCGGTGATTAAATCCGTGGACACCACAGATGAGAGAATCATCTGTTTTCAGGAAATGACTGGTAATAATGGGGACTAACAACACTCACTTCCCTGTATTGACGTCTGCCACGGTGCAGTACAAGGGGGACTCAGAGAGGGTTTTCCAAAACTACTGTTGGTGAAATTTCTGCACACTGCACTCTTTTTTAATATTTTTACATAAAAGCTTTTTTTTTTTTTGTTTGCTTTTTTGTTGTTATGTGTGGCACGCCTTTATAATTATTATTAATCCTATATCATTATCATGTCACGCCTGACAACTGCAGCTCCTGTACTAAGTGATAATTCAAGTCAGATGTTTGTTGTTTTTTTTTTATTATTTTAAACTATTTGTCTCACCGATTCAAGTGTTACTGTTAAAACACCATATAAGTTGATTTAGTTAAGACTGATCGTAATGGAGTAAGTAAGTTTGGGGATTTTTTTTTTTCATGTTTTCAGATGCATTTGCAGTGTTGTGAATACACCAGAAGGGGGCAGCATTACCTTATTTAAGCAGTATTTCAGTTACTTGGTAAACAGAGCTCCCATACATTTAATTATATGTCAGTGATTAAATAATAATCTGCAGTACAGTACAGCTGCTTCACCTGCTAATTAATTTAACAAGTAGAATCAATCAATTTGTATCACAACAGCATCAGTAATGACAACATTTGTGCAACTGTACATTCTCTCCACACAGACTGTTCCAGTATTATGTTTAACATGACTAATATTAATTGCTATGTAGGGTCTATTGACAACTAAGTAACATAATGTGACAATAGCTGTGCGTGCATACTAACTATGGAGTAGATCCTGGAGGATGCAGTGTGAAAAGGAAACCCTCAGGCCCAGTGACAATACTAGTGTGAAAAGGCAGTAAGATGCTTGGCATGGGAAACTGAGGGGAACGCTATCCCTGGTAAACTCTTCTAATTTCATTACTCTACATGTTTCCTCAGCTTAGAGCCAATCACATAGTTGGCTGCTCTCTCGTGAGGGTCACACATAGCAGCCACTAAATTGTGACAGTGGCCCAGACTGGCATACCTTAGCACATAATCTGATTATCAGATCAATAACACAGCAACATTTGGTGCATAACTGGGATGGCTTGCTTCTTCTCTGGTTACACATTACTGGCATTCACCACTCGTTCCCACTTTATAGGTGACAAGGTGCGAATGTAAGCAGGAATTCAAATGGAAGGCCTTTTAAATAAGAGCAGTCACACGGCGTATCCTTGATCACATCTGGCTGTGCTACTGTCTCTAGGATTCACACGGCTACTAAAATATCAGCACATAGTGTGTAAAATCAGAAATGGAGCTATTAGGCATCCTGCCTAATAGTGAGGCGCAGTTCTTAAAGCTAATATTAGTATTTATCCCCTCTCCGTCCAGCTATGCTTACAGTGTTCTTTAAATTAGCAGTGGCTCAGATACTATTACTTATAATGTCATGCGGGGGTAAACATTTAGGAGATGTGACAGTGTACCATAAAAATATTTATTGTCATCACAATCTTCTTGGACACAAAAATGAGAAATGACACACAAAAAAACATCCCAAAAATATTTAGAAATTCCACATTCAAAACATCTAAGAATGACAGAGAAATAAAGAAGTAAAATGGAACAACATCATCAAATTGAACGAACACAATCTGTGAGTCTGTTCAGTGCAAACAGCTTCTCGTTTAACTGAACTCATTTTTGATATGTTTTTGAGAAAAGATTTTTATTCCCCGCAAAAGAGTCCTTCATAGATAGATGAGGAACTGCATCAACAACACGTGGTATGGTCATCTTCATCACCTCTGTCTTTAGAAAACACAATAAACTGAACCACAATAATTTCTGAACACTGGCCTAACCAAACATTTTAGAAATGCACATAAACACCAATAAATAGAGACACTTTATTTCAGAGAGCAAATTTATATAATAACAACCAAAAAAAAGGCATCATGATGACAGTCACAAAGCATAAACCGCCAAAATTGCTGCTCCTGTTTATCGCTGCATGTTGCATTTGTGAAATGCAGATAAGTGGATGATGACAACCACTGTACCAACAAAGAGCATGAGACAGAGATAACCAGGGACTTTGGAGGGAATCCCTGCTCGCCGCTATTTATCCCTCTGTCCCTGCATTCATCCCTCTTTCTCTCTGTCCTCTGCAAAAGTCTGTTGTGATCCTGTCTTTCTCAGTCCAAACAGGTCACACTGTGGCTCACACCTTGCCAAGGTCTGTGCTGCACCGGCAGCGGCGGGAGAGCAAGCGGACGAGAGATGAGAAAGAGAGAAAAACGGCACCGATCATGAGCGGTGACACTCTGTCTCTCTCCCTCTTTCTCTCTCTCTCCCTCTCTCTGCTTTATCTCCATGGTGCACACACGTCGACCTGGAGCAAGGCTGTATACTGGCAGGGGAGGCCAGGAGCAGAGAGAAGGGGGTGGATAGATGGGGATGCAGTGTGTGTGTTTGTGTGTGTGTGTGTGTGGAGGGTGGGGGGTGGTGGGGTGGGATAAAGGGACACGCTGCTTCAATAGCGGAGCAGGTCCAGGGACTAATTGGATCTGGTAATGGCTGGTCAATGTGACTGAAGGGCTCGTTAGAACCAGTACAGCTCTTTGCCTTTCTTGTGCTGCTGGAGGCCTGAGAAAAAAGGACAAAGAAACAATGAGGAGGACTATGGTGAACAACAGAACACAGGTTGTCATGGAGCCTACTTTTGCCAAACATCCTGTTTTAGAGGAGGGAAAAGAGAGCCTCTGTGATGATTATGATGTATTGTGTGTGTGCGTGGGTGTCTGAGGCGGGGGAGTGTCTGTGTATGCATCTGCCCATGTGCTCTCTACAGAGAGTAGCCTGTCACAAGGGTTGAAAGTTGATGCACAGTGTGTGTGTTTGTGTGAATGGTTGTTTAAGTGCAGGTCATCTTTTCTTCTATGTCTAATTAAATCATTTTAATACTCACAATTCAGAGTGCCTGAGGTGAATCGTTCTAGTAATTACTATAGAAAACATAAGCTGAATCTATACACTGCAGGATTTCAGGCCTGTTCCTGCTACGTTCGACACGGACAAGTGCAGTATAGAAAAAAATACATTTGTGTCTCATAATTTTGAGGTCCATAAATAATCTGACCTTTCCATATGCACTTGTCTTTGCATGTTCTGACTGGATTACACACTGCTTTTGCAATTGTAAATGAAGAAACACTTGTGCTTGCAAAAGCTTGACATGGTTGAGTGGTTACCTGCATCCATGTTGAGTGCCAGCGTCTGGCTGACATCTCCTGCAGGAAGCAGACTGGGCCAGGAGGCAGTGGGTTCCAGCTTGCTCACTTCATAGTGGCTCGGCAAGGTAGGGAGATGAGGTGGCCTCACCGTGGGCATCAGCAGGGGCCCGTAGTGAGGCTCCAAAGCTGAGGGTGAATACAGTTCGTGGAGAGGCCTCGGTGGCCCATAGGCCTGGGCCTGGGGGTATCCCCAGCTCTCTGGAGGGTGAGGATGGGAGTGAGGATGAGCGTGTGGGTGAGGATGAGCGTGTGGATGAGGCAGGCCTGGGTGTAGCCCTGATGCGTATGGGTCCATGGAATAGGAAGGTGCTCCTGTCTCACAGTGGGAGCGGCTTTGAGGCGAGGAGTAGTTACTGTCCCAGAAGGATGGGGGGAAGCTCCGTCGGCTGCTAGGTGATGGGGTATCTAATGGGGAGGGAGGGAGAGAGGGGGGAGGAGGGTAAACAATGATCAAATATAGGCCAAGTCATGAATTGTTGCACAACTGTGCAGTGAACCACTTGATTTATATAGACAAACTGAAATGGCTGGAGCTGTGCAAGATGAGCAACCTGTGCTAAAATGTAGATGTCACTCACATGACTCCTACACCCTCTGGCCCAGATATCTTCCCCATTGGGTCATACTGTCACACAGCCCTAGTCCCAACAAGACACAGAAATAAACACAACAACGACTAGCAGAGGGAGAGAGAGAGAGAGAGAGAGAGAGAGTGTGACCGAGAGAAAGGTAGAAAGAGGCGTCCCTATATACCTAGAATTCTATATAAGGCAGACGCTCTGACCTGGAGGCAGTCCAAGGCTCACAGAGATTTAAATCACTTACTGTGGTGACATCTCTCACTCTCTTGTCAGCCCAGCACTTCTGAAAGTCTCACAACATAGTCATGCACACACACACACACACACACACACACACACACACACCCACTGAGACACACAACTCTGGTCCTGTGCTAGCACCCGTCGCCACCACCACCCCTCTCTTCTGACTCCTGCACCCCCACCTGTTGTTTTCACTGCCCCCCTCCCCCCTCCTCGCCCTTGACAGAATGTCAGGGAGCTATTATATGATTTTAGAAGTATACTTTTATATTTAGATATTCTGCTGAAAAGAGACACCATGAGAGCTAGTGTTTCCCTCTGCCCCTATCACACAGACTGCAGCATATATAAATCTGACCAGCAGGCAGGCAGGCAACTGACTGAGCAACCATTGTGGGGCAAGAGCTGGAGCGAGTTTCAGAATGGCAGCCGCAGAGACGTTTGAAGGGGATACGCCGGCGAGGCTGTGCGCTTACAGCCATGTATAAACATAGCATCTGTTGTGAGGCAGAAAGTGCATGTTAGTGGCGAAATGAAGACGTCCGACTGAACTAGGAGAGAGACGAACAGCAACAGCACAGAGAGGGAGAGAGCAGAGGCTATAGGCCCTACATGGATATCCAAGGGGCATCTGCAGGCTGCTGGGAGAAAGGGACTGATGTGTCTTCAGAGGATTTGCAGATGACTATTTTTTACTTTGCATTTCGGTGCAATCAGAATGCAAGCTAGAGCGAAACATCCAATAATGTTGCTAATTTTAAGCATTATTTAAAGCTTTTCAGAGTAATAATAGTGGAATATGTGCATTGTTTTTGCCAGTAAGAAGTTTTATAAAAGCTTTATCATAACTCACAACAGGCAATGAATCCCAGCAGTGTCTGTATTACTGCCTACTTCAAGCCTAAACTAACTCAACCACACACAAGAGTGTGCATGTTCTCTGTTGCTTTTCTTTAAACCCTTTTAAGTTCCTTTTAGTTGCCTACAGCTCCTGACTGCCATGACCTCTGACCCCTATGCCCTGACCTCTTCAGGGACAACAGCTCCAACAAGCAGCCCTTCTGTCCCGTCACCTGATCACATCACCTGTCTGACACTCTGCTGTGCTCTGCAGAACTGTCAGCTCACCCGAGGTGGTCTCAAAGGCAAGCGCAACATGCCACACAGACAACTGCAGCACCTTCCCATAAATAAATGGAAGTTACAAAACTGCAGGGATGTAGTGGAGGAGAAAACCCACCTAAACTCAGTTTACCAACTTTTTTCTGGCTTGCGTGAGTCTTTGTGGCCTAAATTTGTTGTAAACATGGTAGTAAATCAGCTTAACTGGTGCAATAACATCCAGATGGGGTACCTAATTCATTTTATGAAAAAATAATTCATGATTTTGTAAAATATAGTAGTATAGTAATGCTTATTGGGCAAAGCATTCACTCAAATTTGAGTTTGTTATTACATCACTCCAATGTAGCCAGCCCACATCTGCTGTTTTATTAAATCTCTCAATTTAGACTTAATGGACACCATACTATGCTGTAATTATGGACATGTCCCTTCAATTTCCAAGATCGCTGTGAGTTTGTGTTACTCACACAAGGACAGGTGTGAGTCTTTACGTATGGACAGTGTGGTATACCTGTGCCATGTTGGTCTGGCGGCCTCCGTTTTCCGTCTCCGTCCATGTAAGAGCTGAGGGCCCTGGAGAAGTGTTCGTCCACCACACTGCTGATATCTCCCTGGTAGTAGGTGAAGAGGACACAGCGAGAAGTCAGGTACTCTGCTTCAGGGGCCTCCTGCTTGTCCTTGGGGCCCTCCTCTGGCCTTGAAGCTGCAGGCGTATACGAGGAAGAGGAAGAGCTAGATGAAGATGAGGAGGAAGTTGATCCTCCGTTGCCTGGGCCCCCAGACATCCCCTCAGGACCCCTGGGAGTGTCCATAAAATCCCGGCAGTGAGCAGAAGTGCTGCTCAGACCTGTGGGAGTCTGTCATGGTGGGGTTGGGGGGTGGGGGGGGGTGGGGGAGGGGGGGGCAGGGAGAGGGTTAAGACAGGTGTTGCAGAGGACACTTCTGGAGCTGCCTGTGAGACATTTTGACATAATGTTTTTCTTTGTGTGTGGCATCACTGGCATGTGTGCGTGTGCGCGTGTATACGCGTGCGCGCGTCAAGGCATGAGTTTTGTGGGTGCTGAGCGACTTCTGTGCTCGGTAAGACACGCAAACAGCATCACTGCACATAAGGATATTAAATGACTAACTATGACGAATACGTCTGTCATAAACATTTAAAACACTTCATCATTTTTCCAGCAGGTTCTTTTGCTTTTACGCAAAAACTAGCCAAACAGTTCCCCGCCTCACCTCAGCGACCCCCATCTCCCCGCTAACATTGGACATAAGAAGGAATATGACGGGAATATTTGATTATTAATCACTTCCTACCTGTAAGCTACTGATAAAAGCTGGAGCAGTCGGTGCGTACGGTGCGTAATGTCCATAGGCTGGGTACATAACATCCAAACAGCTCATGGTAAATGAGCGGTGTCTTCACTGTTCTGTGGAAACCGACCTTGCTGAGAGAGAGAGCGACAACATCCCGGGTTTTTTTCCTCCTTGTTTTATTTTTTTCCCTCGGTGATCGCTGTTTAATGTGAAAAAGCCCGTGCCAGACTCGACATAGTCACCACAGAAAGAGCGCACCTCTCTGCTCCGTGTGTGCGCCACAGCAGCTGCGGCAGCAAAATGTGGTGAGGTTTATGGAGCAAGCATGAGGGTGTCCTGTCCTGTACATCTCTGTGTCAACCCCTCCCACCTTTACCAGTCCTCCACTCCCCCCACATCACCACCACCAACACTCCCACTACCAACACCACACAGATCACATCTAGAGATTACTGAGTGCACGCAAGCAAACCGATTATTACATTTGATATTTAAAATCAAGAGGCGAACAGATCACAATGAATGTATATTAAAAGTCCAGGTGTAAATCATGTCAGTAAGGGATTCCCATTCAAATATAAAACAAAAGGCAAAAATCTTTTCTAGAAAAGCTGGGGACAACCTGTGACTAATTGTGGGTTAAATAAATAAATAAGGGTTAACTAGAATGCCATCCAGCTACACAAATAGATTTGGATGAAGTCATTGAGCTTTATAACCATCCACACGACAATGACACATGACACATGTGATACAGTGACTTTTTATTTCTTTCCATGTCCTGTGGATACTTGAAAACTTTGTGCTCAGTCCAAGCTGAAAGAGTATCCATGGTCTTAAAACAGCCATCGGTTGCCAAGTAAACCTTCAAGTCATCTGAACTATTTAGTGTGTTCCCATAATGACACATAGGTGTCAACTATAGGTTGCATACACTGGTCATACCGACATAGAGGAGAAAGGGACTCTGCACAAATCTATGACAAATTATCACCTATCAACAGTGCAAACAAAAAGATATTTTCACACACACACACAAACATACCCAGTGACAATAGCAAACACCACAAGAGCACAGAATTCAATCTGCATCCATGCACAAAAAGATTTTAAAAAGCATCCTGAAAACGAGTTAGCCACATTCTCCATTAAGTGTACTCCATTTCTCTTGTGTTAAGGATTTACAGGTGCCTGGTGTTTGGGCATGCCAGTCTTTTTGACAGGCACTTCAGAATGCCTGGGAGAATAGTGTGGAAAATTTGCAGAATTCCATGGACTAGTGTCAGATGAGGTGGAATGTCTCTGATGTATGCTAGTGGACGAGCTCCTGGGGAAGTTACATCGCCCCTGTGCTGCGTTCTCTAGATGGAGAACATGACCAACCAACGTCTCGCTATGCATACATCACACATAGTATGAATAACTAGTGTCAGGTTATTGGCATGCTAATGAATCAAACACGCTCTTAAAGGAGTGGATAAAACTGCCATGCAACATGTTTCGTCTCACTTTTGCCTGCGCTAGTCTTGCATCACTGTTTTGATAAAATGAATTTACATAATAGCAGTGCAATGTAAGACTGTATTTTGGACAGCATTGTATTGCATATAACCTCAGAAGAGCATCAACAGAGTCAGTTTCTAAAACAAATTAATGATTTTTCTTTTTTTGTTTTTTTTATTCATTTTTCAAACAAATCAGTCTTAACATTACTGAGGCATTAATCCTACTTCACTCCACTGTCACCACTGCATGATGTGCATTATGAGCTACTAGAGCCATATACATGCAGGGTATTGCAGGACAGCACTGGAGTCAGGGAGAAAGAGTGATGCAATGCTGGAAAGCTCACTGTTACACCAGCGTGATCAACAGCTGCAGCTGACGGAAGGGTAGAGAGGCCACTATTAGTATTAATGGCCATGACTAAATTTCTCTCCCTCTCACTTGTCTGCCCTAGTGATACACACACCTTTTCTTTATTTAATCATCGTGTTCCCTGGAACAGCCAACCGCTACTGTCATTTGTGTGTGTGTGTGTGTGTGTCTGTGTGTGTGTGCGTGCGTGTGTGTGTGAGTGTGTGAGTGTGTGTGCACACATGCAACACTTGTCATCAAGTGACCAAACTAGGAAGAGGGCAAGAGAGACAACCAGCTTGCAGAAACATGTCAGTGATCCCAAAGTCGAAAACTAAGTCAGTGGGTAGATTTGTGTTTGTCAGTGATACTGAACTGTGCATGCTAAAATCTTTGCATGTAAAGAACAGTATGTGCAAGGGTCTACAGTTGCTCTGGTGTATGCGTGTTGGTGTGCAAGTGTGTGCGGAGGTGTCTGTGTGTCTACATTTACGTGTATATGCTGAAAATAAACACCGGTTACATCACTCCTTGTGACCCCGCAGCACATCGAGGCCCTGCCCCTTTTAAAAGAGGTCTGACCAGATAAAGTCTCTCATTGGCTGAGATGTTGCAGGGCCAGTTGAGGTAGTAATGGCAACCTAGTTTTATTTAGACCACTATTCACATTGCAACATCACCATTAATAGTTTATACTCTATGCTAGAAATCCCTGAGTACATTAAAGAAATAGCAGCACACATGTGCTTATATCGATCCATTAGTTGATCATGACAGTAAAGTTGATCATGATGTAAGAAGAAGTCAAAAATCAAATATGTTAATGCAAATCAAGGCAATGTGATCACTAAGCTTATGGTGGTGGTCTGTAAAGTGACATATAAACCTGAAACCATATAAGCTGCCTCCTGAAACAACAAGGCCTTTATTAAGGTCTCAGTCTGGCTTGGTCCCAAGGGGGTCGGACCTCAGGATTCCACTGTTGTTTATATGCCTCTCTATGTGTGTGTGTGTGTGTGTGTGTGTGTGTGTGTGTGTGTGTGTGTGCATGCGTGTGCATATGTGTGTGCATATGTGCAAGACAGAGATGTACAGCTGCCCCATTGTCCAGCTCCACACAAACTCATCTCAGCTGTTCAAAATCATCACTACGTGTCATCGGAAACACACACACACACACACACACACACACACACACACACACACACACATACAGAGCCTCATATGGACAGGTCTGGCTCATTCATCCTTCTACACAAATGTTGGTGATAAATCCTCTGTGATAGAATGTGCAACTGTGCAGCTATTTTCTTCCTAAAACAACTCCCTGATTGTCCTCACAGACCACCAGGACCCCAGGACTCTACAGACTCAAGTCTGAGAGAAGTCAGTTAAAAATAAAGACTTCATACTTGTTGTAGCCCACTCATTAGAGATCATGTACACTTTAAAATACTGCCAGCCATTTTCCACAGCATACCTAGATCCTAGTTTTACAGTCATTTATACTGTTTTAAAACCTAATAGGAAGTCATCAGTTTCAGTTCATGGCAGCACAGTTTGAAAACCAACGTGCAGCAACAAGAAACCTGATTGAGATCACAGAAAACACTTTGTTGCTTTAATAGTTTTAATGTGGCCGAAAGCATTGATTGTACAGCTGGATAATGTAGCTGTGCAGTGCCTTACGAAAGTACTCACCCACCTTGGTGTTTTTCCTGGTTTGTTGCATTAAAACCTGGAATTAAAATAGATATCCATTTGGATCTACTGTAAGTGACCAAATAAAATACTCCAAATTGTTGAAGTATAATGAAAAAAATACATAGTTTTAAAAATATTTAAAAAGTGAAAAATTGGAAGTGCACATGTTTTCAGCTCCTTTGATATAAAACCCCTAAAGTGAAGGATGGTGGTGGCAGCATCATGGTTCTTCATCGGCAGGGATCTTTAATGGCCCTTGAAAGCCCAGACTGCAATCAAACGAAGAATCTGGAACATAACTTTAAGACTGCTGAACACCAACATGAGCCATCTAACTTGAAGGAGTAAACTAATAGAGACATACCCCAAGAGACTTGTAGCTTTAATTATAGACTTAGGGGAGGTGGTGAGTACTTATCTGCACTCAAGATTCCTGTTTTTTTATCTTACCCCCCCCCTCCCCACCCCCCACCCCCCACCCCCTCACCCCACAAAAAAAAGGAAAATTAAAATAAAATAAATAAATAAATATATATAAATATATATATAATTCCAGGTTGATATGCAACAAAACAGGAAAAACACCAAGGGAGGTGAATACTTTCATAAGGAACCGTATATATTTTCTTATGATAGATAATATCATCTGGAATTTTGGATACTGAATACTGAACAGCATGATAAAGCTTAAATGTTGTTTTTTCCTGGTCTTAAATTCTACATTACAGTTCATTTAATGCAGCACATTTTCTTTACTCAAATATCTCTTAAAATATATTCAGAAAATACATGGAAGTCATCTGCAAAGTATTGTCACATCATATCAAAATTGCATCTAAATCTGATGCAGTTACTAGGCAACTCAAATCTTAGATGTTGTTACTCTGCAATACTTTTCTCAAGTAAGTTTCATGTCCATGCAAGTTGATTTTCATGCCGTACTAAAATTAACAGTACTATAGCTGCCGAGAGGACAGGGAAAAAAGTTTCATAAATCTAAAAACTTTATAAGTATGGTAAAAACACCCGTTTGTTTCTGCTATGACTGCACTTTAATGGTTATGATCCCTGTGTGGCAGCTTTAGGTGATGCAAGTTGTCTGGGCAAACATGTAGCAGCTGAATCATTAATACAAGGAAGTAATCTGCACACTTCAAATCATACACACACAAAACACACGGAGAGCTTCTACACAGGTAAGTACACACTGTTTATTAAAGGCTAACCATCTGAAACAGACAGAATGTGAATTAACAGCATCCTTGGAGAGGCTGACAAGTGCTACATTCCTAACAACCTATTACCGAGCGTACCCTGCTGCCACGCTGCCGCTGGGTCACTGGAGTTATGCACACACAATCACAAATTCACACACTCGCATACAAACACACATGTAAAGACAAAGTAACACATACAAACACACAAAAGATGCACATAGAAACACCAATCTGGGCATGTGGGATTGTCACCTTCCTGTCTGACATTCCTGCTTCAGTGTGCCAGAGAGGGCTGCAGTTAGAAGGGCACTATGGGTGGCAGCAGATGGAGGGAAAGAGATGTGGAGGGTGGACGGAGGGCAGAATCACAAATTTGGCATGTCACATGGTCAAACAGGGAAGATTTACGACTGATCGGGTTCCACATCGGCAGCATGGTGTTGTGGCTTCAGAATGCCAGGTATGGGAGTGAGATCAGACTCCGGCTTTAGTTTGTACACTCTTTCTGGCAACTGCAGCCAGTGTGACTGGCTGAAGATGGCAGTGTTATTGGTGGTTGATGTTGGGAACGTAGTCATTGTCTGGTTTTTGTCATCTTCCCAGCTGTATAGATTTACATACCTCTGAAAATTTGGGCGTAACAAAATTATTTGGAATGTGAACCTAATACAGGTTTGGAGGGAAAGCTAGAAGACAAAAAAGCAATGTGAAATTATTTTAACCAATAAAAGAGAAATGCAGACAGGCAAGGAGAATCATTAAACTGCTAAAAAAAAATAAATACAGATCCTCTTTTATTTCTCTCATTTTATTTCTCCCTCTACAGTCAAGAGCTATGATTTACTCACCGGTGACATCATGGAGACCACAGCTATTTTTATTGGATGGTAAATGGCCAGCTCTTCTCCATGCTATGCCACCTGTCCAATCCACACCAGTCAACAAGCCCCTGGGAAAAAAAAGTCAAGCCCCCAAAAAATGATTGAGAGTTGAGAGGCGGAATATGATACATGCATGCCATGCTACTGTCCTAGGCATGTTTCACAAGTCAAATGTCTTGTCACTGCTACCGGTTTGCTTTCCCTGTTTATCTGTGTTATTCATTACAGCCAAGTTTGTATCCTGTAATTCAGCAGTCACACATATGATGCAATGTCTCTTTCCACACTTTTACCATCACTCAGCATACCTTTTTTTTTTACTTTGCACATGAATTTGAAATGAAATGCCTCCGTTTTGAGGAAGGCTTGCGATCTATGCTACATTCTGCCCCCCTCTCTCTTGCAGGGTTTTGATGTGTGTGTGTGACTCCAAGGGTGGGGTTATTCCTGGCCCTGTGTCGTGTGGTCTAAGGTGCAATTTAGTCACATGCCATCTGACCAACCCTCAGCCTGAAAAATGATAAGTAGAGTAGCCTGGGGGGGGGGCGGTATCATATTACCACACTGCCCTGCATGATGTCAACTGTTACCAATAAATTGACTGACTTCAGGTAAAGAATAACTGTAGATAATAACACATATATGATGTGATTAAAGAGAACAAACTATGTGAAATTTGTGACAAGTGTTGTCAAGCTATTAAAAGATTGGTGTTGTGCATTTTTTTCAGCTTACAGAGTCACACAAACATCACAAGATTAAAAGTGAATGAGATTCAGAGAGTCTAATGAATTCCATTTTGATATTTGTAAGGGTTTTCCTAATTAGTGTCAGAATCGCCAGAGCTTTGACAGACACCAACAACAGGGCTTCATAAATGAATAGCCAGTAAACCAAAATGTAACACCCATGAAAGGATCTGCTGAAGAAATGTCTTTTATGTTTATGCGAGTGAGTAGATTCTCTGTTAGTGTGATTCACAGGAAGAGAAAGGGAGGACTGGTCCTGAATGATGATGTGTAATAACTGCACACCACTCAGAAGCTACAGTATGTTTGACATCACCGCCTCACTTAAATCACAAATTCAGGACAGTGACTAGGAGTCCACCTTGTGGCAGGGCCACGAAATTGCAAATTATGCTCTTTTTTTCCAGTGCATTCCTGAAAGCTCTGCTGTTATTCTGTGAAAAAACACTAGTGGGTGATAATGATTAAAAAAGGAAACATACTAATAAGATCAAAATGCTGTCATCAAAAACAGTACTTTTCTGTCCAATGCAAAATGTCTTTGCATCATATTATTCATTATTCTTATATGCTATAAGCTATAGTGAACTATAGAAATAATTAACTATTTTTTCCCACTGGAGTTAATTCATTTTTTTGATTTGTGATGCCTCATTGATGCATGAGCAACAGCAAGAAAACAATGGAAAGGATGGAAGATGTGATTGTGTAAGTGAAAAAAAAACATTATATTATTAACATTAAATATTTATTTTAACAGTATGCCACAACTGTGAGGCTGATTATCTAGATATTAATCTAGAGTCTTTCTGAGTACATTTACTCAAGTGCTGTACCTAAGTACAATTCTGAGGTACCGCACTTGTATATCTATTTTCTACTTTGTATTTCTACTCAACAATTAAATTATGATGTCTTTTTATAGATTAAAATATAATGAGAGTTTTTTAATCAATGGGTGGTAATTTACATTACCCAGCAGAAAAAAAAAAAATATATATATATATATATATATATATATATATAAAATCAGCCCCACTTCTACCAGCTGTAACATTAAAGTGATGTACACATTAATGCAAAAATAATTATAATCTAATATCATAATATACATTATTCAAACATTTATTATTCTGAGCACTGTTACTTTTGGTACTGTTTTGATGCTCATACTTATATACTTTTGCTTAAATAACATTTTGAATACATGACTTTTAGCTATGTGAAACATTCTACTCTGGCATCCCTGCTTTTACTCAAGTAAAAGTTATTCTCCCACCACTGGTAGCGAGTTAAGAAGAAAGCTGATCACAAACACTAACTTAACTCTTTGTGAAGAGCATTTCTGTGTTTAATTGAGTAGAGTGCTATTCTCCTGTCAAAGACAACATTAAACCTATACTCAACAGGCAGAACTGCAGTGTACTGAGAAGAGGCAGGTTAGAGGCTATTTGAAAGGAAAATGAGAATTCATACAACCTGTATCCAAGTTTACTAGAGAGCTTGTGCCCTTTAAAGTTAAGTGATGCCCACGCAGAGAACATATACGGTGGTGCTTTTCTTATTAATATTCTTGTAAATAAGTAATTTAAATGCTTTAGATGACAAAATGGAAAACTCGCCGTACAATACATTTTTAATGAAGAAATATGTAGTCTGTTTTTTCCCCCATAAATTACCCCGTGATCCCACAAATTTGTATTGCGACCCCTAGTGGGGTCCCAACCTCCGGGTTGACAACCGCACTTCTGCAGATGCCAAGTTTAACAAAAGCCCATCAGAAATATTTGGCGGCTGTGTATGGTAGGTTAAGTTGTCACACATAAAGCGTCTATTGGTTATTTGATATCATGTTTAGCTCCCACTGGGGTCCTTTTAAATCAAAGTACAGGAAGATTTTTGTACGAGTTTTATGACTGAGGCTATCCTACCTAATAAGATTTTTCATATTGCAAAGGGACCTGTGGTAGATCTTCTGAAGTATAGTACAATAGAAACCGACATACGTTCTCCAATAAAAGTAAATTGTCATGAGAATTAGAAATTATGAAATAGCATTTCATTATGAGCTGAGTTTGACTCAGTCACTTAATTTAATTGGTTCATTTAGGATACACATTTTCACTCATTCTATCAATTTTACTTATTTTTATCTGCTTAACATTAAATGCCGTGCTGACTGGAAATGACCGGTCGTGGGTTATACCCGGCTCCTCCGCGCCACTAGGGGGCGTGTGCCCGCTGTAAATAAATGCCATCGTGGGTTGAACGAGGCCGCCCAGCCATGTTGAGGAGTCTGTCAAGCAAACTGCAGCCCGCCATTGTGTAGAAACCAGGCTCTGTAGGGAGATAGGGGCGCTTGGCTGAAACTCTTCAATAGCTAGACAAATTCTACACCCTGCCGCTTTTATTTAGGAGTAAATACAGTTACACAGGCGCCGGGGGGGAAAGACATGTCAGCCAGCAGCCTTCTTGAACAGGTAAAGAGAGGTATTTTCTGAACATTTACGAGGGCCAAATTTCTCACCATCGCGACGGCTAGCGAGGATAGCTTAGCTCAGAGGCAGCGGCTGTGGCTCAGTAGTGCAGTAGGCCTGACCACCTGCTAAAGGAACTGACTGCTGAAAATATATCTCTTCATCTATTTTTTTTCCCCTTCCTCTCTTCTCATAAATCAAACCTTCATGAATCACCTGGACCCAATCCAGAGACCGAAAGGCCAAGCTAATAAAGGTAAGATCAAATCTTGTCTTACATTACCGACTCAGGTTGAGTGAATGCGGATCTTTTACGTGCGGTGCGCTTTGAAAATCTTGCGTGCGCGGATGCGATAGCTGGTCTCCTAGCGTCTTGGCAAATAGGCCTATCAGTGTAAGTTATAAAGATTTTTTGCACTTAATTTGCCGCTTCAATGAAACACAAAACAACAAGCTGTTTCACAAAGGCGTTCTCGGCCCTTTGCTCATCATTCGTGAGTTTCCTTTACTTCCCTGAAATGACACTTGTAAGGTTCCCACAGTTAGCATTAGCCATCTCTTGACAAGCTAACAACGTTAAATGGCAACATGACACACATCGGCATCATTTTCCTGGTTGTACGTGCAGCGCTTTTTATTACACTGACAGGTGCGAGAATTCAATCTTATCACCCAGTCTCTCTCGTCATTAGTCGGTGTAAAACATTTTTGCGGTGTAAAGCTACAGGTGCCATCCAAGCACGCTGGCCACTCGGCTAACGTTAGCCAGGTCCGTCATGTTGAAAGGACTGTTGGCGCTCGTTAACATGGAGACGCTGCGCACCGCACGCAGCTAGCCACATAGCTAACATGCTAACATTAGCTGGTTGCTAAGTTAACCCAAAATGACACGTCTTCCGACATGCTTTTCCTGTGTCCAAATGGGCCTCACACGTTCCCGTCATCATGCTGTTCAGACTGTACTGTTAGATAATGTGACTTTATAAACCTTTGTGTGTTTCAGTCTAACTTTTTCAAGTCCTGAAATGCTCTTAAAGAATCCCAAGCCATCCAACACAGCAGAGCAGAGAGCACTTATAAACTTGTGAAAACAAACCACGGGCCACTGGTTCTTTTGGGTTTAACATGCAATTAAATCTGCTCTCGAAGTATCACTAATGGTGTATTTTAATCTGTCTGTTGAGGGAATCTGGATGTTTTTACTTTTTTTGCCAGTATGTTACCGCTGCAAGGTGCAATTAATTCTTGAAAGTGCCGATTCATCTGTGTTTCCTCATCATTGTGGAAGTTTATGCTGTGTAATGTGAAGCATATTGGGCAGTTATAGTATGTGATTTCAGTTTAGTGACTTTTCCTGTGAGACTCATAAATAATTGCAGGGAGTGGTTTTGTTATGTAACAAGTTGTTATGATGCTGATGTGAAATGACTACATAATGTGATATATCTCAGTACTTGCTTGTGCATTTTGTTAACATCAGTGTTGCTTTCTCTTCAGTGCAAAACGGAGCTGTGACCCAAAAGGATACTTTGAATGACGATGAGTTTGAGCCTTACCTGAATACTCAGGCCAGACAGGTAAGCTTTTATTGACAAGTGTTTGCCCACAGGTGCTGCTTTTCAGTGTAATCACTTTTATCATCAATGACTAAAATACCTTTTTTGTGTTGTTTTGGTTTAATCTTTTTATTTAAGTTTGACCACTGTGATTATTGTGGTGGAGTTGAAAGATAACATAAGAAGGGTAAATCTGGATTACAATAGTTGACAATCTATGTGACGAGTATGATAATTGTAGATATTTGTGGTCATTGTTAGCAAATATTTAAAAGAGGGGGAAAAAAAGTGTGGCCTGGTCACTTGGGTCAGTTTATAAATGCTTTGATTGATCCTGATGCTGATCTTGCAGTTTGCATCCATAACATGGACAATTTATGTGTGACCTTGGACACACAATGAAGTTTTGGATATTGTATTTGAGACGTGGGATTATCCAGGCTTCATGTAAAGTGAATACGGTGTACATGTAGTACATCATTGACTACTTGAACATCCCTGGCATAA
This sequence comes from Trachinotus anak, assembly GCF_046630095.1. NCBI lineage: Eukaryota > Metazoa > Chordata > Actinopteri > Carangiformes > Carangidae > Trachinotus > Trachinotus anak. Next base: position 6,492,325 of record NW_027273866.1, on the reverse strand, counting down.
AATTAACGTGTGTGAAGAGGCACACAGTGTACTAAAACCTTCCTCTCTGAATTTCAAACACAAGCCAACGAAGTTTACTACTGATTTCTCTGAATGCATTTGTTGGTGTCATGTTTTTTGGTAACAATTTGAATAAATTTCTCTAGCAGAAGATTGATATACACACTTGTAAACCAACTCGTTTCAGTGGCTTTGAGGCCCATCCTTGCTTTTTGCATGAGTATAAGAAGACCGTAAGCATTTGCAGCTGCATTGGGAACATTTGTTTATCTTATTCTTAGTGGCCTTGCATTTTATTTATCTTCATAGTGTGGTAGCGGGAGTTCCCCTTGTGTAGTAACAGAGGCACTGTTAAGTGGGCTGTAGAGGAAAAGAATGGAGCCTGTATTTTCCTCCACTCAAAAGAATGCACTTGTCTATACTAAAAACAATAAACTATAAACAAAAAGTAATATAGTTCAGTGCTGTGCATTTATAGATGAGATGGAAGGAGATATACTTGTTATTGTTGTTATACATGCTTCATTATTGTGTGGTGACTCTTTGGTATAATAACAATAATTCAATAACTTTGCTCATCTTTTATCTTGGTCTGACTTTTTGGATCTACAAGAACAAGGTATACACATATCAAACAGAAGCTTATGTTAACATAAATGTTGTTGATAATGCTTGTTGTTGCAAGGAAATGTTTGTTCTTTTAATATCTTGTCACTAAAGCTAAATCTTTTTCTATTTAGAGCAATGCCTATACGGCCATGTCGGACTCGTACATGCCCAGCTACTACAGCCCCTCCATAGGATTTTCCTACTCCCTAAATGAGGCAGCATGGTCCACAGGTGGGGACCCTCCTATGCCTTACCTGGCCTCCTATGGACAGCTGAGCAATGGGGAGCCCCACTACCTCCCGGACGCTATGTTTGGCCAGCCTGGCCCCTTGGGCAGCAACCCTTTCCTGGGTCAGCATGGCTTCAACTTCTTCCCCAGTGGTATCGACTTCTCGGCTTGGGGCAACAGCAGCTCTCAGGGACAGTCGGGGACACCACAGAGCTCTGGCTACAGCAGCAGCTATGCCTATGCTCCCAGCTCCCTTGGGGGTGCAATGATCGATGGACAGTCCCCATTTGCACCTGCTGCCAATGAGCCACTCAACAAGGCACCTGGTATGAACAGCCTTGACCAAGGCATGGCAGGGCTTAAGATCAGCGGTGCTGCTCCTGGTGGTAATGGGGACATGGCTCCTAAGGTGGTTGGCTCTGGCTTGCCTGGTGGGGGTCCCCTTGGCCCTGTATCATCTGTAGGACCTCCCAGCATGCCTCCTGTCTCAATTGCCCCTGCCAAGCCTGCCTCCTGGGCCGACATTGCCAGCAAGCCAGCCAAGCCCCAACCCAAGCTGAAAACTAAGGGTGGCATGGCCGGTGCCAATTTGCCTCCTCCGCCCATTAAACACAACATGGACATCGGCACTTGGGACAACAAGGGTACCATGCCTAAAGCTGCCACCCCTCAGCAGGTGCCCCCTATTCCCAGCAATGGGCAGCCACCCAGTCAGGCTTCCCCACAGCCTGGAGCTACTGCTGCAGGGAACCCACAAATGCCCCTCAGCAATGGACAGCTGGTGCCGCCCATTTCCCAGATGGGGCAGCATCAGCTTCCACCCGGTGGGCAGCCAGGTATGGGTCCAATGCCCCAGCCTCCCCTCTCCCAGGGTCCTCCTCCCCAAAGTCAACAGCAGCAACCTTCTCAGCCTACTCGTTGGGTCCCTCCACGGAACCGGGCCAATGGTTTTGGGGATGCCAGTGGGAGTGGTACAGGCCAGTCGCCTCCTACCTCTTCTGGTGTGGGTGTTGTTCCTGGGGTCCCCTCTGAGCCTCACCCAGTCCTAGAGAAGTTACGTATGGTCAACAATTATAACCCCAAGGACTTTGACTGGAATCCCAAGCAGGGCCGGGTGTTTATCATCAAGAGCTACTCCGAGGATGACATCCACCGCTCCATCAAGTACAACATCTGGTGCAGCACGGAGCATGGCAACAAGAGGCTCGACACGGCCTATCGTTCGTTGGGTGGCAAAGGGCCGCTTTATCTTCTGTTCAGTGTCAATGGGAGTGGTCACTTCTGTGGCGTAGCAGAGATGCGCTCACCAGTGGACTACAACACGTCTGCAGGCGTGTGGTCACAGGACAAGTGGAAGGGTCGTTTTGATGTGCGCTGGATCTTTGTTAAGGACGTTCCCAACAGTCAGCTGAGGCACATTCGACTGGAGAACAACGAAAACAAGCCAGTGACCAACTCTCGGGACACACAGGAGGTACCACTGGACAAGGCCAGGCAGGTGCTAAAGATCATCGCTGGATATAAGCACACCACTTCAATCTTCGATGACTTTTCTCACTACGAGAAGCGTCAGGAGGAGGAAGAGTGTGTGAAAAAGGTAACCTAGTTACTGTTGAATAAAGTTTTAAAAGAGATGAATGAAAAAGCGTTCAGCTTGAACTTTTATTGTAAAAGGTGATGTATATGAGGCCAGTATGGATGTGTGTGTGCATGTACAGATAGGGATAGAGGAACCTCTCAAGGATTTTACAGCTGGATTTAGAGCTTTGTCAGAATTTGATGTGCTTGTACACAGTAGGATATTTGGTTATATTTCTTTCTCTTATATCTCTTTTTTTTTCTTTTCTTTTTTTAAATGTGGTGTCATGCTCTCTGTCCGTTTTATCACCCACATGTAATGCCCCGCATGAAAATAGAATAACACATAGGAGAATGAACACCATAAATCATTTTACTTGGTGATACTCACTCAAATTACAGTGTTATGAAATGGTAACATATAGTGGATTACATGAGAACACATTGAATTGATTGGTTTGAATTGTGATTATAATCATAAGTGGTATCTGGTATTATTCCTGTCTATAACATACACTTGGTGGCACAACTTCCTGAAGCAATTTGAAATGTTTTTGTGGTTTGGTTTTTTGTTTTTTTTTCCCTCAATCTCTTAAATCTTTACATACATTTTGGTATTGGGTGATATCTGTTTAACTTATTTTGTTATGAATTCATCAGCATTAACGTAAGGAACAAAAATAGAAGAGCAAATGTGCATTGTTTGCATTTATAACTTAGTTTCTGAAAAAGGTACTGTTAAATACTGAGGCTTTGATGTCTTGCACATCTGTATTACACATTTTGTAACTTTTTTACGTTGAGGGACAAATTAAGGGAACATTACAAAACATAAGATAATACAGGAGCCTGTCAACTTTTAGTAACTTGACATTATTTGCCTGCTTGTTATTAGATATAGAAAAGCTTGTTTTATTCTGTGGATATAAACATTTATCGTCCAGTGTGTTGCAATTTTAGTAATATTTAAGGTGTAGGAAATGTAATGGCTTTTTAAAGCCATAAAATATGCTGCCTACAGGTTACTGTTGATCACTGAAAAGCCAAGTTACATGAGCTGTAGACACAAGTAAGCTGGTAAATATCCTATTTAAAAAAAAAAAAAAAAAAATACTTGGGTATATTACAGATTCTGTTGGGAACACTGGTTTCTACTGGCTGTTGCCTGCTTTCTCCCACTGCAGCAAATAAGCAAGACATCTTTACAAAAACAAATGTACAAAATGTAACAGCAGCAGTCATTAACATTTTATTTGAATTTCTTTTTTTTTATTATTTTGCACTTGTTTAACTTTGTTATTTTCAGTCAAGAAATATTAAATACTGTGATTTATGTTAAGTGACCATGCCATTGACAGCAGTAAAACTATTTGTTGCATAGTGATGGATACAGTAGATGAGCTCTGTCAATGTAGTGACATGAAATAGCTTTTTTAAAAATTATTATTGTTAGTTCAAGTTGCACTTGACAGTTGTGGATTAGTAATTGATTGATGTATAATGTAAAAGTTAGGTCTTGAGAAATTTAATTGTTCCTAAATATAATGCTTTTGTGATGTCTGTTGGCAGAGTTGTAATCTATAGTTAAACTTTTGATCATGACTTGGCATGGTTAATGTAAAATCATCAAAATCCTCTGCTGTTCCAAAATCTGGTTTAGGCATAGTGACTGGTGTGCTTTTAAATGTGAAATTGTTTGAGTTGCGCTCAGTTTTCACTCCTCTGTGTGACAGGTGGAGGTCCAAGGCAGTGAGCCATATCCCAGCAACCCAAGCAACAGGACTCATTACAGGCTTCAGGTAACTTGCTTCATCTGTCACCATATGCAGAAGCAGTATGCATGTTGTTATTTGAACACTTGATGGAAACTGCTTGAAATGTATTCAGATGGTTCCAGTGATTTGAAAAACTTGAACATATTAAGTTGCTTGGTGAAGACTTGAGCTGCTGAATGACCAAAAATCAAGCAAATAAAACTTTTATCTGTAGCCTCTTTTAAACAGAGATCCTGCTATATTTCCTATAAGAACACCCCAAAGCAATGCCAGCTTTGCTGTGTTTACACTGAGCCGAACAAAGCCAGCATATTGCCACCCCAGTGTTTGTATGATAGTATACCAGCGTTCTGGAATCAGAGATGTGACGTGTAAGGCCTCTGTTATACTTGCTTGCGAACGTGTACACAGACACCTTGGACATGTAGTTGTGTTCATCCATTTTTTTTCCATTTGGAGGATGCGTTCCATACATGTGCACTAGATTGTCATCTTTGTATTCTATGCATGCACACTACAAATCAATTCAAAATGTGGCGGACCTCCAACTCGTGCACAGTTGGCACCCTTGTAGCGTCGTGGGTTTGCTCTCACAGAGGCCCTCCGACAGAATTTACATCACATGGAATCTCACATACTCATGAATGTGCAAAGTATAACACTGGCTTAACTCAACAGCGTCAGTGTCTGTCCCGCAATGCCTGCTCGCTTCTTTACACAGATATCAAGTTTGCTCTCATTGACCACCTGTGCAGCCAGCTGAAAGGTGGAACAACAATGCCTCCCACCCCTCCATGTTTATACCTTTTCTACACAACGAGGCGGAATAAAAGCACAACATTCTTTTGAACAAGTTGTATTAAAAGGGCTTATATATGAACTGTCCTTTATAGTTGGGCAGGAGTTGCCCTGTTATTAACAAGCAAAGAATGAACTAGGAAAAGTTGTTGGTATCTGGGTCAACTGTATTTTCAAAATATAAATATTTTGTGTGTAATTTCTGTCTTTTTTGATTGTGTTCTAGGAGCGCCAAGGACGAGTCAAGTAACAGTCAGTGCTTTGGTCAAAAGACTGCAATGGCCCCCCCTAAAGCCCTGTCCACCCCATTACACCATTAAATCCAGATCTCTTAAGAAATTCTAATAGGGGTGAAGAATTAACCAAGGACAAAAAACTAAATGAAGACTTTCTTGATTTCTTTTGACTTTAAAGACTTACTTCGAACTTGTAGTAAAAAGAAAAGGAAACGATTATTCATAGGACTACAACTAAATGCATAGCATCCTTAGGTGAAATCTTTTTTGCCCCACCCCATTCCACTACATATGCTTTTTCCCCTGTATGCTGCTTTTTCCTTTTTCCTTTTTAAAATGAAAGGATCCTCTGTTTTTATGGTTCAAGAGCAAGTCTTTAATTCTCTCACAAACACACAAATCCAATAGAAATTTGTAGTGTTGGCTTATAATAGTGTCCCAAAGTCAAGAATGGGCAGTTTGTCTCATTTTCTTTGTAAACCCCCCCCCCCCTCCCCCTCCCCAAATACCCTGTCTTCTAAGGATGCTCAACTCTTCAACCAGGACCCAGTGAAGTTTTCTCGTCAGCGGATTTTCATCGTAGGCCGGTGTCAGCAACGCTCACTCCAGAATCTGTTTGGTACATGCTTGCCATGTTTTTGGTTAAGAGGACTGCAGATGTTCAGGATGGCCCTCTATTTTGTTTTTGCATGTGTTGGACAGAGTGTGTGGGGGGAAGGGTAGGATGTAGAGGATCTGGAGAAGAGAAGTAGGGAAGGGGGTCAAGAGTTTGAAAGCAGAAGAAATGTTAAGTTGACAAGTCTTGCTTGGTGTATAATTTTTATGGTCTAAAAAAAATGGGGCCCTCTGTTAACAGTCTTCGTTGGATTTATTTACATTCTTTTTCTTTATCTTGGACAAGTTAATTCATCTTTGCTATGGGCTGCTTTCTTTCTTTTTTTTTTTCTCTCCTCCCCCCGTTTTCTAAAGACAGTGATGCGAGTGGCCTTGCCCCCACTCTTTCTATTAATCAGTTCAAAAGTAATAAATGTGGTATATTCAGCAGAACTGGTGTGCATTCCCCTTGTTTGACTCTGTAAAGCAATTTTGTCATGCAGTAAGTCTGTGCATTCTTTTCACCTGTTATTCTTTTCCCTGATGGGTATATGAATGAATGTTTTTCTGCTAACCTTCATACTCAACCCGTCCACCCCTCATGCTGACTTCCAGTGTTCACCACTGTACCCTGCATTTCTTTCCTCTCTATTTTCCAAACCCGCCTTGTCCTCCACACTCTCACCTTCCTGTTTCTGACTGCTCAGCCAACCATACATACTATAATATCACAAGCAGCTTCCACCATTTTCAGAATGTCATTGTTGGTGAGTTAAAAAAAAAAAACAAAAAAAACAAAAACAAAACGCAAGGTCCTCTTTCAGAACTACTGGCTTTTATTTGTGGCATAATAAAGATGCTCCACAAAGTCATGTGTGGGTTTTCCTCATTAGTTCTGTTTTTTTTCCTGTAGTCACGTTGGTTCCCTGTTGTACCTGATTACTTGTGTTGTATCGTTTCCCTCACAGCAGGCACAACACAGCACCTGGTGGGATGTACTAAATGATTAAGACCTTTTTTTTTTTTTTTTTCTTTAAACCATACTGTCTTTCATTTCTTTTATGGCAGCAAACCGCTGTAATGCAGCCCTGTAAGATTTGTGCAAGGTATTTTATCTGAAGGATTATAAAGTGTTTTATGGAAACGTTTGGGCTAAAGGAGAAAAAAAAAAAAAAGGCCTACTACTCACCCACGACTGAGTGATTTCCGAGCAAATAATTGCCTCAAAGGTAAGCGGTGACAGTAACTTGACCTGGTTGCACTGGAGTTGAAGTTGTGAAAATGTTGACCCCCATGTCCCTTACCTGTCGGGGGTCCAAATGATGCGTAATCCGCCATTTTCTGTCCTCGCCGTTGCGGATGTATCATGGCGGCCACAAGAGGGCGACAGAGCATCATCTACTGCTGATCATTTTCTATCCTCACAAGAGGACAGTCCTTTAGTATTGGGCTGAAGTGTCTCACCAATAAGCATGGATGTATTACATTCGTTTCGGAATTTGGATATGTATCTTTTTTTTTTTTGTTTTTTAGTTTGAGGGTTTGTTTTTGAAACAGCATGTACCACCGTCCAAAAAAAAAAAAAAAAAAAAATTGGGACGCTAGAAAACTTTATCAATGAATGTTTAGTGCTGTGTTCTCCTATATTGTTGAGATTTGACATCTGGCCTTTAGTGCAGGCGATAGGCTGCTAAAACGCAATTAAATGTTTTATTTCCCATAGCCATATATCCGTAAACTAAATGAACTGGTGAACCTAAATGAACAGCCTTCTTCCTAAATGAAATCGTGTGTACAAGGATTTTACTGTAGATAGCCTAATAAGTAAAGATCTCTATTGTTATGTTTGTGTATTTTCAAACATTAAAAATCATAACATATCGGCCCCTATAGGCCTATAAATCAAAACATGATATACACCAAACACCCCTGCTGTTTTCTTTGCATGTCAAAATTTTAAGATTAGGCCAGAGCCTCTGTGAATTTAGCTACGATTTATAGCCTCAGTATAATACACCCTTGTGACTTTTTTAATTCACACAAATTTTGGATAGGCTGTCCAGATGAAGCACTGCCCCAAGAGGTGGTTCACAAGTTGGCATTATTTTAAAAAAAAAGTCTAAATTATGACTTCCCCTGAGGACCTAAGCCTACACAATAGCCACAGTCTACAGTATAATAATAATAATAATAATAGTAATAATAATAATAATTCGCAGACAGAATAAAACTAAGGAAGGTCGAGGCCTATATTTGCAAAGCAGGGAGAAGGATCACTCAGCTGTTTGGGACAGAATGGGCAGATTCTTAGGGAGAGGAGACGTTCAGTGTGTGTGAGTGTGTGTGTGTGTGTGTGTGTGTGTGTGTGTGTGTGTGAGTGTCGGGTGTGGAGAGGGGGGTTGACGGCACGTGTCGTGTCTGCGTTGTGGGTGCGTGGCAAACCCGCTGCCTCGAGGGGATCTCCTGTGACCCTTATCCACGCGTCTCTGGGGGGCCTTGTGCCCCCCCCCCGGGATGCAAATGAACGGCCATAAAAGAAGAGAGGCAGATACAGCCACCGAGACGATGGAGGAGAAGAAAGGGAAATGGGACCGTGGGGAGAAAGTGGAGGCGGGCGGGGGTTGGGGGGGGGGGGGGGGGTCGGGTGGGGGTGAACGCGAAGAAGGGTGGGGGGGGTCAGCACTCACATCTCAGAGCGCATGAGGCTAAACGGATGGAGGAGATGGAGATACAAGAATAAGTTTCCCTGCAGTGGTGAAAGGAGAAATTCCTCACTCTTCTGATGACTCTTTTGTAGTGTGTGTGTGTGTGTGTGTGTGTGTTGGAGGACTTGCTTTTTTTCTTTTTTTTTTCCATTTGCAGAATCTCGACACTATTAACTAAATACATAAGAGGCACTCGAATTATCCCCAGTCTCCTTCCTCTGACTTCACTGTAATTGAGACAAAAATGTAAAAGAAACTGTCCAGAAAATGCTCAATATCAATTCACTGGCTTTCATGTTTTTGCATCGACTCATTTCAGCGCTTGTAAAGGCTATTCCCCGGTTAAACTCTGTGACCCTGCATTCTATATATATTATCTATATCTATATTTCAAATATTGTCTGTTGTATCCTGTCTGATAGAAACTAGGCTGCTGTTTAAGCAGAGAGCCTCGCAGTAAGCGTGTTGTGTCTGTGGGTTCATATTGCACTGCAAGGTCATGGTTCTGCTTTATTTTCCCTCATTACCATGAGGCATCCATCTCTTTCTTCCATTAGTGACGCTTCACCATGTCGCCAACCCGACCTCTATTTACATGACTAAATTAGATTTCTTCTCTCTTTTCGTGCGTTTTGTTTCGAATCAAAAAAGCCTGGCTATAATATTCAAAAGAAGATAACTGTAGCCCAGTGAAGCTAAAAATGAAAAAAAAAAAAAATATAGAGAAGAATAGATCTGGACTGCTATATAAATAAAAATTAGATTTATGTTCATGGACCTCTGTTAGCTGCCACTTTCAGTCATTTGATGAAATTTAACATAAATTATTAATTTGATATTTTTGAAATAGGATGTTAAAAGAAGTTGTTTTTTTTTGTTTTTGTTTTTTTTTTTTTGATGAACATGAACAATAAAGTAATAATAAAAAAAAAAACCCTCTCAATGGCCCTGTAATCTTACACCTGTCATCAATTTATCATCTTTATTTTGCATCAAAACTGAAAGCAGAAAAAAAAAGCAGGAATAAGAATGTCATGGTGATGAATGTTTTTATCATGTGGGGGGGATCTATATGTGGTCACCTGCTCTCCATCGCCAGGGGTCCTGCACTGTTGACATATTGAGTGTTACCCCATCGTTTCTCCTAGTGTCCCAATTCTATTGAGAGTTTGGAAAATGCATAATGTGTAGACAGGCGCAGGGGCCTGAAAACAGTTGATGACCTCTGTCTCAACATATGTGGCACACTTGCCCTCTGCACACTCTAATTGTGTGGAGATGACAGGCAATAATTAAATGTCACCCACTGGTATATAAAAATATCAAGAAGCATGCAGGTCTAATATAGGTTCAGAATGTATTGTAGAAAAAAAAAAAAAACGTTTGCATTTGTGTGTTCTATATTATCTCAAGCTTTACAATCCTAGATTTTTTTAACTGCTTAGCTATGATGCACGATTGTGTTTGTGGTGATTTTTCCATTCTTCCTATAATAAAAATATTGAGTCCTATTTTGACAGGTCTAAAGCCTGAAAAAAGAGAATTAAACATACAGCAGTAGATGGCAAATTATCCATACGAAAATCCACAGTTTCTTTCTTTCTTTCTTTCTTATTTTTTTAATTTTTTTTTTTTTTTTGCGTATTCCGCCTCCGTCATCTGAGATGTAGGTCAACTCCCATCTCTATCGCCTACAGCAATTTACAGCTGGAATCATTTGATGCAGCTCTGTGATTATAGGAGTAGAAATGAAGCTCATTATTTAAATGACTCGATGTGCTGTGGGCCTTTTCACTTTTGAAAAGAAATACTAGATAGTACAAATAGAAATGCAGTCCATGAAATGACTTCTTTATTGAGACTTTTTTTTTTTTTTTTTTGCAGAACAAAAACACAAACAAAGGCAAGGTTATACTGAAAGCTATAATTTTTTAAGCGCAAAGCTGTATTTGCAGAGTATGGATGGTCAAGAGATCAGCATGTGAGGGAATGATTCAGGCGGTAGTTACCTTTTATGATAGGCCTACTGGCAGAAGTGAGTAAAAACAATAATTTTTCTAGAGTGCAGCACATCAAGCTCTTATAGCATTTCTCACCCTGTTTTTCCATCTTCCTCTCACACAGGGCAAGTGTACGCTCATGCGTAAACACACAGACCTTTGAAGTGGCCCTCTGTCACCACATGGCAAATCCCCCTGGTGTGATCCCTCTGTCCATTTGGCCACAGGACCGACACTGGTAGGCTGCCTACGGCTCTGTCTGTTCTGACATTATGGAAACCAGTATATCAGTTAGACTGGTGCCCAGTGATGATGATGTATTTCTCTCTGTTATGTTTCCTTTATGTCTTAATAATACATACCCTAGACTAACTGACCGGTACACCTGTCTCAGGTCACTACGCTGTCACCTCTTTGCCTAATGCCTCTTCTCCTGCTTCTCTGTGACTATAAATGTCGCTGCTTGTTAATCTCAGAGGAATGTAGCGAAGCTTCCATCTGTGTAGCCACTCTCCTGTCCTGTATAGCGGCTTTATGCTGGTCTCTCAGGTGAGTGCAGACTGTGGCTTCTCTCTTGGCATTCACCGCGTGCCTTAATTGTATTGAAATTAAATCAAGGTCCACTGTGAACACAAAGAGCTCAAACCCAAACTTCCAAGAGGTTCTTGGATCCTTTTCATGTCCTGGTCTCCTCAGTCACTTACCCTCCTTTTAGCAACACTTTCCCTCCTTTGTTTTCATCTTCTACAGCAATTTTTTCAACATATACTCTATGTGCTAATCGCTTAAAGGTGCATCCCATTTTTTTTTTGTTTGTTTTATCAGTCCACCCCTGTTTGACTTTCTCATTCTTCTTTCCTCACCTGTGATCTCTCCTCCCTGTAGGCTCAGAGGCGGCTATGCGGTCATTTCACATGTCAAAGTACATTGCATGCTAATCCCACACCAACATGCATATTGCCTTTGCAATGAAAACAGGATTTCTATACAGACAATACTGGCAAAAAAAACCTTATACAAACCAATAACATTGTGATTCCTCTAACTGATCAGCCCAGAGTGAGCAAATGCATGCATGCGTTTGTGGATGTGCAAGAAAAGGGGTTTCCAGCAACAAAATATGAACAAAGAGAAAAAAAAAATACATGTAGTGATCATCAAAGCAGCATTCGCACCATTAAGGCATTCTCTGTATACACATACTGTACAGCACATCATTAAAAAGCACCACAGAGAGAGGAGAGCACAGAGATACAGGGAGTGAGATAGAGCGAGCGAGCACAGCTACCTTTGTTGCACCATAAAGAGAGCAGCAGCCCAGCTACCTGATTGCTGCCATTCCTGCAGACCATCTTCCCCTCAGAGCAAAACAAAGGATGACGACTAGATATTTATGAGTACACACAGCGATGCGCCGCTACGCCTTATCCTCACCATAGTACTGCCTCTGCTGTTCCTGGTTAAGAGCTTGGTACGGTTTAACCAGACCAAGCAGTTCTTCATTACAGTTGGTAAAGCTGTGTCGTTACCCCCCCACCCCCCACCCCACCCCCACCCACCCACCCTCCCCCCATTACCCTCCCTTCCTCCCTCCTACTCTCCATCTCTTCTCTGCTGCTCTCTCTCTCTCTCTCTCTCTCTCTCTCTCTGTGCACTCTGCGCATGTAACTATAGCCATGTACAGACTGGAAAACAGAATCTAAATAACAAGTCCCCATCTTCTGATAAATAACTACATAGACAAATTAATAATTTAACAAATTAAATACTGATGTATAAGAAAAAGCAAACACCTAAGAGGAAGAATTTAGCTTCTTTGCCATTATGCAAGACTCTCAGGTCCAGAAAAAGTGCAACTCTTATATTTATAATCCTTTTTTAAAGTCTTCACTAATGCACTTAATTCCTTTCTATATTTGCCTACATAGAATACTACTGTAGCACAAGCAGAATAAGGTTTGCTCAGATCAAATATATCCTTCCTCCCTAAAGACGAGGCAAAAAATAGCAGAGGAGCTGCAGAGTATTTCCTCCTTCAGGTCCTTGGTCCTGGTTTTGTTATTGTTGTTGCTGTAGTTGTAGCTGTGACTGCGCAGCTCCATCCTGTGAAGGTCCTTGTGGGTTGGGAAGATCAGGGGAGCAGGCACACTGGGGGTGGTGGGATGGCGGACAAGGGGGCTGAAGGGACGGGAGGCAGGCAGGTGTCTCGCATGCAGTCAGGGGAAAGAGGAGAGAGGGTAGCAGGAACAAAAAAACTCAGCTAAATTCTACCCAGTCACCATCATTAGAAAAATCCATTTGGATCTGCTCAAGACAAAACCAAAAATGAAGACAAAAAAGCCCAAGATGTAAAATATACATATATAAGCCGGGAAGGTATATATGTATAAGGATCCAAGGGAGAAGGAGGAGAAGGAGAGAGAGAAGGGATGGACGGACGAGGAGGAACAGGCAACTGGCTCACACACAGACACACTGCGCCGAGGCGAAGGCACGGGCTTCAATTTATGCTTTCTGGTCGACACCACCCCCCACCTCACACACACACTAACACACGCGCGCACACACACACACACACACACACACACACACATGCAGACACACACACACAGAGCGTCCCGCCCCTATCTGCCCCTGTCCCTGTCCTGTCCCGTACTGGATGCATGGCCCAGCTGATCAGTGCAGAGGGATTAGCCATCGGGGCCAGCTGGCAGGGATTACACAGGCAAAGTGGGGGAGGTGTGTGTGTGTGGGGGGTGGTGGGAATGGGAGGGGGGGCGACGGTTGAGGAGGGTAGGCCTAATACTGAGGGGGGGGGGGCTGTCTTGTCCTGCACACACACACACACACACACACACACACACACACACACACACACACAGATGTGATGGTAGACACTCGTACACATTCACTCATATATAGAACATTTCCACATACACATTTCATGCATATGCACATTATGTATCATGCACCAGTGCCCGAGCACAATATGAAATGCTTACAAGTATGACTTTGCGGTGAATGCACAAACTGCAGCGGGAGCCAGCCAGTAATGCACGCAGTGCATCCCCTCACTCTGCAAGCCACGGCGACGCGCAGTGTTGATAAATGTATGTAAATGTCCATGAGGCAGCGGAGATGGATGGAGGAGGAGGGGGGGGGGTGGGGGGTGGGGGGGGCAAGAAAGGGAGGGAACTCCGCGGGAGAGCGGGGCTAGGGCTGACAATGCAGGGCTTTGACCCTTGACCCCTCTCCGTTCCATCATCCGCGGCCATCAGCTGATCCCGGGAAATGGACAGCCGCAGTTAAAAAAAACAAAAAAAACCCTCCTCTTCTCCTCCTCCATCTCAAACACACACACACACACACACACACACTCGTCCCCTAACAGCACTGAATCTACCAGGGCCCCTCTCAATTCTTTTTTTTTTTTCTTCAGTCCTTTTCCATCTCCCGCTCCCCTCAGCCCTCCATTGCTCTTTCCCATCTCATGCCTCACTTCAGCACTTAGCTCATCCCGATATCCCCACTCCTCACCTCTCTCATTATTTTGAAATGTGTCGACATCTACAATTGTCATATCTATGCAGGAAGAGATCCATTTTGAATGAGTATATTTTTTTACGTGTTCCATGTTTTGACTGATCCCATTGTATTAAAAAATTTATGCTTATACTGGCTGCCACTCTTAGTTTTATCTTTTTTTCTAGTTGAGCCTTGTGCCACAGTGCTGTCATATTTTATCTCCAGGGCTACATGTAGAAGTTAAAGCAGGGATATTTTCAAATCCAACAAATTCTTCATCAATATATACATTTATGCAACTGAAGTTAAACAACAGTGCTCTCATTGTTTATGAATATGAGCACTGAAAAAGAGATTATAGGGTGAATAAACTGGTTGTTTAGGTGATTACAAAACACATTAGCAGACCTGTGTTCTATGTTAAGTACAGATTGATTATAATAATTTTCTTATGTTTATTTTATCTGTCATAGTGCAGTCAGAAGCAACGTTGAGGCCGGCAGTGTGATATTTGTCAGGCATTACCAAAACCATGTAGGCTAAATGGCTGCATGTCTGCCCGGTAGCAATTTGACACACATTTACTTCACACCCTTTGATCTTCATTTTTGTAAAACCATAAAATATCTATTTCAATATCATGCAGGATTACTTACCTTGAAATGTCCTAGAATTTGATATATAATTTTTCATGGAAAATATGATCTGTCACTGAATCTGCATAAACTGCCATGCATCCAGGGATAATGCAGAGACATGTTCAGTTAGTATTAGTCGCGTCAAGTGTTATTTTGTGAAAAGCTAAATGTCAAAAGTTTTTGCAGACTGTCAACAGCAGTTTGAGCTACAGTAAATTTAAGACAGACACGCGGCTCCATCCAAACACACACAAACTCGTGTACACATGCAAACATGATGCAGACGCGCACACACAGAGGCACACACAGAGTGATTTCTGTAAAATCAAAGAGACGTTCTGTGGGGCCTGACAGGCTTAAAACTGCAGCAGTGATTTATAGTAAATGTATAGAATCAGCCATGGTCAACATGTGACAAATAGGACATTAGTTTAGATCTGTTTACATGAAATGCACAGTAACATTGCAGCAGAGAGTAGAACGGTAAAGACAGCTCGGCCTTTTATTTGTGAGGGATGGAGAGAAGGATTTCAGGAGTGAATGTGACTGAAGATGGTTTGAATAGAAGCACAAACACAAATAAATTACCTTTTTGCTTTATTTGTTTTTGTGGAACATACTCTGCAATTTGTGTGATTTTTTTTTAATTTTTATTTTTTAGATTTCTTGAAGAAAAATGGATCTGTATTATTTATAGGCATAAATTTACATGCCATAAATTTCACGCGTATTGTACCGTACGCATTTATGTGTCTCGGTTAGGCATGTTTACCCCTGTGCATGTTGGCATGAAGAGAGGAAGGAGATTTGCGACTGCATTTTGATGTCCTACTACCCTGTCCTCCATTTTAAAAGCTTGTACATGTGAGGATGAGAGCGGGCAAACAGGCAAGCAACCCTACCAGCAGACAGCCAGGAAGATCACAGAGAGGCATGCAAAAAAAAAAAAAAAAAAAATTTGATCATACAGAAAAATACAAGGGGAAGAAACAAGCGGTTATACAAAGAGACAAGCTGGGAGAGAGACAGACAGACAGGGAGACAGGCCGAGACAAATAGACAGTGCTCGTCCCTAGTTTGGTAATCTGATGGAGAGATTAGCAAGCAGGCAGCATTTGGGTCGGATTATCGAGTCATTAGAAAAGACTGGTGCTCCAGAGCCTCTCTCATGTGTTAATGTGGCTTTACAGATCCTCAGCGCAGTCTGCACAGATAGTCTAGATTGTGTTCAGAGTATATACAGTAGAGAGTCTTTCAATATGTAAATGGGGCCACATATACATAAACCTAATTCTCCACAGATTGATTTGTTTGGATGAAAATGTGTATGGTTTATGTGCCATATAACATACAACAATCTTTGGGACTGATGTTCTTATTCTTTTAAATTCTCTTAGTTATTTTGAAATTTTTGCCTGTCTTGATAAGAAAATAGATTTTTTTTTAAATTTTTTATTCCTCTTTTAATACTTTTGTAGAGGAACTTCCACATTGCAGTGGTGTAGAAGGGCTTATTGCAGAAATTGAAATGTATCACTCAGTAATGTTCTTTGTATGTGAGTGGAACTAATCGATATAAATCTAATTTTATTTTGGCCGCTGCTAAAATTTATTTATACTTTTTATCACAAATTCTTTTTTAAATTCACCACCTATCATCTGAATTTATTTTTATGTAAAACACTACTTAGCATTTTTATCGAAGGCTTTTTTTTCTCCTTCCTCCCCACAAAATAACTTAAAAAATCCAAGTTTTCAGCAGTGACCCACAAATTCTGGCCAGTGAACCTGAAGACAAATGAAGGCGTCTCCGAGCAAATGCATCATCACTATGTCGAACTGCACAGCCAGATGAGCTGTAGCATTTAGTGCAGTAGGTCAGTGGAGAATACAGGGGTATATGGCCTTCATGCACTTGCACATCATACAGCTGTGATCTTCAGTGATGACGGGATTTAAACAGGATCAGGAGGAAGCCAGAGAGCTTACGTGTGTGTGGGTGTGCGTGCAGGGGAATACATGCTTTTACAGTAGGTTATGTGGATTTAAGGTATTTACTTTGTAAATATCAGTGGCAATGCACACAGCTCAACTGTGTATGTGTGTGTGTGTGTGTGTGTGTGTTGTGTCAGGGGTGGGGGTAGCTGGGTAGTTCATTGACAGCTGATCAATGCTGCTGACACTCTGTGTGTCAGATGTGCTGATATGGTCCAGTGACCGCAATATCAGTTTCAGTTTCACTAGAGTGGGCAATGGAGCCTCTGATGAGTGTGTGTGTTAATGAGTGTGTGGTCTGTAATATTTTCTGAATAGGAAAAAAACAAGATATATATGTGTACACGATCATGTATCAGCAAGAGGACACTGACCAAGCAGTTCTTGAATGAGTCTTAACAGCTCGTAACTTTACTTCCAGGTCGAACATGTGCACATTCAATCACTCTCACACACACATGCAAACACACACTATCTGATCTGTGTTCCCAAAAACCTTCCCTTTTGCTGCTGCCTCTGCATACACCATGCCCCAGTTCCCCACCCCCATCCCTTTTTGTCAAATAAATTGCTATGTGACCTACTTCCCATTTTGCACCATTTCTCTCATGTTCAGATATTATTGTTTGAACATGAGTGATTTGCTTTGGGGCATACAGTATCAAAGAAAACACGGTGTAGATAATATGGGGAATAGTGTACTGTAAAGTGTAATGAATGAAATGTGTTTTTTTTTTTTTTTTTTAAAATATGTTAACGTTCACATCAGCGTAGACAGTTTTTTTTTTTGTTTTTTTTTTTCAAATCATGATTTGGTGTTGTTGCAGCATGGCAGCTTCTATTAACGTGTGGGCAACACGTTATGAGTGGGTTTTGTTTTTTTTTTTTTTTTTTTTTTTTAAAGGCTTTTGTTTTTAAAATTGCCCTTGTATGATTTGTAATTAAAATACATGGTTCACGTATTTTCTGATTAACACATACAATAATACTCACAGCCCTCATAATAACAGGATGTCTTTGTGATGGTCATAGACTGGGGAAATAAGGTAAATCAATTTTGCAGCCTAGTTAAGCAGAAAGCACAGTGGTAATTTTCAGTAATAAGCATGGCTAATTCATTGGACCACATTGCATTTATAACCCAGTTAGGTCTGCACTAGTTGGCATCCAGTATTCTGTTTGGACTTGAGGTGCATTTTTAAAAAAGCTCCTCATGATGAAGGGGATCTTATGGCACAGCACTGTGGATCCCAGATATCACATGCAGGCGGATTACACAGCGGCAAGTATCAGGAGGGCTGCAGCGACTTTTATTTCACTGTACATTTTGTATTACTGTACATTTATTTACATATAATTTCATATATTACACAACTTTTTCTGGTTCCTCAGATTTAATTTCAGCTGATATGTTTGGTCACAATTTGTACATATTCACGCACATCTGATCTCCTTCACAAATCGCACAAGGATTATCACATTTCTCAGTGTTTCTTACTTCTCATGTTCAACATTTTGAGATATGCACGCACTCTTTATTGCATCAGAATAGCAGCATGTGTGTGTCAGGTTGTGTGTCTGTGCATACATGTATATGTGTGTGTCAGTGTGTGTCTACCAGATCAAGGCTCCATCCTGCCTTTTCCCAGCCATGCAGAGATGGCACCGGAGACCACACTGACCCTGATTTATTGGGATCAGAATCCACATGACAGCAATTAATTTACATCCATTAACTACATCGCTCGCTCTCTCTTTCCTGCTCTCTGTGGACATTTTGCACTCTTGCACAATCACTTTGAATGTTCTTCGTTTCTTCCCTCACTCCTCAACTTTTTCCTTTCTCAGCATGTTCTCCCGCGCTCTCTCCTTTAATCAGCCCCCCTTGCTCTACCACTCACTCTTGCATCTTGCCCCTTGTTTTTTTCAAAGTACTGGGATTCCATATTCCTAATCTGTGGAGAAGACCTTCAGCATCCTGTCCTACCTCCATGCATTAAGAACTGCTGCCGAAACTATAATGTCATCAAGTTCATATTATGTGTATGTGCATGTAGTGTGTGTGTGTGTGTGTGTGTGTGTGTGTGTGTGTGTGTGTGTGTGTGTGTGTGTGTGTGTGACTTGGAGGCGTGAGGAACCCCTGGCTGGCTGGGAATCATATGAATGAACCCTATAAATAATCATTATGTTACATGTACTCAGATTTTTTAATAAGCGAACAGACTATCTGTGTAATCGGAACAAATTAAATACTGCTCAACAAATTGGCTGCCTATGATTACACAAGGAATTTGACATTAACATTTCAACGGATCCTTCATCCTCCTCCACGGATCCTCCATGTCGGTTTCTCATTAGAGGCATCCAACTCATGCAGGTTCTCCTGCTCAAGGGTCTTTCTCTCTGCCCCTCACGATACGACACTTTATTGCTGGCCTACATCTCTCGCTGCCTCCCTGCCTCTCAGTCTCCATTCTACTAGTTTCTGTCTGCCAAGTGCTTTTTCCTGGCTTTTCAACTCCAGAAAGGAGACTTTGCTTGAGGGAGAATTTGCCATTTATTTCCAGAGACAAAAAAAAAAAATGAAAAAGGGCTTTAGCACTTTGTATCTTTCCCCCTTTTGTGTCTTCATTCTCTACGCATCTTTGCTCTTTGCACCATTGTGGCGTCTCTTCATCCAGCTCGGGCCTCCGTGCCTTCACTCTGTCCTCGGGGTGAGAGGACGGGGGAGCTCGCCTGGCTAAATGCACTGGGGGTTGGGTGATTGGGACAGAAAAACGAAGGATGAATTCTTTTGACTCTCATCTAAACCCCTCGTCCAGATGAATTGAACAAACTATCAAGGACGTGCACAAAAGATGCACACACACTATTATAGCAAGTACTCACACTGTACTCACACTTTCTGTGTATAGTCATGTATTACTGCATGCTCATATGCACACATACGCGAACAAGTGCATGAGCAAAATTTTACAGTTCTTGCCTAATTCTAAAATTATTCTAAAGAGAAAGACAATGAAAGAATCCTTTGCTCACGTCTCTTAACCAGCATAGCTCGGGGACAGGTTCTACCAGTATCTGTTTGAGGATTGGCTGAGGATGTGGTGCGGGAGGAAAAGTTGCAGTTGGCAGCAGGCGGGAAGACACTGCAAAGGGAGCGGGGGTTCACAATAAAGGATTTTAAACCAAAGCCTCTTTGGTAAAGAGGAGGGAGGGAGGGAGGAAAGAATGGTGCTGTGGGGGAGGCGGATAGATACAGGATGACACAAGGTCCAGATTAACCCTAATCTCAGGCCTGGTGGTTTAGGTGAGGCTGAGGGACTGTAGGAAGCTATCCCATGCCAGGTGGTCATGAGGAGGTTAAAACTGGGAGAGGGTGGGGGGCACTGGGAGGATGAGGATGGGACAGGGTGTTGCTAGGGAAGACAGAGAGAGAGAGAGAGAGAGAGACAGAGAGGAAGAGAAAGAGATGACAGTGGAATGAGGTATTTAAGTATCTCAGCTTCCAGCGCGCTTTATTCCGAAAATCCAACATGAGTGACCAAAAACAGAAGCAGAGAAGATGTAAGGGATCGGGGTGGGGGGTTTGCACAGCTAGCCGAACAGCAGGCGCTGTGATGGTGGCTGCAGGGTGATTGGGTGGTTGGTGCATGGTGACAGTGGCACATGCCCCGGTGCATGGGATTAGAGGGACAGTCAGTAATCTGCTGTTTAGGCTGTATGTAGGGCAAGAGTGGCTTAGCCTAGCCACTCTTAGCACGGGTCGAGCGCCAGAGCAAGAGGGAGAGGAAGTGGACTGGCGTTACATAGCCGCACTCAGCTTGCTCAGATTCTTTTTATGCGTTTGTTCAGCTCTTTCCTCTCCCTTTACTTGTATCTGGCATGTAGCAGCCTCTAATATCAAACGTTCTACCTGCTATTCCGAAAATATATGAGAAAAAGAATTATTGTATTACAATCAATACACAGTGAATACAACCTGCTGTCAGTTGTGGAAAGTAGCTAAGTGCATTTACTCACGTACTGCACTGAAGGACAGTTTTTAGCTACTTGATGCAGGTAAGATGTCCTGCAAAATAAGTCAAACAAATTGAGTAATACAAACATTTGGAGCAGCCTGTAATTATGTAATATGTATGTAATTATGCATGTAATTTCCCCAACTACAAAACTATACACACATGCAGGGCTCAACCAGTTTATTTTGTAAAAGGAACAAACATCCAACAGAGATCTAATACAGTAAAGTCTGAAGGGTGCAGGTAAGGATTCAAGACAAAGAAGGAATTGTAGAGCAGAGCTTCTCCTCCTACTCCTGATAAATATTGAAAAGGGGCTATTAAATTTAAAATCTAGTCCCTAACAATCCCTGCAATGCTGTATAATGCCCTTCAGTCACAAGCACTCTTGAGATTTACAACATAAGCACTACTTACACTACGAACATCTTTCAATGAACCAAAATCACTGAAGAAATTAATAAATCTAATTATTTGAACCACTGAAATAACAAATCCAAAACTCCAAAACAATAAAATGACATGCTACATGGCTCTAAAGAGATACTACAAATTGGCAAACTGTCTCCTCGGAAGCGGAGGCACATCCCAAGCGAGTATAGACTCAGTGACCGTCAAATGAGAAGAATACACAAAAAGACAAGGCTGCCCAAACAGGAGTGTGTACAGTGTGTGATCACTGTTGAACAGGAGACGGTGAGACAGAGATGCACTTCCTCCTTCGCTGTGGGAAGAACACAATTTACAGAAATTCACGTTTGTCCGTCATGGCTAAGAATCCTTATGAATATGAGCGTTTATTATATATATCAGCATTTCTTCTTCAACATTTTTTGTTTGGTACCCACTTCTACTTGTTGTACTCTTCAGTGATTAAAATATTCTCTCCATTCTCCAATGAGCCAAGTGATTTATGTCAAGTGAAGTCAAGCATGGGCCAGCGGATGAATCAAAATTTGTCAAGTTGGCTTTTCCCACTCAGGTCTGTGAATTGATACAGCGTAGTTTTGAATGTGAATCCCTGGAGAGCGCCACATTGCTTTTAACTGACTGTAGCTTCAGCAATCAAACCCTTTGTTTTTTCACACCATCCCACAATCCCACCTGCTTCGGCGAGACGATGGAGGACCCTTTGAAAACAACGAGGCAGCGTGATTTATTATTCTAATTAGGTGAAGTGAGACTTTAGCAAAGCCACAATTACACTAAATCGCCAAAACAGTTTTCTGGTTGGCTGGCTCCTGTTCCGTTCAGATGTTAATCAGAGGCAGCTATTGAGTGGCTGTGCAAACTGCTTGTGAGTCACACTATTGCTTAGTAATATCTTCCACCAACACACAAACAATCAAACAAACACTAGAGTGCTATATTGAATTACAAATAAGCATTTTGGTTCGTTAAATGAAATTGCATTAAACTGTCTGAACCAGGTAACATGAAGCTCTCCAGCCATCTCTGAGTCAAACGGGGGGCTTAAGGTGCCACGATACCCAGTTCAATTCTAGTGAGGTGGTTAATTCCAGGTCATTTCATAATCTCTTTGATACTCACTCACATCTGCACATCTCTTTGCTCTCACTCACTGACAATCAAACAGCTGCAAGCTGGCACACTCACTAAATCCTCCGGTACAACACACAAACCACACACGCGAACATATGCAATCACCCACCGTACACACACACACACACACACACACACACACTGCATACACGAGTGCCTATTAGAGAGCACGCACACAGTGGTGCATGCTGGCTCATGTACGCACACACGCAAACACTTACACATGCAAGTGTACACACACACAGACACACTTCTACTCAAACTACTACCACACTCATGCAAAAAAAAAAGGTTTATTCACCACCAATATTCCTCTGAATTAAAAGTAGATCCTTCCTCCATCACAGCATAGACACAGGAGAGAGTGGTGGACAAAAATTTATTGATCATTTGAAAGAGGTATGCACACATACATTCACAGACGCAGACACACACACACACACACCAGGGGGGAAATTAACACGCATAGTGGGATCTCTGTATGCATGTATGTGGTTTCCATCCATCCCTGTGTCTCTCATCGCCTTTTTGTCTCCTCCTCCCCCCTCCCCCTTTCCTCTTCCTACATCTCCACACACCCTCAAAACACCCCAATCATCCTGCATCAACAGGCATGTGAACCCAGTGTTCAGTTCATCTCTTTCCCCCTCTCTCTCTCTCTTTCTGCCTGCTCTATTTTCATCTGTGTGCTTCCACTCTCCTGGCTTTCGGGTAATTACCTGGCATTTGCATTGCAAAGTCCCCTGTGCCGCCCTCAGCTCCTCCGCAGGTGATTGAGCTTCATTTCCCCAGCAGATAAGAGAGAGAGAAAGAGGAAGAGAGAGAGAGAGAGAGAGAGAGAGAGAGGAAAGGGGGATTGCAGCAGGGTGTGATGTTATTCTGGCTTAGAGGATATAGGAACAATGCCCTGAATTCTTGTTACTGGTAGATTGGTTGGTTCGTGGCATACACAAGAAGTTCCCACACTTAAATAATCATCCTCATTACTATCACATCCCTTTCAGGTCAGACTGTAGTCAAATAAAACCCGAGAGCAGTGAAATCACTTCTGAGAATGACCTGACCAGTGCACGCCGGTGACCTTTTCTCAGATTATTTTTGGTATATTTTGCCTTTACTTGACAGGCTACAGTAGAGAATCAGACAGGAAATGTGGGGAGACGACATAGCAGTGGTGTGAGTGTCTATGACCACAAGGTCCTTGATGACTCCTTGGTCTAGGGCTACGACTAACAATGAACTTAATTCATTGTTTGGTACATAAAATATCAGAAAATAGTGGAAAAACATCCATCAGAGTTGCCCAGAGTCCATAGTGACGTCTTAAAATGCTCTTGTCCAACACACAGTCGATCGACTAATTGCTTCAGCTCTGTTCTTTATTGTCCATGGATTTTACATCTGTGACTAATTCTAAATCATGTCCAGCTTTCGATGACTTGACACATCCTGAACACCGATATTCAGTATTACAGTTAAGCGGATTATTGATATGACTTGCCTAAAGACTTTGAATTGCAATCTGCAACTTTCTGTATATTGTAAGACGCGATAGGCTGCAGTGTCTTTTTTTAACCTTGAAGATAGCATAGAATGAGCAGGTAACTTGAAGACAAATATATTATTTATTTAAGTGATGAAATTTTATGACTTTGGCATTTGCCAACAGATATTAACTAACCAGTTCTTTCAAGTGCAAAAACCTAAGACGCCTTCTTGAATGTCCCACTACACAGATATATGACTCATATCACATTTGGCCTATATCATTTTTTTTTTTTTTTTTTAATAAATTGCAGTTTTAAGGTGTAAATTACAAAAAAAGAGATAAAGAGACCCAACATGGGATAGTGCTGGATAGTTCTTTCCAAATGGACAGTGCATCAATCTCTGCACGGCTTTTTATATGAAACATACTGCATCATATGGTCAGTGCTGAGTGTCAGGTATTGCAACACGGAGACTGAATCAAGTATAGGAACCCAACCACTGATTTCTGTCTCAGATGCTTTTCAATATTTGTAAAATACATGATTCGTGGGGCCAGAGCGGTCTTGAAGCTGTTACTCGTCCAGATAAATCCTAAACACGGGTTCCTTGATGTAAAAACGAACCACAAAGGGAAACCTACCCACCCGCACGTCCATACTCTAACCTGATCCACCAGAAACACCTCCCACAGAATGAGAGCTGATAATTGGCGAGCGCTCATTTGCATGCTGAACGGCGTGGATATTTATTTAAATTTAATTTCGTTCCCGCACACGGTGCACTGTAGGCTTTTGTGCCAAAGTCATATTAACCCCTTGACTAGTTAATATGCAGTGCACGACGCTGCCCACGCACGATGAATATTCATACTGATGGCGTTTTCGCCGCCGTCTCTCCAACCCCTCCCCCCTGCCCCTGCCCCCCCCCCTCCCCGTTTCCCATCCCCGCTTCCCATCCCCGCTGTAAAGCGCAACAGCGTGGCGTTATGGAGGCATCCCGGAAGACTCGGCCATTTTCACCACAGTGGTTCTCCCAAACACAAACACACACAGTTTGGCTCCTTCTTGTCTCTGTTTCGATCGCTGCCGCGGACACAATGTCAGATAAGACTCAGCTGCCAAGCAGAGACCGCGCTCTGAAAGGAAGAGAGGAGAAAACGGTCGTGGCAGGTAAATAACCCACGGTGAAAAGTACTGTCCCACAGGGCGCAGCTGGCACAGCTGATGTAAAAACAATGACAGCAAATAGCCTCACGCTGTTTTATTAAGGAATGCAGTGATTGCAGTGACTGATGGGGTTCGTTATTTTGAAAACAATTCTTAATTTGAGATGGATGTTCGTATAAGTGTTGTGAGCTGACATACAGGCAGTAAAGTGACAGGACAGCTGCAACTAGATGAGGCGTTTCCTCAACTTTTTTTTTTTTTTTTTTTTTTTGGATTCTCCGCCTACCAGATTCTGCGTGGCGTCAGGCACTGAAGTCATGCTCCGCTCCAGGATATGGCTTCTATGACCACAGGCTTGAACTTTTCTAATATCTCAATTCTGCAGAAAACACAAAAGGCGGATAAGATAACACATCAATTTTTACAGATTATATGGTCCAGGGACAAAACCTTTTTTCAAGTGGATGTCTGTGGTTGAAACTGTCTTTATTTGAGGAGCCCTTGAAATGAGAAAATGGAGAATCTTTGGCCGACAGTCAGCTTGACGCAGTCCTCGTGTCTGATGAAGTTTGGTCTGGAGATCAGTCCAAACGTGATTTAACTGTCTGTCGGATACGTCCAAGGTGTGGTGATAAGAAAACACAATCACAACTCCAGACTGACTGAAATGATGGTCACAGAATATGTCTCAAGTCTGTTATTATGAGACCACTTTCAGAGGAAGCTGAAGCGCAAATGTGCTAATTTTTCATAATGAACAAAGATAATGTTGAAACAGTGCGGCGTACTCAAGCATCTTGGAATTCTTTATGACAGTGGATGTAGAAACTGAGAAAGCAATAGTGGATGAATTACAACGACTCCTGAAGGACAACTGCCAGCTTCTTTTTCAGTTGATATATTCTCTGTTGCACTGTCTTAGAATATAAAAAGGTTGGGAACCACCAGACTTCATTGCTCTGAGTCTTGGATAAAGAATCACATAAATGTGTTTGATTCATGACAGAATATTTTCCCACAGTGTAAGGCTACTTCCTTTATCGACAGTGTTTTCTCCCTTTGAAATTTTGGCCCCTTGGGAACCTATTCTTGCATACTTAACCTTTATAAACCGAGTACATCTATGGTACACTTGGTTTAATACTTTTTTCTTTTTAGCCTCTTAGGGGACAGTGATGAAATCTTTGAGTCAACCACAAAATCTGAAGTGGCAGCGAAAGCCTGTTGGGATGTATGGTAGGATTGTGTTACAAATAGTTGATGATTAAACTGGGATAAAGCAAATCTGTATGGATCAAGTTCCCAGCACTGTCAGAGACATACTGGCACTCCCAGAGAATATGACATTTCAGTTACTATTGCTTGTAAAATGTTTTAGCTGTCACTCTGAAGTGAAGTTTCTGTTTCTGTTTTGCCAGTGGCTGGGCATGAAATGAACACATTATACTCCCACTTTTGCTCACCTATTTATAATTTCATTCATTTTTGATGTGTAGGACCCAGTCACACCTCTCCCTCACATCTCAGCCCGTCTCGTCCTTTCATTCATCTTTTCATCTACCTATTTTGGGACAGGAGGGCTCGTAGGAGTCTGCGACAAAGGAGAAATATGGTGCAGTTTGAACCTGGTGCTCCCAGTCATCACCTACTCAGACATGAGCATCCGCAAAGTGCATTGTGGGAGCTGGGTGTGAGTGTCATAGGAAGAAGCGGTGCCGCAGCGTCCAGGGGCCCATCTGGGCATTATGCGCATGAAGGCTCCGCCCCGTCGTAAGTTCCTGCTCCGTCTGTCGAAGCAGCTCGGAGACACCGCATGGCAGAAATCTGTTCCTCCCCTTTCACCATGGGGGGCAGCTTAGGTGGGGATGGGGTTGTTCCAGAGTGTGTATGTGTGTGTTGGAATAGCATGCTTCTGTGTTTGTCAGCTTGGGCCAATAAGCATGAGTAATGTAGGGGTTGCAAGGACTGTCTCCACATTTGCACTGTGCAGCCCCAGCCTTGTGTGTGAGTGAGCGGACACATTTGTCCCCTCTGTACAATGAAAATCACTACTTTCAAAAGTTGCCTCTTTAAAGAAGCTCCTCATTCCTTGTTCAGACGTCCCGGTGTCCTCCATTCCCTCCCTCGCTCCAGTGTGTATAATGTACTCTGTGACCTTGGCGAGAATGATCCAGTGGCAGATTGCTACATGGTAGGGGCACAGTAGCTATTATTTTGAGTCAGTGCAGAATAGACTGCCAATATTTCTTCCAAGCAGGATGGGGGAGGTCAGCTGACCAAAATCAATCTCTGTTACATGCTTCTCCATAACTCTTTAAAGCAGGTTCATGGCGAAGATATATTTCTGGCATTATTTCTCTGTTGTTTTCCCATCTCTGCTGTCTCCAGATGCCCTTGCTTTTTGGCTTTTGCAATGAGCTCAGAGGGTAAGAAAAAATGTGTAAGTAAGTGGAAGAGCATGCAAATAAGTATACGGTAGACAAATAAATGAGAAAGATTTGCTCATGGGCAGCACTGTGGTTCAGTGATTAGCACTGTTCCCTCAGTGCAGGGACCAAATGTGTCTGGACCCAACCTTAAATGTGGAGTTTATATGTTCTCTCTGTGTCTGCATGGGTTTCCTTCAGGTGCTTTGGTTTCCTTCCCATTTTCACTTAGGTAAATTGGAGACCCTGAACAGTGTACTGTGCATCTTGCCCAATGCATGCTGATGAGAGGAAGCGGTATAGAAAATGGAAGGATTTGCTCTTATATATCTGTAAAGGGAGACTGTCAAGATGAATTTCCTTTTACTATACAGTTAAAAACAAGATGCATTTATACATTTATGCTGACCAGCAGGACGCCCACACCTTTTTCCCCCATCAAATTGACTGTTTGAGCAGTCCCCAACAGGATGTGCCTCCATCTTGCTAGAGGAAGATAATGGAGTCAGCGCTAAAGTAGATAGTCGACTCTTCTCCATAGCAACTGTTTCTGTTGCTAGGCTACAATATGTATGGAATGCATGGATGGCTTGAAAGTTGGACTCTCCAGAGTGTAGACAGTTTTCCCAGTCTGAACAGAGGCAGCCTCATATGTATGTATGTCACAATACCAAGTTGTGTTGATTGTTTTAAGGCCACAGCAGCATTATTTCCTTTACTTACCTCTTACTGTTCTTAAAAATGGACCACCTCCCATCAGCCTTGCCTCTTTCCTCCCCTCCCCTTGTTTGCCCCATTCTTTCTCGCCCCTACCCATCCTCCCATACAGCAGAGGGTAGTTGGCACCAGTATAAAGCATCAGCCTCCTCTGACGACTCGTGTCTGACTCCCTGCCAACCTGTGTGAAGCTAGAAAGAGGAATAGTGAGAGGGAGGGAAGAGGAAAAGAGAGGGAAAGGGAGAGAATGGATTTTTGGAAGGAAATAAACAAAGCAGCCTGGAAATCAACCTTTCCGTCACCACTTTTGGCATCCAGGGATAGTACCTCTCCCGTGTCTCTGCGTGAGGGGGCAGCAGCACTTGGACTTCAGTTGTACGGGTGAGAAACACAGGACCATGGGGTACAACCGGAGAGTTGCAAAGACTAAATACCCACCAAAACAAGTCAAACTGGACGTTATTATCCGCTAAGCAACAGACAGATTGTTGTGTCCTTGACTGATTGTAACCATGATATAAGCAGAGTGGCAGGGCACCGGGTCCGATGTTTTGGTTCTGGTCCAGCCGCCTACAACCACCAAGCTAAAAGCAACAAAAGGTGACCAAAGTATTCCGCTTCAGTCTCGCTGTACTGTATAGCCTGCATTGCGCTTTTCAGATATCCTCAAAAACAAAGGCGCACAAAAGAAATTACGCCCATATCTCATCCAAGTTGGAAAAAAAAAATCCTCTTCATGAATCCTTCCCCCATATTCAGCCTGTTTTCTTCTTTTGTAAGCTCAGTCAGTCACCCTCCCTGCTTGTTTTTTGTCGTCCTCTGTTCTTTCTTTTGCTGGCGTAGTGAGGCAGCGTAGTGAGGGTATTCAGCCAGTTCTTTCTCAGTGCCTGTGTGTGTGTTAGGTGGGGTAATTCTGGCAGAATGGGGTGTGGGCACTGGGCTGGCAGGGGGGAATGCTGGGCTAGGCACAGTGAAAGGAGCCAGCCTGGCACCGCCTGGACCTCTGCCAGCTGCTCCATGGGAGAAATACCCACAGCAGAGGTTGGCGCGCGAGCGATTGTGCTGCTGATTGCGTGCTTGTGTGCGTGCAGGCGGGCGCACACGTGTTTGTAAAGAGGGGAGTGAGGGATGATGGGAAGTGGTGGTGTGAGGAAGAGAGTGTGAAGTTGAAGATGGAGAGCAGCTGAGAGAGACGAGAGGGCGGGGAGTTTTGGCTCGGAGTTGGCTGCTCTGGACAGTGCTGTGTCGGCGTGTTCTTGGCTGTCTTCGTTTTACCGCTCTCTTTTTTTTCTTGTTTGTTTGTTTATTTGTTTTCTTGTTTGTTTTCTCTGTGTTCTCTCTTGGATGAAGTGCTTGGTCTTTTCATATAGCGCTCAAAGGCATGGTGGTCTGAAAGCCAAAAGAATCCTTCACTGCCTCTCTGCTACCCTCATCTGTTGCTTCTCACTGGCTATTTACTCCTTTTATTGTTTTGGCAGGCTGATCTCTCCTCCTCCCACTCCTCCTCCTCCTATCGCACTCTTGTCTCTCTCTCTCTCTCTCACTCTCAAATTTTCTCTCTCTCAGTCATTTGGCAACTTCAGTACTTTTTTTATCGCTGTGGCCAGAAACGAAGGACAACAGGCTGAGGGTGAGCAGAGGATAGAGACCAAACAAATTCAGAGAAGAAGAATGAAGATTTCTCCTGTCCTCCCACCACCTTCAGTCACCCCCGTGGACTGAGAATATTTAGTCAGTACAGTCACTGACACAGATATACTTTGACTGCAGCTGACTGTGCCCGTGAACGTGACCTGGCAGTACCAAACAACCTGCTGCTAAAAGACAGAACTGTCGCACAACAGGAGGGCAGGAAGGCACTGCCTGAGGGCAGCCAGGCCCCTGTGACATTTTAGGAGTCCTTTATGCTTCGGCAATCTGTTACTGCGCAGAAAAAAAAAACCAAACAGTTTTGTCTAATATCAAAAAGTGCCCTTAAGGTGGCACAACAAGACAGCCGTTATCAGCTCAAGTGCTGCGGTGCTTCTTTTGCCGCCAATATTCTTCAAAAACATTTGTTAATCTTTCGGGTCCTGGCTTGGCAACACAGTTTCCTCTCAGTGCCTCTGTGCTGTGTGGCTTTACAGTAATCATTTTAAGCCTGAAATAAACTGCAGGTAGCTGTTGGTCTTTGGCCTGTTGTCACAGTTAGAGATCATCCCGGGCCTATCTAGGAAATGAACTATTATGTCTGTATCAGATTAGAGATTGTTTGTATTCAGGTCAATGTCACACATCTCATCTCTGAGCGGCCACAGAGCAATCACACAAAGAACATAGAGCAAGCATCCATTATTGGTATGTGCCTAAGCTCTTGGTTGTACCCTGTGGCCTGTTTATCTGTAGACTAATATTAGTGGTTGCAGTACAAACCAGCCTTGCTTAGTGGAGATTTGCACGCTAAGTCACCTCAGTCTTCTTAAACCCTAATCCTCCTCACACATCTGTGGGCTACACAGACACACACACATACACTTCCTTTTTAGCACTCTAATTCCAGGCAGCACAGTTGGCAGTAGAGTGACACCCCCCCCTGCCACCTCTCAGCACTCCAGTTTGTTTTACTTACTGGGTATTTTTAACATGGCGAAGATTAGGATAGCACTGGGTCTAGTTGCGAGGCCCTCCTCTGCTTGTGGGGGTTTAACAAGTGTGTGCCCCTGACGTGTCGTCGCCAGCGCGCTTTGTGGCTACCTGATGGTGCAGAGCCTCTCGCTTAATACGCTCACATTCAAAGACATACGCCGGAGTAAAAGAGAGATCAGAAAATAACTGTATTTAATTGTGGGTATTGAGGAGAGGACAGCAGGGATAGGATGGCGGTCAAAGCTGTGTAATCTCTTAAATGTCTTCCAGCACAGAAGCCTCTGGCTCTGATCCGCTGGCCTGGGTCAGCCTGTAACAGAGTGCAGACCTATGCGGCCTAGTTGAAGCAGCTAATGGGCCTCTTAACTCGCATACTGTAATTTGTGCTGTTGAAACACTGCTGTGATCTGATAGCAGATTTCCACACTGTGTCCCTTCACAGACAAACATGCAGTCAGTGGGAATCCCACTGTGGAGCCTTTCCCAGAAGGCATGGAGACCATCATGTTTGGTGAGACCACACAATCACGCACATTTTTTTTTTTTAAATATCAGAAATAACCCAGTGTGGAATCTGCGGTTCCAACACGTGGTGGTGAAACGTTGCCCTCTCTGTGGATGCTATCAGAGCACAGAAGCACTAATACTGTGTGTGTTTGTTTGCATGCTGTCTTCACGTCCAGGTATGGGCTGTTTCTGGGGAGCAGAGAGACTTTTCTGGAGGCTTCCGGGGGTCTTCTCCACACAAGTGGGCTATGCCGGAGGCTTTACACCCAACCCCACCTACCACGAGGTCTGCTCAGGTACTAGCCTATACTTTTTTTGTCTATTTACAGCGTCTACACTTTGATTCATATTAACCAATCATGCTGCCTTCCTTGTGAGGAGGTGAAGTAGGTTGGCAGGACATTTCTCGGTAAGATCAGTCAAGGTTCAAGAGCCCAGAAAGATAAAGAAACCGAGTCGGAAAGGGTGTTTTAAGCACAGCACTCTCATCCTCTCGCCTCCTTCCCTTCATCTGCAGTCAAACTACTCAGAATGTACTGCTCCAGATGGGCTGCCCCCCCCGTCCCCACCCCCCCATGACCTACTTGTAAGGATTGGGCTCTGTACTGTGCTGTACTGCGGCGTTTTTTGCCAACAGAAGTTACTGTGTACGAAGCGCCATAAATGGGCTTCTTTCCCAAAGACTATGATTTGGTGAACAAGGTGTTTATTCTCGAATTCTGTGTATTTGCTGTGGAAATGTCTGGCTACCTCTCTGTGTGTCTGAATCTGTTTCTTTCTGGTAACCTCATCATGAGATTTCAAGTAGATCGTGTACGGAGATGATATATAATTCAAATGAAGATGTCTGGGCTCTGTCTTACCCCGTGTGGCTCTCTTGTGTTTTAGAAGTCATGAGCTGTTAGTTTGGGGCTGCTCCATTTCTGAGGGCACATCATTGCAGGCAGGCGTGGAGTCTAGGTGCAGGCACAGCATGGGGGACATGGAGAGGAGGGGAAAGATGCTTTGGGCTTGGCTGGCAGACTTTCTGAGCCGAGCCCTTCAAGGGATTGTATGTTTCCTATCTGTCTGCCTCCTAGTCTCTCTCTCTCTCTCTCTCTCTCTCTCTCTCTGTCAGCTCCCCAGCAACAAGATGGTCAGGACGGAGATAGAGACAGATGACAGAGAAAGAGAGATTGAGACCAGCAGCAAGTGAGGGAACTGGTGAAATAAACTTTTGAGGGGTAAGAAAATTTGAGGGAAAAAAAAAAAAGTGTGAGAAAGAACGGTTGCCTGTCCATCGGCTGAGAGAGTGCAGGCATCGCTCCAGTGGCCATGACGGAGCAGAACACTGCGACGGCATGAGACCGAGGAGCTGTCAACACAGCCAGGGCAGACAGACAGACGGACAGGAGAGAAGGGGCTGATGGACCTGTCAGCAGAGCCAGGGAAGGATGGAAGGACAGGCAGATAGGTGGATGGTCTGACAGACAGAAATAAGAGAGGTTGAGGTGCAGCCAGGTTTGTCTTGAGAGGGACAGACAATATGGACAGCTGAGAGGGGCTATCAGTTATCAATCAGCACATTTTATCTCAATTAATTCACAGTACGGAATCAAGAGCTGTAACCTTTTGTGCTTTAGCTCTGAAGTTCTCTGAACATTACAGCAAAATAGGTTACGGATGTTGTCAGCATCTTTCATATGACCCCTATGTTTGTTCTAAAAATGACTCATAACAGTGTTTTCTGTTCCGCACAAGTTTAGGCAACTAACTACTGGTGAAGGCCAGGGAAAGACTGTGATAACATTTTAATGAGAGAAACCACAACTTCAATCTTTGCTTCTGAAACTAGATTTATACTTGACACAAGGGGTTAACATGCTGTAGATGACTATGGTGCAGGTTTTGATTTTTAGTCCAGTGCTGGATTTTATTTGTTGGTCTCACACCAAACTGGTGTATCATACACGACTGAGACGCTTTAATTATGCTCCCTACAGCAACTGTGTTTCTGATAGAAGCAGTGGTGGGGAGGCCTGCCTGGTTTCATTACTCAGAGCGGATGTATTCCATGCAGGTGGCGTGTTTACGTTGTTTCAGTCACTGTGATAGAGACCAGTGATAGCAGAAGGTGTGCAGTGTAAATGGCTTTGCTATATGTGTGTCTGTGAAATGGAGAAGATAACGCAACCTTTTCAACATGCTTCACGTTGTTTTCACTCTCATCCATCACTGCCGCCATCAGAAACTTGTAGGAGAAAACAAAAGCCAGTTACAATTTATGCAGTGTCCACATTTTATCTCCGTAGAGTCTGTAGCATGTGGTTACACTTGTGACGAGCAGCATGTCGGTTACAGCGTCGCTTCAGAGCATACGCATGTACAGTAGTTGCCATAGGTACGCCGTAACCTCTTAACACAGAAGTATAAATCCAGCTTTAGAGATGAGAAGAGATGCTGCAGCTGTTGCTTGTCAAGAAAATGGTAACATGAGTCATTAAGTAAGTATCAGAGGTGTCAAATAGAGCTGTTTTTCTGGTGAGGTTTTCCTGTGAGATCTGTCTATTTTATTGTCAGTGAAGCTGCCTATTGAAAAGTATGAGAACCTTATCTTTGTAAAGTCACTTGTTATTTTTTTTTTAACAGCCGGGAATGATGAAACAAAAAGGGGCAATGGGGTGGCATGTTGATTCGGGGAGGCTGTCATCACCCAGAAGGCCATTCACCCTGCTGAAGTGTCCTTCAGCAAAACATTGAATCTCTAGCGGCTTTAGTGGTGCTGGTCTGCATCACTTCTCAGCCTTTCACCCCCTTCAGGTGGGACAAACGTGGAAAATCATGAAGCATATTCACTTTTTTTTTTTTTTTTTTCAACAGGTCTTGACAGCTATCTTTGTTGCACTTGTGTTTTCTGTTTGTACCACTTTCTACCATTCTTGTTGATGTTCCTGCACCATAAATGTTAGCCTACAACTCAGTATGCAGTCCTATATGGGTGTTATACGTTGCCGCCATAAAGAAAAAATGTGAAGGCCACTAGCAAACACTGACTATTTGTTGTTGTATCCTCACCTGAAAAGTGTTCCTGTTCTCCATTTAGGTAACAGCTGTTTAAACAGGTGAAGTCTTCCATGATGAGTTGGCGCAAGAATAATCCTTTGGGCCTTTGGGCGTGCTGAGTGTCATTTCGAGACAGAAAGTGGGTCTCAGGCCTGATGCATGAATTTGGCAGGTTTTTCTCCTATTGTCTGCAATGCACCTGATGCGTCTATCTGTGTGGGCATGCTTGTGTGTGTGTGTATATGCTGTGGGTGCATGTGTCTGTGTAATGTGCGAGCAAGAGAAGGGAAATGCTACTATTGATACAATCCTCAGCTAACACCTTGGTATGTACATTAAGCAATGGTATGTTGGGGTGAAGTGTGTGAGTATACCTTTTCTGCCCTAAGTGTGTGTGTGTGTGTGTGCACACACACCTGCATGTGAGACCTAAAGCAGCCTCCAGTTTGAGAATGCCTGCAGGCAGCTTGTTGAAGCTCTGGGGTCCTGGCAGTTGCAGACAGGAGCGAGTGTGTGTGTGTGTGTGTGTGTGTGTGTGTGTGTGTGTGTGTGTGTGTGTGTGTGTGTGTGTGTGTGTGTGTGTGTGCGTGCTCTTGGCAACTTCTACCATAAGCTCCAACCTTTACTGTGCTCTCTCTCTCTCTCTCTCTCTCGCACATGCTCCCAATGACTCATACGCTCAGCACATTGGCGTTACCTATTCACATAAACATACGATGATTTTGGTGTTGGTCAATTGTTCCTGCCAGCATTTGTGAGTGAAACTTCGGGAGGAACAGTAGAATGAGGAGGAGGAGGAGGGAGCGATGAGTCAAGCAGACGTCATAAGTGAAGAGCGTCGTACAACTTGATTATGATTAATGCAGGTTTGTGTTTCTGCTGTAGGTCTGACAGGTCACACTGAGGTGGTGAGGGTGGTCTTCTCCCCTGAAGACATCAGCCTGGAGGAGCTGCTCAAACGCTTTTGGGAGAGCCACGATCCTACACAAGGTAGCAACACACGCACACTTACACACACACACACACACACACACACACACACACACACACACACACACACACACACACACTTACGCAAACCCAAACGTTGCCCTCAAATAAGACCCGTCCCGAGGGGCGCAGGGTGTATTAGAGCAGAAGGATGATGCCCAGACGTGTGCCTGCGTGTGCGTTGTAGTGGTGGTGGTGGGGTGAGGGGATGGGGGTGCGGTTGGG
Source organism: Trachinotus anak (assembly GCF_046630095.1). NCBI lineage: Eukaryota > Metazoa > Chordata > Actinopteri > Carangiformes > Carangidae > Trachinotus > Trachinotus anak. The sequence goes on along the minus strand of NW_027273866.1, from coordinate 6,456,869 downwards.
GTTGGGGTTGGGGTTGGGGAGGGGGTCTCATGGGTGTAAGTCAACGCCAGACAGTGTTAATGTGTCTGAGATCCAGCCATCCATGGAGAGACATACCAGTGTGGTACGTGTTCAAACCCCTACTGCAAAAAAAAAAACCCAAATCCCTCTCGGTGTTGGAGCGTGTGCGTGGCGTGTACTTTGTCCAACGTGAACCAGCTGAGGAATCTTTCCCTTTTGTCATTCGCATCACGTGTGCAGCTCTGACTGATTCACTGATGAAACTAAATTTGTTCTTTTCTGGGTCGAGTGATGTCTGTGAACTTATGTTTTATTGTGCTCGCTGCGTTTCATTGGTGGGTTTATTCCCTTGGCAGCGGCCATGAAGTTGTCAATCACAGGAAGTTGGTACATTTTGAAAAACTTTACTATGACAGTGTAACATTTCACCTAATGAATTCAAATGCTGCATCTGTATTCCTACACTCCATGTTCTATACAGTGTGCTGTATATTTAACTTGATAGTTTTTGAATCCTGGTCCCCTCACCTCTCCTCTTTAATGACACACATCCCTTCACCACCAATCTCTCAGCTCCTCCTCCTCAAGAACCCCAACCAACCCCCCTCCCTAAAAAAAAAAAAAAAACCCATCTCTCCATCTCTTCTCTTCCGAGTCTCTTGCTCTCTTGTTTTCTCTGCTCACTGGAGGAGGTGATGTAAGAACATTAATGCACCGGGAGGGCATGGGGAGGGTGTGTGTGTGTGTGTGTGTGTGTGTGTGTGTGTGTGTGTGTGTGTGTGTGTGTGTGTGTGTGTGTGTGTGTGTGTGTGTGTGTGTGTGTGTGTGTGTGTGTGTGTGTGTGTGTGTGTGTATGTGTATGCATGCGTGCGTGCATGCATGTATGTGTGAGAGCGAAAGGACAGGCAAAGAGGTACTCTGCTCACTCATGTTGAATGTAGGGAGGGGCACGACAAGTTGGGAAGAGATGGATCAAAGATTCATAGGCCCGACCTTCAGCTTTAAAACAGGCTCGCTCACACACACACACACACACACACACACACACACACACACACACACACACACACACACACACACGTCAGTTCTGTCATCTCTTTTGCATCTGTCATGATTGCTGCCTCATACACCGTGTGACCCGAATACACTCAAATGTCAGCCATGTTTGTGCGTCTTTCACTGCTAACCAACTAAATACATCACACGTTCTTCGTGTTTCACTTCACCTGTTCAGAGGGAGGTGGGTTTACAGCAGGAGCCAGGGAAGCAGAAACTGTTGAGTATTCAGGTTCATCCCAAAACCACAAGAATGCCGATCAGAAGAGATTCTCCTCCTGTTCTCTGTAGCCAAGGGTAGAGACACATCTTACTACGGGCAAAGGCACACGCAGAGTGGAGCTGACACGCCACGGGGCAATGGCAGTGAGGCCAAACGAGTAGTCATGCATTTCCCCTGACTCACCGCCTTGTCTCATCTCATGTTTTATTAATAGCATGCAGCTTATTGTCTATGCACTCCGCTAGTTGTGTTTTTTTTTTTGTCACAGTTAAGACCAGGTGACATACTTTGAACCACAAACTCGAGCGTACATCTTTTTCTTGGAGCGTTACTCCCCGCCGCTTCTCTCTTCTCCGATTCTGGGTTCACGTGTAGCAGAAATTCCTCTGATTTGACAAATGTGGCGTGGAGAGGTGGAAAGGGGCCCGCTGGCTGTGCCTTCACGCATGCTTAGGCTCCAATTTATTCTGTCCACCTTAGAGCTTGGCTTAAAAGAGAATGGAGAAGTTAAGGAAGTTCGCTCTTTTTCCCTTTTAACTGCACAGATTCACTGGAGATCATCGTATATGGAGACGGGCCCGGGAACATTACGAATTCTGTTTTCTCCAGACATATCAACACTGAGCCCGTCCTGCCTTATCTGCTCAATATGTTAGAGTGCAACTATCATGTTTAGATACATATTCAGTGGCATGCAATTCCTCCTTTTAATGTGTATATGTAGGTGTGCATCTGCAAGTGTGTGTATGCACGTATGAGAGTGTGTGCGTGTGCGTGTGTGTTTTGAGATACGTGCCTCACTGCTTTGCCTCAGTTCAAAAGGGTTTAGTCCCGACAACGTGATGTCGGGCTGCGTCAGCTCCACCAATCCCAGCCTGGATAGCAACATTAGCAGCCAATCAGAAACTCCCAGCAGCCTTTGCTGTATGCCCTCTTTCCATATTCAGCAACACTAGTCTCAATCTGCTGGCTTCCCTGGGATGTTGCATAAAGACCCCCCATTCAACATGCTCCCATATTACAAGTTTCTTATGTCTGCATTATGACAACTCTTCAGTATCACAACCTCCTCATGCGAGTGTATGGAAACACTGGAGCACAGGGCGAACTGTGCACAGTCAAAGTGACACCCACAAGTCAGAGGGTAACAGCAGTTTTGTTTCATCACGGCGGTTGAAAAGATGATTTGATGTGTTGAGAATGATCTCCGTCGAGATGCAAACACATCGTGCTGTTCTTTCACACACTGCGGATCAATTGCGCACACATCTTTCGTACGCAAGCATACTGTTCACTTCACATTATGCACAAGTGCTCATTATGCCCACTCATAGACGGCTTTACTCCATTTGTGCATGCATGCGGACAGGCAGAACACACGCTCACACACACACGTGCACTGTGCATGCAGAGGGTGCACACAGCTGCACCAGTGTCCTGTCAGTTTGTTCACTGAATGCTTCCTCACAGAAGGCCGCGTTTCACTCCCTGTAGCCCACGTCCCCTTCACTGCCAGTGGAGGGTAGAAGGACCATATGAAGCCACTTCTTCACCTTGGAAACCTGTCAACTCACCCTTCTGTTTTTCTCTACTCCTCCCATAGTCACCCTCACTGTTTTTTTTTTCCTCCTTAACCTACTCAAACTTAGGGTCACCTCCTTTTCCTCTCTCTTTTCCATTCTCCACCCCCCCCAGTTCATTTTTCCTACAAGTTGTCCGCTCTCCTCCTGTCTCACCCACCCCACCTCTATCTCACCCGTCTCACCTGTACTCGCCAACCCCCACCCGCTCCCCTCCCCCAATCCTGTCCCCTTTTGCTGTGAGCGGAGCAGAGGGCCGAGTGAGTGAGCCAGCGGCCCCGGAGCCCGTCAGCACATCCGCACAGCAGCTCAGAGAGTCGACCGCTCCCCGAGGCCATCCGCTCATCACACAAACACACTCGCATCAACTCACTCCGCTTTTATCTCTTAGTCACCCCCCACCCCCCACCCCAACCTAAAAAAAAAAATAAAAAATCTCTTCCTTCGTTCCCCTCCTTCCCCCCCTCTGCCGCCCTTCATCCTAACAACCGAGGCTTTTCCCCTCCTCTTTGTTTCCCCCTCATCTCTTTTCCTCTCCTTTTTTCCCCTCTACCCTCATTCCCTCTATCCTCTCTATTTTTTGAGGCCATGCAGTATTTATGGTGTGGGCTGCTGATGCTGCGTCAGTGAACAGGCATCGCAGGCATACACACCGGTAGACACAAAAACACTAATGCACAGCTAAGATGGCCGACGCGACTGTCCTCATTTGATAACATCTACACGTACATGCAAGCTCACCCTTGTAGGTAGATGTTGGTGGAGTCACACGGTAGAAAATGATATTTTACAGGTCTATTAAACTGGAAAGTGCTATCTGAAAATCAGTGATGGTTGCCATTTTTATTCATTTGAGATTTTCTTTTTTCTTATGTTTTGTAAATTGCACTGTGTGGTCGCTGCAGTGGACATATACTCTGTGTTAAGTGACAAAAATGTCTTATGACATATAAAAATGGCATATCACATATCACACTTATCATGAATAAGGTCAGATCACACTCAAATAGACATATATCAAGCTGTCAACAATCTGCTAAGTCATGCTGGTGGCAGTTACTTTCTGACAATAGAAATGAGCATGAATATTCCATTTATATAATATCTTCACCCCAGCTGGCTGCGACACACGCCAATTCCCTGTTGGGGTACCCCCATGTCTCCCCCTGTGGCACCACATCCCTTAATTTAGGGGTGTCCCTGCCATCTAAAGCCAAACCCCACAGGAGCTGACCTTGACCCCTGACCTGTGACCTCTGCCACCCCCACACTTCTAACCAAACCTCTTCCATCTCCCCTGGTTGGCTGAGAATGGCGTGCTCATTACCAGGTGTCATTTATTACACCCTCACACACGCTGACAGCCCTAATTTATGGAGATTGCGGCACGTGTGTGCACAGCGTGGGGGTGGAGATGTGCGTGTCCATTTGATTATGTTGAAGCTTTATAACTTACATGTCTTTATTTTTAGAAGTCTTATGTTCTCAAGAAAAAAAAAAGTTAAAAATAAATCTATAAAAGTGAAACAATATGGATGAAATGAATTGGCAATGAACGGAAGAGTACTGATAAGTAAGAGAGCAAATAACAAAACAAATGTTACAACTTTGAAAAATTAAAAGCATTAGATTTCAGCCTGAGCTTCAGTTGTTTATTAGAAACAGACCTCAGCACCACTGCTGTTAGATAAAAACATCAACTAATTTAACACACAAACACACACATGAACACAAACTAAAACACTGTCAGCTTTAATTTCAAATTATGAAAACTGGCAATTGAGTGTTGGCAAATTGATCACACAGTTCATCATCAGACGAATGGTTCCAAAAGATTTTTGCTGCAAAACAAGATAAGCAATATTTTCTTTAAAATATATCACCTGCAGTGAAGTGAAACTGACTCTGGACTTCATTGTAATTTATAGTAATATTATAGTTATTACATTGTACCAATGTTAATTGATCATATTTCTGTTTATTTTAAAATATTAACTATTTGAAATAAAGTAAAAATAAATATGTAAATTTGATAAGAATTGAACTCTCTGTCTCCAAAGCTGTGTGTTATTTGTGAGAGTGGTCGAAGGCTAATAATACAAATATTCTGCATATATTTCTTCTGGAACTGCTGACCTGAACACTGTCTAACATTAAAAAAAAAAATTATCATTACTAAACATGATATCACTGACGTAAACATTAGGAAATCAACTTCTACTCTCATCCGGACTGATCTGGGTATAACAGTAGAACAAGGTCTGCTTGTTAGATTTGGATGCAGCCAAAAATAAACAGCACAAGGGCCAGAGTCACAGTGCTCTGACAACATGCCCAGAACCATGAAGTGATCATGTTAGAGAGCACTGCTCCGGCAGAGAACATAAAATGAAAGCTAGGGAGAGGAGTACAACAGATTTTCAAAAGAGATGACGATTACTGCAGTGATGATCTACAATGTGCATGCACACCTTAGAGTCCTATGTGCACACGTGCACACACAGTTCCACTGTTGTTTTAAGCTTGTCTCTGTATGTGTAGTGTCACCATCTGACAGCCAACAGCGCATCACTTTCTGTTTTGCTCCGTGTGTTTGCATATGTCATACATGTATGTATATATTATATATATATATATATAATATACACATACATGCAGAGTGTGTGTGTGTGTGTGTGTGTGTGTGTGTGTGTGTGTGTGTGTGTGTGTGTGTGTGTGTGTGTGTGTGTGTGTGTGTGTGTGTGTGCGTGCGTGCGTGCATGTGTTTGCACGTGCAGGCAAGTGTATGTGTGTATCCACTGGGGATGCTCTCGCCATCCCAACTCGGTTCTCTGCCTCTGTCTCCAGCCCATCAGGAGCGGCTTACATAAGAACAGGGCAAAAATAGCAGCTGAGAGAGGAGAGGAGGAGAGGGCTCTGCTGGCACGCACACAGTCGTAACGGGACCGCGGGGCACAGCACAACCCTGAGTACTATCACGCACACACATATACACACACGGGGAAGACGGCAGTTATCAGGCATTATACTTTTTTTTTTTTTTTTTGCACTTTTGTGGCAGAATAGTAGAAATGACGATAGCTGGTCAGACTTCTTCAGCGAAATAATCCTCGCTTGATGTTTCAACATGTGCAGAAGGCAGCGTTATGCCTGAAGGGGTTGAAACTAGTATTGCATTGAATGACAGTGCAGGGAGTTGGAGGTAGAGGGTAGGAATAAAGAGGTAAAAGAGGGAGGAAAAGGAAACTACATGAGATTGTTCATTAGTTCTCACTCCGCAGACTAATTGGTACGCACTGCCAAGTGCAGTAATTCTGAACTCACTTCAAATGTTTTTCCTCCAAACTCAGAAGGATGCGAAAAGTCACCAATTATGCAGAAACTTTTCTTAATTATTGTGGACACTGACAATAGCTTGACTGCTGAAATGTGTATTCTTTCGTCTCTGATTAATTTTTTTTTTTTTGCCTCATTTGCAGTCTTTTCTTGGTTTACGTCTGTTTGGGTGCCGACTGCTCTGCTGAAATGCAGAGGGAGGAAGGAAGGAGGGACAGCACCTAAAGAGGTGTAGAGGTTAGGCTAATCTCGGCTCTTACAGTTGTTAACGGATGAAAGGTTGTTGTGTAGAAGACACTCAGGGAGAAAAAGGCCACCGGTTCTGTAGAGGAGCAGGAAGAAAGAGACATGTTACACGCATCGGTACAGTGCCTTCGTTCTTTCCCGGCCTGTAATTTCTTCCTCCGTCTCCTCCTTCTCTCCTCCCTTCCTTTCCAGTTTTTCATAGCAGCCAACATCCCATTTAATCTGATTACCGTCTTACTGTTTCATCCTCCTGTTTTTTTTGTTTTTGTTTTTTTTTGCATGCATGCAACTGAACATCACAATTCTGACTGTGCGTGGTGTGTGCCCACCCCTTCTTTCACCACCACTGAAACACACAAACATACATGCACATGTGGTAAATTGAAGAAAAGGATGGATGTTGGAAGGAATTCAGTGAGGGGGTGGGGGGTAGGTCAGAGAAGAAAACTGAAGGAGTACAAATTGCAGAAAGAAGGAGGGCAGGTGAAGTTGGAAGTGTGGAGAAATGGCAGGCTTTTATCCCCCCGACGGCCGGCAGGGACAAACTGAGTGGAGCCATTTTTTTGTTGCAAGTGTAAACAGTGGAAGAGATTTTACAGAGTTGCAAGAAATCTCAGCGGGTTTAAACACAAAAGCCCAAAAAGTGAATGCAAGTGCGTTTGTGTACGTTGGTTTGTGTATGAATGTTGGAGAGAGTACTTACTTCCAGAGTCATGCCCCCCCCCCCACCCACCCACTTTGTCTGATTTTGACTTCCATTTGTGTGGAAGGGGTTACTTTAAAATTTGCTGATTTTGGGCAGGGGGGCAATTAATAAATATTTTTGGCTCTTCTGGGTGTAGGTCAGTGACCCTGAGAGGCGGTGTGTGTATGCGTGCGTGCATGTGTGTGACCCGTAGCCCCTCCCCTTCTGTCCACCCCCCATTACCCTCTGCTTTCAGAGGCAAGGCTCTCATGCATAATGCAGAGAGAACAGGGAGGCTCTCATTAATAATTACTGCCGCCTTTGATGGATGGAGAAAATAACGAAGGGGGCTGTTAAAAATGGAGAGAGCAAGAGAGAGATGGAGGCGGGAGGAGAGAAGTTTTTTTTTTGGGTGGTATTTGTTGCTGTTGTAGCTCTTTGAGGACTGAATGCTTTTGGGGATGGATTTGGAGTTGGTATAATCAAAAGCTAGGCTGATGTTTTGGATGGTGTTAATATTTTGATTAGGAAGTAACTCCTCTTCTGATGGTGGAGGGAGCTCTGAAGATGAGATGAATCTTAATTGTCTTTGTGTTGGAAGCAGCTATTACCACTCAAGGGCTTTTGTCTCCTGACTTTTCTCTAATATTCCATATCTTCAAGCATTTCTTTGAGATGGAAAGTCTTCCCCATCTTTACTTTCTTTTATTAAAAATTACTAATTTATTTATTTTTGTGATGTTAAAGATTGCTTTGCTGTGAAACGGCTTAAATCAAATTTCAGCAGTCAAACCATTAGTTTGATGATAAATGACAGGTTCTCTTTATATAATTATTATACATATTTTGTCTATATATAGTGTTGCACGTGTATATGTGTGCATGTAAGTGTAGTTCTGTTTGTGTGTGTGTGTTTGTGTGTGGTTGGTCAGAACCGCAGGGTCAGTAGGGAAGGTCAGAGGGAACAGCAAAGCTACAAGACCCCTGCCAGCCAGCCAATCAGAGTAAAGGCTCTCGTGGACAGCCAATGGTAGAGTGGCTTGGTGGCCTTTGATGGAGGGGCCACCATTAGTCTCGTCCCTGAACAACAGCGCTGGGGGCAAGATGGCCAACATCCAGCACTGCAGAGGTGGAGAGGGTGAGGGTAGAGATGGATGCAGAGACAGAAGGAGAAAAATGAGAGAGTGAATTGATGGTAGACGGTAGAATAATCAGAAAAAAAAGATGGAAAGAAGTTAACTTAGAAAATTTGTGTTCACGAAATAGTAGAATATGAAATGAGGGATGTTTGTAGCCACGATATCGGCACGGATCCAGGGACGGCAGTGCTAGTGTGTAGGTCAGTCCATCAGTTTGCTCCAGACTGAAATATCTCAACTACGATCGGACAGGTTGTCGTAAAATCTGGTCAACACATTCATGCCCCTCTCATGATGAATTGTAATCATTTTTATAACACCCTGAGTTCTTATCTAGCAGGATCAACGCATCAAAATTAGTTCACTGCTTGCACTTCAGTGACCTGCAAATGAATGACATTCACATCAGCCTCAACTCCACCAACTTTCTTTGGTGGTAATTAGCAAATATTAGCATGCTAACACGCTAAACTAAGTTGGTGACCATGATAAACATTACTCCAGCCAAAAACATGAGTGGAGGGTTAGGGTGTAGTGAGGACCTCGTGAGATGACAAGGTTGTGTGAAATGTTTGACAGATAGAAACTATCTAAAGAGAGAGGAAGATAGGAAGACATTCACTCTTTTTTTTATCATATTGTAAACAAGCATTTAACATGGTTGAAGACATTTTCAATAAAGCAAATTCTCTGAGGCAGCAACATTAGTTACACAGAGTTTATTCAGTGTGTGTCAGAGAGCGTCTGCGTGTCTGCTCTGATTTGAATGAAGACCGGATGAATACTTATAGCCATTATATCTGAACAGACTGTGTCACCGATAGGTTGTGACAGGCAATGATGTAATGTAACATTTAATCTAAAGAGAACAAGATAGGCAGATCTCTGCAATGGCACATTGAGAAAAAAAAAAATCTGTTTTCTGCCATACGAATGAGATATTAACAGATGCAACTCGCAGTGTGTTTTTTGACAAAATGTAAACAGTTGAAGCTTTTATTGGCAACAAACCTTATCTCCTGAAGAAATTACTGTAGGTGGGGAATCAGCACTGCAGGGGCACTGCCATTTCTTACGTGATTGGTTAAAAAATATGAACTACACATATCATGAAAGGATCATATCTCAGCTTCCAGTAGATACACCTGGCACATTTCCCTCTACTTAAGTGCAATACATAATTTGATCACTCAAACAGACTACACTTAACACACATTACAGTTGAGAGAGCCATTGTTTTGCTTGTTTAAAGTTGCACTTTTTATATTAACTGCAGATAAAATGTCTGTGAGCTCTTTTAAGTGTCTTTACTGTTTTGATTCAGTCTCATCAACCTCATTTCTCTCTCAACCCAATGAACACGACCTGCCAGGCAAAATGTCAGATGGATAGAGTCGGCAGCTCTCTGGTGAACATAGTAGTGAATTTATTTTCATTCGTGGATTTTATAGCCACAATGCATGTTAATGAACATCAGTAAAAAATACATGATGTTAACATACCGGATTAGAGCAAAAAGGCTCATTTACACCCGTGGTCCCTAGGCAGGTATCAGAAAACAGAAAACATCACAACTCACAATATACAGATATGAAGTACACAAATAGAAAGACAAATACACTTTGCTGCATACTGAGTTAAAAGTGATCACAGATCTGGTTTGACTGAAGCCAGTGTTTGAGATGAGTCTTAAAGGTGGAATATGTAGGACACTCCCTTATTGCAATTTAGCAGCCGAGAGGCCAGATACATCCCTCAGGAGAGCAAAACAGAGCTACAAGAAGAGTGAATGTTGGACTCTAGACACAAGCACAACGCCAAACGAATGCTAGTGTGTTTAATGTGGCTGCGTGTCTGATGTGTTAATGGGCAACTGTGTGCCAACATGTTCACATATCGGCTTTAGAAGGAGATAATACAGTATGTTGTTGTTGTGTTTGCAGCTTGTTTTGCTGTTCTCAAGAGACCAAGACAACTGATTTAAAAAAAATGTATTAAAAACAGGGAAGAGATGGAGAAAACAACAACAAGACACAAGTACAGAAACGGAAGCATGATAAATACACTACTTGCAAAAAGTTTCCGAGTGCACCAACAGAAGCAGAATCAGCTCCCCCCTGATGCGCCCTCTCATCTTTGCGCCTTCATTTTCATCGGAAATCACTGCCCGATAGCCACAGTTTGACCAACCTAAGTGACAGTGGCAGCGAAGAGGAGGAAGTCTGTTGTTCAGATGAACTAAGCCGCTGTCGATGTCAGTGGGCTGAAAGGCAAAGCTGTAAAAGCCTTAAAGGAAAACACAAACATGCCACTCACACCAGCCCATAACAGGAGGCCGAAGATTGAGGAAGACAAGGATTTAGAAAGATAGATGAAGCGAAACAAACAAAAAAAAAAAGATTCTCTTCAGTTGCAACAAGAAACAAAGGCTGAGTGGGAGAGATGGTGAGAGATGGAGACTGGGAGAAGGCTGCTGTAGGGAGGTCTGTGGATGCCAGGGGTGCTCGCGATTGCTGCATCTGAAAAGCATAGAAGTGACGGCAGCTGTTTGGCCTCCTAATCAAGGTACACTAGACCTGGGCCTCCTCCAAACACACTGATGTAAAGCTGATGAAAATTTTGACAGTGCCACATGGATGACAAAAAAGAAGAGGAGAATGCACCCACCTACATGAGCCCGTACACCTACACACCGCAGGCCTCCTTAATGAAAGCCTGAATCTGCTGTGATCTTTGAATTCATTTAGCTTCATGAATTCAAGATGCAGGATGATGACATGATTATGAAAACCTTTTTTTTTTTTTTTTTTTTTTTTAATGCAAATGACATTGTGTCTGCGGTGATTGTGGTGATTATGTGTGTTTACACAGGTATGAAGCAGCAGAACGACCATGGTACTCAGTACCGTTCAGCCATCTACACGTCCAGCCCCACTCAACAGGAGCTTGCATTAAAGAGCAAAGTGGCCTTCCAGCAGGTATAACACCCACACACACATCACAAGGTTTCATTATGACATTTACTCAAGCATGGAGTTACATATAACCAAACCACACGTCAAGTAAGGCAGGAGCGGCAGAGCGTGTGTTGAAAAAGTGTGAAGACTGATTCACATTTTCTGTAATTTGATGTTTAGAATTGAGACATAACATAAAAAGCACTGCTCCACTTCCTATGTTATGGTATAAAGTCATGTGTTAACTTTTAATGGTTTATGTTTGTGTATTTGATTCTGTTTTAGCAGAGAATTATCAGAACGAACAAAACATAATTTTGCCATCATCTCTTATAACTTTTAAGTGGGGCTAAGCTGTAGTGTGGAGGTGTTATTTGAATAACAATTAAAAGCCTCTGGAGTGGTGACCTCTTGGAGTTGGATGCTGTTTAGTTAAGTAAAGCCACCTCTGTTCAGTTGATCCCCAGCTACATCTAATCGGTGACACCCCCTTTCTTAAACTGAAAGAGAGGAAGAGGGTCGTTAGGTCATCTAAACTCATTTCTAAATCTCTCCCTTTCAGCGGCACACGCGTCCCCCTTTTGTTCTTTCCGTCCATCTGTCCATCCCTCCGTCCATCTATCCATTGATCCCTCCATCAGTTCGACTTGCTCGTCTCTGAACTCTCAAAATGGTATTCATGGACAAGCTTGCAGGGGGCAGAGGGGAGAAAATTACAGTCGTCATGGTTACTTAGGACACTGGGGGTCAACAGTCACAGGCCACACGCCTGTCAAGTTGCCATGACAACAACCTCCCAACCTTGGCCTTGGGCTGGGGTCAGAGGTGAGAGAGGAGTGGCAGCTGGGACCAGGAAGGTGGGGAGGTGGGGGAGGAAAAGCAGGAAAAGAAAAAGAAAGGAGGCAATCAGATCAGAGGGCCATGACTGACAGGCTATCAACTGACAGTGACCCTCACCCTTTGGCTATCAACTGATGGTGACCCCTCCCCACACACATACACACACACACACACACACACACACACACACACACACACATATATACACCACCTACATTTATAAACCATACACTCTCACAGCGTTTAGAGAGACAAAAGCACAACTGGCCTGGAACAGCAGCGAGAGGACTATAACACACAACAACATGCCAACATGCCTGATATTATATATTATAATATCTACAATCTATATATCTATAGATATTATATATTTAGATGTTTCTCTGAACACTGTTATAACATCTCATCCACATTGTCTGAAAACTTCAACTTCAAAATTCTTTCTTGATCTTGGAAACAGCAATTGACAAAATAATCTAACCTCTGTTGGTTTAATGATGTCAATCAATGGTTATTACAATATAATAATAATTTAATGAACTTCAAACTCAACTTTTAGCACATTGTGACAATAAGTTTCTTGAACATCTCTAGTTCATGACAACTGAGCAAACCAGCTGCTGATGATGCTCATGTGATCAGAACAGTGACTAAATGGATCTCGAGGTGAGATTGATTTAAAATTGTTTTGTCAAAAGAAAATGAAAAATGATGATAGAAACATAATCCATGAACCTTTGCTTCTTTTACACCATCAATAATGTCTTTAATGGAATAAGGCCCATCACTGTGGTTCTTTAATCCCTGAAACACTGACATTATTCCTCAGTCATTCATATAAAAGTATCAGATTTGAGTTACATCTTTCAGGAATTTAATGATAGTTTTTAATGAAATTTTCCTAAAAGAAAAAAGTTTCCCAGAACACATACTGTACCACCCCCAAGCAACCTGTTCTGAAAATAACAGTCTATGACATGAAATCACTCTGCCATAAGCCTGTAAATAATCAGAGAGAAAACCGAGCAAAAACAAGACAACAAGCCTCAGGTTCATCAAGTTAATATTACAACACACCAAAGGCAGCAGATACTCACAACACACACACATTTCTAAACATCCAGAGGAGAAAGAGCACTCAGACTGTTCCCCCCTTCTCTCTCCCCACCAACGCTGCTGACACCACTGATCTGTCAACCACTTCAGTGGCACCCCAGTTTCATCTGAGGGCCACTGGGACACATATCTTCTCAAAGCAGCTGACACGCTCTGAACCAAAATGGCAGCTTCCTGCCCTGAAATGGCTGCCTTTGCCGCATTGATGCTGAGTCTCAAGAACGCCTGGCTTGAAAATGGCATCTCTACAGAGGAAGGGCTGGCTGTGTGCGTCTGTCTGTGCGCGTGAGGTTATGGATGTGTGTGTGTTTGTGTGTGTGTTATCCTAAAAGGCCAATGCTCTCTATCGGGAGAAGTGCGTTCATGTTCGGAAGAGTGACAAGAGCGAGTGGGTGGAGGCGATCTAAGACGACCAGAGATAAGACAGGCATCGCAAAATCCAGATTCCACCCCACTGCCAGCCCATGACTCACACACACTCACATGTAGCACAGACACACACACACACACACACAGACAGACATACATTTGGCACATACACGCACAGCCCAATGAATAATTAACCCATACGAAGAGTCTCTTCTGCAGGGCTTTCAGTTTCTTAACTTCAGCATTGGAGGTGGAGGGGGGGGAGTAAGGGGGGAGGAGGAGAGTGAGGCAGAAAAGCTTGTTTAAGCGCGAGAGCAGAGAGGGGGAGGAGAGGGAGAGGGGAGAGGAGAAGGGGGTTCTCTATAATGAAATTTGAAATTTGCAGAACATCAAAGGCTTCTGTAGCCAAGCCGCTGTGGCAGCAGAGCAGAGAGGAGGAGTGCATCTCTTTCTCTCCCTCTGTCTCCCCCCGTCTCTCACTCTCTCTTTCCCCTTCTCTCTTTCCCTCTATCCCTCCCTTTCTGCTAAAATGTGTCTCCCCAGAGCTGGGTGAGGGGGGTTGGGGAGGGGGGCGAGTGGAGGGTGAGAGAGAAGGGATGGGAAGAGTTGATTAGGAGGAGAGAGCGAGGTGGGGGTGGGTCAGAGATGTGTTCGGGTTTGGAGAGAGAAACGGGAGAACAGAGGTTCTATATGAGTGTGTGTGTGTGAGAGAGAGAGAGAGAGAGAGGAGAGAGTGAGAGTGTGTGTGTGTGTGTGTGTGCGCATGTATGAACAATAGGTTTTATCAAGCCAGCTTGAATATTGTGTGTGTGCATGCGCACATGCATGTGTGTCGGGCCTTGGAGGGGTGAGTGTGCCCTCTGATAAGGCATCCTAACTTAATGAGCTTGAAGGGGGGATGGAGGGGAGAGCACAGGGGTTCGGATGATGGGTGGAAAAAAAAAAAAGAGGGGTGGGGGGGGGGGGGGTCGTTTGGGGCTAGAAGTCTTGAGGAGAAGCCCGGGGGTTGTTAAAAGGTGGCACGGCATCAGCAGGTTTCGTAATCGGGCTTCAAGTCGCACGAAGCTCACGTCTCTCGTTTTGGAAAGTATTCAAAAGTCAGATTTACCCTTCCAACTGTTCCCAGCTCACATTTTACAGTCTGTCTGGGATTTACATGAAAATCTTACAGTCGTTTTGCCGCGTGCTGAACTTATCGATAACAGCAAGACATCTTGCTTATGTAGCTCTAAAACAGTATCGGCTGAGATAAAAGAGAATAACACAGAATTGTTACTGGTTTAATGTTCACACAACTTTTTTTTTTTTTTTTTTTTTTTTTTTTTAAATCGCCAGAAGGTAAACGGCCATCTTTCAGTGAGATCTGGTCGAGTGCAGTGCAGCTGAGATGTAAAAAGGCAATTGGTTTTTCAGACAAATGCGGGGCTGATCTTGTGCGTTTTCGCTCTTCAGATGTTGAGCTACTTGTTGTCTGCCCTGGAAAAAAGAGAAAAAAAAAAACAAAAAAAACAAAACAAAAACGTAGGAGCGTGCACCGCCTCGCTCCGAGACTGAAGTGCGTGCATCCTCTCTCCCTCTCAAAATGTAGGAGTGTTGGCTTCCTCGCTCACAAAATGTAGGCGCGCTCGCTGAAGATTAGAGCCCAGCTAAAATGGATGCCTGACCCGCGCTGAGAGAGAGAGAAAGAGAGATGAACAGAGCAGGGCAGCAAAAAAAAAAAAAAATACTCTTCATCCTCTGTGCATAGACAGACACGCAGAGGAAATAGACATCCTTTAGCTCACACTCACACACTCACACACACACACAGTCGCAGTGATGTACATGAGTCTTTTACATACAGGACCTTTTACAGAACCTCACAGGAACAAGAAGCATCATGTGCTCCTCTTTCACCCTCTTTTTCTCTCTTTCAGGCGATTGTGTTTACGTTTTTTTTTTCCCCCCACCACAGTCTGTTTTCATTCCGTCAGTCTCTCGGTATTCTCCCATACTCCTCTCCTCCTTCACTTCACTCCCTCTCTCCCTGCGTGACTCTGCACCATCTCCGTGTCTCTTTCTCTCCCTGTCTGTCTTGCTCCTTCGTCCTCTCTCCATCACTCCTGCCCTGTCCCTCTCTCTCTCTCTCGCTCCCTCTCTCTCCCTGAGGTCATTGGGGGCAAGCGTGGTGCAGCGGACTAGTCGATAAGTATCATGTCAGGCCATTTCATGTGTTTTCAGGCAGAGCCACAGTCTACCTATTACCAGCACTGAGCCACGGAGTGGCTCAGCTGTCTGCGGCACTCAGAGTGTATTTACATTTTTAAGATGTTGAAGGGCTTTTTGTGCGCCAGTGTTCAGGTGTGCGACTGCAGTGAACGAAAGAGATCAAGTATCCGTGTTAATGCACAAACCATTTGTTTTCTTTGGTCTTTAAATTCAGAATTACAGTGGTGGAGAGTAACTAAGTGCTTTATTTGAGTACAGTTTGAGGTACTTGTATGCAGGTTTTTTTTTTTTTTATTTCATGCTATTTTATCCTCTTCCTCCTTTACATCTCATAAATGATCTTCCATGTTACTGCTGTAACATGACGAATACTCACACTTTGTTACTTTAAGTATGTGTATTTGTACTTCCACTTAAAAATAAGAATTTTTCTCGTAACAGAGTTTCACCTTTTTGCCTTTATGTAATAGTATTACAGTATAGAGAGACGGGGGTGATGACATTCGACAAAGGTCCTCAACCAAAATTGAATCTGGAAAGTTGCGGTTACGTGGGATATCAGCAGGATCTCTCTCTGTAATGGATTATTTTTTTCTACAAATTTTAACTCAATAAAAGATCCCAGAGCTTGTTCCACTGCTGCTGAATTACTCTACATGCCTTGTAAACCTTGCACAACATGCTCTGTCAGCCCTGTACTAGATTAAAGTCATGCCACTTAAACAATTTTGACTTTGAATTTGAAATCAGGACTCAGATGAGGACACCAAGAAAAAAAAATGCAGCAGTGGAGGTGAGGAGAAACAGTAAACTGGTGAAACCATAAACCAGTAACGGGGGTCGACGAAGGGGTGATTACATAAATCACAAAATTGAGGTCATATCCTTCTTCAAATGTCTTCACCATGAGTCATCGGGTGTCACAAACTCTATGTCAATGCGCGTCTCTTCCCCACCACTCTGCAGCCGCAGGCCTTCTGAGGGAAAACGACAGAGAGAAACAAGACAGTGGGGTAAGGAAGAGAGGAGAGAGTACATTTTCCTCCTCCTCCTCCTCCTCCTCTTCCTCCTCCACCACCTCCACCCTCTCCCAGGGTGTCACGTCCTATTTGTGTCCCAGGGCCGTCTCTCTGGCGATGGTGATGGCGAGAGGGGCTCTCTCGCTTGGCTGGATAGCGGGGAGGACTTGGTAGCACGAAGCGGTGGTCTGTGCTCACATGGGGGAGAGAGAGAGAGAGAGAGAGAGAGAGAGAGAGAGAGAGAGAGAGAGAGAGAGAATCAGCAATGGAAGGGATGGAGGAGAGAGAGAGAGAGAGAGAGAGAGAGAGAGAGAGAGATGCACCCGTTCAGCCATGTCTTTGACAGGGGAGTCTTTCCGACAGGCGTGAAGAAAGGAAGGGCTGACTGGGCTGAGTGAGCTCAGCCCTGGACACACACACAAACATGTTTTTGTCACTTAAGAGGACACCGCATTGACTTCTATTCATTCCCCCAAGATTTAACTGACACATTAGGACCAGTCCATGCCTAATCCTAACCGTAACCATCACCTTAACCAAAACATCTTAACCCGGAGATGTAATGCGTTACCTTGCAGGGACCAGCTTTTTGTCTCTAATTAGGAGGGCAGTCCCCATAAGTCACCTTTTTGTGACCCCGCAAATTCAGTAATATGTATACGAACTACTCATAACGTTTCCCTTTGTTTCGATCCTTTCCCTCACATGCATATGCAGTGTATATGAATTTCTCTTGCATCATTTGAATGTCATCATCAGCACCAGCATCAAAATGCTCAACTTGAGGAGCATCTATTGCACTCTGGAATTTTCTCTTTTTCTCTCTCCATTTTTTTTTTTTTATTTTTTATTTTTTACCATCCACATTCTTCCCTCCATTCCTTTGCTGCTGCTGCTGCAGTGAGAGAGAGAGCGAGAGAGAGAGCGAGAGAGAGAGAGAGAGAGAAAGCGAAGCCACATAAGGTTATACACAGTGGCGTGACGCCATGCATTCTGATTTATAGATCTAAAATGGCTGCCGTGTTGTGACTGCTGTAGAGGGCTGGATGGAGAGCGAGGGAGTGGTGCGGGGGTGTGTGTTTGCTCGGAATAGCAGACCTTTTCTTGGACTTTGTGTTCTCCTCACATGTAGCATCCTCTGCCCCGGAGGGTTCGCTACTACAGTGGTTTGGTGGTGATGACTGATTAATTAGGCCATGATGTACAAAGCTCCATGCTTGTGTCAGCCGGTTCACTACAATGCTGTTGGATAAAGGCAGGGGAAATGGGTTCTTCTGACTGCACACTCTTTGCATTTGAAAGGTAAACATGTCCACGCTCATGATGCTGGTGTTCCATGGCGAGGGCTGCGTTGTGCTGCAGTTTGGTTTGTGGACACTGGGTCCTTCCTGCAGGGAGATTAGAGCCCTCACATTGTAGCGGCAGCCACTGAGGACTTAGAGGTCAGCTGCTGCCTCAGCCTCTCTGTGGGGCGCGGAGCTTTGATTTACTGACTCCACTGCATCACCTCCAGCAAACACACACACGCACACAAACACACACATACACAGCTAGTACCACACTGCCTCCATGTGGACAAAACTACACACTACCCTGCTGCCCTTCACTGACAGAACTTCCTCTTAGAAATTAGTGGTGATACATTTGCTTTAAATCATCTCCCTCTTACACGCACAACTCCCCTGCTGACCTAGTTGATACAGGTACCAACTAGAACCAGTCTGATCTGGTCAAAATCATTTATTTCCACGCTTGAGTTATTCAGCTCAGCTCCAGCAGCAGTGGTTGTATAGACAGACAGGTGACAAAACAAACTGAGCTAAATAAATGAATGAAGGAACATAGTTATCGTTGAGGACACTAAGGTCATTTACTTGGTACTTTGTCTGGGAGTTTTATCAACCTGGAGAGATTTTACACAAATAATACATAATACACATAATGCATGAGAGTATTTTATAGACTGATTCCAACATTTCTAGGCGCAATGTAATGAGACTTAATTATAAATTTGGCTACTATCAGACCAATAAATAAAGGGTTCAGTATACCTGATTTTATTCAAGTTATTTAACAGCTTCCAAAACAGCTTGGGGTTACGTTGGGGCAGCTCCTCATCATTCAAAATTATGTGAATCAGTGCGGGATTATCATTTGGAAGAATGGTGTTCATCCCTCCCGTATTTTCAGAGACTTGTAGAATCTATGCCAATGTGCCTGAACTGGACTCTTATGCAGACCCAGTACCTCACTAAGGGACTTTCCTGTTTGTAGTCAACCTATATGTATGTTTTTCCTGAAACGGTCATGATTCTTTTAGCCACTTGGTGGCACTAAAACAACCTGTGAACACAAAATTGTCCCTATAAAGTTGCGAACATGTCAGCAAAACAGCTAATCCAGCAGACATGGACCATTTGGATCAGTTAGGATAATCTTTGTGGCCACCTGGCTAATGATAGTCCAATATTCACACTCCTCCTAGATCAGTTTTGGTCTCAAATCCCTATGGAGATATCTGGCTCCTCAGCTGCTAAATGCTCCATCATATTCACCGGCCACTCACTAACTACGTCCGGTGTTGAACAGGTATTGTGTAGTGTGGATTGTGCAGATGAAAACAGCTGCCTGCTGCTGCTGGAAACAAGGTTTGAGAGCAGCGAGAGAGAACCAAAACAATGAGCTATAACCTTCTTGGCAGGATTGCAGTGTTGAATCACTATGAACAACGCCTTTTACATTACACATACAGTAATTTGACACATTGTTTATGTGAAAATATAGATTATTGCAGCTTTAAAGTGACAGCTACATCCTGGAACATGTGCCCGCTCACAGTCTTTACATCATCATGTCCAAGGATTAAAATGAAAGATGTTTCTTTCACCATATCTCTGCAAAAATATGAAGCACATACATTTCAACAATGGAAAAGTGGATAATGCTGCACAAGTCTTTTGACAAACTTTATCAATACATTTGAATACATTTTCCCGCCTTACAAAATTGTCTGTGTGGAGTCCATCATCATTTCTGTGAATTCAAGATGACCACAACCTCCATGAAGGAGCAAGCTACAAACCTTAACAGGCAATTTTCAAGTACCACCTTAAGCAGAACGAGGCCCCCATCCTTAAATATTCCCAACAATATCCATGACAGTATCATGCAGAGAGGCAGGACGTATGCAGAAGCTGATAAGACCAGGTTGAGCCTGAATTGAATATATTCTGTTTCTGCACTGTGCTGTTTGCTGAACGCTGCCAACTGGCGCCTCCACAAAGCAAAGCTCCTCCATGCTGCACACTGGTCTAAGGTATAGCACAGTACATGCGAGCTACTTGTTGCCCACAGACAGTCCCAGTGCACCAAGAACTTGTTGTTTTGTCAGCTCTCTGGAGCAGTGATCTAGAGAGGACTGAGCACTTGTATTATTAGATAGAGAAAACCACTCAGCACAGCAGGTACACCTTTGATATATCTGTCAGAGGTGTTTAGAGTGTGTATGTGTGCCTGCGTGAGCGAGTGTGCTTCTCTAGTGCGTTTGAAGCCTTCTCTCAAGGTGTTTAGAAAAGTGTAAGTGTGAAAGTGTCTTAAGGAGTTCTCAAAGAGAGCGGATACTCTTTGATGCTTTGTCCCACAGAGAGAGCCACAGAGGCAAGCTGCACTACAAAGATAAAAAGATGTTCCTTTCTTCTGTCACTCAATCACCCTGCTTTCTAGTTGAGGAGCAGAAACTCTTTACTGTATTAGTAAGAGGTATTGAAAGTTCACATCCAATACACTACAGAATAAAACAACCATTTAAGAGGCACGCACGTTCTGGGGAAGTTACAGCAATCGCAGAAAGTAGAGCTGAATCTATGTCATGACTTCGCTGGTGGAAACAGGTTGCAGAATCTGAGCAGAGGAATACTCGTCTCACAGATACTGTAGGTTTGTTTTTAGTGATTCTAACCTTGAGGATCAGGCTTTAACCCCGTTATCATTGATAGAGTGTGGTATATGAGCACATGTAAAAATAGCTCTGAGGATCTCTGAGGAAGAATTAATTTATAATACATCTATCATTGATAGATATATATCTATATAATCTAATTTAATCTAATTTATAATTTGTACACAGGAAGTTTGATGTATATATTTATAACGATTTATACAGTTTGAATGGGGCAGATTTCTAGAGAAACACTCTTGCCTGGTGATTTAGTCAGAATCAGTCTGATTGGTTCATAATCTGAAAGTATATTTTCTGTAAAATGAATCCTGTTTCTTCATTTCAACATAAACAAATGGTTCTTTTTTTCTGCTTGTGTCTTCTTTTGGGAACAACTGGACAGTAATTATTTTTGATTTATGTGCCCATCTCTACCCCTAGGAGTTGGATAAAAAAGGCTACGGTCCCATCACAACAGAGATCCTGGAGGGGCAGCAGTTTTTCTACGCCGAGGACTATCACCAGCAGTACCTGAAGAAGGTACCAAAAGGCTACTGTGGCCTGAAAGGCACAGGAGTCTCATGTCCCATTGGAGCCAGAAAGGATGAGCTGTGAGAAAGAGGAGAGGATCAGTTGACTGATGACGATTTTTGTAGGCACTGATGTCGTCAGTTACTGGTGGTAATGTTTTATCTTTAAAACTATTTGATACACTGTTGAAATATATTTGCAGTGTATCTATCACTTTTAAAATATAAGACTGTATTAGTCAAATCATTAGTCATTCCAGAGCCTCAGGAAATCTTCTTCTCAAAGCTTCGATAAGTCCTTGCTGTCTGTCAGTTATGGACGATAATAGTGTACAGTGAAGCAGTTTAATTGTGTAGCACTGTTCAAACAAAAAAGCAATTCAAAGTGCTTTATGTAAGATATAAAAATATATTAAAACAACACTTAAATGGCAATAAGAAATAAAAGGAGGTAAATGAAAAAATGTTATAATGAAGCTCTTAAGTAACATGTGGAGCAGCAGAGTCTGTGGGCTGCAGCACAGTCAGCTGCCACAGGGTGGCGACATTTCTCAAAAAATAGCAGCTGCAGCAGAGTTTTTTTTTTGTTTGTTTGTTTTTTTTTTAGTTTGAGTGTGACATATTGTACCAAATAACCCATCTAAAATCTTTATCTTCCAAAGTTGGTTGATTGGAAGAAAATCTGCCAACCTCAGTGATTTTCTAAGCCAGCAGTTTACTTTTCACACGATACTGTGACAGAGCTCAGACTTTACTGTCAGAGCAAGAATTCTTAAGATTTCTTAAAAGTTGATTTTAATACAATCATATTATTTTACTAAGTAGCTTAGTATAATTCAAACACAATAATGCCCTCTGAATTTAACACAGTCTGTTCTTTTCATTTTACTGTAAATAAGTGGTATGTATGAATTTATTTCAGTCGAAACAGATTGAGCACATTTTCTTACAGTCTCATGTTGGAAATAATAAAATTAATCTTCTCCTGATATTTGTTTCTTGACCTTACACATGTTTTTGTACGGGTGTTGGCGTATGTTAATGCATGCATGCATGCATGCTTCTGCCCATGCAGCTATAAATATAAAAGATAAGGTTATTTGTCCCCTTTCCTCCCCCATTTGAGAAGATGCCCACTTTACCAATGAGGGACAAATGGCTATGACTCACTGTGACACACACACATGCACGTTCAGAGACTACTCATTCTGGATCACAGAATGACACGCTTGAGGCACTCATGTATGCAATATAATACACACTTTGCTTAAACACTCACTCCACCCCACCCCCCCACCCCCTCCAAAAACCCATAATTATGAATAAAAGTTCTATTTCACATCATATAATTACAAATCATAAAGCACTGAGCGATTACTGAACAAGCATTGTGTGCCATGCCTTTTATAATTAAACACATCAACCTGACAGTCTATTTAAAAATGAAAATCACACTCATGGTTAGACTCCAAAATACAGAGATGATATCTAGAAAAAGCTTTTTGGTCGACCGCAGTAGTGTGATTCACCCCGCTCTTGTTTTTCCCCTCCCTCTCTTCTATCTTTCTTTCTCTGTGTGTATGTGTCACATCCTGACACCTGTGTGTAGGTGTGGACCAGGGCACAGGTGCAGGTGCAACCTCTCAGGGCCTATTTTAGTATTGGGACAGATATTTTTGCATGTGTCTGCATGCAGCAGCCGTGTGTGTTTGTGTGTTTGTGTGTGTGTGTGTGTGTGTGTGTGTGTGTGCGTGTGCCAGGGCATGTGAAGCTGTGGCTTGCTTGATCGAACCGCGCTGAGTGGTATGTGGTTGGGCCAGCTAGCGCCTGCCTATATTTTTGCATGCTGTTGTGTTTTGTTGAGTGTGTGTGAGGAGATAACCTTTTAATAAAGTGATCTTCATTTCCTCAGTTTTGAAAAGAGGATGGCACGACAGCTTTAATCACATGAAGAGATCAGGGTTTTTCGAAGAGAGGCCTCAGTGAAGCACGGCATGATTCTGTTTATTTCTGTCACATTAGATTGGAAGGCGTTACCACAAACTAAGGGTTATGAGTCGATTATATGCAGGAAGAGATCAGCTGTGGAAAATGTAGAAGTTAAAGGCAGAAGCTGTAGTAAGTGTATGTTTTCTGTGTATTCCTTTGTAATAGATTAAAATGGGGCATGGAAATGCATGGTACTCTCATATACGCATCCCTACACAAACACAGTGAGGCAGAGCAGGACACGAACCAGGCTGTGTGTGCCCTCCAGACAGAGCCTATTGTTTGCAGATGGGCCTTTAGTGGCCCCACAGCTGGCCACAAAGAGCATACCGCTCCAGCTCGCTGCTATGCCTCTCACTGGCCTGTGCTCAGTCACCCTGAAGAGAGTAGGCAACTCACAGGCACATGAACACTACCATGTTCATGCATTTGATATCTTATTCTACTATAATCTTACAAGCGTGTTTTATTCTTCTTTTCCTGTCCTCGGTGTCAAATTCTCTAAGCTCCTATAGAAACAACATCGCCTGGTTATTTGAAGAAAAGAATAGCTTTGTGCAAACACATGGTACTGTTGGAAGAGTGGGCTGAAACAGAAAGGTGTTGGTTGTTTATCAGAAGTACTCTGCACTCTTACCCACACATGTACACACACACACACACACACATACACATACATAAACACACGTCCCAACCACTACCTCTAACTTCGTCCTGTACTGCCGCCTAATGCAAAAGGCAGCGCCCACGCACGAGAAACAAACACACCAAAAACACACCTTGCAGAGACGTGCACCCACACAAATTTCTTGCACTCTGATACGCTCTTTATTGTGTCCTCCTTTCACAGCGTTTCATTTATCTTCCCTACGACGGCTTCAAAAGATCTTACCGTATATATATATATGTAATACATATGTCATACCCTGTATGTACACATAGGTGGAAGTAGCCTTGTTTTATTCCTCTCTAGATGCTACCATAGGCAGCAAAATAATTTGTTTTTGCAGGACACCAACACGGCATTGTTTGGTGAGCTGTATAAATAGAACAGCAGAGTGGTATATTGTGGTGTTGTCCTACCAGCTGGAGATTTGTTGTGCCTTCTTGTCCTGCTCCTCACATAATTACTTTTCTGGATTGTAGAGGTTGTAGACACACAATTGGATATGTGTGTGGGAGTATGTATCTTCTGTATATGTGATAGCAGAGGCAAAACAACAACGTGTATTTTTCTATACGTCCTGTACATTTCTCTCATGATGATATGAGGAGGAGGTGCAGGGTTTTGCAGATGCCAGATGTGTTTGCCTGCCCTTCCTAGCTCTCCCTTCCCCTCCCTCTGGTTCCTGCATGGGCGCAGGGTCTCAATCAGAGCATCAGGGCTCCAGGAACCGGAGCACAGCAGTCTCTCTGTGCTGCCCAGAGAAGTGCAGCCTTGTCTGGGTCGGTGCATCTGCGGCCTGGGGGCGAGCGAGCGAGCTGGGGGAAGAGGGCGAACACTGGTGCAGCCGCATGCTGGTTTCACTCGAGGTCTTCTCCATCAGTGCAGCCTGACCCCTGAACTCCGTGGGAGAAAGACAAGCTTATTCCAAATACAGTAGATCTGCAGCCCCTGTGTCTCAGTCACGCACAGGTCACACACAGACTGTATCCTGAAACAGGTTAGTTTGGTGCAGTAATACCCTTATTAAAAACTTAGAAAAAAAAGACAAGCTTACACACACTCACACATACAATACACAGGTGTGTGTTGCAAGCCTGTTTCTCCATTCTACTGGGAATAGTGCTGGGTTAAGGGTGGGGGTGGAGGGCAGCACGTGCTGCAGGGCCTAGTTGGCTTGCTAACTGGCCCACTGGCTTTCTGGCTGACGGCCCACACTGTGACACTCTGCACCTGGGAGCCTGCGAGTTGTCAGCCATGCTAGCTAAGTTCAAGCTACCACCGCATGACACACAGGAAACACAGAAATAACTGCCTAGTGTCTTCAGCACAGTAACAACTTGCTGGGGGTGTGCCGCTGACAGAAAGGGGTTAAAGGAAAGTAGAAGACAGAGGAATACTGGCTGGAATGGCGCTGGGTGATAGCATTAGGGAGTAAGAATAGAAAACTGGAAAGGAAAGTGAAACACAGAGATGCTAAGGCAGCTGCACCTGTGCGAGAGGAGGATTCCTCCTCAACTGTATGTTGCATTTCAGACATAGTCACTGACATACACAATGTATCCTGTTTTTATAATCAAACCACGACAAAGATGATTGCGCAACAATCAAAGTTTGACATTTTACAGCTGAGGCACTGATGTAACAGTTACATTTCCAAAACATCTCTCTCGCTTTCTCATGTTTATTTTCTGGCTTTATCTGCTCTGTCCATCTGCGCCTTGAGTCATCTGAGCGTACTTCACACAGGTGTGAGAGTGGAGCCGAGCTTTAACGCCACTGACGAGACCTCGATTAGAACTGAACACAGGAAAGTGTTGTGCAACGTTTGGGCTTTCAGGTCGTGATGCGTTGATGTGTCACCATTCTGGGGAAAGAGGACAGAAACAGGACACACACACGCAAAGTTTGCATTGCAACATGCACAAACTGTGTTTTCTTGCCACGCTTGCCACAGCCAGCTAATTTCTGCCGGCGGAGCAGATTGACTCTTGTGTTAAGTTTCTGATACGAGATGGTGGTGATGGTGGTGTTGTCTGTTTCTGACTGGATGTATGTTTCTGTCTGTGTAAGAGGGAGAGAGAGAGAGAGAAATGAAAGGAAAAGAAAAGAAATAGACGTGGAGGAAATGAGTAGATAGAGGGAGAGAAAAAGGGAGGAGAGATGGTGCTGGCTGCACCAGGAGGAAGCTGGGTCTGATGCTTCTCCATGCAGCTGCTCCCAAACACCCACACTCTTCCTGTTGGAGTGTTTGTGTGTGTATGTGTGTGTATAGATTTAGTGTCTTACTGCTACATAAGGAAAGAGGAACTTCTATTGTTCCAGCACAAAAAAAAGTATATTCTCCAGACTTTTTACTGGCTTCACGCTGATGTACTTATATGTAGTAATATTTAAGCGTAGGGCCATGTTATGCCAAGTGGTCTTGGTTTTTATTAAGGCTGTGAAGATGCAAAATTGAACAAAGTTTTAAACCTTGCACCGTAAAGACAGATCAGTCATCTACAATCAAACAGAAAACTGGCTCAGAACAAAGAGAGTTCAGTGGCGCAGCTAGAAAAGCTCTCGAAAAGGAGCACTTCAGGTATCCTACAGAAGACGCCGTCTAAAATAGCTGAAGCAGGTTTCTCCTGCCAGGCTGAGGCCCTGTGTGTCTTTTCAAAGAAATGCTGGCCTCAAAAAACATCCGCTGGTGGAAACACTGGCCTGGCAGTCAGTGAATGGAAAGGTTTGAGGTGAGAATGTGGCCACACTGAGGTGTCAGCAGGGTGTGCAATTGTGTATGTGTGAATGTGTGTGTGCTTGCGTTTGTGTCTATGTATTTAGCATTCTTTTTAAGTTTCCATCACAATGAAATGAAAAGCGCTTTTTTTCATTAGCCACATCGCTGTTGTAACTGACTGGTGGGTTTACTTCAGCTTCATAGCTGCTCAGGCTGACCTCTGACACCACTGTCCTCTGGAGGTAGCACCACTAACTGTTTAGCTTGACTTCCACTCGGTGTAATGCAACATGTACAAGCCTTCAGCTGCAGAACTTACACTTCTGTTTCAGCTGCTAGAAACTAAATACTGTCTATGAGAGAAATTGAGCAGCTGTTGATGTGGATTGTTATTGACATTGCATTTTGCCAATTGTAATTTAGAAATATACATCAATAACAAACTAAAGCCAGTTTGAATTTGATTTGATACGAACAGACTCATCACTGGCTAAAAAAGAGACTTTGTTTTACAGTCAGATAAACATAAAGACAACAAATGTGACTGACATAAACGCACACCTCATTAAGATCACATTGTCATCTTGGCTGTGACTGTGTATCCAAATATGAAGATAACAGCCAACACGTCAACTAATCAAATGTTGCCTGACAATGACGATATTGAATTGGATTGGGATACTGGTGCTGCTGGTGCTGAGTACTGAGGCAGGATACAATACATCTGCTTCACTCTATAATGATGGGGGAACAGCACATGTTCAGCACCAAACTATTACATTACAGTGGTGCCAGTTCAGACTGGATTGCTATTACTGAAGGAAATGAGACTTTTGGCCAATTATAGAGCAGAATTTGTCATTTAAATTTAGATTGAAATTGGACTTTTATAATATTTTTTGGGTATTTCCTGAGATTTTCTTGGTCAGAGTGATCCAGCTCCAGACGAACTTTAAATAGATGTTTGTATTTGCGTTTAAGTATGAAGTAAACTCAGTTTGATTTTGTCAGGGCTATAGTTGATCAACAGATAATGAATTAATTTTGTTAACCAAGACAAACATTTAATAGTCATTTTGGCAAACTTTACCTGGTACCAGCCTCTCAGTTGTGAGAGTTTGCTACTTTCTTTGTACAGCGTGATACTAAACTGGACGTTCAGGGCTTTTTGACCACTGGCCAGATTAATAAACAAATCAAAGACGTTACTTTGGGCTTCGGGAAACTGTGATTGGCATTCTCACCATTTGCAGACATGTTACTGACAAAACAAAATAAAACAAGAAAATAATCACTAGAATTAACTGATATTTAAAATAATCATTAGTTGCAGATCTAGTCAAAAATATTCTTTATTTTGTTAGGTAGAGGTAATTATGAAATAAAAATTTCACCGTTGCTGTCTGTTTAAAAAAAAAAAAAAAAAAAAAGAATTCAGTATTTCTCTACTACTGTTTATTATTACTCTGTACTGGTCACCACACCAAGATTCAGTTGTCGTAAGAACATTTTATTTTGAAAGGTGTTTAAGAGATGTCAAGTACATTTGAGAAGAGATAGACTAATCCAGTATAAATGGAGGATCTGAGACATGAATGGGGTGCTCCTTGTACCAATTCATCACATATTCTCTGAAGTCTCATGCTTTGCAATAATCTTTGATGATAAATATCTTCTCCCTCCTCAACCTGCTCTTCATCTCCTGTAATTTTACATATCTGTCTTTGTCTTGCTCACTTGTTTCTCCAGTCTGTCGCACTCCTTCCCCTTGCTTCTCTTGGGGCCGTGTGAGATGAGTACAAGACAGGGGAGAGTGTGAGCTGTGGTGAGCCACAGACCAAAATAACTGGTACTTTTTTATAAAAACACATGTGCATCCACCCACACATAAAGTCACACATGCGTGCACAGTCACACACACACCACACTCATACATTACAGAGGTCCCTTTTACTTGAGGATCCCTGGAGAGAGGTTTAGCTGGATATATTTTGGCTTTACTAGTAGAGATTGTGTGTGTTGATATCCAGGGCTGGAAATGGACCACCATGAGGAGTGAAATGGGACTTGAGTAGACACTATTTACTAGCTGAGAAAAATTTAGTTTTGTCAGCTGTCTAGACTTAAAAACTAGAACATAACATTCAGAAATACTGCAACAGTTTTATTCTTTCAGTTTCCACTCTCCATCTCAGTCTCACTTTCTCTCTCGGTATCTCTTCTGCCTTCTCTCGTGACAGATCCTGCTGCCTCCCTGTCAAGCTGGCATAGTGGCATCATTCTAAAACTGGTATTAGGCATTTCCTGCTGCGTCCGTTGGCGGGTGTAAGGGTGTGTGTGTGTGTCAGTGTATGCGTCTGTGTGTGTGTGTGTGTCAGTGTATGCGTCTGTGTGTGTGTGTGTGTGTGTGTGTGTGTGTGTGTGTGTGTGTGTGTGTGTGCGTGTGTGTGTGTCGGGGCGGAACGCACCTGGTCCGCGCAGCTGTGGGGATCCTAGCAGGGGGGAGAGAGAGATAGAGGAAGAAAGAGAGAGGGATGGGAGGAGACGAAAAGGGGGCCCTGTGTGCTGTACTGGGGACCCGACAAGTTGAAAGCTGTGGGGAGAAACAGAGGGACTCAATTTTAAGGCACTCCCAGTAGCTTAGCATATATGAGCCTACACTGTATCTTAAACTTGTTGGAGCTGCCCTTTAAAAACAAGATGTTCTGTTTTTGAGAATCAGTCTGAGAAAAAGAAATTTGTACATTTCCACATCAGCTGATAATCACTGTGCTCTGTTTTTTTTCTCTCCAGTAAAGATTTGACAATCGTCCTAAATATTCCACTTAAATAAATTGTTCCTGTCTATATTTTAGTAAGATTCTGCCAAATGTCATTATTTATCTCTCATGGGAAAGGAAATGAAGTGCATGTAAAACAGAAGGCTTCACCTGCACAGCTCTAATTTAGCCTGAAAACTATTGTGGTTTAAATGCAACTGATTTACATATTTAAGTCAGTTGTGGTTTTTCCGCCCAGTCTCCTCCCAGTTAGATAACTGGAAAGTTTGTCGGGGTAGAGTAGGATGCAGTTCCTCTGGTCCTCTGCAGAGGGGGCAAGGAATCTGGGAAAAACACAATGGAAGAGCAGTGAGGGTTCAAATGATTTTTCCGTGCAGATTTAAAGTTTGAGCAAATAGGCCAACGATAAGAGGAAACCACCGAGGAACCCACACTGAGAGGAAGCAAACAAATGTTTTTATCAGGCTCTTTCATTCAAAGTGCACATCTGTGCTCTGGCAAACAAGAGCACACATGTGTACACACACACACACACACACACACACACACACACAAAGTCTGTTTCAAAGCTGGACGGCCAAGGAGTGGTCAGCACTGAAAAGGTCAAATGACCAGGTCAAAGGTCAAACCACAGAGTACTGAATAGAGGAAAGGGGAACATGAGGTCATCAAGCACACCATGCACACACACACACACACACTCTTACCCTCACACACACATTTATTAAAGTCATCATCAACACTGTTGCAACTCTTGAGCCTTTGCTCCAGATTTGCTAAGAAGGCAGATAACGTCTGTCTGTATGTGGACACACACACACACACAAACACATACACACACGCACACGCACACACACACACACACACACACACATGCTGTCCCCCCTCCATCAGCATGTTGGCCAGAGTTGTGATTTGATAAGAAGTCATGCTACACAACAAGGGTCAACATCAAAGCAGCAACTAAGTAGATCAGTTCCCAATATGTTTTCTTTCATTCTTTGGACGGTAGAGGTTAGAATCCAAACCTTCGCCATTAATAGATTCAAATGGTGTTATGTGGGTTAAAGTGAGGCTGTTACTTTTGAAATATGAAAGAACACAATTTACTTTTACAAATTAAAGGATTTACAAGCGTTAAGACACATTCGTTTTCAATTCACTACACTTTTTTTGGTCTGAGCAGTTATAAAGCTGCATGACTGACATTACCAAGTCACTTCACTGACTTTCTGACTCATCTTTTGCTCGTGCTACTGTTACACTATGTCTCATTTTAACTAATGTCTAAGTTCATCATAAGAAGTGTATGAACTACTAAGTTTGACTTTATTCCCTGTTTTCTAACTAATTGTGGCAGGAAATCCAGAATAGCTGCTCCCTAATAATATTCAGGAGATGTCGGGTCACAGCAGGTGAAAGTCTTAATTGCCTTGAAGTGACCGGAGTAATGCATTGCACATTAGCGTCCAGCAAAGTGGATTTAGCAGCTATTTCAAAAAGTCCAATCACTACCTAATGTGACCTTTGAATAGACAATTTTTGTGCAAATGGACTTGGTTTGGCAGTTGGCATTTCTTCATGTGGCTGTAAAGATAATGAGGACATTCTATTTTGAGAGTGTCAAGAATATGAAATTGAATTACAGAGCATTTGTGGTCTTTTATATGTGTACAACAACCAAGGCACGAGAGGGGAAAGTTGCCTGAGAGCAGTTTTGAGATCGGTGTGAAATTTTTCATTTGGGTTTTCTAGCTTCTACGTTCATTCCTCTGTCCCTGACAAGGACTTACTAATATTTGACATGGCCCTTTTGTGTATTTGTACACTGCATTTGCTGTATGTATATAAGCCAGAGTTTAATTAATGACAAGCTGCATCCAATTCTGCGCCTCCTGCACTATCACCAACAACAGCCAGGCAGTCATGCTTAAATCAAATCGGCATGTTTCAGTGGTTTTTATGGCAGCAAACTGTGAAAGCTGCAGTCTTTTCCCATAACGTAAAGCAATAACACTTAAAACCACTTAACTCGCATCTTCCCTCCTTTTATCTAACAGCAGCTGCCTTGTTGTTCAGTTCGTTATTTTTACTCCGAATTACTTGGAACACACACCAATCACACACAATCTTATCAGTACATTAAGATATGCAAAGTAACATGCATGGTGAATGATGCATGTTAGTAACCACTGAGTTCAATTAGCCCTGGCATGCAGCCTAATTTCATGGTGTGACCCCTGCTGCTGCACAGACATACTCACACAGAGAAACCAGTTCAGCTCCCTCAAAATGTCTATCTGTGGCTGTCTGTCGGTGATCAATGTGTCCTTTGAAGGAAGCACTAGCGAGGGGGTCAAAGGGGGAGAAGGAGTGATACCTAAATGGATGAAGAAGGAGGAGGAGGAGGAGAGGAGGAGAGAGACGGTATGGGACGAGAGGTGAGGAAGGTGACGTCGTATCCGCAGTGATGGATGGATGCTCACAGAGAGAGATAGTATCTTTACAGGCTAGATGACCCCCCGACCCAGCCGGGAAGGCCTTATGGGAAGACAACAGCTTCAACATTTATTTTGAAGCTGAGAAAGAGAGAGAGGTCATGTGGCAGAGGCTTGTTTTGAGAGAGAAGAGAGTGGCCTCCACAACAACTAAAGAGAGATACTAAACATTGTGTGTAATACTATACAGTTTATTCCTGCAGAGAATTGTAATGATGATGGTGCCATTGATACAACTAGGTTGTACTGGGACAAACATACATTCATCTTAGCACCTGTGTCATTAATATAAGCATAGCAACAGACATAGTTTTGCTTAGTTGTTAGGTTTTTAAAGGAATAGTTCAACTTGTTGTGAAACATGCTTATTCTTGCCAAGAGTTACAGCAGAAAGTTGATGCGACTACCATGTCTGTATACTAAGTGTTAGAGCTGTTGGTGGGTTCATAATTCGAGTTCTATTAACTGTTTACTGCACATGAATACCACAATGTAACACAAGACAAATCTCTGAATTCACTGAAGAGCAAATTGAGCACATAAAACAAGTTAATACAAATAGAATAAAACAAACCAAGGAGCATTTTAAAAAATGTATACTTTTTTTTCAAAAAAATCTTTTTATTGACTTAAAGAGAGAATGGACAAAAACTGTATAAAATTAGCACCATCTGAACGAGAAGACTCAACATAGTAGGTGCATTTTTGGACTTCAGACAGAGCCTGGCTAGCTGTTTCCCCCTGCATTCGTTCTTTATGCTAAGCTAAGCTAATCGCCTCCTGGCTCTAACCCCCGTACACAATATATAATCATGAGAGTGTTATCAAACTTCTCACCTAATCCTTAGAAGCCAATAAAGCATATTTCACAAAATATCAGCCTATTCTTTGAAACATATTTATATCTTCGTAAACAGGTGTGATCTTAAAATTAGGCAACAGTGAGCCACCGCCTGGGGCCGCAGGAGCTGAAAGAACCAACAAAACACAGAAACATCAGGTATTATAGGCTTGAGATGAGAGGAAGGAGGTATGGGAAAGCCCACTGCACTCTCTGTCTCCAGCCAGTCTCCTTCAACATCTGGAGCTCACATCAGCCCTCCTCAGAGACTGGCAGAGCAACAAAGACAAAAGCAACTAAATGAAAATAAGAGATAAGAAGGATGGAGAAAAGAGGACTGTGATTCTCTGTGACAAGGTTTTAAAAATTAGATATTTATTCTGAAGGGACTAAACATTATAAGTTCATCCTTTCGTGAGATAATATCAATGCAAAACAGGCCTGAGCAGTAACTGTGTTTGTGTTCATACATCTGTGTTTGTGGTAGGTGTGTGTGTGTACGTGTGTGTCTTGTACTGATGATTTTCCAGTGATCATCTTCAATGCAGAGCAGAGAAAGCATGAACACTGGTTAGCTTCTGTGGCTAAGCACTGTGTGGCAGGAAACAGAACAAACCTGTGATCTTTGCAAAAACACTAATGGAAAACCTCGCTCAGATAGAGAACGCGGGTGTGTGTGCATATAAGCACAAGTGTGTGTGTGTGTGTGTGTGTGTGTGTGTGTGTGTGTGTGTGTGTGTGTGTGTGCGCGCATTCGAATACCTGCATGTGAGTGGAGGGTGCCTTTGCAAGTTGTCAGAATTATGATTTGTTCCAAAGACTACGCAAACCAAAGTGTGTGTCAGGTTTTCTGACAGAAGTATAAATGCAACTAACATCTGCTTTTGCAGCAATTAACTCGAGAACCACAGGCTTTCCTTTACAGATAACAAGTAAGACTTCCCTTAGAAATGTGTAAACAACAGAGACATTGCAAACCAAAACCTTTTCACATTTCATGATGACTTTTTTTTAAACCAAAAAAAAAAAAAAAAATACCACTCTAGTTTCAAAAATAGAGCTATATTTGGTTTAGCAGCTGATTTTATATGAGATAAAAAAAAAGTATCACTGCTGTTCAATCTTTGTTATTTTCAGTATCCCGCTGCTCAATTGTTCACAGTTTTGTTGTGTCACTAATTCATTCATACCTGTGTTCAGAAAAGTTTTGTGTAGTTTTTCATATGCTGCTCTGGTGGGAAATCTATGACATATAATCCAATAGAGCATCTGCTTGAATATGGAGACAACCGCAGGAAATACTAGAGTAATAGTAAACAGTCTAACACAGACTCTGAATGGTGCTGTTGAAATAAACCCCATCCATCTTGTCTTCAAGCTAAAATAAATGCTCAGTTATTTTGGAATTTAGTTTGACCCTAGTTTCTTGTAACTGGGTGCAGTTAGGTGCTATCCCTCTGTTGTCTGAACAGACCCATGCTAATCTATGTATTCTCATTGGCTATGATAAGGCACCAGAGATGACAGGCCACGGTGACTGATTTTAGTGACTTGTTTTTGAACTTTAAGACGCCTGAAAGCTGATCTCTGAGTAACATTTCTACTGATGTCTTGACTGGCTGAACTCAGCCTGG